>NC_141689.1:1306340598-1306940598 GCF_964263255.1 Lissotriton vulgaris | reverse complement strand
GTGGGTGCCCAACCGGCATTGCCCCCTACGAAGGAGTGGAGCCACCCGTAGGCTTATTTCAAAAGCAGGAGCCTACCCCGCGCTGTCAACTCGCCAGGAATCACCGCCACGACCCAGGGAGTAGCTGGGGCCGCTGCTCTGTCTGCGGCGACCCGGAAGCCCACGTCCCAGCAGGTGCAGGCCTGCAGGATGACGCCCAGAGCCTCACAAGTGCCGAAAGCGAGTAGAGGAGTTGCGTGGCTCCCGTGGTGCAGAGGGAGCCCCGTGGTGGCAGAAGAAGCCAGGCGGGAGCCTACCCCGCACTGGCCTACATCGACGGAGACTCCACTCCATGGTGGGGGCTCTCCAGAGGAGGAGGAGAGCCCCGAGTACTGCCGGGGTCCAGGAGGGGCTCTTGCAGGTGAGGAGAGCCCTGCAAGCCCCTGAGGAGAGACGCCAGCAACGTCTAGACTGCTGGTGAGTAGGGGCTGCCCGGGGAAGCAAGCAGGAGACACCCTGCCGGTGCCTGGTCGACTGAGCGGCCTAGTGGGATGGCGGGCCTCTCCGATATTGAAGAGGGAGTGTGGAGGGGGCCTCGGGGTACATTAACTGTGCTCACCCTTGTGCCAGGAATTTTGCTGCTGCCCTGCTAGAGCGAGGGGAGCTGCTACATTGGGGGCCACAGTGCTCCCATTACCTCATTCCGGGAGGGGACTCCAACACTGGGGGCAATTGTGTAATTAGAGAACCCCAGAAGAGGGACTCCCACACGCCAACAGTACAGGACTGACTTAACCCCACTGCCCCTCTGGACAGTGCAATTCAAAACAAAGGATGCTACAAGGGATTTATTTTTAAATTATTCAGTTTGAGTTGTGAGTTGTACCACAGTAACACACTCAATAGTATCCACAGGATAACGATCTTGTTGTATATTGATAAATTAATTAATGGAAGGTGGAAAGAAAAACAGAGCAGGGGAATTTATATTTCAAAAAGTCTTTACTGAAAACAAGTTTTGGGAGATAGATACACACATCAATTTTAACAAAAAATCATGATCAAAGATTGGCAAAGTTTTCTCTATAGTTCATGACTTAACACATCAGCTCCTAATTAGTGAAGAAAAACAACCCAAATTAATCGATAAAAAGTGGTTGTAAATTCGTGTTACAAAACAACGTTAGAGGAGATGATGAAATGTCGACGTTTCGGTCTTGGTTGCGGACGTCAAAAAGACCATCATCAGGACGATGTCTATTCAAATGCTGAAAAAGGACTCCCTATATAAAACAATAAATTAATATTATAAACAAAATATATTGTTGAGATTGTTACATACATAAAAGCTCTGAAAATATTTAAAAACAGTGAATGTTCACAGGATCATACACCTTCCTGGTATGTCCCGTGAGAGACTTATAAAAAGAATGCACTGATAAGTCAATATGACTCAATTAATCTTTCAATGGGTATAATCACATTTTCATGATATGATACCTGAAGAAATTCCATTTAAAAAGTAGGAATGAATATATCTTTTATGAATTATTGAAAAACAGAAATCAATCATTTTTATGCATAATCAATTATTTGGATTGACACTCAAATCACAAAAGGATAAGGCAAGCTTATCTACTTGAAACATCTAATTTGCAATAAGGTTGTCCAAACAATGCATTTCATATAATCAAGAGAACATCAAAATTTAACAGATTAAGCTCATATATTGAGTTCAGATACAATGACACAGGAAAAACACCTAAATAAACAATAGTTAATATGGTCGACTTGTCATCATGAATAACCTTTAGAATGATTCATGAATCCAAAAATGGAGGTCAGGGTACGCACTCCTGGGTGTGATGATAAGATTTAACAGAGTAGGTGGTGCCCGTGGGGTGAAACCCTCTGTACTTGGGTAAAGTTTGATGCGTAGATGCACTGATCTGTCAAGAAAAGTGTCTCCCCAGAGCACTCAGTGTCAAACAATTTCAATAAAGTTCAAATAAAGGTACAATGCGTGTAAATCAGTTTCAATGTTATTCTTTACTTGTGCATTTTTTTTCCTCCCATGATTCTTCTCATTATTTACAAGTGTTTTAACTCGTTGGCCCAATGCATTTCGGGCGGAGCCCTTCCTCGGGGGCCCTGTACAATCCTGAAATCCTGAAATTTTGATAACAAAGTACAGTTTCATTATTCTGGCGCCCGAATAGGGACCCCTCCCCCACCCCACGCGGGAGGGGTGACTAATATCAGCTTCTTTCTTACATTTAAGAAGCTCCACGACCCGGGTTTAAACACCAAACGCGGAAACAAGTCGGAACGCTAACATTTCCACCGGACTCCACCACGGACCATCGCGACTATTTTACTCGGTAAGCATCATACATGCTAGTATATTCGACAGAAGAATGCTGTCATACGCAGACCCGTTTTTTAACGTGTGTCACCCTTCGTTCGTTTACAGATATTTTTCCTATCACAGCGTGACTACTATACTCGCCTGAACAGGTTTGCTGAGCCGTTTTTCACGAGCACTTCATTTAAGATCATGACGATATTAGTCACCCCCTAGACACTTTTAATTACTGCACGTTTCCAGTTACATTGCCGAGCACAGTTAAACATGCAACATTAGCATATGATACATTTTGAACACAGATTTTTCACCCCCCTCGCATGTGGTCACATGTTATACATTGTTTGATTATGGGATGAACAAATGTGTAAAGATTTGCTTTTTGAAACTGTACTTTGTTATCAAAATTTCAGGATTGTACAAGGCCCCCGAGGAAGGGCTCCGCCCGAAATACATTGGGCCAACGAGTTAAAACACTTGTAAATAATGAGAAGAATCATGGGAGAAAAAAAAATTGCACAAGTAAAGAATAACATTGAAACTGATTTACACGCATTGTACCTTTATTTGAACTTTATTGAAATTGTTTGACACTGAGTGCTCTGGGGAGACACTTTTCTTAACCTTTAGAATGGCCAGCCGGGTATGGGACATGCTGATGACTAGGTGTAATTGTCAGCGAGGAAAAACTAGTATATCTGTTTTTATCAAATGCTGGGTCGCTGGTAAATAAACCTCTAAAAACAGGGTTAATACCTTTAGGTTTGAAAGATTAAACCGTGAATGTATAGATATGAGAATGGGACCCCCTCTACTTTTACTGTAATGGTCGGGGAAAGAGAGGAAAAGCAAAGTATTAACAAACAATATATATTCCCCCTTGACCTCTATAATTTTAATGGAATAAAGCCAACAATTTAATTTTTATATTTTAACACATAAGGGCAAAAATCATGAAAAAAATTTTTTGGGGAATTTATCCTTTTATTATTTTTTTCTTTTATAGAGGTCAAGGGGGAATATATATTGTTTGTTAATATTGTTTGAAAGATTAAACCTCCTTAGTAGGTCTGCGAAAATCTGGATAACATCAGTTGAATTCTAAGGAGAAAAATGGAAAGAGGGGCCACGTTATTATCGATCTTTTAGAGTACGGTCTGAGACGTAATCTCTCTAAAAGTTGTGCCTACCTTGACAATGAGGAAATAAGACCGCCTCAGTTGATCTTGTAAGGTGAAGTGAAACACTATGAACTTGAACAGCGGTTCTAGTCCGGTCGTTCTAGAAAGATTAATAGATTATTTTGAATGACCGAAGGATAAAAATTCAGCATCAGTTAGTAAAGGTCTGATCATGCCCCCAGTTTCTAGTTACCAAGCTTGAACTAATGGTAAAAAAATCTTGTTAGTACGAACCGGGCTGTGAACTTAGGGTTCATGTCAGCATATTTCACTAGCTGCGATTAGAGAATGCATGTAAAAGACCATATAGGTTGACTGTGTTCAAATATTACTGAGCAACACAAAAAACCGCTGAGGGCTGAAAAAGAATGTTAACCGTCTATGCTCGCTGCAATTCTAATACGAGTGAGAGAGTCATGGTACAATTAACTGGGTCGCAATGTTAGTTAAAAAGACAGCGAACCTTAAGAAACTTCAAAATAGTGAAGTTTGAGAAAGCAGGCGGCTACTGGCACTTACTTGTAGAGAAGAGCTCGGTCGGCAAAACAGTGTATCCTGACTCGTTCATCTGTTAGACTGACAGGGCTGATTGTTGTGGGTTTTAAAGTCGGTAACCCGGAAATGATCCGAGCCTCGATTTAGTACCCGAACCAAACTTAGTTAGAATATTATCGATATAGCTCTGCTCATTCTTTAATGCAAGCATCGACGTTTATGAGTCAAATTAAAACCTAAATAGTGATCAACTCAACGATTAAAGAATTATTTTTGGTCCTTAACCCGGATGCATTTAGTTTTTCGTTTGTGGGAGAAACGGCGGCCATGTTGGGTGAGGAACCGAATAATGAGATAATACTGACTCATCCTTAAAAAACGAACAACACAATGGTGAATTTATACTTAAATTGGTTGTTGCCGTGGGCGATACAGAGTAATGGTTAGAGAATTTAGGAATTCAGATGACAAATCAATCATTTACAAAAATTATATCGTTTTAATTTGTAAAAACATAGGTAATGTCACAACATAGAGTGCTTGTGTTTACTGTAGTGTAGCAAGATTACCTATATAGTGACCTCTACAGGAGAATATGTATTGTCCTTCTAGTTAACTGAGGCAAGCCAAAGCTTGCCACTCTGTACAGGAATTAAGACCTCTTTTAACTGAATCGGCCAGACAAATCCAACGTTGTTCCTTAAGGGTCAGTAAATAATCTACATTTGCTTGTCTTATTGTTGGTTTAATGACTTCAACTACCCACCAGCGAAGATCATTTTCTCTGTGGTTCTTGGCAACATAATGTTCCACTGGACAGTGGGCAGTGGCAACGCTTGGGGCCCATGGAGATTATGCCTGCAGGGCATCCTATGATTTGCAGCTCCAGGGGGTTAAGTGCTGCTTTTAGGCATAAAGGGGTTTCCTACCTCGTGATCCATGCCTAATACAGGATAAGCTGTTTGCCCCTACTGCTTACGTCGCAGTCGAATGTGCCCTATGTCAATGTGTGTAGCCCCCATGATGATGCATCTATACTAATGTGCCTAATGGGTTTTTCCTAAGGTTGATCCCCTTGAGCTCCCAGCATTTTGCCCAATGCAGGGTGAGACTTATATTCCCTGCTCATGATTGATGCCTAATGCACCCATGAGCCTGATGCCTACTGCATGAGATTATGCAGGTTTTAAGCTAATGTATTTACGGTAAATGTGTTGTTGCTTCCCCTAGTTTGCGCGCTGGTGAGTCGGTGCCTAATGCTCTTAAGGTCACAGGTGGATGCCAATGAGGATCCCTGATGTTCATGCCGAACACCTATGTTCTTGTCGGTACTGGTTGTTTCTATGCCTCATGCAGTTCTTTCCGAATGTTATGCTATGCTGGTTCTCCTTCCAGGCCTACGGCAAAGGAGATTGATGCTGAACACGGATGTTATAGTGCTTCATGCCTAGGTCCACGTGAATTATGCCAATACCGTTATGCACAATCTACTCAAGTTTTCATGCCTACTGTTAGATGACTAACAGCCTAATGTGTTTATATGGTAACCTGACGTGTATTCTGGGCCCATTGTTTATGCTTCATGCTAATAAGGATGCCTTATGTTTAGGCCATATACTTTTGACAGGGTCGCCCAGGTCGGGATCTAGCCAGAAGGTCCTGGCGGTTGTATATGTAGTGATAGAGTTCCCCTTTATTCTTCACCCTTACCTTTATCCCTTGTTCTTTTTGCAATGGTTCTGGCAGCGGCCTAATTGGCCCTGCCATGTAAATAATCCCCTTGTACGTATTGCCCTGGCGCCAGTTGGCGCAGTATAGTGACTTCTGTGATTACTATTGCATGTTTGACCCAATACAAACGTTATACTTACACAACCTGGTGTCGTGTCTCTTTTTGGAATGTGCCTTGTGTGTCGCCTGTGTGTACTGCGTGAATGCTTTGCACATGTCCTCTGGAGTTTGGCCCACCCTCTCTGCACCACGCTACCCCATTTCTAATAGTGATGTACTGCTCTTCTAAGAGGAGTGTCTATACCTTTTCCTGAGCAGGGCTTGTGAGGAACTGATATATATATGAATGTGGTTTTAGATCCTGGGTGCATATCGCAATTTTTCGTTTTTTACACATTCAGTTGGATGTTAGCAGTCTGTCCTTGTTTCTTTGGCATTGTGGTCCTTGAAAATGAGGTTGGTGTCCCAGGTGAATCGATGTAACATTGTGTTGTATGAAAGTTGAGGTCTGAATTGGTCCTGGTTCAAGGTGCTGACTCACTTTTGAACTCGTTTTTGCTTCTTTTTCTGAGCAAATAACAGCCCTTTGTGGGACTGAGCTTCAGATCAGCACTGAACAATGAGTTCTGAATGAGGGGCAGACATTGCTTGCGGTATAGAAAGCCTGGAGCAGATGACACTTTCAAGTAATATGACTTTTCCCCAGCAGGACCCTGTAAGTGTTAACTATTTATGTAGCATATGTGCACCAAATTTATTTGACTCAGTAATATACAACTGTGTTCCTTGCAAATTCAGTGTTACAGCAAATAGCAATTTAAAGACTGGATGTTATGTCCTGTGGGCTACTGATGATCTCTATGACAGATGCCTTAGCCCGCTGAGCTATCTTTAATGGCACACGTCCTGTTGAGCTAGTGCACTGATCTCGGCAGTCATCAGGTTAAAGCTTCTGAAATGTTTTGGTCAGTGTGGACCAGTGACTTGCATGTTACACACAACAAAGTTACATATACATTTCTCAAGTACTTTATGCCCACTGAGCTTTCTCACAAGTTAAAAACGTGTTAGCACACTGGCTCCCAAACAGCTGGGCTACTCCGCTAAGCATTCCAGACTAGTTCTAATGTGTCACTCGAACTCTGCAGCAAGGGCAGAGAGGAACCGAGGTTTGCAGTAGAAAGGAAACGACTCCATGAAGACAGATACACATATTATTGAAAAACACTCACACTAAATGATTTGATAAATTTTGTTTGTCACACCTGCATCAACTTAGATATTTTTTCGCATCCAAAAACCTTGCTAACAAATATTGCACTCCTTACAACTGCTATACCTGTCATATCCCCTATAGGAGAGTAGGATCTGCTTCTTATAGTTACCCCCACTTTTTTGGTGGTGTAACACTGTTTTCGACTTAGTCTGACTGGGATCCTGCTATTCAGGACCCCGGTCTAGCTGCTTTCTCCTCTAAATTAATTGCATGTTCTTTAGGTACACTCCAGAATGGATTCTGTGGTACCCTTATAAGTCCCTAGTATAAGTTATACTATGTACTCAGGGTCTAAGTACTCCAGCGGCCTCCCAGGGGCTGCAGCATGTATTTGCCACCCCTGAGAGACCATTCAAAATGACACCACAGGTCTGCTACAGCAGCCTGTGTAAGGTGGTGCATGTAGGTGGGTCCCCAGAGTTTGTCCTATCCCTTCCTTGGGTATAAAGTAGGAGCCCTGACTACAGGACTTTAGATTTTACCTGGACTAAACTCTGCTACAGAAACCAAGTACTTTGTCGATCTGCAAAACACAGAATGACTGAAGAATCTCCCTTGGAGTAAAAGAGTTACTCCCCTGTAAGGCAGGGACCTAAGACGCATCTGACCGGTTTGCATCTCCCAAGCTCCTGAGGACTTTGAAAATTTCTGAAACTCAGGGGTGGGTTCCCGAAGTCTCTGGGGTTGATCTGTGCTCTCAGCAATTATGAGGTATGTATCCCTCGTGGGGACTGTGGAACCCAAACCCCTGTGCACCATGTAACTTTGCAGCAGCATATGATTTTTGGTGATCCCTGAGGCTGTGCTTTGGGCTACTTGTAGTCCTGACCTTGAGCAGTAATTCCACTGAAGATTTCCAGCCCACACTTCACGAGTGTTCCGTGGGCTGGTACTTTGTGATTTAGCTCAAGGTTCCTTCCCAATCCCTGGTCCGTCGGCCTGTGGGTCCCTGTGAAGGTAGCTTTGACTTTCTATGGGCTTTCCTGGTTGCTCCAGATGTGCCCTGAATTTCGACAGCTTAGAGAGTACCCAGGACCTTGCTTGTCCTCACCGAAGCATCTTTCTTCTGCCCGCATGAGTTGCAGTTGCCAAGGCTTGTTAGTGTTCAATCCGGGCACTAACCCCCCAGCACTCAACATGCTTTGTGGGACAGCTCACCTCCAGACTATGGTCATCATCGACAACTCCTGGTCCCCGTGGCTGCAGAGTCAAGCTTCACCTGACATCGGTGGGCATTCGTCTATCATACCCCTGGTCACTGTGAAGTGACCCAGACTCTGTCCCGTCTGCTGTCAGGTTCTTCTCACCTCGGATCCAGGCTTGGATCCCACCAGACACTTTTCATCTTCCCGCCAGCAGCACTTTTTCGTATCACGCCACTGAAAACAACAAAGGTTTCCAACATCACTTGACCCCTATGCACCCAGCTCCTCTGGGATAGGTAACACGGGTACCTCGGTACTCTCAAGATTGCTGGCCTTAAAACCTTTTATGTTTAACTGGGTTTGCCTAAAGTTCTCTCCGAAGTGTCCTTAATCTTTAAATTTCCATCGCAACTTTCCCATAGAGTTGTACGGAGCTCATGCCTGTGTTCACACACTGCACTCATCCTCCGTGGGTCCCCTGTGTCACTACCTTGGAGTCCCAGTGATTCTAGGTGCTCTAGGCACTGTGTCTAGACAAGTTGTGGTTGTTATACCACTTTCTTAGCATATGGTTTGGTCTCCCCGTGGAACCCACTATGTATTGTGCTATTTACTGTTGTTCTAGTGATTTAATATTGTGTGCTTTGTTCTCTAATCTCATAAAGAGGTTAGTAGAGTTTTTAGTAATACATAAATATATTATATATCTCTCTTGTGTGGTTCTCCTTTCAATTGGTCATTCAGGAGATTATGATCTGGTAAAATAAGCTGCTTTACATTCCTTCGAGACTTAGCCTGAAGGTTGCTCTCCATAGCTACCACTAGGATAGCTTTCAATAAAGGTTGTCTTTAACCTAATCATCATTAAGGGTTATTTGGACTGGTGCAAAGTGCCCACTTTAAATAGTGGACAGCATATACCAGGCCAACTTCTCACATACCCAGTTAAACCAAATAATACAAATAAATAACAGAAACGCTCTCACAATTCTAACACTGCACGCTCTGTCAGTATCTATTTCAGATATAGTGGGAAGGCTCAATGGGAAGTGGTTCATATGGGGCCTGTTTAAAATGCAATACTTGAGGCAAATTTAAAGCCATTGTGTCTTATTAAATACTGAGGATGTATGCATGAACCTAGGAAAAACTGCATGCTCTGGCAGTTGCCTTTTGGATTATGTGAAATAATGAGATCAACTTCTTGGGAAATCCGTAGAAGTTTTGTGTACTAGAAACTATGTTTCGTCCATTTGCATGTTTTTACCATGTGCTATTACTGTTAAATTATTACATAGCTTTTATTGTGTGTGTTTCTAGATACTTTTCTTCTTTGGGCCATAAGGCTCTGTAATTCAATAGCTGCACACTATCTGAAACTTGCTTTAAATGAAAACACAATCAGTGACATATATTTGCGTCAAGCAGTGGTTCCCAAACTATGTGCTTGGTGCGCGGTACCCCTGGTTACTTTTGATGGTGCACAGGGATGCAGCGGTGCACAGATTAGCAACCACTGCACTATATCCTTAACATAGCCCAGAAAACACCCCCAAGGTATCAAATCACACAATGTCATCTATCATTGTGGATAGAGCAGCGGCGACCTCCTAATATGAATACACACTTGAACAGAGCCACACCAGATGAAGGAACCTTGCCGTAGATGAAAATATCCAGCATTCATCCTTGTGTAGTCCAAATCTACGGGAGTACATAGAGGCATCCTGGGACGACTAATGGGGGAGGTCAGTCCTGTCTGTGTGCATCAGAATCGTCACCTCTTCTCCGAAAGCTAATGTCCTAACGCTTTTTCACATCCGAATCTAGATACTCAGGATATCACCCCAACCTCCTTCTGAGCTAAAGTGTTGTGATGAGGTGTTAGGAAAAGGTGGCAGCTAGTAGTCTATCCAACTTAGGGACAGCAGAGGACTTTGCTGGGAATTCTGGCAATGCAAGTCTGCAGGTACTTCAGAGTCGATTGTAAATAAAGGTATACATTGTGGCACAAGGCAAGCTCTCTTGGAACCCAGCCAGAGTGAGGAAGACTGCTTACCAATAGAGGTTGCCTCAACTGATCAGGCAATTCTCCCAAAGGTGGGATATCTTGAGCTTTTGATGTGTGATTGCCAGCAGGGGATGGAAGTTCTACAGGAAACAGAAGTGAATGATGGCCCCACGCCAGCACCCCTGCCCAGTTGCCCCCATGCTCTAGTAATACATCTCACAGTGAGTAATCAGTGGAGGGTTAGCTAGAGGGAGTCTCTATAAATAAGGGTGGGGCACCAGAGCCATATTTTTCAACTCATTTCAAGTTAGAACATTCATATCCTGATTACCCAGGAAATTCAAATGAACGGAGTGACACATACATATTGACTGACAAAAGAAAAATACTCAATACCAACACAAAAAAGTACTTTGCATGGTATATTAACTTTTATGTATAGTGGAAATAGGCAAATGTTACATATCAAGGACTGTTATGTAACATAAATTGGCTACATAAAAAGCGTGCTTCACCAGTAATATAATACAAAATACAGAACAGTATACAAAAAAAAAGATTCAGTTGGGTGTCTATTTACAACTCCTGTATACTCAAACACATTTCCTTACATCTTGACATCAGATATGTGAGACTATGGTAGGAGCACCTTTTCATATCATCAACATTTCGACCTTTTCAACAAAGCGTGTTCATAAAAACATCACAATGGGTCTTCCTTGGGACTTCTTTGTCGACTTTGTAACAACAAAAACTCCATTTAATCTTATTGATTTGTACCAAGGAGTTTTTACCTTTGTTGTCAATGCGATGTATGGTTTTGTTTTCTTCTCTCGCCACTTCACGCCCTTTTTTATGTTTATGTGACCACTAGTTCTTTAAATATAAACAAGCAATACTGCTGAATATACAAAACTGTTTTCTGTAAAAAGAATAATGTTCTAGTGTTTTTTTTATGTCTCTTCAAACATTTGCTGAACAGAGTTTTTTTCCTGGCAGACTTTATAGGATTAATAATCTCCTTTTGATAATAGGTATTTCTATGGACCGATTGGCCTTTTATGAACCATTGTCCTTTTCAAAACAGGTGCAGAACTTAGCACGTATCTTTGTTGAGTCCTGCCTTGATGTGTAAATGGTTCTCTTCTTAGTATCACATTGAATCTGAGGGTCAGGTGTCTGGGGTGCCCCTTAAGTCCTATATTTCAAGCTAGTGGGTGTGAGGACTAGTAGACAATGGGAATCTAGTCATGCAGGTTAATCTGCCCCTGTAGTGACAACATCCTGTGGGTGTATGTTACTAAAACTAGTCAAAACCTGTTTTTAAGCCTACATTCAAGACAGCCAGAACCATACTCGCCTGTACACCTCAGCTGCCAGCCTCTAGAGGTGTGGTCAGTGTTGTGGAGGTGTACGCTTCCTGCATCCCTAATTCTCCACCTGCCTCTGAAAAACAGTGCCTGGGGCATTGGGAGGCTTTGTCCTTGAGTGGGGCACAGTTCCTTTGTTCAATGGCACCAGCAAAGCTTTTAAGGCTCACTGACACATTGGTGCAATTCACTAGCCATCCTGTGTGAGCACAGGTGTACCTCTTGGTCACACAGGTCCTTTGTGTCTGACCTCTGGAAGTGGCACACACTACTCAGCTTGAGGTCAGACTTCTGTCTTGGCAGCAACACTTCAAAAAATCACACCCAGGGCATGAGAGTGCTGGTTAAACTAGGTTGGCACTGTTTAAAGTGCCACCTGGGTACATACTGGTTAAACCTTGAACACTACCAGTGTGTTAGGGGTTAAAAAGCATGATGTTTCACAACAAACACAAAAGAAAATAATCGATCTCCCATAGAGCTGGATATATAGGTAGCGTTCTAATGCAAGCCCATGGTATCTTATGGACCTTTGGCCACTTGCAGTAGAATTATGTTTAGAATGCTTCCACGGGGCAGTATAAGCTTGTACATGTACTGCCACACATATAATATAATGCACCCTGCCTCCTGAGCCATAGGAGACCTACCTTAGCGGTGACTGGCATATATTACATGCAGTGAGGTGACACTGTCACACATGGCGTGTGCAGATTCGAACTTGAGCATGCAAGCTGCTTGTGCAGGTCTGACATGGCAGACCTAGAGTAGTTTACTTTGCTCGGCACAATACATGTAGCAGTTCTGATACCTTTTCTACATCCCTGCCTTGGGTACCACATGTACCATATGCTGGGGCCTTACAGGGATGAAAAGTTCTTTGCCAATTGGGTGTGCCAATTAACATTTTCACTTTGAGGAAATGAGCACTAATGCTGGGCCTGGTTGGCAGGACCCAGCACACTTTAAGATCAATTATCACAGAATCTACCAGCAAAAAACAAGGGAATGATCATACAAAAAAGGGCCCTTTACAGCAGGCCCTACCTGTGTCCAGGGCTTGTAAATTAAATGCTACTAGTTGGCTTGCAGTCCTGGTTGTGCCATCCACTTAAGTGGCACTTAAATCATGACTTAGGCCTGACATCGCAGAGCCTGCGTGTGCAGTTTTAAACTGTCATTTTGCCTTGGCAAAGTAGATCTTTTACCATGCCCAAACCTTCATTTTTCAAAACATACGTCAGCCCTAAGGTATGCCCTGGACAGACAACCCCAAGGGCAATGTGCATTTTATTTAAAATGATAAGCATGTACTTTTCATTTTTACATTTGCTGGTAATTAAAACCTTTTAAATTCATTTTTCACCACTGCAAGGCCTACCTCTCCCAGAGGATAAAATTGGAGTTCCTTATTACATTTTAAAAGAATCATTTCCAAATGAGAAGAGATAATCAGCTCATGTTTGTTGTCTCTGGAATCACTATTTAAAATCCTAATTATTGGTGAAGTTAGATTTTAAATTACAATTCTGAAAATACCACTTTTAGAAAGTTGGCATTTTCTAGACTGAGCCATTTGATGTCTGCAGCCTGTCTCTCGGTCACATGACTGGGTACCGCCACACAAAATGGGGAGGGGACTTAGGTTGTCTGGATTGGCCATCACTGGCTTGATTGGATAGAGAAGCTGGGCGCAGCCCTACTTGCATTTGAATAGGCTGTCTCCTGCCTCCACACACAGGGTTGCATACACCCTCTAGGTTCATCTGAAGCCAAGGCAGGGAAGGCAGGGCATTTGTGAACTTCACGGACATGCCTCTAAAAGCTTCTTACCACTTCAAAGGCATAACTTTCTATAAAAAAAGATATTAGACACCAACACTTCATTACACTTCTGGACCTGTAGGTACTCTGGCTGGAAAAAGGACTGCTGTGCTGCTACATGGACTGCCATGCGGCTGAACTACTGCTCTGAATGAAATGCTGCCCTGCTGTACTGACCTCCTGCCCTCTTGGCTCAGGAAGAAGAACTGGACCTGCAACTTTATCTTGAACCCAGAACCCCTGAGTTTCTCAAAGGACTAGTCTGCTGACATCATGATCTGAGCCTCAGGGACATAAAGGCTCTTCAACAGTCACATTCCTGATTCCTAAGTGGTGGCTCTCAGATCCTGGAACCTTGGTGTTGCTAATGGGCTCTTGAAATCAAGCTTTAGGGCTCTGCACAACCTTGAACGGGCCTGTTCACACCATAACTATGGCACTGGCACCGAAAATCAGCGCGCAACGCCAATATTCCATCTCTTCGCACAGCAAGCATTGATCATCTCCTGAGGCCCACCAAAGCAAAGCTCCAAACCACCTATCCCAAATTACTGGCCTGCTCTTCATGCCATGTCAACCACCATCTGCAACACTCCTTGCTTCCCAGGACCCCCTCCATTGCAAACAGAACTCTTAACACAAAACATGAGAAGGTAAATGTGCAGTGGGACTAATCTGGGACTATATCCAACCCACCCATACTCGCGATCAGCCTGAAAATCTATTCTTGACCCTGTCAAGAGGGACCAGAAAGCTGCAATGGGCGCGTTATGCTTTTAGGAACAATTTTTTATCTGTTCTTTAAAAATTCATAACTTCAGTACTACCGATTTGGATTTTTGTTGTTTTGGTCTTAAATTATTTATTTAATTTTGTGTGGTGTTTTCACAGTTTTACTGTTTGAAGTGTTGCACACATAGTTTACACATGCCTACAAGTTAAGCTTGACTGCTCTGTGCCAAGCTACCAGAGAGGTTGAGAACAGGTTACTCTTCGATTTTCTTGTTTCTTGCCCGGACTAGATTAGTGACTGCTGCTTGACCAGGGCTCATACCTCAGTCAACCAGTAACCCAATTTCTAATAGTAAGAAAGCACAACAATTAGAAATATGGCCCACTAATTAGCAATCTCAAAAATTTGGTGAAAAAATTATTTTAACGCTCTGGTTTGTGGAAATGGGAAAGAGTGTGATCTTCTAGCACAGCAAATTTATTATTGATTCCACATATATACCTTCTACATCACTTTCTTTACTTTTTCAGAAATAAATTGCTATGTTTTTGGTATTTTCTAAAACTGCTGGATAGTAAAGCTTCATATCGTTACAAATTTCATCATGAAGAAACATTGGGGCACAACCTTGCCTGAGATATAATTTGTACCAATGAAGAATATGGAAGCTTAACCGTAAACTTCCCAAAATGAAGAGAGTGAGCTTAGCAAACTTGAGGAAAAAGGCTTAGCGGACATGTTCAAAATAGCGATAGACAGATCACTTCACGCACCGTGCTAGATCTAAATTTCATGGTGCTAACTACATCTGGAGCATCCATAATTCCCTCACTATTTGAAGATGCACTCAGTGGCAAAGATGCCTTTTTGGCAGTAACAGCTGCTTGCTCCTGTAAATATGGACTGACAAGGGACAGTACATGCAACTGCTGGTTGGAAGGCAGAACTGGTCAAACAATTGTTTCCTATCAGTGCTGCAGCCACTGTCCAGATGCTTCAGTAGAGCTGCCATTCAGCATGGAAAGAGAATGATGCAACAATGGCAGGGACATATGCCTATTGACAGTTTATGAATTCTTCAGTTATCTAAACAATAAGGATTAAGTGCAAGCAGAGGCAGGGTAATATATTTTTTATTAATGTCCCTGTCTCCTACATTTTCTGTATAAGACCAGACTTATCTTTGAACATGATTTTTAGCTTCAGTCTTAGTGGGAGAAGGATTCCCTGTCCTTGGTTCCTCTTCCTGATGCATGTTTGTCTCCATTTGAATGCTTGTGGACCCACGTCCTCTTCCTTTTGTCACTTAGATTGGAATGCAACTGACAGCATTGACTAAGGTCATGCCAGGTGGTGCATTGTAAAATAAATCTCATAGTAGTTCTATGACATTCCAGTGGTGAGACTTCCATGTGTCATCTGCTAGTAGATATTGACACTTGAAGCGCTCAAGGCAGTCTGGGAGAATCTTATTACTGAGGTATATGTTGCCTTGATACTACAAGTACAGCACACTGTCAGGGCTTCATCTGGCACCAGCTCTTGGTGCCCATGTTGCAGGTTTCTTTTACAGTATAACAAACTGCCACATTACTAGTATCAACGTTTGGATGAACCCTTGCAGGCAGCTGGTCACTGCTCTAGCACTGAACTGGCTTTGTAATACCGGCAAATAATTTGTTAGTAGATGCCAGCCTGTTCGTGGTCCATTGCCAATGTCAACCTCATAAAATATTTTTATGGTTACTCTGCCCTCAGTTCATCCTGCACACTCTCCACAGGGATGAGGCAGCAATCCACTCCAACAATCATGTAGTTGTGGGTTAGCTAAAGCCCAATTTTTGTTTTTACATTGTCAGCATAATTCTTTGCCTCCTCACAAATAATTAGCCTTGTATAATGTACACGCGATGCTTTTTGAGCTGTACGGACCGTCATCGGGGTTTGGCTTAAATTCACTGCAAATATAACACAATTTCCTTTAATTTATAGCCTATTATAAGAAACTGGAAGCATGTATACGTGTTCAACTAAACTCAGATCCAAACATATATTCCAGTGTAACACCTCTCAAACCCACTGAATGTCTTTCAAACTGTCCAGTACATAGTACATGCACCAACATGCACAAATCAACATCAAAAATGCTTCACGACTATTGCTATGTTATGAACATATTGCAAACAACGCTTGTGTTGAGGAAGCTGCTGCTCGAATAAAACCTCTACTTGAGCTGCAGAAAGAAACTTCGACCTCTTGTGCTGCTTGTGGTGCCATGCTCATTGATTTTACAGCACAGGACAAACTCACTAAACTAAAGATCAGCACGAGCAGGGCAACTTACCTCACTCCACTCCTTGCCGAACTCCTCGGAGTGCATGGAATTTTTTTGTCAATTTGCGGAGTTCTTTTACACGGAACTCTGCAAACTCGACCCAGTTCTATCGGAAACCTTATTGGAGTGAGTCGAGGAGGTCGTTTGTACGAATGTATGAGGCTAGTTAGGACGCTACACAACTTTTGATGTGGAGACTGGGTGGTAGTTGTTCAGGTTCCCTGCATCAAGAGTTTTTGTTCGCGAGAGGGACAATTTGACCCTTTTTCTGTTGTTTTGGGAAAAGACCCTGTTTGAGAGAAGATTTCACCAGGGTGGTCCAACTGGGAAGAAGGTGTGTGGCAAGAGATTTGCAGATAGAACCTGGGATAACATCCTGGTTGTGGTTTTTGTGCCGCTGCAGTGTGGTTTATAAGGGATGCCCTTAGGACTCTGGGTTGGGTCGGGCCAAGCATTTTAAATGGCTGTCCTCCGAGAGAATGAAAAAGAGGGAGGGGTCCGCCACCTCAATGCACTTAGGCATTGACCCACCAATCACTATTTGAATATGCAGCCCGGGGCACCCCACACTCACCAACAATGTTCAAAATCAGAGGGGAGGCCGCTGACCAATTGATAAAAAGGCTCAGGCCGACTCCTCCTGGCTGAGCGTGACAACTGGTGCCATCTTGAGATGAAGAAAACAGCAGCACTACAGCGGCATCGGAGAAGTCTCAAATCACTTACACCATACAGCAGTGGCGACTCCTGGTTGTTGCAGCTCATGGGTAATAGGTTCCCCTTCACTATCTAGCCATCAGATATAATAAGCGGTTCCAAAAGGCCACCTCTCTGGCCTAATCATGTAACCATTAACTTTACATCTGCTGTCGACCTGTCGCTGAAAGTGCCTAGGATTCTTCATTCTTTTAAGGCACGCTGATTTAATTTTCTTTGGCTGTGGTCAGAAACAACAATCTGTTGTGCTCTGATCGGAACTGCTGCAAGAGGAGTGCTCTTCTGCTTTTTGGATCAGGTGCACTCTCCCGTTGATTCCACTCACCACCGGGGTAGGTCGTCCTGACTTTCTATTATTTGTATCCATAAAACATGCCCAATGCTTATGTTCCATACATAGGTAACCTTGCAAAGTGCCAAACTCACTTTCTACATCTCTGTTCTCCTGCACATTCCAAACCAGTAGAAAAAGCTCATCCCATTGTATTATACTTAATGGTGAATTGTGTTATTGACCTTATTGACACATCTTGAGAACACCATCGCCAGCAGGCTGCTAGCTCCTGTGGGCTGTTAACTTTTAGACCCCCTGGAGACTCTGCCCTTTGTCCAAAAATGGCATCTGAAAAGCGCTGACATGCCCCTTGCAGAATTGAAGGAAGCTGCAGACTTGTCCAACCATGGGAACTACTGTGCATCCCTCACACCAGATGCCCTCACCCTCAATGGAGGAGAGATCCGCATGGTCAATGGGGCAATTTTTACCTTTCTCCAATCGAGCAGGCTTACACAGCACCAGTGTCTTCAACTGTAGCAAGTTAACTCTCAGGAAATCAAATGACGCGCACAACATGAGATGGAGGTGGCGCCACAAGGTTCACTGTCACAACATTGATGTAAAAAATATTGATGTGAAAAACATCAATGAAAAAATATAGACAACAAAAATATCGACTCCTATACCTAAACAGGTAAGTACATAAATATCAACAAAAAAAATATCGAAGTAAAACATATAGATGTATAAAATATAAACTTTTAAATAAATATAAAATACAATAATATATAGTAAATATAGTAAATATTAAATACAATTTTACAAAATGAAGTAAATGTAATATATTTTCATAAAAATATAACAAAAAAGTGAAGAAAATAAACAAACATAATAATACATACATATATATTTACTTTGAAACAATTAATAAACTATTATTTTCAATGTATGTTAAAAGTTTAAAATAATACAAAATTTTACAAAAAAAAAAAAAGTTTAAAATAATAGAAAAATGAAAATATATAGTAATGATTAAAAATATACAAAAACAAAAATCTATAATAATTAAAACATTAAACAATTAAAAAATATTTTAACTTACATTTCACAATACAATCAGTGCAACACTAGGGAAAGCTTTGGATAGCAAAGGGTTAAAAATACCTATTCCCATTACAGTCAGTGCAGCAGTAGGGTAAGTGTTGGATAGCAGAGGAATTAAATTTACTATTCCATCTCCAGTGAATGAAACAGTAGGGAAAGTGTTGGATAGAGGACGGGTAAAAATTACTATTTACAATCCAGTGAGAGCTACAGTAGGGAAAGTGTTGGATAGCGGAGGGGTAAAAATTACAATTCCCACTCCAAAGAGTGCAACAGAAGGGGAAGTATTGGATAGCGGAGGGGTAGAAATTACTATTCCCACTCCAAAGAGTGCATCAGTAGGGAAAGTGTTAGATAGCGGAGGGGTAAAAATTACTATTCCCACTCCAGTGAGTGTAACAGTAGAGAACATGTTGGATAGCGTTGGGGTAAATATGACTATATCAACTCCAGTAAGTGCAAGAGTAGGATAAGTGTTTAATAGCGGACGGGTAACATTTACTATTCCCACTCCTGTGAGTGCAACAGTAGGGAAAGTTTTGGTTAGCAGAGGTAGAAAATGTTTTATCCCACTCCATTTAGTGTAACAGTAGGGAAAGTGTTCATTAGCGAAGGGGTAAAAAGTACTATTCCCACTCCAGTGAGTACAACAGTAGAGAAAGTGTTGGATAGCAGAGGGGTACAAATTAGTATTCCAACTCCAGTGAGTGCAACAGTAGGAAAAGTGTTGGACAGTGGAGGGGTTAAAAATACTATTCCTACTCTGGTGAGTGCAACAGTTGCGGAAGTGTTGGATAGCGGGGAGCTCAAAATTACTATTTCCACTCACCAGAGAAAGTGTTGGACAGCGGAGGGGTAAAAATTACAGGCCCAATTCACAAAGGTAACCTAAGACAAAATCCTAACTTTACGACTTTCGGTATTCACAAAAGGCATTTACGGGTAGTAAAGTTAGGATTCCTAACTTTACTGCTCCTAAACTGAGAAAAATCAGAAATTTACGACTTCCAGTATTCACAAAAGGCGTTTAGGAGTAGTAAAGTTAGGATTCCAAACGTCCCACTCCAAGCAGAGCACAGAGTGGCGAAGCGGCGTTTATCACCCAGACCCAATTTTTTAAAGAAATTCAGAATCAAAGCAGTTTTCGAATTTCAGTGAGAACAGTTTAAACTCTATATTTTTTGTTGTCCATATTTGAACTTGAGCACAGAACGCATTATGATGATATTTTGAATCAGTGAGGTTTTAAGGTAGAATTATGCATTGTTTGCATAGTGCTATAGAGAACAAATTCATTTTATTTTGAATAACCTGGGTGCCATGACAGATCTGAGGCACCCCAAGGACATAAAAGTGGCGACTGAGATATGGCAATCAAAATTACTAACTGGAATCCCTTTGACATGAAAAAGGTGAACAAGTTCCCATGAGACTTTCCAAAACGGACAGTAGGTGCCCATGTTCAATTATGTGAAATGGCACGGTTTCAGATATAAGTGCCAGCTGATGCAATTAACTCCATCCTGTGTAAATTGTGCAGGACTTTCACCTTAGTTGTGTTACCATTACAACCTGAGTGGACTCATGTACACCAAGGTGGGAGATCTGCCAACTTTGAGTGGTTACACACCTTTTTGGTTGCTTTTCTTAAGTTTAAGAGGTTGGTTATGGGAAATTATTTGAAAAGGAAGACTGAACTTGAAGTTCACATTCTGTAGAATAGTTGTTATTTAACCACATTTTCGAGGTTCCAGGAGGATTCAGAGATAGAGTAGTGCATTATTTCACTCTATTTCTCAGGAGCAATGATAAAGGTCTCTTTGGTGTTGTTCCCTGTGATAAATATTAATGGTAATAGGTAGGCAGGCTAGAAGTTCTAAATGATACAGGTGAGATCTTCAGGCATTTAGATTTGAAGTAACAGCATGGTATGCTTCTTTTGAAAGTTAATTGCTCATGGTGACATGTTAAGGGAGTTTGAGAGTCTCAGATGATTTGATTTTTTTCAAATAAGTAGATCAGAAATGTGTTCTGATTATCCATTGATACTTCTCTCTTTGTGGGCACCTCCACCATGTTAATGCTTACATCATTAGCTTGTGGCTGGAAAACATCCTCTGAAATGCAAATGTGAACTCGAGCAAATGCAAATGTGAACCCGAGCAGCTACCTTCTGCAAGTTCTACACCAAAGCAGTGGATCACATGGCTGATAAGCCCCCTCAATGGGGTTTAAGCAGGATAGGATGCTGCCTCATTGTTTTCCAATGAAATCAGTTTTCTCTAGCTTCAGGGTACTGGAAATCTGAAAATGCATTAAAGACATTAAAGTGAGTATATAATCCGTTTCACCTTTCCAAGATAGTTGGTCTTATTTCGTATTTTCTATGTTACTTTGATCTTGACCATTATTTTCCAAGTAGTTTCCCTGTTTTTATCACAAGACCAGAGGCTACCATTATGCACCTAACAAAAGAATGGCCTCTGTATGTCTTTAATGAAATCAAGATTCTCTCTGCATAATTATCTTCCAAGTAGTTCCTTTTCTTGCAGGTTTATCCTAACCTCCTAGGTTTGACTGGGAGTGATTTATTCTGTTAGTCTACTGTGTCCTACTTTTCCAGCCCCTTGTCATCATTCCCTGATGTTTTGCCACATTGTTCCCTGGGACTTCTATTGCTGTTCGTTATACGTTTCTCCACAAAAAGGAGGCTATATGGGTCTTGTTATTTGCTCTTGTAAGGGCTGTTAATAATGTCATAATGCTTCCCTCAAATTATCTGTGATTCCTATTGTAAGTAGTAATAATGTTGTTTTGCATAGTATGCATGTCACATTGGCTTAGAAAAAATCACAGATTTTCCGATCACTAATGGTTGATAAATTAGCATTTTTTAATATTGTGACTGTAGCTGCTGTAGACAGTGGGGCGCTCTGCCTCATTTTTAGGGGCAGGCAGTGTTCCCAAATTAATCGAAAGCATTTCAGTTTTAGGTCTCGTGCCTAGCAATACACTGCGCAGCAGTGTTCATGCAGCAAGAGTCCTTTTGGCCGGGTTTTGAAAATGGACCTGGAAAATGCACACGCTCTTGCATGTGATTTTTCATTTGCGGCCTGCTATTGGCCATTCTCTGCATGTTGTTTTGTAAAATAGACACCAAAAGGCCAGAGGCGGGCGCATACCTCCGCCCCTGGCCTATTGGTGTCTATTACACGCATTTCCTGCCATATGCTTTGAATTATTGTGCCCAGACACGGGGATGATAATTGAAAGCATATGGGTGCTCACGCCTCACTCGCGGCTTTGTTTTTCACAAAGGTGATCGCTTTCGGTTTCAAAGCAATCGCCTTTCTCCTCCCTCCCCACTCCCCTTTGGTCCCCTCCCCTCTGCCCCCTCCACTCTGCCGCTGTGCTCCTTTACACAGCTATGCATGCTTGTTCCCATTGTAGTTTTTTTTTTTTACAAGTTAAACACTGGCCCCATGTAAAGAGAGGCTGGAGAGAGTCCGCCTCCCTTGCAGGGCGCAGGTGGCGGCGTGCTCCCCCGCACTGCTATCAGCAGCCCGTGAACATCACACTTCCCAAAGCCTGGTTAAGGGGGTCTGTGTCTAAGATCACAGGCTGGTGCTCTGCTGACGCTGGGCACTGAATTCCTGGAGCTGCCCCTGTGGGCTGACAGAGACTTGAGTCCACTGAGAGAGAGCACGGGGCAGGATAGGGTGGCTGACAGCCCCACTGTGCCTGCCACGCATGCACCGTTTCCCCTACACACGCACTGCACAAAAGTCCGACCCACTGGCCTTGCCAATGCTTGCTTGATCTGGGGAACACTAGGTCCTGCGTAGAACACATCAGTGCCCTGGCAACATCTGTGTTCGTCATTGAGTTTGCTTTGAGGAATGCTCCTCTTCCCCAATCTTTGAAGCAGATGCGCCCCCCTCAGACAGTGATGCTCAATATGTTTCTGGCAAACGAGGAGGAGGGAATGCGGGGATGCTGCGGGGCAGCGGCGGGCAACTGCAGGGCAGCGGGGCAGGGCGGCTCCCTGAGGCATGAGGACCAGGCCGCATCTGATGGAGCTGCCGCGCCCGGCATTCCTGCATCGAGGCATGATCTTCCCCCTGCCATGCCCCCTTCCGCCATGGGAGGGCAAGCTGGCACCTCCACACAGTGGCATTCCTTCAGCCGTCCCTGTCAGGCATGCCTGTATCACTGATGTGTACGAGAAGTGGGCCAGTGTCTGGCCTGAGTAGTGCATGGTGACGTCACTTCATATATAACCGCTTGTAGTTCATGCAGGCTGAATAATAACACAACATGCGTATTTGTAAAAAATACATTCACCGAGCAGGCCTTGGTGCTGGATCACAGATGCTTATTGCTACCCAACTCAATGGAACTCATTTTATCAACCTCAGAAGGATAAAAGGCTGAATGGACCCTCTAGGATTTGAACCTGTGCCCATGAGGTCACAAACTTAACACAAGGTACGGGGGAGAAGGAATACACTTTACTTTACTCTCATCAAAGTAAGTATCCACACACAAAAAACATCCCGGCACCAAGAGGGACCAAATTGGTGGCGGTGCACCACCCTTGATGACTTTGTGACAACAGGGGGTCGCCCTTTGCTCTTGTGTCATTTCTAGCGATCGATTCAATAAACTCGATCTCAAATAAGAGTAAGTGTACTGGACTACACCACATACAACATAGCTCAAATGAGAAAAAATTGTGTTTTTTTTGTGTTGGAGGCGGTGAATTTAAAGTGCCTCAGTCCCGGCAGTGCCCCTCTTTAAGCGATGGACAAAAATGTATAAACTAGTAGGTCTGGATCTCTGTAACCTGTATGCTGTGTGATTCATGAGTGTACATTGGCCACGTAACCCTAGGGATAGCTCAGCTGCCTGAAAGCTGGCCTTGCCTCCTAATCTGTGTTACTTGTTTTCTGATGGACACTGTTTCTGTATTTCAAGGGCCGTGTACATCCCGATGTGCTGGAAAATAAATTTGCATCCAAAACGGAATTCGATCTGTGGTGCAAATTGTGCACCAAGGGTTTCTACTTGTTGAGTTTGGAATTGACTTTCTCGCAGCCTCGCAGCCAGAAACATGAATGTATGTGTGTGTTTGGTGTGTGCGTGCCTGGGCGTGTGTGCGCATCTGTGTATGTGTGCATGCCTGTGTGTGTTTGCCTGATTATTTGAATGCATCTTTGTGTGTCCGTGCCTGCGTGTGTGCGCATCTGTGTATGTGTGTGTGCCTGTGTATGTGTGCGCATCTGTGTGTGTGCATCAGTGTGTGTTTGCGTGCCTGGGCGTGTGTGTGTGTTTGCCTGTGTATGTGAAAGCATCTGTGTGTGTGTGTTTATCTGTGTCTGTGAAAGCATCTGTGTCTGGGGATGCGTGCGTCCCTATGTGTGTGTGCCTGTATGTGTGTGCGCATCTGTGTGTGTGTGCGTGCATACCTGGGCCTGTGTGTGCATGCCAGGGCGTGTATGCTCCTCTGTGTGTGTCTGCGTGCCTGGGCATGTGTGGGTATCTGTGTGTGTGTGTGCATGCTTGTGTATGTTTGCATGTGTATGTGAAAGCATCTATGTGTGTTTGCCTGTGTATGTCAAAGCATGTGTGTGTGCGAGCCTCAATGTGCGTGCGTGCGTGTCCAGGGCAATGCAATCCTGCATTTCTGTCAAGATTAACATAAAATCAAGCATTTGCAATGCAATAGGTCTCGCATTATTAAAGTTTAAACTTTTGGTGTTGCATTATTTAGCAATGCCAACAGCTCAAACTTTAATAATGCAAGACCTATCTCATTGCAAATGCTTGTTCTTTTTTTAAATGCCTTCCGTTTTCCTTTAAGGACAACTGGTTGCATTTGAAAAAAAAACTGCTTTATTTTAAAGCCGTCCCAGACATGGAGGTCAGTTGAGCCCAGCAGACCTCCATACCTGGGAGTGTTAGACATTCCTAATGGGATTGCAAATTGGGAGTGCCTCATTAGTATGCATGAGGCATGCAACCTGCCCCATTAGGAATCGCTAACAGTGTCTCAGACACTGTTGTACATGTCATTGAGTGACTAGCATATTGCGACTCGTAATAGAGAGCAATTTGCGAGTTGGTAAATGACATGGTCATACACAGGCTCTAAGGTCCTAATTACGAGTTGCAGTGGTGTGGGAGTAGGTAGGCCACATTACCAGTGGTTGGCAATGTATGGTGTATCACTTACTCCAAGGCTTGTTTTGAAATTTTTAACACTATGTTAGCTTTATAAGTTCATATTATGTATTGAAATGGTTTTACACTTTTGTTGATGTGTTTTCTGGATTATAATAATGTGCTTCCCACACACCTCCATACCTTTCCCTAAGCCCTGTCATTTCATAGTAAATATTTTTAATCATATACCCAGGTGTGCAGCGATCTCCTCACAGAAAAGAAAGGTGAGGTGAAGGTCTACAGATATGGATTTTTGAAATGCATTTTGTAATACAAGTTTTTCTACAATAACACAACTGTTTGTGCTTCAAAGAAATTAACTTTGTGAATCAAGCCCTACACATCCAATCCTCATTCATATTCTTTTGTGTTTACAATGACCTGGTGTCAACACATTTAGATAAATATGCTACAAATCGATCTCCTCACAGAAAAGAAAGGTGAGGTGAAGGTCTACAGATATGGGTTTTTGAAATGCATTTTATAATACAAGTTGTTCTACTATAACACAACTGTTTGTGCTTCAAAGAAATTAACTTTGTGAATCAAGACATACACATCCAATCCTCAATCACATTCTTCTGTGTTTACAATGACCTGATGTCAACACATTTAGATAAATATGCTACAATTTGTCGCTCATGTAAAACGAATCCTAACTTTACTACTCCTAAACTGAGAGAAATCCTAACTTTACGACTTTTGGTAGTTACTTTACTACTCCTAAATGCCTTTTGTGAATTCCGAAATTCGTAAAGTTGGGATTTTTCTCACTTTGGCATTTAGGAGTAGTAAAGTTAGGATTCCTAACTTTACTACTCCTATATGCCTTTTGTGGATACCGAAAGTCATAAAGCTAGTATTTTGGCTCAGTTTAGGAGTAGTAAAGTTAGCAATCCTAACTTTGCTACTCCTAAATGCCTTTTGGGAATACCGAAAGTCGTAAAGTTAGAATTTTGTTTCAGATTAGTTTTGTGAATCGGGCCCTACGTTTTTAATTATGCCCGGGGTTCAGGTGGTTTTAGCCCTTGAAGGCATATTGGAATCTGTACTATAGTCGATTACCGATAACTTTTTAATAATTTGACCCGGAGATTTTAATACCCGTCTCTGCAGACTCTCTGATACACATGTATGCAGAGTCACTGCTGAGGCTGGGATTGGTTACTCATATTTCCCCCACAATGACTATGGCGATCAATTGAATTACTTAATTACCAAGTTTGACTTACATTTATTACAATGTGAACACGATAGTAATGGGGACCCTATTCCAATCTTTATAGGGAGGAATTCAGCTTTGGTTATTGATTATATCCTGATATCTGCCAATGCACGTAAGTGGTATACAATACCAAGGGTTACCTGTCTGGGCCTCAGCGACCATAACTTGATCATATTGACAGTTTCTTTCTGGGGCAATGTCAGTGGTACAACTCCCAGTTGTGCTACTGACCTTGCCCCAATAAGACCTAACGGAGTCCGTATTAAATGGGACAGAGTGCACCTGACTGAAGTTTTACACAATATTTGTTCTTAGGGTTTTAATGATATTATTTGCTGCTTACATGATATGGTTACCCCTAAGCAGTTACTTTATAGTTTTGTTGGTATTACCAAGACAATAAATGACCTTTTAACTTGTCCATTTATGACAGGCCACGCCAAACATTAGGTTTGTTCGTCCATGCATGTACCACTGCCTCTAGGATCCTGAAATTGGCCCCTTGGGAATGACCTAGGAATAATTTGCTGATTGAATCACTTAGATTTAAATACAAAGAGATGCTTTCAGCTAGGAAATAGGAACTACAAGATGTGGCATGGTCTAAACTGTCACACGCTGCTAACATAGGACGTTGTAAATTATTCTGGGATGCTGTTAATTCCCCTTTTTTGAAGGACGACTTCTTCTCCGAATTGTGGTCACACATCTCCTGTCACGCTTGTGTTTCTCACTTCTTTGGAATTTTTAGCTACTCAACGGCTGAAATGGTAACCACTTCCATCAAGGAACAGCCAACCGTGGCCCCCCTTACCTCTGGACATTACGAGCTGAGAAATGTTATGGGTTCGAAGGGCCCATTCGATGTTTTCAAGACTGCCACTGACTTATGGGCCACAATCCTTACTAGAGTTTTTAATTTGACTGCGACAATAACAATCCGGCCTTCATGGGGGACATCTATTATAGTCTCCATCTTCAAGAAAGGTAATAAATCAGACCCTAAGAACTATCGGCCAATCTTATTGTTAGATTCATCGGCAAAAGCGATGAGCAAAATATTGCTCAAGATATTAGAAGAATGGGCTTGGGATTGCTCATACTCTCACCAGCACAGTTTGGTATCAGAAAATGTGTGGGAACCCTTGAGCAATGTTTGAATCTGGATTTACTCATAGGGAAGTATACACGTGCCAAAGGTGGAAGATTATACCTCTGCTTTGCTGCCCTGAGCAGTGCTTTTGACCTAGTAGAACATACAATTCTCTGATCCGCTTTGCTCTCTATGGGGGCGGATTTACCAATCATCTGGAAGAGGTGTGGCCATCAGCCAGGGTGCCTGACTCCGGACCACTGGGTTCATGGTTTGATCCCGGCTCGGGCGGCAGGTAAGCCCAGCACCATGTGACTCTGGGCAATAGCTTGCTTAATATTCCCGACGGCCCCCAGGGCCAGAACACCTCTCTGGAGGTAGCTGTGCGCTTTAAAAATGCTGGCATTTTATCTGCTTTCTGGGAAGACTATATGAGAATCTGGCGAGTAAAGTACATTATGACGCATGGGGTAAATGTACCATCAACTTCACAGTTAAACTTGGCATTCGGCCAGGCTGTGTACTTGCCCCCTTCTTATTTTCTATATTTATAAATGGGGTGGACCAGACTTTAAAATTTGAGCATGCTGATGCCCCACAAGTGGCGGGCGTCCCACACCAGTGCTTTTGTAAATAGATGATGCCGTCCTGCTGGCCAGGACTCTGGTGAAGCTGCAACATTTAATGGATACCTTTGGGGAATTTATTGCTACTAGGAAATTGATTATTAACAAAAGTAAAACTTATACACTGGCCTGTGGGTTAAGGGACAAGCATTTTAGAACATTCTTTATGGATAAGTTGCCATTACCCTCTGTTGATACCTTTTCCTACCTGGCTATTATCTTCTCGGGTAACGGTTCGTGGTCCCATGAAAATACTAACGTTAGAAGCAAAATGAACAGAAACACTCATGGAGTCTTTAGATTTTCTGCCAAGCTGCCCTCCAGGCAAGTTAAGGAGAGGACAGCAATTTATAGGGCAAGGGTTTTACCTATTGCCACATATGCGGCTGATGTGTGGGGCTACTACAACAGTAAAGTGCTTCAGACTGAGGAAAATGTTTTCCTCAAACACCTTTTTTGTCTGTCCACTGGGGCTTCCTACATGATCATTCACAGAGAAGTAAAGCTCTAGCACCTTTTAGAGATAGTTGCACTTTGACCTCTGCTGCCCTGGTATTCCACATGGATCAAAGAAGAAACTAGTTTTACAAAGACCATCATTTTAGATGGTTTTACTTTAGACAATGCATTGGCGATCCCTTGATTACGCTACATTGATTTTATGTACAGTAAACTATTTAACACCTTGGCTGCTAGGTGTTTTCCCCCCCTGTGCTGGAAATTGCTCTTACTGTGCATTCGTCATCAGCACAGCTCAACTGTGCATCATGACGAGCTGAGTCCGAATTAAATGATGCCAGGGTTTGGCTTAATGTAGTACCTCTTATTATTAATGCAATTAACATAAATAAAAGCATCTCTGTTTCATCATAGTGATGACTCAACTCAATTTTTAACTGGAGATTGTACCCCTTTCAAAGAATGTTAATGGTTTTAAGACATGACCAATTTTGCTTCCTTTTTTTATACCGAGTATTGCTTTGTGAAATCTTTTATAACTCTTATGCTATCCATGTGTAATGCACTTAGCTTTTTTTAAATCTATGTATACTTTTATGGTTATTTTAAACATTCCAAATAAAGTTTTTGGAACCGAATCTGCATTTCCTGCGTAAGCTTCCAACTTGTGTTGCGAGCACATGGCTAAGCTGTCATGTCAATGGCACAGATGCGTGACAAATCTGTGCTGTAAAAGTGACACATTGCTGGAGTTGCATCGCAAGCGTGACGCAGCTCCAGCAATGCTCTGGGGGCCCTATTTAGTTAATGCTGCATCAATCCTTCCGCCTGCTTCAAGCAGGCACAGGGTTTTGACGCAGCATGGGCCTAAAAGTGACTGAGTGAAATCTTGTAGATTTCACTCAGCCACTTTTAGGAGGCGTTCCTGCGCCGGAACGCCCCCCCTGCACAAGACTACCTACATGTGGTGTAGGGATTCACAACGTGACGCATCTCTCAGATGCGTCACGTTGTAAGTACCCCCGCACCATGGAGCAGGATTTGCCCTGCCGCTGCGTCACAAAAGTGACGCAACAACGGCGTAAATGAGGCGCAAGGGGTAAATCTGGTCCTCAGGAGGGGAGGATATCATTGGGATAAAAACAGGTAGATATATTATACAAGGACAACAAACGCTCTCAAGTCCCAGATACTTTTGGGAGAAAAGTAGGTAGATACGTTATACAAGACAACACGCAGTCTCAACTCTTGGGTGGGATGCCCAGAAGTGCGGGGAAGGTATCATCCCGAGAAGTCATGGACAATGACTTAATGGTGGGTTGAACAGTTCGCTGAGGTGATTGTAATGTGATCGTTAGGCCAGAAATTTGCCAATTTGGAAAGCTTTGGTCTCCTTTTTAAGCATGCCAAAGACAGAAGTCTTCTGATGGCGGACGAGAGAGAGATCCATATTCCTGGAGCAGTCCCAGAGAAGGTCCGATTGCAGTTTTTTTCCCAAAAGCGTGTTGGTTGGAGCAACAGGTTCCAGGCAGATCAGGAGTTTCTGGGTGAGAAATGCAGGGGAATTGCAGTATAGGGCCTTGTGAGGAATGCAGGCCAGCTTAAATTGGATTCTGGCCTCGAGGGGAAGCCAGTATAGGGCTTTAAGGTGGGGAGAGATGTGGTTGAATTTATTAGAACCTGTTAGGAGTCTTGTGGCGTTGAGGCAGGCTTTCAATGGGGCCAGAGACATCTTGGGTAGACCTGCGAGATTAGAGCATCCATATTCTAGTCTGGAGATGACTAGTGCCTGGATTGCCTTTTTTCGGTTGGAAGGTTTGAGGAAGGGATTCAGGTTTCTTAGCTACCTCAGGTAAAATCTAGCAGTTTTGGCCATCAAGTTGATATGGCCCGCATGTTTAAGCTGCTGTCTAGGGATATTCCAAAGGATTTAGCAGAGTCCACAATGGCAATGTCTCCCCTCTATCACCCACTCTTTATGGAGCGTCTGTCACTCAATATAATGTGGTTTTAACTCATTTGAAGAGAGGAAGAGAGAGAGATGTAGTTAGGTTAGGTTGAAGTTGACTGGCCCACATGTAACTAACTGCCCCAGCCCAGCAGACCCTCTCGCAGGAGCTTTGCCACCGTCGCTACAGCATGCTCAATGACACTGATGCGAGGCCCACTGCAGCCAAGTTATGGCTAATATATAGTACCTAACTAGAATAAGGCTGCACATTCCTTGTGCTTTACTTAGGGTACAAGGCACTGTTGTTCTATCTACTCCAGCCTTCTTCTCATATATAGTTCTATTTATCACTGGTTCCAAACTTCTTGCAGGTATCCCTCGCGGAATATCCCAATCAGATCTCATTCAAAAATATTCTCGAGTTTATCTCTTCTACCTCAAACTTCAAAGCATTTCGTCAACGCAAGTAACATCCTAATCTCATGTCTAAAAAGGAACAAGTACTATATGCAGTTGTTGCAAAGAGATGTGTGTGGGAAATGCAATTAGCCCTTCATATTGTGAATTGCATTAGAAGTGTCTTCAAGCGGGGGTGGGAAATGACAGTTACATTGGATTGCAAAGCTGGGGTACCTCGGTGCCCCCTAGTTCAGTCTTGCGAAGTGCTTAATTTGAGCCGGTTTTTTCCCGGTTCTCAGCACAGGCACATAAGTGTCAGCATCAGGGCCTGTGACATTCTGCTACAAGGTGGCGCTGTCTGACTAATTTAAAGATGACCACAACAACAGTTAATTATTAACTCAATGTACATTAAAAATAAATAATACCTTGCGTCCTAGCCATTCTTATTGCGTTGGGGCCCTGAAATAGTCCGCACTGTCACACTTGTAGGAATGTGAATGTTAGAACTTCTGTTTTTACTATCATTGGCAGCGCTGGCAGGGGCAACATGTGGTACAAAGTGCAGTGGCCTCCTGAAGAGAGCCCTGGCACTTATGGTTTTGAAAATTAAGCACGAGGAGTGAATTAAGTACCATTCTCTAAACTAGAAGGGGCTGTAAAGTGCCCTGCATCTCCTTGAAGCTACGCCCATGTTCAGTCAACTATTTTGAAATATGTACTGACCAAGCCTGTTGGACTGGCTTGCTGCTAAAAATGCCTTTTGACTGACTGATGAGTTTGTGACTATGTGCTATTTTTGATGGGTGAATAAGTGGATGCAAAAATGAGTCAACGTGTGGCTGAATGGACACATCAGTACAAGGATGAGTGACAGACCATGCACGATAAGTGAGTCCGTAAACTCAACAGACAACTTTTAGTAATCAAACAGACTTGTCTGTGTGTGCGTGCGTGTGTGTGTGTTTTTAAAATATTCCAGTTATGGTTTAGGCTTTATTACTGAGTTGTTGCTGAATGTTAATCTAATAGAAGCATTTGTCTTTCTTGTTTCTAGCCTGGTGCTGCCACGTGCATTTCATGCAACACACCTCCACGATCTCCCAGGTACAGTATCATATGATGTGATAACAGGCTTGATGAACATTTTACCAATAGCCTCCTACAACCTACTGTTTTGGGGCGATCCTTACTTTTAGAAGACTTGTCACTTTTTAACTCCTACTCACCCCTAAAACCGAACATCAGAAATCTTAAAGAGCCACCTGTTATGCACATTTATGGTTTGTAGGTCACAACGCTACTCTGTCAGACTGCCCTCAACTCAACCTTCCTTACGATCTCTCCACCTTCCCTTCCTTCTGCTGTGTTGCAGTCAGCCAGTGCTGTGAGGATGCTACAAAAGTGCATAATTAAATAAAGTTGAATTATAAATAAGCAAAGGCAAAAGGTTATTAAAGCATTGACAGCCATATCTAAAACCATGTGGCATCAGTGCTGAAGAAAACAAAGCACAAGCTTCTAAATTCCGGTCATGTAAACATTAGGAGCCATTGGGTCATTTAGACTGATGTAACGCAAAATTAATTTTCATATGTTGGGGTGCAATATAGTCACACATGTGGAGTGTATGGAGTGCATCCGCATGTAGGGCCAGATGTAGGTAAATACTATTTGCCAATTATTAAATACCGAATTTTACCGATTCAGTATTTAAGAATAGGTAAATAGTATGTAGGTAATTATTTGGTAAATGTTACCGAATCAGTAAAATTCGGTATTACCGATTCTGTATTTACCGAATCAGTAATTCCCATTCATTCCTATGGGCCTGGAGGCCCATAGGAATTAATGGGCAGCCATTCACTATTACCGATTCGGTAAATACCGAATCGGTAATAGGGGGATCATTTTCAAGGGTGGCAGGGTGTCACATTGACACTCTGTTGCACTCCTGAATAGTGCATGGGTGCACATGTGGCACACATACATGCCCTAAGGGCATGTATGTCTGCCACATGGCCCTTTAAAAAAAGCAAATTATTGCTTTTTTAAAGGTATTCGGTATTTACCACCAACTTGTAGTTGGTGGTAAATAATGAATCCTTAAATGAAAATTGCACTCACTTGAGTGCTCCCTACATTAAGGATTCAGTAATTTACCGAATCAGTATTTTAAGAATTCGGTAATTTACAGATTCCTTAAATTACCTTTCTGTAAATTATCGAATCCTTATACCTGCCTCCTACATCTCAAACCCTAAATACCAGTCGGTAACGGACTAAATTCGGTAATTTCGGCCGGTACCGACCGGTATTGGGCTACCTTCATCTGGCCTATAATCCTTTGTCGTGGTACCATAAGGTGTTAGGACTTTGAATCGTAATAAGATAAATGTGATGTATTTAGGCTGTTGCATAGAAAACATGAAGAATTTATGTGGAAGCCAAATGTAACTAGCAGGAAACACACAAACGTGAAGAATTTGTGGTGTGCAGCTAACAACTATTATTGAATAAGTTTATAAGTTTGTGTCATGTTTTACGTAGGTAGGGATGTTAACAGAATGAGCCTTATTTTTAAACCTGAGCGGAGTTACGTGTAACTTCACTGCGCTGCTCGGACATCCACAATTTTCAGCGCCAGGTGTTTGTCCTGTGCTGGAAAATCAACTTCAATGGCCCCATGCACAGCGCAAGAGTGCACTGCTTCTTATTTGCAGGTTGAGTCGATTTTTTACTCATGAAGCAATTTTTTTAACATGAATAGAAGGTTTCCAAACACAAGTGGACTCGACCACCTGCGACTGCACCCGTTGAGAAATCCGACAGCCGGCGTTGAAAAATCTTGCCGGGATGTGGATTTTTCTCACTCATGCACACCGACTTGACTTTTGCGAGCGAAATTAGTTTTTCCCAACTCTGCATGCTCCGTGGAGCACAGAGTTTGGAAAACTCAGAAAACTCTGTGAACAGAGCAGAGTTTACTGCCCCATCTTACTTGTTTTCTATGTAATTTGTAAAGCTCATGTTCCATTTTGCTTATGTTAGCTGAATCTTGTAGGCCTGAAATACATTTCCCTGAAAACTCTCCCTTTAGACGTAACAGGAAATTTCAGGTGTGCTGTGGATTTGGTTCTTTCTCATGTTTGTGTCTGAGGTGGAAGAAGCGCCCTTGTTAGTTAGAATAATATCTTTGTTTTAGAAGTTAGGCAAGAAGAGAAGAGGATGCATTGAGATTTAAGCCCTCTATGACTATTTTATTTAAACATTGGAGAAAGCCCGGGAATCAAGGTCCACATGTTACTGCTCAGAAACAACACTGTCTTCTGGAAAACAGCCTGTGAGAATGTGGTGAGTGAATGAGGTGACCTGAAAAGCATCCTGGGACGATACCTACTATAATGTTGGCAAAGAGCCACACTTCGTCTCTGCCTTTCGAGAGGGAGCATCTTAGAATGAGCTGTGTTCTCAGTAGCTTCATGCTACCTGACCCACTGGCGTGGAGAGACTTCCAAGAAAGACTCTACATGCTGGCACCTTTTCTCTATCCTACCCCAAATTATGCTTAAGTAGGGATGTCACATTAGCGTTAGTGAAGGGATAGATTAATGCTTTATTTCCATCAACATTCAATTCAGGGAAATTTGGACTCATGCTTTTTGATGCTTTGCATTCTATTTCTTGAGTTAAGGGCTTGTGTTTGCTGCATAAACAACTTTATTCACAGATTTGGCTTCCGGTTGATTCCAATGCATTTCTACACTCTCATCTTGAGGTGTCTTTATGTCCAGTTATTTTTGGATTTGTAATACATTAACTAACCTTACTTAGTAATTTGTGGTTACCATGTGGCATGGGGATCTTGCTTTTAAACTGATTGACATTTTTACAATTTCTCCTCCCTCCACGCTTTCATGCTGAGAAACAGAACAATTGACTTGTGAGTCTAGAACAGATCTAGAATGTATGGGCTCAGCCCTTTCAAGACGAAGTGGGCAGTCCACTGTCCTGCCGGGCCAGCGTAGGGTACAACCTCTACTCCCATACTGGATTCCACCCACCCTATTTTGAGATCCTGGCCGTGTTGGCTTAGATCTCTGTGCCACTAAACTTAAACAGCCCTGCTGAGCGCTCCGAAGGCTTACCAGCTTGATATCATGTTTGATGCTCTTGCTTGTCAACATTTTTTACTACAAAGGAAAAATTAACCAAACTGAGTTTATTTATTAAAATCAAAACACATAATGACCCTGACTCCCAGAGAGCTTTCTCCCTGGGTCCGGGGGACCCTGCCTGTTATTTCTACCCAGGGCAGCTGTGTCCACAAGGCAGGTTACCGGATCAAAGGGTTACCCTTTTGGAGCCAGATAAACCTTTGCTGGCATAACAATAAAATACAATATGCATTTCTAAAGCACACAGCTGCTTCTGAAGAAGTGCCCGTGCTCCAGCAGAAGGATCACAGACACACTAACATCTCATTCCTGGACAACCAGCCTAAGCATTAAAGAGATACATATTCTGACTTTTTCCAAAGACAGTTGCAAATGGGGTAAAAACGGAGAGCAGTCAAAAGCAAGTTCCAAAGTTTCACAGTTAAGAATGCAAAGGACCTTCCAGCTCGCCTCATCTTGCAGACCCTATGGGTATGCAAGAGTTCTAAAGTATTAGACCTCAATGATCTGCCTTGTCAGTAGGCCTTAAGCCTCCTTCTAAGGTACTATGGACCATTTGGCTCCAGTGCTCTGTTGGCAATATGAATGCCTTGAATTTGATTCAGCTAGCAATAGGTAGCCAGTGCAGCTGGCGTAGATAGGCAGACACTGACTGGTGCATTGGAACTTGAAGGATATGATGTGCATACCTAACTCACAAGGTGCTACATCGTGACACAAGATATCCGCTCCCTTTACCGATCACCAAGTGGCAGGGAAAACGAGCTGGAAATCCACTGTCAACAGAGGATTTCCAGCTCATTTTCCGGGGCTTTGAACTGCTGACATCCACTAAGGGTGTGAAGATACCCCAGGAGATTGGCACCAGCTTCAGGAAGCTTTTTTCTCTGGTTTTGGAGGAGAGTGATTGGCAGCAGGGTAAGGGCAAAAGTGCCTCTCAAGTGCTTCGTCAGCACAAGGCCATGTCCCTCCAATGCCTGCCCCCATCCTCGCACTGAAAATTGGGACTTAGTTGGCAGGTATGGATGTCTAGCACCATTTTGAATGATCTGCAGTCGATCGAGTAAGTAGGTTGGCAGAGCCAAATATAGACTATTTGTCTAGTTTAACTTTGAGGTGAGCAAAGCATCGACAATGGTCTTCTGGGCAGCTACCGGAATTAGGTGTAGCCTTAGCCTCCTGCTGAGAGACTTCAGAGTTACAAAGAAGCTAGGTTAAACCATTTGACCTGTGGTTCAAATTCCAAGGTGGTATGAAATTTGAAGCCCAAGGTTTCTGACACAGGAGTATTGGGCAGGAGGAGCACCAAGCTCTGAAGGCCACAAGTTGAGTGAATGAGGGTACAGACTAGTGCCAAAAATATTTCAGTTTTGTCAAAATTCCATGCATGGCAACTATCACTCATCCAATCACCAACTGAAAGAATTGAAAGCATCAGTCAATTTATCTTGGAAGGACAGAAGTAAGCTGTGTGTCATCAGCATAAGAGCTCACCTTCAAGCTCCAAGATTCTACCATATTTTCCAGGGGTTCCAAGTAAATATTAAAAAGAGTAAGGCTCAAAGCAGATCCCTGGGGTACCCCGCAATCAAGAAGTTTTGTGGCAGACGTAAAAGGGGCAAGAAAAATGCTGCTTGAGATCTGTCTTCAAGATAAGATTTAGGCCAAGCCCAAGCCTACCCTTGGATTCCAATGTCCTTGAGCCTATTCAATACAATCGTATCAGAGACAGTGTCAAATGCTGATGACAAATTGTTAGAAATGGGGTCTCTAGTCAGCAAGTTCTTACCCTGTTAAGGTAGAGACCCTTCTTACTGGTCAGGATAAGGGAGTTACAGTTCTGATATCACCCCTGAATCACCACCCCGGTAGCTTGGCATGAGCAGTCATGCTTCTCTTAGTTTGTGAAGCATTTGGACTTAACAATGCAGTAATACAGTGACATTTCAACTAAAGGACACTATACCAGTTTCAGAAAAATAGCCAATATTTATCTGTGTAAAACAAGACCAAAGTGATCAGAATCCAAGTTAGTTTTTTTTAAACTTATTTATTTATTTATTTATTTATTGTGGTTTAAACTTGACCTTTATTGACATCTGGGACTTAACGCAGCCGGATGTCTACATCCCATCGGGCCGGCACAGCATTACATGTTGGTCCGTGCAAAATGTAATGAGGGATGCATACACAGCAAGTCGCCTACAACCCAATGGGCCGGCTGCGTCAAATAGGCAATCAGAGCAGACAGCAGCCAATATAGGTCTCCTAAAAGGTAAAGAAAACACCAAAACCCCCCTAACTCATAATTCCTGCAAAGATCAACAGCCACAGTCAGCCACAGTTCCATCCAAAATCTAGTCCAGTTGCCACCAACGTCACAGGTGCCTAGGTATGATCAAGGATTGCTTCACCCTGTGCCCCACCCTCCACCCCAATATCATGCTCCAGGATCTTATGGGCTCACAACCAGGGATTCTCTCACCTCCGGAGGCTTCTCCCAGCCTCCCCCAATCTCCCACCCGCTCCGGACTCCGGTCCATCCTCTTACTGTCAGTGTGTTCCAGAAGGTATGCCCTAAGAGGGCTCCAAATATCTTTAGGGCAGAGAAAGGTGGCATTAGGTCAGCATAAATGTCCAGCTGCTCCTGGCAATGTACAAGGTCATTAAGCCACTCTTTAAATTTAGGAGCACGCCCGCGTCCCCACTGACAAACTATACGCAGTTTTGCCATGAAAAGAGCTAGACAAGCAAACCTCTGGACTTTGCTCCATATAGCCCAGCAGGACGGTTAGGGAATCATCAGACACATGTATCGCAGTCATTGCATCCAGCGCATGCAGTACCTCTCTCCAGTACTCCAGAACAAGCGCACAGTCCCATGCCAAGTGCCCAAAGTCAGCGCCTGCAGCCCCACATCTATCGCAGCAGTCTTTGTTGCGTAAGCGTAGCCGGTGCAGCCTAGCAGGTGTATAATATAACCGATGAATGTATTTGTAGTGTATTATGCATAGCCTGCTATTTGCAGAGATGGCCCCTGTTTGGCGACAGCAATATGCTCATTGCTCCTCCGAAATGGGAGCCCCCAACTCCTCTTCCCACTTCCCTTTAGCTCTGTGAGTGGAACTGTATAAACGCAACACCACATGTTTAGGGGGTCCTGTTGCAGTAAGGTATGTAAAGGGACCATGATGGGGTGTTCCAACGGGAAGTCCTGGGTTAGTGATCGGATATCTTTTCTAAGTCATACGTAATAAAAACGCTCTAAAGGAGTAGGGGTGCAGGGGCCAAAAAACTCCTCACTCGTCTTAAACTACCCATTTTGGTATAAGTGACCCCAAGTGGGATAAGACAGTTTTCGCAGCATGCGATGGCACCGTCCCTCCGTAGTGACTGGTATATCCTGCCTCCCATGCAGGGGCACAAGCGGCGAGTAAAGAAGGGGGCACTGAAATGTATGTGCTATGTCACACCAGGCTCAGGTTGTGCACTGAACTGTGGTGGCCGCCAAGTGCCTAGGCACTGTGGTCTTGCTAAGGTATGCAGTGCAAGGTGTGGGCGCCATATACCCATCTTCAATAGCCAGATGAGGTATATATGGGGGGATGGAACCAGTAAGCCGCAAAGTGCGCTTGTCCACAAGCAAAGTATAGATCCAAATCCGGGATCTCAAATCCACCATCCTCAAAGGGCCGAGTCACAATGCCCCACGCCAATCTTGGCTGTTTCCCTCCCCACGTTAATCGGATCAACTGCGTTTAATACAGTTAAATAAAAACCGTCTCGGGTATAGGGGATGTTAGTAAAAAGTTAAAGGAGTTTAGATAAAATGATCAATTTGATCAGCGACACTCTAGCTGCTATAGAAAGAGGCATCGAGACCCAGCCGGTCACTTTGTCTGATGGTGTCAAGCGCACGGCCATAGTTGGATCGCATCACTTCCTTCCGACATCAAGAGACTCGAATTCCCAGGTAGGTAATGGTGTCTCCACACCATTTCAGCGGAAAATCAGGTGCAAATTCCTCTGTAGCGTCTGTGAGGGATAAGATTTGGGATTTACCCCAATTCACATTGACGCCAGAAAGCCGTCCAAAGAGGATGAGCAAGCGGAGAATGGGGTTAAGGCTAACCGCAGGGTCCCGCAAGTAGAGTGTTAAGTCATCCGCGTATTTTGCCTTTCAGGATATATTAGGGCATGCTCACCATAGTGCTGCCGGACCTTCGCTGCTAGGGGCTCGATGGCTAGGGCAAAAAGCAGCGGCAACAGGGGGCATCTCTGCTCGGTGCCCCGTGTGATAGTGAAGGCTGTTGACTGAATTGCATTCACCACCAGTCTGGCACGCACCCCAGAGTAGAGCAGGTTTATCCACTCCAGAAAAGGGGTTGGGAATCCCATGCGCCGGAGGACAAATGCAAGGTAGTTCCATTCTAAAGAATAGAACGCCTTAGTGGCATCAAGAAATACTGCTGCGGCGTTACCATCCGGATCAATGTCATGAAGGAGCGCGAACAGCATCCTCAGGTTATGGGACGGACGTGCCTCGAGTAGGCACAAAATCTGATTGGTCTGGAAGCACCAGCGCTGTCATAAGAGGGCTGATATGATTAGCAATAAGCTTGGATTTTCGCGTCAACATTTAGTTAAAAGAGAGGCCTATATGAGTCGGACAAGTGAGGCGGCTTACCAGGTTTAGGTATTGAAATGATACGCGCCTCTCTCATAGAGGGGGGAAGTATACCGCTCTCCCGGGCCTCTTCAAACACGCTTCTCATCACAGGGATAAGGAGATGATGGAAGGTCTTATAAAATTCAGCCGGGAGGCCGTTCGGACCGGATGCCTTCTTGGACTGTATTTGCATTATCGCTGTAATGATTTCCTCATCTTCATGGTGTCGTAAAAGTAATGCCCGCTGCCCATCTCCCAACCAGGCAATAGCCGTATCCTCAAAGAAGGGAGTAAAGTCTACGGTCTGAGTTCTATGAGTTTTATACAACTGTTTATAAAATCGCTTAAAAATTTCCACAATCTCGGTCGCGTCATTGTGCATTTGCCCATCTGCCCCCTCAATCTCCAGCACCGTGTTCGAGAAGCGTGGGGGTCGGATCTAAGCCGCTAGCATCTTTCTAGGCCTATCCCCTCCCCATATTGTCGTGCCCTATGATACTTCCCTCTGTGTTTGCATTCCCTCTCTGCTGTCTCTTGATGTTCACTAAGAGCATTACGGAGTCTAGCCTGCAATTCAAGGGTAGGACACTGCTGCAGCTCAGTATTGATGTGCCTAATGTCTGTCTTCAGGTGGCGCAAAGAGGAACGGATGCCCCTCAGGACTCTGCCACTCTTCGCAATACATAGTCCCCGCACCCTAAGCTTTGAAGGCGTCCCACAAGGTGGAGTAATGTGCCACCGAACCCTCATTCCTGGGGAAAAAGTCTGTGATCTCCTGTTCTAACTCCTGCTTGAAAACTGGGTCCAGTAGGGAGAGCGGGTTAAAGTGCTAGAATTGGAAAGGGAAGTCCGTGTGCGGGAGGGTCACAGCAACCAGTACCGGGGAGTGATCAGAATAAGTCTGACGCAAATGCTAAGAATGTGTAGCCTATGAGGCAGGTCCCTTTGAAATAATCCACACATCCTTGACCAAGACGCTTGAGCGGTAATATAACAAGTACCCTCTCACCTAGTCGGGTATAACTGTCGCCAAACATCAACCAGATCATTATCCTCAAGTAATGTCTTAAGGACAGCCTGTGAACGGGAGTAGTGGTGTGGTTGAGGGTGGGAGCAGTCCATACCAGGAGCGATTGTCACATTGAGATCTCCTCCCCATAACAGATGTACCAACCCAATCTCCAATATCTTTCCCCAAAGCACCCGGGAAAATTTCTGATCATCAGTATTAGGTCCATAACATGACACAAGGGTGAATGTTTGATTAGCTATCCGCCCCCATAGGATGGAGTACCTCCCCTGCTTATCAGTGACATTTCCCAGTGGGGTGTATGGGAGGGACTTTCTCACCAGTATACACGTGCCTCTGGCATATGTAGAGTAAGAAGAAAAACACTTGTGACTGGCCCATCGAGCAGCAAAGGTAGGGGGGGCAGTGGGGCTGAAATGCGTCTCTTGTACCATAGCACAGTGTTATCTTGTGTCTATCCAAATGCGATAGTATGTGTCTGCGTTTATGGGCTTCCCCCATACCTCTGACATTCCAGGTGAGGAAGTGGTAGGTAAGGGGTCCTGAGTGCTCATCTATTACACAACCTAGGGCATTACATTCTCCAGCAACATCCAGTGGCATTGCAGTACTTTATACTCATGACGCAATTAGCTCAAAGAGCAGTGGCCTGTGGCAGGGACAGGCAGCGATCATCATTCAAAAATTCAACCAACTGTTCCGGACCCCTCACTCACATCAGCAGTCCAATCCTGCTGTGGCCAAAGTCCCTCCCCCATCCCACCTTTCCACAAAAATAGACTCCCAACAGAGGAGAACATTTGTACCATTTCCATAACTAGTGGTGCAAAGTCCATAGTCATCTCAGTAAGGGGTCACCTGCGAGGTGGCGTCCAGAGGGCGTCCAGGGGTCATCCTTCCCATAGCGAGGGTACTCGGGAAGGTATATAGTGGTCATCCAGAACTTAGTTACATATAAAGACATGGACTAGAACAAACCACTCTTGCAGCAGGCATAGGGGCGAATTATAAATGTCCATATCTATGTAAGCGGGCCGGGGGCAGGCACCAATCCCAAACAATGTCAATGCAAAAATCTCCATCAACGCCACCAGGGTGACTGCCAAAACAGCAGAGTTCTCAACTGGGTCCCGCTCCCCTCTTGGAGGGGATGAGCTGCTACCTCCCCAATTGTCCTACCGCTTTACATAACTGCCCCTCTCACCTATATTAGTCGAATCAGGATCCTCAGGTTTGCCTGTTTCTCCATGTGCGCCATAAAGGAGGTCGGTGGTCATTCTACATCCGAGTAACGGTGGGCGGAAAATTCTTTCTGCTTGCGGAATTTGCAGATTTTCTGCAATTTCGCGATCTGCGAATCTCACAAAATTGTAGAAAATTCTGCAAATCCACGAGCGGAACGGATTTTCCAAAACAGCAGAACATGAAGCCCTTACAGGGTTACAGCAGGTGCCCAAGTTGAAGCTAATTTCTTTGTAAACCATTTACAAAATGGTTACAATGAAATTAATTTCAACTTTGGCACCTGCTGTAACCCTGTAGGTGCCTCCTGAGTGGCGCCTCCAGAGAGTTCATTGCCTACTTGCAACTATTCTCTGACCCTGCTCTGACCCTTGAAGCAGGGTCAGAGAATAGTTACAAGTATGGCACAATGCTCCTGTCACAAAAATTAAACCTCACGAGGAAGCACTTACAGATATAAAGCAGGTGCCCGAGTTGAAGCTCAAATTCAGTAAAGTTTTTTTAATCAGCCCAAACACATTGGTGAGCACGGTCGAGGCTGGGCAAGTGTGCTTTAACCCCGTCTCTGCTGTCTAACATTAGCTGTAATACCTGAGGGAGGTCTTTGCATCCATGAGTTTCTCGAGCGTGATCCCCTTGTAGTTCCTGTGACCAGGAGGCTGCTTTCTCCTCACCTGCTGCCCTGCTCGCTCTCTGACCCTTTACACAAGAGGCATGTTTGTGAACACGCATAGAAACCCTGCCCATTTGGCCCCGCACCACACACTAGCGGTATCAAATCCCGACCTTTCCCAACTATGACCGCGAGTACGTCATCGCGGGCCGCCATCTTGACCAGCAAGAGTTTGACAACGCGAGCACGTCATAAGGGCCCGCGAACACTCATCGCGGGAGTAAACAATTGCGAACACCTAGATGCAGCGCACAGCTGACTTCCGGCGGGAGATTTGAACAGCTCGCTTTACCGAACTTGCAAAATTTGCAATTCTGCACAAGAAATCCACTGCAGCCAGCATAAACCTCCTGAAAATGATGATTTTGAACAGAATAACTCCTCAGATTGACATTTGGCTGCACTTTTTTGTTCAAGGAGTTCATTTTTGAGGGGGGGGTGGGAGTAAGGAAGTGCCCCAGAGTCTCCAACTTTCTGTTCCTGTCCAGCAGGCTCCTCCCAGTGCTTTGTCCACGTCCTGGTCACTTTTCATTTGGATCTGGAGGTGGAAGGATTACTTTTTGTGGCTGCTGCTGGATATTTGTATATGAGGACTTTTTGGACTTTGGAAGGGATCACTTTTGGATTTGAGATTTTACAAGTTAGTTGGTGTTGTTTGTTTGGGGCATTGCAGTTGCTGTAACTTCAATTTTAGGGTTAGTCATTGGGTGCATGATACAACTGTTTCTGTGAGTCTTGTTGAACTTAAATCTCATTTATGTCATGTAATTTTATGTGGATTCTTTTTAATTTTGGGGTGCCTGTAAAGCTACACTAGCTAGTAGGCCCAGGGGTACTGAGTGGTGCATGGACCACATCTTTCTGTGGGGTGTTTTGAATTTAAACATCATTGAGGGCATGGTTGGCATTGTTGTATTTTTTGTGTGTTTTTCGACTTTTTGGTGGGTTGTTGGGGCCTGGCTATATGGGTGGAGGCCATTTTGAGGCCTGGTACAGGCAGGGCCTGGCCATGTGAGTGGGGGTCAAGGGGCCATTTTGAAGCCAGGCAGTGTGCTCAGGCCTGCACACAGTTTGCCTTGCTTTCATCCATTATGCCCGGGGTACTGAGTGGTGCATGGACCAAATATTTCTGTGGGGTGTCTTGAATTTAAACATCATTGAGGGAATGGATTGCATTGGATTGTGGTGATTTTTGTGTTTTTAAACTTTTTGGGGTGTTGTTGGGGCCTGGCCATATGGGTGGGAGCCATTTTGAGGCCTGGTACAGGCTGGGCCAGGCCATGTGTGTGGGGGTCAAGGGGCCATTTTGAAGCTAGGCAGTGTGCTCAGGCCTGCACCCAGTTTGCCTTGCTTTCATCCATTGTGCCCAGGGGTACTCAGTGGTGCATGTCTGTTTGGCCTCTCTTCTATTAATGTAAACAAACATCCATTTTCCATTAGAATTGCAATTTTTATTTTGGGTCCTTCCGTTTTTGGGTGTGTTGTAAAAATAATGTCTAGTTGCAAATATTAATTGAAGCACGAAATATTGAACATTTATTTAACTGATGTTCCTCTGGCTTCCTTTGCTTTTAGGTGCACAAGGCCAGTCATCGTTCATCATCAGTGCCAGGACAAAGTCCTGCTGCGGTGTGTGCAGCACAATGTCACGTGATGTCACGTGTGGCCACAGACAACTCTGCAACTCGTGCAACTGTGGCCTGCTGTCCTGACATCGGAAGAAGATGGGCCCAAAGAAAGGTGGCTGTAGCTCCTCTATCAAAAAAGTTGCCAGTGCCACTGCCAGCTAAAGGAGCAGAAGAAGCAAGTGGCGCCACTTACCAAGGAGACTGGTGTGCCCACAGACTTTTTTGGGGGAAAAAAACTACGCTAGCCGCAGCGGTGTCTGCCGGGACCAAGCTGGGAGTAGCACCTTAGCTTCATTGGTCTCAGTGCCCCCACGCCAAGTTAGGCCCAAGGCCATGAGTGCCGCGGAGGCAGCCACTTTAGTTTCTCAATCACCATCAACCAGTAATGTTGGGGTTGCCTCATCGCAAGAAAGTAGCATCCAATCAACGCAGGGTGTAACTCATCTGACGAGTGTTCAACAGCAGCTGCAACCACAACCACTGCAGGTGCAACAAGGAGCGGTGCAAGGAGAGGTGCAAGGAGAGGTGCAAGGAGTGGCACAAGGAGAGGCGCAAGGAGAGGCACAAGGAGTGGCACAAGGAGAGGCGCAACTGCCCACAATGCTTGTTCCTCCAGAAGTTGGGGCACATCAGGAAATCGAGATTGAAGCGGAGGTATAATCCGAGCAAGCCACTCCTCCTGATGAACCATTGACTTCCAGATCCCCAGCAAGAAATAGGTGAAGGAGGGCTAGTACAAGTTCTTCAAGTCCCCTTCCTTCTGATGATCTTGATCAAGATTGGAACCCACATCTGAGAGGGAGGCACACCATGAGCCCACAAAGGTAGCTAAGCCTAAAAGGAAGGTTCCCGCAAGGCTTCCACTTTTGGGTGATGATGACCAACAAGAAGTAGAAGTGGTGTATTCTGCTGCTGATGAACAGTCTGACGATTATGACCAAGTCATCACAGTCATCACTCCAGCCCCAGAGGACATGCAGCAGACTGACATTTTTACCCTATCCCAAATTGCTGCTGAGCGGGATGTGGGCTGTGTGGCACTGGTACCACCACCAACACAGGTAACCACTACACCAACACGACCTACAGCTGCCATATTTTCTATTCAGAAGGGCCGGCAGGGACCTCCATCCAGCTCGACCTCCGTTACCTCAATTAGTGGTGCTGTAACTGTAAGTGCACGACAGGGTCAAATTCGACCACGCCCATGCTCCACTTCATATGGCATTGAAACTGAACGTATCACCTCCACCACCACCACCAGATATCACAACTCCCCAGTTTGGGACTTCTTTAGTGTCAGCAAAAAAGCGGAAAACCTAGTTGTTTGTTCGATATGTAAAGCTGTAGTTAGTTGGGGTAAGCTTGGAACCAACTATGGTACCGGAGGCCAGAGAGGTCATCTCCAAAAACACCACACTGTCCCTTGGGAGGCGCAACTAAGTAAGATCCGTGAAGCCAAAAGTACAAGAAATCCAAATGTATCCATTGACATTGCATCTGATGATGACAAGGGGCTGATCGAGCAGGGGGAGGTGAAGAAGCGACAGACATTTTTTCTGGTACACCCAGTACCCCTGACAGCAGCACTGTAGTGGTAGTGCCCACACCCTCTACACCAGCAACATCTATGAGGCACACTAAGAGTCTGGGAGAGACACCAATGCGAAAAAGTACTAAATCAATGAGCCTAACTGGGTTGAAGCAATCTGGATCATCATCACGTATGAAAATGGTCCAGACCACCATTAAAAGCATGTTTTGGTCGGAGGCGTTATTGAACGCAACCACCCAATGGCACGTTTTTATAATGAAATGCTGGCTAAAATGTTAGCGCTGGACCTTCTCCCTTTTTCTTTTGTGGAAGGGGTGGGTTTTCTACAATTTGTGGCAACAGTCTGCCCTAAATGGAAGGTTCCTAGCCGTTCCTATTTTGCCAGAGTTGCGGTTCCAGCACTACATCAAGATGTGCTGGAGGTGATTGGGGCAGCTTTGCAGAAGAGTGCTGTTTACACTATCCACCTTACAAACGACATGTGGACCAGTTGCCTAGCCCTTCATTACATGTGCATCACTGCACACTGGGTCTCTTTTGCAAGGGTTAAAGAGAAGCTATCTGCAGGTGTTGACCCATACACAATTTTTCAAGCTACTTGGAAACATGCAACAGTAGGCATGTTTGCCAGGGAGAAATCTCATACTGCATCAAACATTTTGGCTGAGTTTAACAGTAAGGTCTATCAATGGCTGCGTCCAAGAAACCGCATGGTTGGTTATGTTTCCACGGATAATAGCATAATATAGTTAGGGCCATGAATGATGGTGACTATTTCAGAATGCCGTGTTTGGTGCACTGTATTAACCTAGTTGTTCAAGATTTCTTGAAAAAAGAAAACTAAGTCAGCAAGGTACTGACCACCTGCCGAAGAATCTACAGATATTTCAGCCATTCTTTTAAGGCCCAGAAGCATCTGAGGAACCTGCAACGTGCACGTAGACTGCCAGTCAGAGGACTCATCCAGGAGGTGGTAACACGTTGGAACTCAACCTTCTACATGCTTGAGCATCTGTCTGAGCAGTGCTTGGTAATCAATGAGTATGTCTATGCACTGGGTTCTACTATGAAAGATGAGGCTAGAGATGGAGGAATGGGACCTAGTTAAAAGCCTGACAGACATGCTTCATCCTTTTGAGGTCTTCACGCGTGAAGTCAGCAGGGAGGACTGGACTTTGGGCAAAGCTATCCCATTGTTACGCATGCTAGAGCACCAACTGAAGGCGGTGTCTTGAACGTTCAAAGATGATACTGAGAAGCAAGACTCATATCAGTTGGCGGAGATATTATTAACTCGCCTACTTGACAATGTAAGACTTAAAAAATACATTCTGAAGAATATTACATTTGTGCCACTATTCTGCATCCACAGTACAAAAGGGCAGTGGCCAGCAAAGCATTCACTCCTTTTGATGAAGCAGGTGTTTCAAAGTACAAACATTGGCTAGCTATGTCAGTCACTCGGTTAGAAAAAGAGCGGCAGGAAATTGAAGGAACCGCCAGAAGTACTACTGAATCAGCAGGCCATCCGGCGTCAAGGTCCACTTCTTTGACCGAAGGCAGTGACTTTCCCTCACAGCCGTTACCGACACCAGCAACCATATCATCATCCTCACCCGCACCAGGCCCAGCCATAATATTGTCGCAAGCGGATTGGCTAACTCTTCAAGGGTTTGCTCGTTCTAGCGTTGATGCAAAGGCCACAGATGGTACACAAAGTGGAGCACCCCTGGAGAACCTTGAGTGGATGGTGCAGGCCTATCTGGATGACCCAACAGAGGTCTTCTTAAATCAGAACCCATTGCTGTATTGGAATGGGAAAAAGGGTCAATGGCCACTGATCACTAACCTGGCTCTAAATTATTTGTCTTGCCCACTCGCAAGTGTGTCTTCTGAACGTGTTTTCAGTGCTGCTGGTGCCATTGTAACTTCAAAAAGGACCCGCCTCTTGCCTAAAAGTGTGGAGAGGTTAACAATGATCAAGATGAATCAGCACTTCATACCACCAGATTACAAAATACGTGAATGCATGCAGGAAGAAGAGGACACCGACTTAGGTGAAGGAAGTTCTTCTCTGTTAGCTGACCTACTCCCATCTCAATTCACAGAGTTGGAGGACGAGCTCTACTTCCCTGACAGCGAGGCCTGAAATTGACTTCCTTTTTTTCCCGTCCTTATTCACTTTTATTCCTGTGCGTCTTTCTTTGTTTTGCAGCTTTTACCACAACAAAACTCTAATCACCTAATCACAGCAAATCCATCAGCAGCACTGTCTTCTTCTTATTATTTCCTTATTGATTTGAAGGTGCCGCTTTCTGCATTCCTGAGGTTCAGAAGTTCACAACTCAGTCATGCTCCTCTATCCTCCTCCTCGAGAATCCCCCTATCCATTTCCCTCTAGGCAGAAGGCTGGATTACGCAGAATCAAGAAACTTTGGCTTCGTAGACAAGTCCCCTCAAGTGGGACTGGAATTACTGAGTGCATGCTGATTGCTGACAGTTACTTCGGAAATTGACAGGAGAGGCTGCCCTGTGAGCCTTTAAGAACAAGATGCGGACAAAAAGTGGAACAGGTAATGAATAATGAGAAGATGGCATGGCATGCAGTGGACAGCAATGGCTGTCTGGGTCTGATGAAAGCAATTGCTGTTTGTTTGTTGTGCATGAAATGAATCATATGTCTTCTGTTATTATTTAATCTTTTACACACTAAATGTATCTCAAGACTACTCTGCTTTTTTTTACCTTGTTTAATTCAAATTGTACTTCAACTGCAGGGGCCACTACGTTGCATTTTCCAATATGCAAAATATACCATGATGATGATAAGTGTTGATGATCAAAGTTAAATAATATATCTTTTTTCTTTACAGTCACTCACTGAGATGGATGGATCATCCTCGTCAGTTCACGGAATAACTATGGCCAATTTGTGAGTGGCAAACAGGTAAACCAGTCAACAATAACTACTACAGCAGAACTACATGTCTGTCTAGTCGTGGTATGGAGTGGTCGAGCCAGTGTAGTGTTGTTATGCCAGAGTCCAGACACCACTTCATGTAAAATTGCGGCTATGTGGCTTGCTGCATACAATTATATATGCTTTTTCTGTCTGTGTCAAAGAGGTATGCTACATCAGGTTGCTTCACTCAGTGGTTCCTGCCTTGACCGGTTGCATGGCCCTGGCCTGCTGTGTGCTAATTACTATCCTTGAAAAGGAGACTCAGAGTACGCTCTTTAGAAATGATGCTTGTATGTCATACTGCAAAAACTACAGTTGATGGACAGAATGCAGAACAATGTCATACATTCACCCCAGTACAGAGATCTGGGCCTAAATCCACTTTGTATGTCATACTGTCGCCTCTGAAACTTAAAGTGTTATTTTTGCACTACACAGCATATCTTATATATTTTTTTCTCCGTGGTATTTTAATATCACTTCCTGTTTTTCCATCACCAGTTACAGGCCGGTTTTTACCCTGGGAGATGGGAAAAACGATTAACTCAGGCTTACCATTAGCGATCCGCAATTCCGCATCCGCCAGGCAGGCAGTGGACAGTGTGTCTGGTCACCAAGATTGATCAACGGAGTGTCAGATGGAATGGAGGACTACCACGAATAAGAGGAATGGCTGGATGCATGCAGCTTCCCAAATTCAACAGGACCACTACAACGTACAGTTACAGTATCCTCTTCACTTCTCCTTATCTTTTAAATAATGTTATTGCTGTGAACTTTTATGAGTGTGACTCTGTGCATTTGTTTGCTCTCTGTTTCAAATTCATCCCTCCAGCTATTGTTTAGCTTTTTCTTTGCTATTTTTAAAATAAATTTAATGTACTAAGTGTTTATTCTCTCTGAGGGCAGATAAGCAAGTGAAATTGCGTAATTACTGCAGCCCTGTACTGTCACATTGTTTCTTCATAGTTAGTAAGTTGTAGTAAGTACTACTTTTCAGTAACCTAACCATCCATTTAGCAAGCAACTTCGTGCATGCAGTAGTGCATGCACTTCCTTTATGTTCCTTAAAAGATTTATGGATATCTTAGTATCCAAAGATGTTTTTTACTTCATTTGTTGTTTATCCATGCTGTGTTTTTATTTTCCTCTCTCCACAAAACTTTCCCAAAAAACCCCATTCCCATCCACTTTTCAAACCCTAACCCTCTTCCCCGGGCTGTGTGGTTTCAATTGAGGTGTGACTAAACGACAACAATAATTCCACACACTTGCTGGGGAGGATAAGGTCAAAGCAACAGAAAATACATTTCAAGGATGGTGAAGGAAACGAGGATATGTTCTTACTGTGTACTGTACTATCTATCGTACTGTTCTAATGCTACGCTCGGGCCACTCAATGTTTCATTTCCTTTTTTTGTATGCTGCTACTGCCAGTGTGTAGTGTACCACACAACTACCACCACCACAACGATGACATTTCATCTGTCCAGGATTCAACCTTAAACGCCATTTGCCATGCACCCAGCCCTGTGCTTAGCCCTATTCTCAAATACTAATCACCGGTAAATAAGCATTTTGGGGGAGGAAGAATAATGGAGTAGGAGGAGAGGAGAGGAGAGACTGACGGTAGTACTAGTAAAGTAGTAGGAAAATTGAATTCACTAACTCTGCCAGTGGCAGTTTTCTAAAAATTTGGGCGATTAGACAATTTGAATCAACCAGCCAGTTAAATTTCAGGAAAACAAACGTACAGTTGAGTAAACCCCTCCTGCCTCCCCCACAAAACAGTAAAAACGCGTATGTTATGTTTAAGTTGAAAATAAATAATTATTTACACCCTAACTAAAATAAACTAACCCGCAAAATCCGACCCACCCCCCTCCCTAACCCTAACCAATGTCCATGAAATGTCCAGAAGAAAAGTTCCAAAACCCCAACGCTTAATTCCCACCCCCCCAAAAGTCTTTAAAAAATGGGCAAGGAATAGTCTCTCCTCCTCTACTGCCGCCGGCGGTGTCCTTTGGCCAGGTGGTCCTGATTCTCCCTGCGGAGGTCCTTGAGCAGGGTTTTTAGTCTCTCCACCCTCTGCTCAAGGTTGGATACCCTGAGGGTCAAGCAGTGCAGACGAGCCTTGCACCTGCTGTGGGGGGCAGCTGATTTTTTTTGCTGCTTGGCGGATGACTGCAGTACCACGGCTCCATACCGCAGAAGGCTTGCGCTTACTGGGTGACCAAGAATGAGCAGATGAGGATGCAGCTTTCGTGGATGTTGTAGATGTCGACAGAGACTGTGTGTCCTCCTCCTCCTGGGCGACCAGCTGCCGATATTCGGCGACAATTGCCTCCAGCTTCCATTGCCGTGCCCGTCTAGCTAGCTCCTTCCGTGTTAGTTTGGAAGGAGCATCCATATGAAGAAAGAAAAACATTCTGTAACCAATGCTATTCAAGATTAACACAAAATAATTCAGCAGAAACTTGTGTCACAGTAGCACTAGCAAGCACAGTACATAACATTTGTGGCCTGTATCTATCTAACCTCCCACTTCGTCGGCCTCTGCTCTAACATTAGTGGGAGTTTCAGGAATTCTGCTGGCACTATATGGACTCAATACATTAGACTTAGACAGTACACCAGTCTTCTTCCTCTTCTCACTTGTTTAGCGAAATTGGTACGTAAACTTGTGGAAGCCGGCATAATGCCAGCGCAGTCAACTTGCACCCGAGAACCATGATACAGGTATCCATCCATTCATAGTAATTGTCAATCATTCTTCTTAATGTCTCAACTGGACAAACCTTACATTGTCTCATGGAAAAACAACCTTTTTATTTTATTTTTTAATCCGCTAGCCATGCATCCATGCTTGACTCACATTTGAACCAAAGGATATATTGCCCACACATACAGTTTCTGTTTCACCCACCCAGGCAGTCCTCTTTCCTTTCTCCTTTCACCCATCCTTGCTTCAGCCTTCAACCGGCCATGCATCATATTCCCAGCCACCTTGGGCAGCATTCAAAAACATGTATCATTCTTTGCCAGTCATTACTTTGAACTCGCTCGTCCTTCCTTACACCCTTCTTTCCCTTTTCGTTCATCCCATCCATCAAGTTCATCTCTGATCTAACTTGGCTTCTCGATAAAACTTTCACAGCTGAGTTGAAGTCAAATTTAGAGGAGGCCATTGGTTACTCGTCAACTGCTGCCTCTAATGCTATTGCTAATGAGAAGTCAAGGGTGAATGTCTTCTACCTGGTTGACAAAAACTTAGTTCTAAATTTGTAATTCTTCTTAATAGTAAAGTGTAATTGTACTGTACAACATATACACCCCTGCAGAGAGCCCACTCTGCAGTCTGCAATCTCAATAAGTAACCGAATATAATAGCTTTGCTTACCACTGTCCGCCACTCCGTGGCATCCCCCACAGCAGTTCCTGATGGCTCTTGCACCGTATATGACCCTGGAGTGAACACCTCCGCGCTGGCCCCGGCACTGGTGCTTGGCTGTGCCGATGTTCCGCCTAGAAAATACATTTAATATTTTTGGATGCCTTATAGACCACTCCCTATTTTGTCTAGGAATGAACATTTTTTAGTAGTACTACATAAACAAATTTACTAATTTGTGACTCTAGTCTAAACTACAAATTTCCCTTTTTTCAGGGAAGGGTGTTTTTTATTTATGTTTATCCATAACATGTGATGCTACACTTTTTGGCACAACTGATTAATGCTTGCTTTTTAAAACACACCATTTTTCTCATAACAGACAGAAGCTTCCCTTCTAAGGACAAGAGCAAGATCATCATCATATCATGTTGGACGGAGTCGTCAACGATTCATCCCCACCAAGACTTTAAGTTCCAACCAGGTGAGGGCTCTCCCACAATGCATGTGTGAAATCAGCCACTTTTCAGTTTTGAATCCTTCACCGTTTATCTTATATGAAGTTGATTTTAATACATGTTTTTACTTTTAATAAAGCTTTAAAACTTGCATAGACTCTGGTTTTTGCTCATGAGTGAGTGAGCGAAAGGGTTTGCAATTTGCAAGCATGAGTCCGTGGCTCTGAGAGGTCAGGACTCTGACTCCGTAGTCTTATGCTCTGGGTTGTATAATCATTGGGGATCATAGCTGCATTCGGGAGCTAAATAATGACTCTGACACACTAGCTAGTCAGTAAGGAGACTGGGGGTTCAACTTCTGTTATGACTGAGGTATGTGGAAAGTCTAAGTGTGCTTATTATAATTTATAACCAATGCCCTATTTCTTGTCCATAGTTCTGTTTGTGCAGAATAGTCCCTGCAACAGAAGAATGCATTGTCCTCATATCCAATCAAAATGTAAACTAGTATCTTATTCTTGGTGGCCTTTTACATTTTATTTTGTTGGGAATTGTCAAAGCATAAACATTTAGAAGACTTCAATAGACATATGGACAACCCAGAGGTCTGCACTCAGTGCATAGAGCTATTGCTGAATAGAATAGGAGTTTTGTTTAACACCTTTTGCCAACTGTGCATTCTTATTTAGCCTCACAGACAGACTAATAATAATCTAGTAGTACCACAGGGTGTCATAGTAGAGGCAGGATAATAATTTAGAAACAGTCTACAAGAAGATCAAAAACGATTTAAGAAAAAATAGAATGAGGAACGTTTGGAAAAAATAGGGGCTGTAAAAGATAGGGAAGTATAATTCTTAATATTAACAGGAAAACTTACTGAAGCCAGCAGAGGAGCCCTCGGCGGACCTATCCTGGCCTTCCTGGTGTTGTTCCTGCTCCACCAGCGCTGCTACCTCCTCCTGTGTCCTCTTGCCCCTGGGGGTAGCTAATGTACAACATGAAGGAAAGACACAAACATGGATGATTGTTGTCAACCAAATCAAACATTTCAAAAAACAATAACAAATTATTTCGGGGAATTAGACAACAATTGCACTAAATGTATTGACCTATCTGATGTGGTCTACTAGGATATAGTATTGCTGGATTCGCGGACCGTCTACTTGGAAAGTTATGTAACTTACTAAACCAACTACAAAAAGGTTCTACTAGGACTGGCAGGCAGCATTCCGCAGCACGCGTAGTGACAGACACAGTCCGTCATGATCACCACCACTATCTTTTCTTGGTGGCAGGAGTACAAAGGAAGGACTGGACTTGAGTCTCTAATGTCTAGCATTACGCAGTTCTGTAAAGTACACTGATACACAATCATCACCCAGGCAAAATGAGCACAAAATTGAAAATAAGTAAGCATAGTAGCACCACCACTGAGCAGGCGAGCACCTGCAATCACAGAAGATTTTGAAACATAATTTACCTGCAATGTAATTGACAGCATTCTTGCTCTTCGGAAAAAACAAACATTTGTAATATGATAACATAGAGCAGGAGAAAACAGAATAGTGATTAAATAGCTACTACTACTCACCAAGCTCAGCCTAGCAGGTCGAGCAGATCGTGTTCCCGGTCCAGGACGTCGGACCACCGGTGCGTCGCCTGGTTGTAGGTGCGCCGGACCCCAGACTCCTGATACATGGCCCGGCACACCTTCCCCAATAGCTTGCGATGCTCCCGAGCCCGTACCCGGTACTGGGCCTGCCGCCTGCCGCAACGGTCTTGGGGAGGTGGCGCTGAACAAAGAAAACCAGTGCGGCCACCTCCACTGCGCTGAAAATCTCCTGGGCTATTATTGCCTTCCCCCCTTAAGCGCCCACATGGGAGCCGGGTAGGGGGTGCAGGACCCTTCCCCTTCTGGTTCTTTCCGGCTCCCTTTGCCATGGTCCTGGACAGGAAAGTTAAATAAAAAATAGGAAAGAATAGGGAAAAAGTAAATAAAATAAAAGAGGTAAAAAAAGTCGTTTTTAAAGTAACGGAAAGTTGAAAAATAATACAAAATATAGATGTAGAAAAATAGAGGGATCGATAATGACTAAAAAAGATTAAAAAAAAGGTCAAAGAAAAAAAGGATTGAAAAAGCATGCCCAGAACCATAGCAATGACTGAAAAACAAGATTGCCGCGCCCATTGCAACCACTTGGGTAAGTTTGCGTGATATTTCCCCAGCGAGCATGCAAAAACGCACGCAAACACGTAATTGCGCCCCACACGTAGGAAATGCCCAACGCGAGCATGCAACGAGAGCCCGGAAACGGAAATACGGAACGCGAATACTGAAAGCAAGATGACCGTGCCAATGTACGACCTCATGGGTAACTTCGCGGTCCACGCGCTGAAAAGAACCCTGCAAACACTCAAAGCGCCCGGCGAACACGCAAAAAAAAAAAATCCGCAAATTTGCACAATTTCGCGGATTTTGCGGACCGCGGATTCGCGCAAATTCCTGTACAATAAATTTGCAAATTTTGTCTATACGAGGCACCTCCGCCAGCCTTAGGACGAGGAGGCGGTGAAGCCTGCTCTGCCGCTGCCTTCGGTAGGGTCTTTAGGAAGTCCTGAGCTAACTGCGGAGTGTTGAAGAAATGCTGCTCACTCTGATAGGTTACTTTAAGTTTAGCGGGGAAGAGCATTGCATAAGGGATGGTAAGTTACTGTAGTTTCTTCTTCACCAAGATCCTCGTTTTTGGCCTCAGTCACACGTAGCACCCTCTCTATTTCCAGTGTGCGAGTCGTAGTCGTGGTAGATGCGTCTTCCAGATCCGAAATCCGCTGTTCCGTCTACCCCAGGCGCTCCTCATGTTTGTCTACTTTATGCGACACTCCATCCAGCTGCGCAGACATGGAGTCCATTTTGGATTCTATGGAGGTCAAACTGGACTGCATGGCCAGGAGAAGCTCCTTCAGGTCGGCCGTTGAGGGTCCGCAATCGAGTGCATGCCTTTTCGCGATTCGAAGTTTAGTTTTGGCTGGCGGCCGTTGAGTTTCCCTATGGTGTCAAGTTACGGAGTGTGGCCCACAGCGGCTGTCTTCCTCCCCGGTCAGATAGTAAAGATGAAGGCCACCTTCTAAGTCTCTCACCTCAAAACACAATGCCACACAGCAGGAGGCACTCAGGGGAAAGAGAGAGCCATACTCCAATTCTTCTCACACCAGGGATGGGGCAAGCTCGGGGGGGTGTCCAAAGTGCTATTGCAAGAAGGCCCTCTTCAAAGTTGGATGCCGCCTCTTCAGTGCTGCCCAGGTACCCAACAGGGCCCCGCCCCAGTGGTCAGTAGTTGCTCCAGCTACACTGCAATGCCCTCTGCTGGGCACGTGATATCGCCTCCCCAGGATCTTCAGTCCGCTGTGCCCTTCTATGTATGGTGCAGGCACACTGCCTTTCACTCAACACTCCAAGGGTTGGCCCTGTACAGTCTGCAGACCCTCCACAATGTCCTTTCAGCCCGGGACTCGAACTGGCAATAAAGATGTTGATATAAGCGCCGCATTGTCTATTTCAATCTCGGTGGCAGGCCCATCAGCCCCTTGCAGGTCCCACTCACCACCTTCTCTCCCTCTGGGTGCCTCCTCCAGGGACGGGGCCAGCTCGACTTCTCGCGGCGTCCCGCAGCCTCGCCGCTTCCCGCGATTCTTCACACCCAGCTCTGCCTTGATGTCTCACACTGGCGCGCAGGTTCTCGCTGTGCTGGCCGGGCAGGGGGGCTCGAAACAGGCAGGCTGCCCGATGTCCTCCGCACTCGCAGGGGTTCACACGCCCCCAACGGGCACCGGAGTCTCGCAGCCCCAAGAGGATCGGTTGACCGCGGGGGGGGGGGCAGCAAGGACCAGGCCTCTTCCCAGGGCCGGCAACTTCGCCACTCCTATGCTCCTCAGCGGAGTCACGGCGGGCCGAGCGTAGGCTCCCCGGTCCAAAGCGATTCAAGGCGATGTCCCCAGCAATGCAGGTGGAAGTCCCCAGTTGGCTGGAGGGATGGGGGGGTCAGGTATGCCCAGCAGGGATCCTGCACATCGTTGGTCTCTACAGCTCCCAAGGCCCCGAGGGGGGGCTTGCAGCGGGTCTTCACGTGCGTGGTGGCAGAGCCGCCGCATCGTCCTCTCCCCCTCCGCAGTTGTTACAGGCAAGCTCCGAGCCCAGATCTGCTAGTCAGCAAAGTGTAGCCCAGGGGGCCGCTGCGCATTCCTCTCCTCCACGAGGCAGCACTGCGGTCTTAACCGGGGCCTTCTAAACAGCGTCGGCAGATCAACCTGAGATTATCACGGGCAGGTGTCCCCCACATATTATGGGCAAGAGTCGGTTGCTTTCCCCGCCACACATTATTTCCAGCGCTTCCTCCACAGTGTATGAGCACGACACACGCCCCACCTCCGCTAGCAGTCAGATTTGGCTGCCGCCATCTTGCAGGCCGCAGCTCCGGAGTCGGGTGGCGGGTCTCTGAGTTCCAGTGGCCAATACACCGCCGCTTTCATTCTCAGCACATTGCCAGGCTGTCTACACAGCCATATCCGTGCTCCACAGCTGTTTCCCCAGAGAGATGACCAGGATATCGGGCAGATAACAGCCCGAACAGCAAGAGCCTCACGTAAGTGCAGCCATCTTGCTTGGTGCCCTCTAGCGCACCCCAGAATCCAAAATAGTTATTCATGAATCTAATTAAGCAAAGATAGACTTCAAAAACAGTTCCTTGAAGTTGCTAGCTCTGTCCAGGGCAATCGCTGCATCATGAACAAACAAATACAGCAGTTCTGGCATAGAGCTGCATCCCGGGCCAGCTATGGTTTTGTGAAGACCCGAACCAGTCCCTTTAGAAATGCAGGGCATTGGAGACTTTGCAGTGAGCTCTGAAGAGCTGGCGTTGGCAGGTGTCGGTTCAGGAGGTCGGCGCTGGAGTCGTCAGACCCTTGAAGTCACACACGTTGCAGAACAAATTCTCTGCGGTTGAAGGCAGGAGCGTTGGTGAGCATCAGGCTCTTATGCAAAGTGCAGTGGTGCATCATGTGGTGCCCTCAGGTTGCAGCGCAGGCAGCGGCTCAGTGACAGCACCCAGAGACTTCGGTGAGATGAGGCCTGCTGTGCAAAGTGGGGCGATGCTCTTCGTGGTGTAGGCAATAGTGTTGTTGTAGTTGCAGCGCTGTTGTTGGCTGACAAATTGGAGTTGATGGCACCAGCAGGCTGAGGCTGCAGTGTTTAATGGGGCAGTGCATTGTGTAACTAATGAGCGGTGCCCTCAAAACCACGGTGTAGGCAGTAGCATCAAGGTCAGCTTGGAGCGGCAGCATTGGTGAGACCAGAGCTGCGGTGTGAGGCAGGACAGGTGCTCAATGTTCTCCCCAAGTGGTGTCCACAGGCCACAGTGCAGGTAGTGGCGTCAGTGACAGCATTGCAGTGTCGTCGGGGATACCAGGGTAGTGGTGTGAAGAGAGGCGATGCAGAGTGTAGTACCCATAGGTCACAGTGCAAGCAGCAGCTTGGAGGCGGGGTTGAACAGCGTCATCGGTGAGATCAGGTTACGGTGCAAGATGCTGCAGTGCCCTCTGTGGTGCCTTCAGGTCACAGATCCGGCAGAGGCATTGGGTAGTAGATTAACTTAAAGTATTTATTGCTCCTGAGACTTCTTGAACAGGGGGTAAGTTCTACCTCTAGCCCGTGGAGACACTCAGAAAAAAGATTGCTGAAAGTTAAGTCCATTACAAAAGTAGGGTCAACCCAAAAACAGTCACTGGGACCTGCGTATAAAGTTTTGTAGTAGAAAGGGTCCCAGAACAGAAGGACAGATAAAACAATTCAAAAGAAATTGAAAAATATCTGTTGAGTTAGGAGTACCATGTTATTTATTCACAGAGTATTCAACCACATCTTTGGTATACATTGCATGAGAAATATCCATTGATATGCATTAGTGCCCAAAAAGAGGGGAGGGGTGAGAAGGAGGGGGTGATGTGGTAGGAAGTGGTGTATGGTAGGGAACTTGGTGCAGGTCAGAAATACATTTTTTACAAACAAAGTTCTTGGTTTCCCACGGGAGCCAAACATGAGTATCACAAGTGCTCATATAGTTTTTCAAGCAACCAGGCTTCCGACGTAAGCTGTGTAATTCTTGCTGGGGGTAGAAGCAGGGTAATTGTTCACTTATGAACGGGTCTTCTTCAGGATGGGAAAGGAGGGGTGGGCAGAGTTCCTAAAGGGTGGCATAAATTAAGAGTTAGTAAGGGTCCTTATGGGATCACAGGAATAAGATACACAGAGGATCCTTACATGGTGGCCAAATTATGCTGGACACCAACCATGTTGGTTGAGGACTGAATACAGGAACCCTAGATGCTAACACAATGTTAAAAAATAATAAATAAACCATTGAGCCTCAGACAGACGTTCATGAATACAGTGGTCCCCCATAGTGGGCTGTAGATTAGACACGGAAGCACTTACTATATGCATAAGGTAATCAGGCCGATAAAAAACATGTGTGGCAAACCCGTACTACAGGCATAACTGTTAACATTAGATGCGAGCACGCGATGCTTGTAAAAAGAACTTGAAAAATCAAGGTCAGGCCGTAAGGGGACTGTCAGGAACTCATAGCAAAACCTGGTTAGCATTAAATACGAGCACTTACTGCTTGACAAAGGAACTGAATACAGGAACACTAGATGCGAACACAATGTTAAAAAATAATAAATAAAACATTGAGCCTCAGACAGACGTTCATGAATAGAGTGGACCCCCATAGTGGGCTCTAGATTAGACATGAGAGCACGTACTATATGCATAAGGTAATCAGGCCGATAAAATCCATGTGTGGCAAAACCGTGCTACAAGCATACCTGTTAACATTAAATGCAAGCATGCGCTGCTTGTAAAGGAACTTCAGAAATCAAGGTCAGGCCGTAAAGGGACTGTTAGGAACTTGTAGCAAAACCTGGTTGACATTAAATACGAGCATTTACTGCTTGACAAATGAACTTCAAAAAACAAGGTCCGGCAATCGGGAGACATTTGTCGAAGGGCGCAGTCCTCTAATGGGGTAGAAAAACCTCGTATTGCTAGTACCATCAGGCGAGGCTGGGGATTAGCAACTTCGATCTAAAAATTACATATATATAATATATAACATAACAGGTACCTTCTATTAACTCAGGCCGGAACTCCACCTCACGGTGGGCCTCGGAATGATTGTAAAAGTTTGTTGCTGTCGGTAGCTGGAGAAATAAATAAATAAAGCGGCGGAACTGTGTTAGGAAGGAAACAAGGGGCGAGGGGGCTGGGTTGGGGGGTTGGGGGTTTGGCGGCCCGTGGTTACCTGGCAACACAGCTGATTTAATCAGGAGAAAAACGGATGACGGATTGTAAGCTCAAGTCGATATGTGGCAGCCATAGGGTAGCGATTGACAGGGAGTTAAGGAGCGTGTGACGTCATTTTTGAAACGGTAGAAAGACTAAGGCTCATAGTAACCATGGTAACTGATCGTGTTTTTTGTATTCAATATACATAAAATAACAGCCCAGTAAGAATTCAATAAATGGTAAGGACAAACAAAGAAATGAAATATAATGCGCATACCAGCCAACCATGGTGGTTATAGGTGCATGTATAAACAAGTTGAATCATGTATAATAGGTTACATAGTAGCGCAACGCAGATGGCCAGTCATAGCAGTGTGGCACATGGTAGCAGCAGTCAAAGGACCAACATTTAATTGGAGAAAAATGGTTTTGGCTCAGAGTGCGAACCTGCCACGCAGGGCGGTACAGGCGCTGAGAGGTCAACCCACACGAATTCGCACAAAAGGCATGTAAAATGTATATATAAATATATGTCTCAAAAAAGCGCGAATCTACTGCACAGGGTGGTAAAGGCGCTGGGGAGTCAGACACATGTATGCAAACATAATTAACCATTTAAACCGTGCGCATACCTGCAACGCAGGGTGGTAAAAACGCTCTGGTGTAATTCCACAATTAGAGATTAAAGAAAAGAAGGTCACGGCCAAACCCTAACTTGTGTACCATTCAAAACATTAAGGTAAAGACATGTAGGTGCCTGACTATGTCAAAGCGAGAGAACAGTAGATTATAATGTTGCAAGTTGTGCATAGCTACTGTCTGATTCATTTAGCCCACTGTGTACTGAGTCAAAAGTAGTTATCCACTTGAGTTCTCGAATATTGAGTAATGGGCCAATGTTGCCTCCCCTCGGGCCAAGGGACACTCGTTCCAGGACAATCCATTTAAAACACTCCAGGGAGTGTCCAGCTTGCACGAAATGTTCCACCAGTGGTGCGCCAACTACTTTGCATCTAATCCGACTGCAGTGTTGTAAAATCCTAATTTTTATCTTCTGTCGAGTTTGTCCGACGCAGATTAAGTCAAATGGGCAAATAATGCAGTATATGACATCAGATGTATTGCAGTTCATATGCGATTTGAGAGGGACTTTGTGCTGTTTGAATTGTAATTCTTTGGTCTGAATGCTGCTGGCGCAGGCCTTACAATTACCACACTTCTGATGACCGAGGACAGGAGGAAAGTTCCAAAGTGATAATATTGTAGTCGCTGCTGGTGGATCCAAAAATTATCGAACAACGTGGTCACAGATATTCTTGGCCTTCCTGAAGGAATGAATGGGCGACATGTCACTACCCAGATCATCAGATATCAAGTCCAATGTTTGTTTATCGTTTTTTTGATGTCATTGCTCTTGGTTGGATAAGTTATTATACAAATCAGACACTGCTCCTCAGGGTTCACATGTTCCTTGGGTTGCAGAAGAGATTCACGAGGGCTGAACCACGCCCGTTTCCTCGCTCTTTTGACCAGTCTTTTTGGATATCCCCACTGGATGAGACGTTCCATTAAATTCTCTGACTCATTCATATAGTCTTCCTTATGGGAGCAGTTGCGTCGAATGCGTGAAAAATGCCCAGAGAAGCCAGTATTAGTTCATAACATTACCCCAGACCAGTGGAAGGACCATTTCGAGGGTGTGTACAATTATGGCCATAGCGAGGAACCCATCATGGATGACAGTTCTCCCTCTGGCACCAGAGCTATCTCTTTTAGTTTTGATGAGGTAAGATTGGCCATTGAGGGATTGTCACAGAATAAGGCCCCTGGTCCAGATGGGATCCCCCGGACCTTTTTCGTGACAACATAGAGGTCTGGGCTACTGTTTTAACTAGGGTACTAAAGACTGCTGTGAGGACAATAATGACCCCTTTGTGGTCTACGGCCACTATTGTACCAATTTTCAAGTAGGGGGACAGGGACAATCCTCACTGCTACCGCCCTATATCCCTCATTGACCGATTACTGATGGAGCAAGGTTGTGCATGTAAAGCGACTTGCTTGTATTCAACCCTCTCTAATGACTTCTAATGTACTAACTAACATGTGTGTCTTATTAATATTGCATTACACAACATATTAGATATCTAGAGGAAGCTTGTCTATGTGCTTTTACTAACCATAATCCGCTTGCACTAAAATGGCTGCTGCTACGCGGGATGTCTTACTGCGCATGCGTCTGTCTCACTCACTTGACATGACGTATTATTCTGCTTGGAGGGAAACTTTTGCTTCTGCGCACTAGTACTAAGATGGCTGCTATGTGTTATTAACGTGCAAGAAGCTTGCATAGTTGCTTTTGCTAAGCTGTTCATTCTGCCTAATTTCTAGTGCAATAGTTGAAATAAAATAATGGGAATAGAGTAGTGATAAGTGGTATACTGAACATTAATTTATTCTCTGTTATAAAATTGTTTGTCTTTTATTTTTTACATGTAACATTTCGGGCCTGATGAAACCCCACTGCACCCATTATGAACATGCGCAATAGACTCCAAAAGCTCAAGAGTCATTGGCATTGAATGGAAGCCAAACTTACGAGAAGATGTGCCTGGGAGCGTGAACTTTCAACCCCAGGAGAGGAAGCTGGACTGTACAATACTGAACGCTATTGTTACTGATTGATTCATTCATTGCCGGGGGAAATAAAAGTGCATTGGAAAATAAAGTTAAAAAGCCGGGAACGTTAATGTTAATATCATCTAGAAAAGTTTCATTTTGGTATGGTGTGATGGCCTCTCCTCTCTTCTTGTCCAATCAAAATTGGGGATCCTTACACTTGCAACATTGGGGGTGGTACACTGACCTGGAAAATAGTATAACTAGGGTAGGCTTAGTTAGCTAATTTGTCCGACTTGTCCGAATAGTTGACCTGTCACTGACCCAACGCACTCAATAGGTGATCGAGAGCAGAGGTGCTTGCGGAGCACTCTGTCAAAAGATTCGACAACCCAATTGGGGTTCGGGAGCAAGGGTGCTGGTGGAGCCCTCTGACGGAAGATTCGATAACCCAATCAGGGTTAGGCTGTTAGCTGCAGAGAGGGTTGTGGCACTGGTGTAGCAAGTTGTTTGGACCAACTGTGGGCACAACCCGAACCAAGAATATTATTGTTGAATATTGTGGTGTTTTTCTATTCAATTCAAAGACTTGCTGCAGGATTTAGTGAAGATTTATCACTTGACTGAACTGTAAGATAGATATGTCTAAATTTAGGGATACCAGAGAAGAGATGGCTTCATGTTTGTTTGGTACTAGTCGAATTGTAAGTTCTAATATGACTAGGGAACCAGCTATGGAGGGACTATGTGCTAAGTTTCTAAAACTGGAAAGGCTTAAGAAATTAGAAATGTCCCTGTGGTGGGATGGTATAACACTGCAAAAATACCTAGACAACCAGAAAATCCCAAGTGGCCTACGCATTTTGATCTTCCCAACCTTTGAGGACTTGGCTGAAGAGGCCCTCAAGGACTGGGAAGAGAACTTGAAACAGGCATCCCACACAATGATGCGGATCCTAATTCGCCACTCTGATAAAAAGGTCGCTAGTCTGAAACAAGAGATTGTGGACCTAGAACGTGAGATTGATGAGTCAAGCCTCAAGGATATAGTGAAGAAAAATTACGAAATCTTTGATGGCATAATAGGTAATTATCAGATTTACCTGAGGGACAAAAAACTCAGAAAAATAAAACGTGACGATAATGACTATAAAACAGGACACATCTACACCTTCGCCCACAAATTTGACAACATAAAACCAGGGGGAGAAGGTAAGAGAGCTAGAGAAGAATCTATTAGTGCTAGCAGTAGTTCAGTCTCCTCTCTCGACAGCTCATCCTCAAAGGATGATGGGGAACCCCTGGCTATCTCTCCTAAACGTAATTTTTTATTGGAGATGGAGAGGATCAGGCAGGGGAAGAAGGTAACAAATACAAGACAAGATCCAAAACCAGGAGGGGTGGAAAAAGGTGGAAGGCCCGGGTGAACAAGAGTGGAAACAACACACCCAATGGACATCCGATCCAAGAAAACCTAATTAGTACTGAACATCTAGATAACACTGGTAAGGAAGACACGATTTCTAATACTTTGACTATTGTTAACATATCAGACCGCACCTTGACAGAAGTGGAAACAGGACTACTCCAAAAGAGATTGAGTTTTGTCCATCACACGTTGGGGATCCAACTGAATTGATGGTGGACCTTTATAAGTTTGTGCGACTTTTGAAATTAAAATATAATTTTCAGGATAACCCTGTGGTTCAATACAAAGGTGTCACTGTGTCTTCTTGTGTTTCCACCATTTCTGATTTACAAAATGCTCAGTTATTGTTATCTATTGAAGGTGATGACAATCTTTCCTTACAAGAAATAAGGGCAGACCTCAACATCGAGGAAGATTTGACAATTTCAAGTGGTCTAAAACCTCGCTCTAAATTCATTCCGGACAATGCCCATAAGAATATTGACTTTTTTAGAGAAAGAGTATCAAGGGATCTGCACGCGATGATCGATTGTCCCAATAAGCATAAATATACACGTCAAAACATGACTAACAAAGAAAGGTTGGTCTTGGAAGGGCTTGCAAAGGATAAAACAATTACCATCAAAGAGGCTGACAAGGGGGGGAATGTTGTTGTCATGAATACTTCAGACTACAATAACAAGATTAGGAGACAACTAGCTGATTCGAGCTGTTACAAAAGTTTGAATGATAACCCTATTCCCTCTCTAGTCTCTTATATTAACACCAAAATCCATGACTGGGTTGAGATTGGCCTTCTTTCAGAGGAGGAGTGCAGATACTTAAAGGTCACGAATCCTATGGCACCTTGTATCTACATTCTTCCCAAAATTCACAAGACGAGCCAATTTCCCCCAGGACGCCCAATAATATAAGGGATACATTCACCCACAGAGTGACTTTCCCAATACGTTGATGGTTTTCTCCAACCATTTGTAAACAACCTGCCAGCGTACATTCAAGACTCAAGAGATATTTTGGGAACATTTGATGGCTTTACTTGGTCTAAGGACCTACTTTTTGTAACAATGGATGTGACTGGACTCTACACTTGTATCCCACAACATTTTGGTATAAGAGCCGAGTCCTCCTTCCTGGCATCCAGAACGGCAGACCATGTCCAACATAATGGCATGCTGATCGAAATGCGTGAGATAATACTCTCAAGGAACTTCTTTCTTCACTGTGGCACTTGGTACCACCAGACAAGGGGCACCGCGATGGGGAGCAAATTTGCTCCCTCGTACGCGGGACTCTTCATGGGGTGGTAGGAGAAGGAGCATGCATGGGGCAAATATGCCTCCCCCTGGATTGACATGATTGTATTCTGGGGGAGGTATATATACGACATTATCATGCTGTGGAAAGGGACTGAGGGTCAACTTGCCGAATACTATACCTACCTAAATGACAACCCTTATAATGTACAACTGACCATCAAGCCAGTGAACCAATAATGAATTTCTTGCCATTTTGTTCTAAATAAAGGAATATACGATACAAAGCAGCTTGTATCGTAAAACCACCTCTTGTAACAGCACGCTGCATGCTTTGAGCGCGCACCCAACCTCAGTAATCAACAACATTCCATTTGGGGAGATGGTGTGAGTTTGTCGCAATTGCAGCACAGACGATAAGTTTAGAGAATACATTGATGAAGTTAAGAATAGTTTCAGAAACAGAGGTTATGATGAAAATGTTTTAGACAAGGCAGCCAAAAGAATACAAAAGGTTACTTGAAGGAGCACTTTGGTTAAAAAACAAGGGAAGCGCAAAAAAGCCCAAGAGAAATCGACAATTGCTTTCATAACTCAATACACACAGAACAGTACCAACGTTTTTAAAATCTTGAAAAAGCATTGGGGCCTGCTTACAGAGATACCAAATTTGAAAAATTTAATCACAAACACCCCAAGAGTTACGTTTAGAAGAGGCTAGACATTACGCAATTTGCTATGTCCGAGTTATCCAATAACACCTAAAACAAAGACATGGCTTCCTACATCACCAAATGGATTTTTTACAGGCAGTGACTGTAACATCTGTCCGCTGGGTAGAAACAGAATTAAGAAATTTCAGTACAACACGAATCGAGAGTATGAAATAAGACATTACATCAACTGTAATACTAGTCACGTGGTCTACATAATTGGTTGTTAATGCAACAAGATCTATGTAGGCAGTACTGTACGGCCACCTAAACTAAGAATTCAGGAACATGTCTGGGCACTTAAGAACTTTGACCTCAAATACCCAATGGCATATCATATGAGAGAACATCACCACGACATCAGAAATGTATGGTTCCACGGAATTGATTACATCCCCCCACACCCTCGGGGGGTAATCGCGAACTGACACTGCGTAAAAGAGAGGCCTCTTGGATATGTCGCCTTAGGTGTCTAGAAATGGGACACAATACGGAGGACGAAATGCATTAACATCTACAATAGCTTTGCGACCTCTTCTGATTCCCATGATGCGTTAGCTATGATATAGTGCCGTATTTGTGCATCTTACGTACCTCTCCTGTAAGCCAGTTGTGAGACCTATTAAATTAATCTTTTCCCTTTCATCCGTGATAAGATAACACATGTCCCCATTAATTCAACTGGGACCTGTATTCTGGATTTGTGTAAATATTTCTCATTAATGCCAATGATTTCTTAGGGGAACCTGGTTGGTCCTCCTTTGTTTACAAATAACCTTCTCATTGCTCATTATAGGCTCTGTTTAGGCGTTTTCCACTACTTCTCACAAAATATCTGCCGAGGTTGTTTAAACATAAAGAGCGATGTGGCCGACATCCTTTATCATAGAACGAGTGCATATGGTTTAGCGCTTTTTCATGCTTGTTTTAAAATAAAGAGACCGGTTTAAGATAGGGTTCCAATATACTTTACAGTATCAGTAAAATGGATTTGCATAATTTGTAATACACGGGGGGGTTTTTCGAATGCGAAGTCATGAAATATATTTCCAATATAAATAAAACACACGTTGATAGTGCTAAGATGGCCGCACTATTTACTAAACACAAGCGCCAAGACCTACGGGGCCCGTGACGCACATGGACACGTGTTATGTGGCGCTCGATTTAATAACCTATCACAGGTGGAATTTTGGGAAAGCACTGACGGCGGTTTTTCGAAACTGCAGAACGCTGTTGTTGATTCATCGTGATCAACACACCAGGTATGATTTATTTTTTTCCGACTTCCTTGCGTGCCACGTCTTTTACTTACCCACTTGTACTCTCACTGTGTCCCATTAATGAAATTATGGACAGCGTAATAGTATGGTAGGAATAACTTAACTCCCTACGTGTGGTTGTGTAAATAATATACATCTCCACACGTTGTTGATAATGTATCTTGATCTAGAAATACAGCCTTTTTGCACTTAAGACAGCTGATCATTATGTTTATCAGGTCTGTCTGATATTTTCTTTTCTTAAACCGCATGACTTAGGTGATTACCGGTGTAATACTTATAGCTTGGGACTGTGGAACAAGGGAAAACAACACATATTCCCCTAAACAGGACGGAGTCGTAAATCAAGGTAGGCCATTGCGCAAATAATGACAAGAGTACTGTGCTGTCTTTTACCTTTCGGTAGCATTTACAATGCCTATGCCATCCTTTCGCGCTGTATAATTACCCTTATCTCCTTCCTTCCCTAGTTACTTTTTCTTATTTACCCCTCCCTCCGGCTTCCGGTACAGAGAACAAAGTTTCTTAAATTAGTTATATAACCTCCAGCACTGTGAGACTGGGATTGCGGTCTAAAGCTTCCAGTAAATAAACAAATAAATAAATAATGCGCCAAATAAGAGTGTGTGTAAACAACGCTTATTTGCACTCTCTTTGTCATTTCAGATCTTTGTCTCGATACAAGTAATTACTTTCGAGGTAACTGTGTTGAGGCACATTCTGGATCCAACGAGTGACAACTATTTGAGCAAAATTAATGGATTACTCTTAGTATGGAGCTTTTCCGGGGGAATTTGGATAAAAAGGAATAAAAAGGATTAAAAGGATTTAAAGTACTTTCCCCTTCCCGTGTCGGATAACATTGCGCTTTGGAATAACCCTTTCGGTATGGAATGTTGCATGTTTAATATGTATTTTATCTTTGATGCAGTATGCTGTTTACTCTCTGGTTTTTACACAAGTTTTGGCACAATTAGGAATAACCGTTCGTGATTCTATACTTATCGGATTGCTCTGTTTGAGACATGAATGTCTAGGATGTCTATCTGGGCATATATACTACGGGCTTTATTGATGGTTATACATGTTGAGATATGATGAATTAGAAGGCTGGATTTGGTATCCTTATCACAAATGTGCACATTGAATATCTTTTAGCTTGGTCTTATTTGTTAGAAGTAACAAATTTGACTTTTTGAGACGATAATGATGATACAATGCTTTCCTGTGGCATCTCTGAATTGTGGTTTTTAGAGGGACGCAAATGACTCTTGGAAAATAAACTGCCTCTTATGCAAATGCCTAAATTGGAATGATTATAGAATTAGTTTGGCTATTGTCAATATCATTGTGAATATATATTGTACAGCACTTGAATGTTTTTATGTCGAATATAGATACTTTCTTGTATATATGAGAGAAAATTATGGTTTGCTTACATGTTGTTGCATTTGTGTTGACACTGTCAATGTCTATATTTATCGTGTTGTCTTGTATACCACCAACATTGTCTTTTTATATGTTTTTAAACTTTCAGCCCTGAAGAAGTTCTGTTTTCAGAATGAAACGCGTTGGCTGGCTTTTTTTTTAAATGGAATATTAAACAAGCATTGAAAAATACATCAAGACTCAGCGTCTATATACAAAGACAATAAGAGATTTATCTAGCATTCCCATTTGGATTGGATTGATTTATAGAGCGGTGCTTTTCCAAACTGGACAAAAAAAAGTATCTCAGTATACGTCTGTCTCTCAGAGCTCGGGCTGCCTGTTATTTCAGACCTGATAAAAATGGAGCCCATCCTTCTTTGGCACTGAATTTGGTCGAAACCTGAGACCAAGCTAAATCAGGAAGTTTTAGCAGATAGTCTAAGGCTTGAAGGGGCACTGCTGATCTCATGGCTTAGGTTTATCAGAAATTTTATGTCTGATCTCAGCCACTCGGAGTACTATAATAACCCGAGTTCAATGTAATCGATCAGTAGAAAGGAATTGAAAAAACAGGGCCTACTTCACTTGGACTCAATTAGATTGGCTTGCGAGAGCTCAAATCCCACTGTGCAATATCATCAATTGATTTTATCCTCTTTTAACATTCAGTCCTATTTATTGATTGTATCTGGTGGCTGCGACAGATTTTTATTAACCCGTTTTAGATGTAACATTTTCCACAGGCTAGTAAGCTTTTCAGGAATGAACGATTGGTCGCGAACTTTATGACTGTGTCCGTGTGACAACTGTTCAGACCAATCAACAATTCATGTCCTGTTATTTTGTAGGTTTTATAGTAACCTGAGGAAACTTTGGATTGTCCCCATTCTAAAGGAGCTGGACTTGAGACAATAACGCCCTGCATTGCTGGTGCTGTAGCTCCTGGACAATGTACAGAGAGGCTAGCGAATTGGCATGTTTTTTAAAAAAAAAGTCCTTAGGCACAGGAGATGTATCACTTACTAACTTTGGAGACTATTACGATTGTTTGTATGTTGACTTTATTAATGTAATCATGTATAGTTTTTTTTCTATTTCACAATTTTAATGAATGAATTGTTTATATCGAATAAAGTCTCTTTTGATTTAATTTGATTGGCAATTACCCACACTTTTTTGGGAAATAAGACATTTTAACAGATTGCCTGGCTCCTGGAAGGGCTCATTTATCTCTCCAATATTTAAGTCAGGGGACAAATCACTCCCTCAAAATTTTAGTGACCCTAATAAATAATGAGGCAAAGTACTTTGCAGGTTTACACTTGGAGGAAATGCTGGCCTTGGCCACAGAGAGTTCTTTAATTCTGGTTAATCAGACTGGCTTCGCTAAATCAGTTGGAACATCCACTAATGTCCTAACCATGCGTATGTTAATAGATAAGGCAGGATCAACTAAAATGCCCATGCACTTCTGCTTTATATACTATAAGGCTGCTTTTGACTATATAAATAGGAACATCTTATGGTCTAAATTGAACAGCTGGGGGATACCAAGGTCTCTGTTAGACTTACTGATTAACCTTCACACAGAAACATGGGTCCAGATAAAGCTGGGTGATGGGTCACACCTGTCAAGGCGCATACCAACTAACAAAGGCCTCAAACAGGGTTGCGTTTTAGCACCCACACTATTTAATTTGTTTTTAGCAGACCTCATTCCGATCTTAAATAGTTGTAACTCTCACGCTCGGATCACTGACATAATATCGAGGGACAGAATATCGACCATCAAGACTATCGTTGAGAAAATATCGACAGTCAAAATATCGAGTTTCTATGTACAAACAGGTAAGTAAAAAAATATCGAGTTAAAAATATCGTTTACTAAAATATAGTTTTAAAAAATATCGACTTTACTAAAAACAATGTTAAATTAAATTAATATTAAAAATGAATTACTACAATATACTTAAAAATACTTAAATTAACTTATAATAATTAAATAATAATGAAAGTTAAAAAAAAAAATTTAAATCATATTTGTTAAAACATATATATATAGTAACAAAATATAATTAAATATTAGCCAATATTATTAACGTAAAATAACGAAAGTGTAAAATTTACTATTCCCACTCCAAAGAGTACAACAGTAGGGAAAGCATTGGATAGAGTAGGGGTAAAAATTACTATTCCCACTCCAGTGGGTGCAACAGTAGGGAAAGCGTTGGATAGCGTAGGGGTAAAAATTACTATTCCCACTCCAAAGAGTGCAACAGTAGGGAAAGCGTTGGATAGCGTAGGGGTTAAAATTACTATTCCCACACCAGTGGGTGTAACAGTAGGGAAAGCGTTGGATAGCGTAGGGGTTAAAATTACTATTCCCACTCCAGTGGGTGCAAAAGTAGGGAAAGCGTTGGATAGCGTAGGGGTTAAAATTACTATTCCCACTCCAAAGAGTGCAACAGTAGGGAAAGCGTTGGATGGCGTAGGGGTAAAAATTACTATTCCCACCCCAGTGGGTGCAACAGTAGAAAAAGCGTTGGATAGCATAGGGGTTCATCTTACTATTCCCACTCCAAAGAGTGCAACAGTAGGGAAAGCGTTGGATAGCGTAGGGGTTAAAATTACTATTCCCACTCCAAAGAGTGCAACAGTAGGGAAAGCGTTGGATAGCGTAGGGGTTAAAATTACTATTCCCACTCCAGTGGGTGCAACAGTAGGGAAAGCGTTGGATAGCGTAGGCGTTAATATTACTATTCCCACTCCAGTGGGTGCAACAGTAGATAAAAGGTTGATTAGCATAAGGGTTAAAATTACTATTCCCACTCCAGAGAATACAACATTAGGGAAAGTAAATACTTCATACATTATTTAGAAATTAAAAAATGAATATCTATTAATAATTAATTAAAAATAATTAAAAATGTGAAATAATATGTTAATTAATATATTACAATTACTAATTAACAATAATTATTTTCAATTGATCACCTATTAATACAAATTAATTAGAAATTAACAATTAATTATTTAATAATGATAAATTATTTTACCATTATTTCCAATTAAATAAATGTAAATACATTTATTTATTTAATTAATTATTAATAAATTACTTCCCACCCTATTCCCCTATAAACCCACAACCCGCTACAGAAATTAAATTATAAAAATTAACATAATTAACAATTAATCAATTAAATTAATTGGCAAATACATTTTTTATAAATACCCATAAATACTTAATTAATAATTAATTCTACATAAATACCAATAAATAATTTTACATATTTAATTAATTATAATTTAATTACTTCCCACCCAATTCCCCTATAAACCCACAACCTGCTACAGAAAATAAATTAGTAAAATTTACATAATTACCAATTATAATCTTGACCCCATCCTCTCCAATCTTAAATCCATTGTGTGCAGCCCATCTCTACCCATCCTATGGTCTGACCACTACTTGGTGACCTTTTGTGTCACTACTAACTGTTCGCCCAACCTTCCCTCGACCCTCACTGAATCTAGACCTTTCAGAAAATGACTAATCTGGACCCTACAAAATGTAACACTTATCTTGAGAATACCATGTACTGAAGTTAACAACACTGAAGCTAACTGAAGCTGTTAATGTATGTCTACCCCTGAAAAAGAAAAAGCACAACCAGCATCACCCCCCTGCGCCCTGGTTCACAGATGCATTGAAAAAAGAAAAAAACTCTATGTAAAATTCTTGAGCGCAAGTGGCGCACACACTACGACACAAGCTCTAAACAACGATACAAGACTGCCTTAAATACTTATCATACACTCTGCAGAACTGCAAAAAGAGACTACGTCAATATCACAATACTCGAGGCACAAAATCGCCCCAAGGCTCTTTTTAAGGCTGTACAGAATTATCGGGAGCAGCATGACAGCCCAAAGCGCCCTGCCTAGACGCCCCACAATGCAATTCCCTAGCTGAATTTTTTATTTCCAAAATTGACTCCATTTATGTTGATTTTCACAAGCCGATTTCCCCTTCCCCTTCCCCAAAACTATCCAATCCGGCCACCCTATGTGTCCCAGAGGCTTCTGTGGACAAGCTCACTACTCCTCTGCAACTGAGTAGCTCCACCAACAGGTCGGTTTCTGTGATCTTTCCTGAATCCGAACACTTAGAGGAAATCCATATTCCACCTGCCCAGCAAATTAGTTCTTGGAACCTTCTCAACAGCTCCTCACTCACCAACATCATCAACAATAATTAAATCTGGTTCTCCACTGCATCCACTTCCCCCTCAAATATTAAAAACTCTGGACACCCCCTCTCTTAATATTATTCTGGATTTACTTAATTCCTCCCTCAGAGAAGCCAAGGTCCCCTCCGCGTGGAAACATGCTATGATCAAGCCACTATTAAAAAAGGCTAATGCTGACACCAACAACCTATCCAATTTCCGTCCCATATCTCTCCTCCCTGTTTTCTCAAAAATATTTGAAAAACATATTATCACACAACTCGCTCAGCATGTTGAATCCAATAAGATCCTCCATCCACCTCAGTCTGGTTTCAGATCCGGCTTCTCAACAGAATCCACCCTGTTGGGGGTCTCAGAAACTATTAGTTGCCGAGTGGATGAGGGGGAGACCGTAGCACTCATTCTACTCGACTTGAGTGCCGCTTTTGATACGGTCTCCCACCCCATCCTCATCAATACCCTTAGATCATCTGGCATCACCGGCTCAGCCCTCAACTGGCTCATTAGCTTTCTTTCAGACCGCACTATTCAAATTTTTTCCCCTTCCTCTGCCTCTCAAATCTATAAATCAGCGCATGGTGTTCCCCAGGGCTCCATCCTAAGCCCCCTACTTTTCAATCTGTACATCAGCTCTCTGGCCTACATTGCAGAACAGGCAGGGTTAACCATCTACTCATACGCTGATGATACACAGATCATCTACTCTCTCTCAACCGGTTCCCATTCCACCCCTTCCTCCCTCTGTATCGGTCTTGATAACATTGCCAAGTGGATGCACGAAAACAAACTTAAGCTGAATGGGGAAAAAACAGAGCTTCTCTTATTTGGCAAGAATACTACCCTGTGGGGACCCCAACATTGGCCTGCACAAATGGGTAAGCTCCCCGTACCATCTAAAACAGATCGTAATCTGGGCATCACTTTCGATGATCAACTTTCCATGAAACATCATGTGGTAAAAATCTCCTCCACCTGCATTACCATCATCAAGTGGCTTCATAAGATCATCGGGATGCTCCCTCAGGAGACCCAGAAAACCGTAGTCCAGGCCTTAATCACCTCTAGACTGGACTATAGCAATATTCTTCTCCTGGGGGCGTGCAAAGAGGTAACCTGTAAATTACAGACAGTCCAAAACATGGCGGCTCGGCTGCTCTGTAAATTACCTAACACATCTCCCACTTCCAACTCACTTCGTAAACTGCACTGGTTACGTATTGAAAACCGCATGAAATTTAAGGCCCTCTGCTATATGCACAGGATAAACACAGGCCAGGCCCCACCATACCTCAGTACCTTAGTGCATTGATACAGCCCTGCCCGTACCCTTTGATCCTCTAATCTGCATAGGTTTCAAGTTCCTAGAGTCAAGAGAGCCAGGATGGGAGGTCGCTCCTTCTCCGTCCTGGCCCCATCCCTCTGGAACTCTCTTCCTTTATCTCTTCGCACAGAACCCTGTTATCTTAAATTTCGTAGAGAATTCAAGACCTGGTTATTCAACAAATAATGTCACTTTAGCCATCAATCTGTTTTCCCCACACTTTTGGTCTCTAGCGCCGGGAAACCTCCGGGTAGCTGCGCGCTTTATAAGCTTAAATATAATAATACTAATAATTACCAATTAAAATTTAATTAATTAACAAATATAAATTACTATCAATAAATAAATGTACATATTTAATAAATTATAATTACATTTCTTCCCACCCTATTCCCCTATAAACCCACAACCCACTACAGAATTAAATTACGCAATAATTATAAAAACAAAATTCATTAATTAAAATTAATTATACCATAAATACACACTTTTCACACATATTATAACATATAAATACACTATAAAAAATTAGATATTATTAAATATTCAATATTTTTAACTATCTATATTATATACTTCGATATTTTAACTTTCTATATTTTTAACAGTCGATATTAAATCACTTACCTTAAAAAAGATATTTTGGTTATCTTTATTCTGTCCTGTCGATATTTTGTCCAGTCTATACTTACTACTCGATATTATGTCCAAACGATATTTTTGAGTCGATATTATGTCTGTGCACCCTTACGCTCCTAAGTTAGGCGGGCTACTATTAAACTGCCTTCTCTATGGGGACTATATAGTCCTAATTAGCCATACAAAAGTAGGGCTACAACATCTTGTGAATGCTACTAAGGTCTATTCAAAAGCAAATGGATTGACCATAAACCTGGAGAAAACACAGACAATGACAATCATCAAAAGTAGTAAAAAATCATCTACCTGGTTTTGGAACAACATTCGTATTGAGGGCACGTCTGTATATAAATATCTGAGAGTAAAAATCGATAAAGGCGGTCAGTTCACAGTATACAAAACCAGCATTAGAGGTAAAGGCCTCGCCTTAGCAATCTCTTTAAAAGCATTAAACAGTAAACTCACTGGCCCATCTCTCTTACCTCTTGTACAAGTAATACGAGCTAAACTCCTGCCGACAATCACTTATGGGAGTGAAGTACAGAGAGGCAGAGATGCAACAACTGTTGATAATACAGTCATAGCTGCATACAGGATTATTTTTAGCTTATCCAAACATACCTCACCGGCCCAAATTAGGCAAGAGTTTGGTGTCCAGAAACAGCTCCTGGCAATACAAGGGGCGTACATAACTACCTTGGACAAAGTGCGAAAATCCAAGGAAGGGACTCTAAATTATTTTTTATGGAAGGAGTGAGAGTAAAACTCAGCTTCACCAGCTGCCAAGTACCTAAACTGAAGCCTATCAAATCAGCTTTGAAATACTCCTACAAATCACTTAATGCTCAAAAAACAAGTCAGGAAAACAATCCAACATATTTTGGGGGTTGAAGACAAGGCATCCCGCACAAAAAGGTCACATGGTTGGATGACCTTGAACTCGTATTCAACACCAGCACTACAGAACTACTTTGAATTGGGTTATGCCAAAACTGTTAAAATGAAGTTCTTAAAGTACAGGCTGGGCCTGCTACCCTGTATTCAGCATTTTCCATACTGGCTCAAGGATAACGTGGGATCCACCTGTCCTCTATGTGGTGCGGCACCAGAAGATATGCTGTATTTTTTATGTTCTTGTGACGAACTCTTGGAAGAACGTAAGCATCTGTTAAAAGGCCATTTTAATCAGCGAGGGATACACTCATGAAGAAAAGCAGTTCTTGCGTGCTTTGCACCCTAGGACCCACAGCTGAACTACAGCTTTGTAAAACTTATGAAGGTATTGGAAAGGAAGATTAGAATCATAATTAACTATAAGAAAGTATTATAACACAAAACTGTATTTTCACTTACGCCAAAAAGTATATAATTTTATGATTTTAACAGAATGAAAAATTATGGATTATGAAATACTATTTTAATAATGTAACTAGATCAGTTTTAAGTCTTGATGTTTTGAATTGCAATGGTTTTAATTAACTATGCAAATAAAAATTACTTACTTACACACTTTATGTGATAAGTTGGCTCTAACAAATTGGTCCAGGGTTTTAATATTGAGTTTTTTTCTGTGTCAACAATCAGATCGGTGGGTGTATCAGAACTGTATCTTATTTCTCATTTGATGGTGGAAGTGATTAATGCTTACATTGTTAATTTGTGATTCTTGCACCCAGGCATTATGCTGCTAACAATTGATCCTGTTATCAACGTTTTTATTATTTTTAATGTTGTTTCTTTGATGGTTGTGACTCATGCCAAATAAAGATTATTATTATTATCATTATTACTATTCAGTGCATCAATGGTTTTAGCTGAGCCATACCTGCTATTGTTTGGTGTCAAAATCAAAGAACAGTGGAATAATCGGGGTGCTGGTAGGCACCCGAATACGAGATCTAACAAAATGATTCTCTTCGACTGCCAGCTTCTGAGAGCCAGTATAAACCCAGACTTCAGGGGAAAAAAAGTGGTACTTTGGGTCTTGGCACAATCATAAAAGCCAAATGACATCATCTTGGCCATGAGCATTTCCATAGCCCAGGTCAGCATTAAACATAGGTCACTTTCACACAAAGCAATATATGAATAATAAAGTGTTCATACAAAACATCACCATTTCCAGTAGGTCATTCTCTCTATTAGACCTTATTCAGGATTGAAGATCTTCTTCATGAGTATGAAATTTAGGCTTCTAAGATAGTCTCTTATCAGCCTGTGGTCAACATATGAAATAATCAATTCATGCTTCATTCTCTGCTCACTGTAGTAGTCCTTGTTGGCTTTTGGCAGCTTTTGCGCAGACCAGGACTAATCTAAAAGAGGCACTGAGAGGGAAGCTTTAGTTTCCTGTCATGGCAATTTGAACTTGTTTTTTTAATGTGGGCTTAAAACCTGCCCTCACTTCTAAAAAACTTTTTAAGTGAAATAAACATGTGTTGAAGGAGGGGTGCTCCAGGATTGAGGTTTGTTACATCACAGCAGTGAAAAACAAGGTTTTTTTCTCACTGCTGCGACATACGTGCAGTGAATAACAACCTTTTGAAAACTCTGTTTAGGAAAGTAGATTGATTTGGAACCATATGAAACATATATGTGAGGAAATAGGGAGCACAATCCCTTTAGCACCAGTAGGTTTCTTATGCTAAACCCTCTATCTCAACCCTGGGTAGCTGTGGCACTGAGCAGCAAGACGTCCACAAGGAAAGGAGGTGTAAAGCATTTACACAGCACCAAGACAACTGCGGAATCAATAAACAAGGCACTCAAGTAATCTGACACCAAATTTAAAATTAGACTGCATTTTTAAACACCACAATGACAAAGATCAGACTATAGGGTTCCAGAGATACAAGTTTTACAACATATATAAATATGCATGGATTTGACAGAAACTGTTTCAAGAAATATGTGAAAATAGGCTTGGGAGGAGGACTATGCCAAATGTTCGATGGAATTTTGGAGACTAATTCCCAAAGTCCAAACTTCTTCTCAGGGCATGGTGTGCCATTGTAATTCAGAGGTGCAACTTAAACACAAAGAGATACACGTGTTTCACCCAGTGGCTGACTGGATGACGTTTTTTTCAAGGCTGACATGTACAGTACATATACCATGTGAAAAGATTAGGCGATAAATCTACATTGGTGCAAATGGCAAGTGAGAGGAGGATAAAGGAAAAAGGAAGAAATCGCAATAGGCAGTTTCAGGGGAACATGGAAGGGTACACAATATTAGGGAGGGGAAGGAAATGTGGAAAAAGAAATATGAAAAATTACATTAGACTTTGAGATTAAAAATAAATAAATACGTCCAGAACGAAAATAAATATGTCAGACAATACAGAAACTGGAACACAAATGAAAATCAAATAGGAGTATGTCATCAAACCAGATCAGGTGGTACGATACTTGAATCAGTGAGCATAATAAGAAGGATACGACCAAATGGTGGGAGCAGCTAGCCTAAAAAAATATTTGGAAGCATAAAGAATACCAAGAGCACTTCGCATCCTGATATTTCTGCCAGTGGAAACCACAAAGTGGATCAAATTTGGAAATAGGAAGAAAATCTAAGGGAAGCATCTAATAACATGATTTGAGAACTTATTGACAGGGCAGAAGAAGAGCATGCTAAATACAAATTGGAAGTGGATGAGCTGACCAAGAAAATTGAGGACTCCAACTGGGTCGACATTACGACCAAGAATTATGAAATTTTGAGTAGAGTTATTGATGAATATGAAGAGGATTTGATTCAACGTAAAAACAGAAAATTCCTCCGTGACCAGATTGATTACCAGTTAGGGAGAGAGTATACATTTGCCAAACGCTACGATAACATTACACAAAGTGCATTATCTTCCCAAACACTAGAGACACAGGACTCAGTGACAAGATTTGAAGCAGAATCTCCTGGAATTGAAATGACAGTCTCAACGACTAGATTAGGGGTGACTTTTTTAGAGAAAGTTCTAAGAGGTTTTCAAAATCAAACTCCTGAAGATACAGAATTCCCACCGAAAAAATGCACCAAATACTCCAACAGGAGAACCAACCAGAGGAGTAACAACACGAGCAAGGAGGAAACAAGGAACGGAAGAACCAAGCAACTTATTTATTAACACCACTGGTCAACAGAACACAATGCCACTGGAAAATATTATCAATAGGGGATTGTCTTTTTGCCCAACAGCTTTGTGGGACCCTACCAAAACAATGAAAGATCTCTTCAAGTTCAAACCCAAACTGAAACTGGCCACCTTTTTCTACAACAAGCTACATGTTCGGAGAGATACCAGACCACCTCTCTCTAGTTCCTTAATGGTCCTAGACCTAGAAAACATACATCTACTCCCCAGTTTATTGGAGGATTTGGATGAACAACCGCTGTCTCCACCTACAGTGTCCCAAGAGCTGGGAATTGACACTACGTACACCGCTCAGAGTTACGTAAACCCCAAATTGATTCTCTGTCCCTAATCACCAGCTGGAAACACTATTGGACAGTTTCACAGAGCAGATTCTAAGGACTTGGCTTTGGAATACCACAAATATCAGAAGAAAAAGCGTTTCCTACCCAAAAAAAACTGGATGATTTGGAAATTACTGCAATAAAAGAACTCAAGCCTAATCCTGAAATTGTGATTAAGAATGAGGACAAAGGGGGTAACATAGTCTTACTACATGCAGATGACTACATTGCACAGGCACATAGACAGCTGGGTGACAAAACATGCTATAAGGTACTAGAAACCAACCCTACTGAAAAAATTCTCCAAAACCTTAAAATCAAACTGGACATATGGTAGCAAAAAATGCACCATCTGCCGAAGAAAAGAATTACCTTTTTATAGAACATCACACTATGGCTACACTCTATTTCTTGCCAAAAATACACAAAAATGTCACCATCCCACCAGGAAGACCGATTATAGCTGGCATGATCCCCATCTGCTTCAAACGTGGGAATACATTGACTACTAACTCCACCCTTATATGAAAGATCTTCCATCATTCATAAAGGATACAAAATACATTCTACTAAAACTGGATAACATCCATGGGATAAGGAATACATTCTCACTACCATCGATGTACTGAGTCTCCACACTTCGATTCAACATGTGGATGGACTGGAAGCAGTATGGAAAATACTACCCACAAAACTGGTGCACTTTATGCAATCCAACCAGATGATTTTGGAAAGGCTCCTCTTTTGCCTCACAATGTGTTTTCATTTAACAAGTACGATCTACAACTACAGGGCACCACCATAGGCTCAATATTTGCACCACCATATGCCTGGATCTTCCTGGGAGAAGTTAACAAATATTGGTTAATGGACAACACCTTTTGGAAATACACCACCATATGCTTTTTGGGGGAGATATATTGACAACATTGTGTGCATCAGGCAGGGAACAGAGATCTCCCTTAATGAGTTCCTACAAAAATACAATACCAACAAATGGAATATCCAGACATCTTCGAACACATCCAAATCATCAATTGATTTTCTGGACATCACTATGTGCAAGTGGATAAATTACACACGAAGGCCTTCCACAAACACACATCAGCCAATTCCATTCTCAGGGCAGACAGTTGTCACCCATCGGAAACAGTACAGAACATTCCTAAAGGATAATTCAAATGAATACTAAGGAATTACAGTGATATGAACATATACAAAGAGAAGGCGAAATACTTGACGAACAGACTTACACAACCCGGGTACCCTACCGCACAATTGAAGAAAACAGCGAAGGAAATTGAAAAAATACCATGCACCAAACTTTTACAACCTAAAGATCCAACCAAGAATGAAAAATCAGAGACCATCAGGTTCTTAACTGACTTTTCACAATGGTCACTATCACATCCGTAAAATCCTGAAAAAACACTGGTACCTTTTAACCAATTAATATAACATTAACGGAACAGATTAAAGATTTGCACCAAATGGGCTTCAGGAGAGCAAAATACTTGAAACAAATTTTATGCAGATCGGAAAAAACTGACCGACACAAGATACTGAGACCCAATTTCATGAGCAAACTATGTGGTTTCTATGGGAAACAACCTTTACATCGCAGATTTCACTCCGCAATACAATAACAACGCGGTCGTAACAACAACTGTGTTGTAACCATGCAGTGCCATTACGACGCAAGTCATTACATCGACTTACAGTTTACTATTCCAAGACCTTCCGTACTGTTACGTAGGAGTTGGAATAGTAAATTATACATTACTAATGTTACGGCGCCATCGACTGCAGGTCGATGTAATGAAATGCGTAGTAATGGCATTGTGTGGTTACAACACAGTCGTTGTAATGACCGCATTGTGATTGTATTGCAGAGTAAAATCTGTGTTGTAAAGGTATATATTCGGTTTCTACACCTGCCACAACTGCAACACATGCAAACTGGGAATGAATAAACAACTCCAATGGAGCGATAAGTCAAATAACACAATCATGATCAGAGATTGGATGAACTGCAATTCAACATACGTAATCTATGTCTTAACTGTCCCTGCAACAAAGTATATGTTGGCAGTATCATCCGAACTCTAAAAATCAGGATTTTGAACATTACCGGAACATTGATAAAACTGAAACAGGACCATCTTTGACAGAATATTTCCAATAACACCACCCCAACGGTAACAAATGCAAGTTTTTTGGATTGGAACATGTGAAACCACTACCAAGAGGTGGTAACCATGAATTACACCTGAAGAGGAGGGAGAGTGAATACATCTTGCGCATGGACACTGTCATGAAAGGACTGAACAAAGATGCAGAAATGCAATATTGGCCGCTTTGACTGAATGTTTTGCAACCACAATCTTCGCAGTTATCCCTCATGTTAAAACACGTTTGTCCCTACAAGCTCTCCTCTTTGTTTTCAAGTCTCTAATATTAGACATCTCACTGGCGTATTGTAAAACTCTCCTCCTCTTAAGCACACTTTCCGCTACTATCCTCATGCTTTCTTGGTGCAAGTCTGATTTCCCCTACCTTCCTTTAGAACTTCTTTTTTCCCTTCGCTCTCTGCTGCAGGGACCATTCGCACAGCACTTTGAGCACATCCCCTTTCTACTCCCCTAGCGCTGTGCTGAACTCCCTATGCTCCAAGGAGCTCCCTGGACCACAGTAAGCTAAGTATCAACTGACTTTCACTATATCTCTATTGTGTATTGTATGCCAACTATTGTTTGTAGATTGTCTCACCACTGTCAGAACCTTTTCCTTCCCTTGGTTTTGGACTTTGTGTTGGCTATCCAACCTGTGCTACCACTATTGCATCGTCGACAGTTTTGCACGACTCACTAGTTCACCAATTCACGTATCGCATTGCCCGACATGTTTTGGTGACATACTTTTATTTTATTATGTTTACTGATTCACGTATTGTACCACCTGATCTGTTTTGATGACATAGTCCTATTTGATTTTTATTTGTGTTATAGTTTCTGTATTGTCTGAGATATTTTTCTTCATTGCTTACATTTCCCCTTTCCTTTCCTGGTTCACAACCCCTCCCCTACGGCACCCGGGTACCAGAGGTCTAGTAACTCTACCATGCCACTTCCCTCATCATTCTTGACACAATTGTGTTGTTTGAGGTTTTTTCACCCCACTTTTTTCACTGTGCGGCCCGAACCCTGCTCCAGCTTCCCCGCAGGACCTCTGCGAAGGCCGGACTGAAAAAATTACACTGGCTCTGGGTGAAAGACAGGATCCGTTTCAAATCCCTTTGTGTTGCCCAAAAATCCTTTTGGGAAACTGGGCCACTGATTAGTCGCCCCCTAATCACCCCCTATCTTCCCAGCAGACAACTTCGATCCACCAATGCCTTACTAGCTGTAGTGCCAAAGGTCAAAAGATCTAGATCAGGAGGTCGCTCCTTTTCTTTGAACGCGGCCAAATTATGGAACAGTTTACCTTTCCACCTTAGGTCCAACTCGACCTCACCTCTTTTAGGAAAAATTTAAAAACTTTCCTGTTCAATAAATAAGTTGCTTCTCCTGGACTCAGCCCTATGGGCAACACCTGTTAGCTTTCAGCGCTGGGACGCATCCGGGCAGCTATTTTGCGCTTTATAAGACCCATTTTCATTTCATTTCATTTCATGACCTATTTAACATACGCTTTTCTTACGCACACACAAACTTATATAATATTATTTTACTCTTCCACATTGCCCATGCCTCCGGCTTGCTTTGTTTGTGCCCGCTCACGTATGGGTTGGCCTGGGCGGTAAAGTCCATTCCGCTTGTGGAATTTGCGGAATTTGGGTAATTTTGCGTTCCACGGAGAACGCGGAATTGCCCAAAATTTAGCGATCCGCGGCTTAGCAGAATTATTTGCTTATTCGCGCTTTCAAAATGCATGTTCACAAGATATTTCTCTACGAGCATGCAAACAGCGTTCGCGAACAGGAAAAAAGCATTGCAAACGGGCGGAACAAGCAATTTCATGTGTTCGCCAAACTTTTGCGTGCTTGCGGAGACTTTTTACTGTTTCACTGAGCTCTGTGTAGTGCGACTACGCAAATTCCGCCCACCTCTATTTATGGGCCTGCAGCTCGGATCTTTTCAACATGTTTTTGGTTAGCTCAATCCTGCCATACACCTTTTCACGTACCTTAATCATGGCCTCTTGCAGTTCATTGACCTGCTTACACGCATCCCAGTGTTTCACATCCCCGGTACTCAATAATTGCATCTGTTCATGTACCTCTAGCATGGACTCTTGCGGCGCTTTGGCCTGCCGACATGCATGCTAGTTTTTCGCATCCCGGCACTCATTAATCACTATTACCGTTGCAACCTATTTTGAAGCATTTCTCAGAGTTTGTTTACTCCCACCGCTTCCCACAGATCAATTGACTGCAAGCGATTTCTTGGTAAGTGTGCATATTTTTACCGACTATTACACAATCACTCAGCTGCGATTACTGAGCCAAACGAGTGCTGGTTATTTTGACTTGTATCTAAGGTTTCAGATGTTAATGTTTTTACAATGTGGCCTCCTTCCCCCTGTATGCTCTTACCCCTTGATTTAATCTCACGAGTTTCTGGGTTGAGTCCAGGCTGACCCTTTGATGTGAATCTTGATATTACCTTGATAACGTGCATTATATTCTGCTGTATGCACAGATTCCATGTAAGAATTAATCACAGAACCCATGTAACTCCCTTGACCTCTGCAGGTTGCCACATGTATACTCGTCCATTTTGATTTCCACCTAGTTTTATCTGCATACATTTATCTTATATTTATTTTCATTCTAGCCTTATTTATGTATCTTTAATCTCAAAGTCTAATGTAATTTTTCATGTTTTTTCCCCCATTTTCTTCCTCTCTCCAATATTGTGTGTACACTTGCATGTTCCCCTGTAACCGCCTATTGGGATTCCTTCCTTTTTCCTTGCTCTTCCTCTCACTTGCCACTTGTACCAATGTCATTTTATCGCCTATTTGTCTCACATGTCATTTGTACTGTACATGTCAGCCTTGAAAAAACCCTAGACCATTGAGCCACCGGGCAAAAACTTCAGCTGTTTTTCTGTCTCTTTTTTTTTAATTGCACCTCTGAATTAAAACGGCGCACCATGCCCTGAAATGAAGTTTGGACTTTAGTAATTATTCTCCAGAATACCATTGAACGTTTCGCATAGTCCTCCTCCAAAGCATATTTCTGTATCTAATTTTTTGGAGGCTCATGTGTGAAGCTATCTGGGAGAAGTTTGCCGACAGCGTAATTTGGGTCCTGACTCTTTAGTGTGAACCCTAGCACTCCACAATCCACTCAGTTCCTACCCAACAAGAAAAACTTGGGTAAATATCAATTGATTACTTTCATTTACCTTGAGTGACCAACTCAGACAGGGAGCCAGTAAAGGGTACCAGCAAGGTTCCCGGAAACAGTTACATGTAGGGAGAAGCAATCTTCAGTCAGTTGGTACTTTATTCTGTCATAGACTATAAAAGTACACTAAAACAAGTACAAATACAACATAGATTAAAAAAGATTAAAACCAGTTCTTATAAATTAAATGTATTACATACTCAAAAAATTACACTAATTTGATTTAAAAAAAACATACAGTACAATATTGTGTGATGATGTCTATATTATTGGAGGCCATAGTGCTGTGCTACCTAACAAAGGTTTGGCCAGGGTGTTCAGAGAGAATTTTACATTGAATGGGCCAGATACTCCCAAGGTACTTAGCTACATAAAAGGCTATGACAGGTGATATATCTGCTTTGCAGAATCATAGCTATCTTTTGCTGATGGACACCGAGATGACAGCATAGGGAAACAATCAAGTATTTCCTCTGTTTGCAGAAGATGGGGAAAAAGAACAAGAAATGATCAGACGTTTCCTCACCCCAGCCACATGGAGGACAGGATTTACTGCCTCCTTGGCCACCTTTGCATTTAGCTGTAACTTCAGCTTGTGGAAGTGAGCCTAGCTTAAATCTTAGATTTAGGGCTTTGGTGAATGGAGGATCTATCTCATCCATGTAATTCTCAAACAAGGGTAGATTTTTGAACTCAAGGAAGAATTCAGTCAAGTGCCCAAGGCCTTTTCGGATTGCATAATTTAGCTTTCTCATGCTCCAAAAAGGCGATTTTTAAGTTTTGATTATGGCGGGGAGAGTAAACTTGCTTGGATCTAGCCAATGCTCTTGCAAAAAACCTAGCACAAAGAAACTGTTTGATGTAGGCAAACCACTTACTTTTCATCCCACCCTGGGACCTATCCAAAACATCCCTTAGATGATTCTCCCGAGGTCACGCGCTCCTTGGTGGCCGATTTAGGGTCTCCTGGACCGTGCGACTAGGCAGGCAAACAGCGTTTTGCACAGGTGCCATCTTGGGAAGGATCGGTCGGCGCTATAGTGTTACGGGCGATTTAGGCCCTCACACTACATATAGGGCGGACTGATAGACAAGCCTCATTGATAGAAACACGCGACTCCTGAGGCGGAAGCCGGGAGCCAAGGGCTTTCTTTTAAAAATTGTCCTCATTGTATTTTTCTTGTGATATTTTTAGCAACATTTTTAAATTTACTTCGAAAGATGTGTGAGTTGGACACAGCTCATAAAAAAGCTTATTGACCTACCCGAACCTCCTTGTGATTCTCCCGAGGTCACACGCTCCTTGGTGGCCGATTTAGGGTCTACTGGACCGCGGGACTAGGCAGGCAAACAGCGTTTTGCAGAGGCACCATCTTCGGAAGAATCGATCGGCGCTCTAGTGTTACGGGCGATTTAGGCCCTCACACTACATATAGGGCGGACTGATAGGCAAGCCTCATTGATAGAAACACGCGTCTCCTGAGGCGGAAGCCGGGAGCAAAGAGCTTTCTTTTAAAAATTGTCCTCATTGTATTTTTCTTGTGATATTTTTAGCAACATTTTTATATTTAGTTCGAAAGATGTGTGAGTTGGACACAGCTCAGAAAAAAGCTTATTGACCTACCCGAACCTCCTCGTGATTCCCCTGAGGTCACGCGCTCCTTGGTGGCCTATTTAGGGTCTCCTGGACCGCGGGACTAGGCAGGCAAACAGTGTTTTGCACAGGCGCCATCTTGGGAAGGATCGGTTGGCGCTCTAGTGTTGCCGGCGATTTAGGCCCTCACACTACATATAGGGCGGACTGATAGACAAGTCTCATTGATAGAAACACGCGACTCCTGAGGCGGAAGCCGGGAGCCAAGGGCTTTCTTTTAAAAATTGTTCTCATTGGCCTGTATCTTGGCGCAACAAAGAAAGTGACAACCAGGCTCCAGGTAGTGCAAAACGCTGCTGCCCAGATTCTTACTGACACCAAGAAACGCTGCTCGGCCAAACCGGCCATCAGAGCACTGCACTGGTTGCCCGTCTTGGAAAGAGTGCATTTCAAGTCCCTTTGCCTAACCCACAAAATTCTCCATGGGAAAGCTCCACCTATCCTTAAAGACCTCATCGTTCCATATACTACCTCCAGAGCCCTCCGTTCCTCAAATCTCCATCTGACCTTGCCACCCAGGATCAAGAGGTTGCGTTCTGGAGGTCGGCGTTTTTCATATAACGCTTCTAAACTGTGGAACTCACTCTCTCTTGACCTACGTGTCCAACCCAACCTCCTTCCATTCCGGAAACTTTTAAAGACTTGGCTGTTCCCGTAACTTCACTCTCCTGTTTTTCGCCTGTTTCTTCTGTCAGTGCTGGGACGCTTACGGGCAGCCATGCGCTTCAGAAATCTTTTAACATTTAACATTTAACTCCTCTCTATAGTGTGCCAATTCAGGAGTAGACTATACTTGACACCAGTAAAGTATTTGTTTCAAGCGAATTACGGAAACAATAGATCATATTTCTAAGTCAGTCATGTTCAAAGACTAATGGAGTACTTTGAGGTAGTTTGAAGGCAGCTATCAGGAATTTATTTTCAGCTATTTTCAAGCTATTACTTTGCCTTGGCATAAGCGTTCTACTGCATTTGTAGCAGCAGCTACAGCTTGGACCCTCCAGACTTCAAGCTAAGGGAAAAGTAGATGTGAGATGGTCTTACTTGCAAATTTTTAAATAGCAGCTGCCCTATGTTTCAGAATAGGAGTGCTTTTGGCACCCTGGTTGGCCTAGGAGTTGGAAGTGGATAAGCTTATGCCAAGGTAGGTAAAATCTGTCACTCGATCTGGTTCCGCCCTTCTAGGGTTATATTCCCTCTAAAAACACTCTGTGGAGGTGGATGATCATAAACTTAGTTTACTTTCATTGATTGTTAGGCCATGTTTTAGGCAAAATGAATTGACGTTTTTTATAAGGGTTTCAAGGTTTTTGGGAGTCTTGGATACTAACAGTGTATTATCTGTGAACAACAGAGCTGGTATTTCAGTTTCTTGGAGTACCAGAGAATTGTTGTCACAGGCCAATAGATAATCAATACAGCCATTGATAAACACCAGGAACAGCATAGGGGCAAGTGCACAGCCTTGCCTTACCCCTTGTTGATCTCAAAAGGATCAGTGGTTTCCCCATTCACTCCCCTGCGGACCTGTGCAAAATTATCTAAGAGAAGCTGAATAATGATATTAAGAAGGGAGGCAGAAAGTTCCAGATCTTTAAGAATGCACCATAATTTACCTCTAGGGACCATGGCTAGCAGCCATGTCAAATGCCGCCTTGAGATCGACAAATACACCATTGAGACTGCTTCTACTAAGGTCATCCTCCTTTCTTCCTATTAGTTGGAACCTAAAGACCAAACTGGTTTTGGTGCAAAATCCATCTTGGAATAGAGTCAGAATCATGGTTTCAGGAAGTCATCAATCCAGAGAAACACTCAATCTAGTATTAATTCACAGAATATCTTTTTACTGGAATCGATAAGGCTTATTGGGCAATAGTTTGCTGGATCTGACTTTAAACCTTTCTTGTGGATGGGAATCTTTTCCATGCCCTTCCAAGACATTGGAATATCCAGACCTGCCATTATGGCACTAGCAACGTTGGTAAAGTATTGGGTCCAGATAGAGGGTTCGGAAATAAATATTATTATTATCATGTTTGAGCTTGTAAAGTGCACTGCTACCCATAGGTTTCCTGTCGCCATGTACCGCTGGGAAACCCGTCTTGGCTTTCCCTGTGGGATGGTCCCTGCTGGGAGTCCCCAAGGTGGAGCCAGGCATCCCCAGCGTTGATGGGGCCGTTGTGGAGATTAAGTAACAACACGTGTCTGGCGTAAAGCACAGTAAGGCTGCACCAATCAGATAATGAACAGAACAAATTGCCAGTACTGTGCAACGATTTTCTACACAATGGATGAATGAGCACACAATTACTCATTCCCCAATGACCACTCTTTCAGTCAAAATTTCAGTAGAAAATTAGTTGATCTTTTATTTTTTATTTTGTTTAAAGAATTAGAACTGTTTTTAGGTTTTTTGATATTCTTTTTTTCAACAATAAGCTTCAAACATTATTGAACAATACGGAGGAGTGAAGCATATTCATGGACAGGGAAAGTGGTTGTGGGGGTAGGTTAAACAAACATTTGACACAATACTAGACGAAAAACATGTACACGAGACAATGAGTGAACACTAATCAATCACAGGAGAAATGGTGGTAGTTGGTGGTGTAGTTTTTTTCAAAAGAGGATTATAAGAACTGAATTGTTAGATTCGAACTGAAGGTTAAATCCTCGTCCTATTTACAATCATAGGAATGATCTAGTGCATTTAATGAACCAAATACATCGGAGAAATAACAAAGACCAAAGAAAGCTTCAATAATTCTTGATTTGCAGTTGTTAAGCAATGATTGGTCTAAACACTCAAAAAGTGACACCACGGTCAACTAACACCTTGGTCGACGCATTTCGAATCCTTGCATAATCAAAGGATTCTCTTCAGGACCATACACATTTAATCTGTAAGACATAATAAATAAAAGACAGTCTGTCAGTCATCTCCAAAGAGAGGCTCTCAACTTTCATTCGAAACAGCACACATTCTCAGTAAATTACCTGTCAAAGAATTTATGAGGGCTTAAAGCTGTGATTAACTGCAAGGGAATTACGAGAGGATTTTTGATCAGGAAAAGTTTGCTACACCTTGTCCAAAATATAATGGAAAGGATAATCTGAAATACTCACTAATAAGTTGGTTTTGTCATGCCCAAATATGAATTGAAAAATCCAAATGATCCGGATCCGAGTCCGTCAGGTTTTAGAGAAGCCTCGTGATTAAATCTGGAAGAAAAATAAAAACAACGGAGTTTGCGCGTAATTCGAAACCAACCACGAGGAGTGTTCTCCTCTGTCCCAATTGTTGACATTGAAACGTGGCCTGTGCTCTGGTCGGATCATAGGCTGATTGGGTTTTCTGTGATGGAGAATGGGCGGTCTGACATCTGCGCCCCCACGGTGCCCAGATCGGCCTCGAGAGCGTTACACAGAGTGACGCCTGCTATGTTGGAGCAGGCGCTCACGGAACATCCCTGTCCTCTCTCGGGGGATCCGGAAAGAGACACGGAGGCCCTGCAGCGATGGCTGACTGAGAGGTTAGATGATCTTGCCCCTAGGGCAACCCCCCGGTCCACGGCGATACGGCAATCTGCGCCATGGTTTACAGAGGCGCTACGCATGGCTCGCAGCCAATGTAAGATCGCTGAGCGGGCCTGGCACCATCAATACGATGGGGAGGCTAAACTCGTCTATAGGTCGGCGGTGAAGGCTTATCACCGTGATATTCTTGGTGCCAAGCGGGAATACCTTGCCAGGAGGATTGAGGCGTCGGCGAACTCCTGTAAGGAGATCTTCACGATTGTGAAGGAGTTCACGTCTCCCACTTCTTATTCACCCCCGCCTGTATCTCCTGATGCGTGGGCGCGTGATCTTGCCACCTTTTTCACCGACAAGATTAAGGCAATTCAGGCCTCCTTCTCGGAGAGTGCGGTGGAGGGTTGCTGTGATCTCGGGGCAGGACTTGGAACATCGGCCATGCCTATGGCTATCCTGGAGGACTTTCCACCTGTCTCCAGTGACATGTCCCGGACTCTGTTAGCCAGTCTTAAATCTGGCTCCCCACTTGACCCCTGCCCCGCCAAATTTTTGGCCGGCATGGCGGCAGTGGTGAATCCCCTGGTCAACCCGATCCTCAACGCCTCCTTGAGGGAGGGGAGTGTCCCACGCACCTGGAAAAGGGCGATGGTGATCCCTCTCCTGAAAAAGCCTGGTCTTGATGCCGAGGTCTTGGCCAATTATAGGCCAATTTCACTTCTCCCGGCTTTGGCGAAGATCACAGAGAAACATGTTCATGGCGTCTTGTCGAACTTCCTAGAGTCCAACAATCTGCTCCATCCATCCCAATCCAGTTTCCGTCCGAATTTTAGTACGGAAACGGCGTTGGTGGAGGTCTCTGAGATCATCAGGGAGACCTTGGATGTGGGTGGCAAGGGCATGCTAGTCATGTTGGACCTGTCGGCGGCTTTCGACACCGTCCCCCATGAGGCGCTTCTCGCCAGGCTCTACGACATCGGCCTAAGGGGGACGGTGCTCAGATGGTTTACATCTTTTCTGGAGGGCCGCCGCCAGACGGTCTGGGTTTCCCAGAGCTCCGCCGAGATGCCGCCATTGGGAGTTGGGGTTCCACAGGGTTCTGTGTTGAGCCCGACATTGTTCAACATCTTTATGTCCCCCCTGGCGGCTGCGGTTGAGGCTTACGGAGCCCAGATCGTGTCCTACGTCGATGACACGCAACTCCTCTTCATTTGTGGAAAAGATCAGACATTTGATGGGGAGAGAATTCGGGACTGCCTGGACAGGGTCTTCGGCTGGTTCCAGCGGAATAGTCTGAAGCCCAACTCCAGTAAGTCGGAGGTTCTATTCTTCGGCTGTGCTTTCGATCCCGAGTGGCGGCAGTGGTGGCCGGCCGCCATGTGTCCTCCGGCACAATCCTCCTTGGTTGCCAAGAACCTGGGTGTTCAGCTTGATAACAAACTCTCTCTGAGAGCGCAAGTCCTTGGCCTGTCCGGCACCTGTTTCGGCATCCTCAGAATGCTCCGCAAGTTCCTTCCTTTATTGTCTGCGGAGCACAGACGGATTACGGTGCAGGCGCTTATCGGATCTAGGCTAGACTATGCCAATGCCCTTTTCTTAGGCCTTCCGGATTACTTGGTTCAGCGCTTGCAGGTGGCACAGAACTCTGCAGCCCGGGCAATCTTTGGTCTGCACAGACGAGCACGGGCTTCTGGGCTGCTGCAGACGCTTCATTGGCTACCGATCCGGAAGCGGATTGTTTTCAAATCCCTGACGCTGGTGCACAAGGCTCTGTTTGGCTCAGGCGCAGGATATTTGAAGAAAAGATTGGCTTTCTATCGCCCTGCTCGCTCATTGCGCTTGGAATCCCTTTTCACTGCTGTGGTTCCACGCGTGAGGAAGGCCCGCATTGGGGGGCGCTCTTTCAGCCTCAAGGCCCCCCAGCTGTGGAACTTGCTTCCACTGGCACTCCGTAGCACTCCCAATTTGCTTCAATTCAGGAAGAATTTGAAGACTTGGCTTTTTAATCATTCTGTTTAGGTGGGCTTTCTTTTCTTTCTCTTTTGGGTTCTGTTTTTCTTGTTATGTTGATTATACACTGTAGCTGCCTGTGGAAAGCGCCGGAACACTCTTTTAGAGTAGCCGAGTGCTATAAAAATGTACTTTAACATAACATAACATAACGTATAGTCTGCTCCTTTTTGTGCCAAACTGCTTTGTTTATCAGTAAGGTTAAAGATACCGAAAAATGAAGTTGTGTTGATTAAATGCCATGGTACGTAGCCTGAAAGCAGATTTTGCAATGTCCAACCAAGCTGTACAATAGAACGTAATTGAGACTGACCATGTTGTAACATTAGTAAGTCTTGCTCTAATATATCAAAAGCAGATGATACAATGCGTTCAGTGAATATATCCTGGAAGACAGAGTCGTTAGCCCATTGTCCACTACAGAAAGTGATTTTTCCAAATGTATACGATCAATTTCTCGTATTTTTTCTGCTGTCTCAATTTGCATTACTTTCCATGCTTTGTTGTACGCAGCGTATATACCGGCTGCTATGAAACGTTTTTTACGCTATTTTCGTAGTCCCAATATGAAATCATGCAAGTCAGCACCGTCTTTAGGTAAAGTCAAGTGTTGCTTAATTTCATCCAGTGTGGATTTCTCTAGCCACCCAAGGCATGGTTTCCCTACACAGTATGTTGTAACTATCCCTGGATGTTGTCTCTGGGAGTATCTAGGATCTGGCCTGGTCATTTTGAACCCCTGTGTTTTGTTCAGGAAGCTATCTTGACAGTTATTCGTGTCTGTTGGCCAGATGAACCACTTTTTCCAATCAGGATGTGTTCTGTTTTGGTGTAAAATATGGGATACGTCTATCTCCACATCTGTAGTGCTGTCACTATCAGTTGTGGGTTTCAGAATAGACAGTGTATTTAAGTCTTTTATCTTAGCTAGGCCAAGAAAAGTAGTTTGTTGAATTGTGTCATTCATTTGTTCTGGGATCATGCCGGCTCTAAATAATGCTTCTAGGCCTTGTACTTGCCAATCTTTGGAACCCCAGATCGTTTTTGTTTCAATGGTGTTTTTCCAAAATTCGAAACCAAATATAGACATTTTGTCATAAAATTTTTCAGAATAAATCAATTTAGTATTTTTCGACATTGTTTTCATTCCTGTCTTAAATAACATTTCAAAATAAAACGTTTCTGGATCACTGTTATTAAACCCTGAGAAGTACTGGAATTTCTCATAAAATCTTTTCGAACTGTCTTTCGGTGGAGTTGGACAGTGTTCCCATTGGTTATAAGATAAAACATTTCTAGGCTGAGCACTTTTATGCAAATAGTGATCACCATAATGATTGTAACAGTATAACTCTTCATAATTCGATGAACCCTGTAAGTAATCATGTTCTGTAAATTTGGCTGGCATTACTAAATCTGACATCATAATATTAATCATCAGAGAATGTATTTGGTGTAACAAAGTCACTTAATGAAACCTTAAACTGGTGTGGATATTTCAAGAACTCAACCGGGCCAAAAATGTCATAATCAATTCTGTCTCATGCTACCCCACCGGGTATGGGATTGGCTGAGATGTTTACAGATGACAGTTCTCTTTTCTCAATGTGGGAGGATGTGTGAGGCTTTAGGACCAAGTTGATGTTCTGACTTGCTGTGTCCATTGTACTATATTTTCCATCAATGAATTTTCCCAAACATAGAACCATGATGAGCCAAAGCAGTAGAGTAAGTACACCTGACACAATCCAAAATTCAATCCATGGTGAAATCAGATATGTTTCTTTTAGTTGACGAAAAAGTTCAATTACTTTGTCTTTGAAAGGTTTTGTTGGAGGCGTTTCTTCATGCTTGCTTGGATCTTCAGAGAAGTCGTCGAAATTGATGAAGTAGCCAGATGCAGTTCTGTCAATTGTTGGAATTTTTTCCGTATTTTCATTTGCTTTTGCATTTTTCATTTTTTCATTAGCATAGTCAGAGGCTACAGCATTGTAGACTTGTGTTTCTTGACGAACTGTTGCAATTTGGGTTTCAAGAGGCACTAGTTCCAAGGCATTATTGCATAGTCCTTTGTTATTCACTGCGGGTTTATCAACTGTGATTATTCTCTCAGTATGAGCCTCTTGGATTGTAGCAAATTTCGGTATTCTGCTATTTCTTGGGAGTCCACTTGGCCTACTACTTATTATTGGCCACATGATTGTGGTTTTACCAGGTTAATGGATACAACTCTGTTCTGCTTTTTATCAGCAATGGGTGGTAGTACAACTGATCTTGTTGCGCTGATAGCTAAGACAGCTACTGCTTTTCTGTAAGAAGGCCCAAATTCCTTCTTCACCGCGATCTTCTCTCTGACCAGATCCCCAATCTTTGGAATCCACACAGGTCTTGCTGGGACAGGTGGTTTTTCTTCAGTGGCTGTCGGCTGTTGTTTCAACTTTATGTTACTCGGGTTTTTTCTTGTTTCATTTAAATCTTGTAAAACAGCCAAACGATCTTTGATATCAAAGGATTTTTCTTCTACCACTGAAGTGTAACAATCAAGATCCTGAATGAGCATTCTAGTGCCGAACAATAGTTCGTATGGAGTGAGACCTTTTAGAGAATTTCTTGGCAGATTATTAATACTACGTTGGACACTTGTTAAATGTTTGACCCATCAATTACCTGAACCTAATACCCTCACAGTTATAGATTGCTTTATGTCCCAGTTTTTTCTTTCCACTACCGCATTTCCCTCAGGATGGAAGGGGGAAGAGGACCGCAATGCAATGTCCATGCTGTTTATGGCCTCTTTGTAAGCTCGAGAGCTAAACGCAGGACCCTGATCAGAATGTAGCATGCCTCGCAAATTTTTTATAACAGTTCTGGCGTCAGCAGAGTGCTGGGGCCACATCCAAATGAATCTCGTACAGGAATCCACTGCGACCATGATATATTTATATTTGCCATCCCTTTGTAAGGGACCACAGTGGTCCAGGTAAACATATGCTAATGGTTTATCTGAGATTAGAAGGGGCGTCTGTGCTGGTCGTTTTACTGTTGATACTTTCATTCTTTGGCATATTTTGCATTCTAGAACATAGTTCTTAGTTTGCTTTCTCATGCCCGGCCACCAATATCTCTGTTTTAATAATGATGTTGTGGCGGAAATACCAGCATGTGCAGAAACCTAGCCCTTCGTGTGCCGCTGAAATGAGTCCTAATCTGTGTTCCATGTTTGGAATTGCTCTATCCCCCACTCCAGGGATTCGAGCAAATGGAACATTGTTCACATCAGTTATGTATGAGTACTTTACTGGAAAGCCTTTCGGGAGTGTTTTTCTGTCATCTTTTACTGAAGCAGTGACAGCTTGTAGTATATCGCTGTCTATTTTTATTTTTGACTGGTTGATAGCAGCTACGGAAGCCATTTGCACAGCTGCCTTCACGGCTTCATCAACCAATGAATTCCCCGCAACGTGAATGCCATCACGTTGATGACTCAGTGCATGTATGACATGAGTCTTTTGTAGTTCTTTCTGTAAAAGAACTACTTGTTCCCAAAGCATTTTATGCTTGATTGTGCCACCTTTTGCATCTTTGAAGCCATTTTGAAGCCAGTTCTGCAAGTATTCATTATAAGACTGAACATGTAATATGAATCGCACACTATTAGTGTGGGGAACTCGCGATCGGTATTTTCAAGCGCCATCTTAAATGCTAATAGTTCAGCTCGCTGAGCTGTACAATCTCCTAGAGATTGAGTTTTAGTGACCATTGGTCTAAATTTCCCTTCATGCCAACGACCTTTAACGATCGCACATGCAGCACTATATGCTTGTTTACCCCCAACTGCGGGTTGTGCTGATCCGTCTGTATATATTACCTACATATCACAATGGTTCTTAATGATAGTGACTAGTCCTTTTTTTGAGATTAAATTGTACAGTCCTGACTAAGTCATTATTCTTAAAAATATTTCCCCCCCCCCCTTTTTCATTTCTGGACACTTCTGTAAATACCAGAAGTAGCCTCTGGTGAGGCAGGCATCCTGCACGTTAATCGTTGACCCAATGACTATGCCAGGACTCCTGATGGGGCGGAAAAAAGATATACCGCTACGATAATTTCAGGAAGTCTATGAGGGTTCTCGATATAAAAACTATTGTTTTTTTGCAGAAACTAGTGTCCATTCCTTTTTGATTATCAGTTACTTGCATAGGGGAACCGAATGGACTCCGTATCCTCTTCCCTCCCTTTTGATATTAAGATGTATATATTATACAACCGTGATGTTCCAGAGGCAGGATTTCAGTCGGCAGAGGACATTCGTATTCATATCGGAGAAATTCTTGAGTTTTTAAATGAGGATCAAATTTGTATACTACGTCTGTTGCAGCAAGAGAATTAACCCATTGTATCCATCTCGGACATAATGCTTTAGCATTTGGAATGCTTGCTTTTGTTACTGCTTCTAAGACAGGTACCGGTGTAACGTGTATTATTTGTTTCCCTTGTGCTAGGGCTCTTTCTTTTGCTACAGCAGTTTGAACCGCTGTCAGACTTTTTTCTGTAGAGCTGAATTTCATTTCAGCTTGAGTGTACAAATGTGATTTGTAAGCTATAGGTACCGTTTCTCCCTCATTAGAGGTCAGGTATGTGAATCCGCATCTTCCTGGGATGACTCGGATTACAAGATTGCGTATGTTTTCGCAAGTTTGTAATTTTGTTTTAGCTAACATGTCTGTTTGCAATGATCTCAAAATCTCTGTGTGTTTCTAAGTCCAATTGTTTTGTTTGGAATCTGGTCTTATCAATTCATAGAGAGGTTTAAACCTCTCTGCATAATTTAGAATGTATGTTCTTCCGAAATTCAGGAAACCTAGTATTGATTGTAAATTCTTCAGCGTTTTTGGTGCTTGGAGTACAGCACATTTCTCTAAGAAATTGTCTGCCAGGCTTTTGCCTTTACTTGATAATTCATATCCTAAAAATAGGACTGTTAGATGGGCAATTCGTGACTTTTTAAAGTTGAATTTGTAACCCTCTGATGTGAACCAAAGTATTATGGTGTTCACTCTTTTTAAGTGAGTCTCCAGGTCATCATCTGAGAGATAGATGTCATCGACATAGGATAATGCCTCATCATCATATATTTGTAGTAACTCTGTTACCCTTGCTGAGAATAATCCTTGGGCTGTTCTTGAATCCCTGTGGGAGTCGGCAAAATTGTTTTTGCGATCCCATTATTGAGAAAGCGGTCAAATACCTGCTTTCAGGTGCAATGTTTTGACAGAAGAATCCATTAGAGATATCTAATGTCGTTTTATATATTTTGCGCACAATGTTATTCATTAGTGCTGCACTATGTGAGTTTTGTACTGCAAATGTTTTACTACAGGAGTTAAGGTGTCTGTAGTCCAAAACTAGACGATATGAATCATCTGGCTTGGAGACAGAAAACAAAGTATTGTTCATTTGAGAGGTGCATGTTTCGATCACCCCTTTATATTCAAGTTGATCTAAGATCTCCCTGACTTGCTTTTTAGCTTCTTGTTTAACTCGGTACTGCCTTTGTGCAGTGGGCTGATTTTTTAACTGGATTTTGTGGTGAGGAGAATCCTCATCCCATCCTACATAATTTTTGTATAAAGCAGGAGCTTGGGCCACTGCCCACTTCCTTGCCTTGCCTTTTATTTTCCTAGTTTTATCTCCCTCTATAAGTAATGTTATTTCATATAGTTTATGGGGCACACTAACTCATGTGTCTGCAGTTTCCACCTGAATGTATTCATTCGTGTCCACTGTCTCGAGAAGATTCATCAGGATCTTGCGAGCTATTGTCACTTCTGCTGCGCTGTCTAGCATTGTCTGTGCCCACTCTCCATTTTTCAGTTGTGTCCTCAGGATTCTCAGCATGTTTAATTTTAATACTTGCTACCTTATTTCTGGGAAATTGTAATTTTTTACTTTGATGAGCAGGTTCCTTGTCTTTGGACTTGACGTGCTCTTCTCTGTGTTTTGACCGTCCTCTTCTTTCCCATTTCTGTGAGGAAGATCAAGAAAGATTGAGTGAGAAGGATCGAGAAGGATGTGTATCAACATCTTGATATCTGTAAGGTTTCTTTATTTTATCCCTATCTCTAAGGTTATATCTTCTTTCAGAGGGCTCCCTTTGGGGAGACTTGTCTTCTCGGCCTGGAGATCTCTCTCTCCGCTGAGGAGACCTTCCTCTGGACTGGAAATGTTTTTCCCTGGTAGTGGATTGTTTATTATCATCCCAACTCTTTTTTGGAGTATTTACATTTTTTTTAATAAACGTTTTTTCAGGATTTTCAGTTAGTTGGGGTTTTACCGGTTTCCCACCTAAACTATCTCCTCCTTGTTCTTCATGGGATTTTTCTATGATTCTGGGGAGTTCAAATGGTTGGTCTGCTATATCTGTTTCCTTCAATTTCTGGAGGTACTGTATATCAATCCTTGCCAATTGAACTAATTCTCTATATGCCATTGTTAATTATTTTAGTTTAACTTGGAGTTCTTCGTGTGACATTGTTTTGTAGTCTAGGTGTGTTGAGTAGTTGCATAGGACCAGCCCTGTTGCTTCTGGTCTACCTAGTGGACCAGGCCTGGTGATGTGATTATTATGTTTTAGGGCGCCATTAAACCAGAGCAGGTGCTCTTGGTAATTTAGTGGGATTTCGAAAGGAGTGTATTCTCCCGGAGGTTCCTCTATTTTGTAATAGTGGAAGTCTTTTGTCACAGCGTGTGCTTCTGGAAAATGTATCCATCAATAGAATACCTCTGTCTGCCGATATTCATGTGCCCCTACCACGAATATGACTGTACCACCTCGTGGTGTCAGTTCGTTTTCTATAAGTTTAAGAGTTATAGTTCTTATATTGACCGGAATGATTATAACACTTGGTTCATTTTCTTGGAGGGTTGTGTCTTCCTCTAAGAGTCGAGCTGCTAAGGCTTCTCTTTCTCTCTCTTCGTCACTTTCTGACATTTTACTGACTGAAAGTTTTCTGTTGCAGATCGAGTTTCAAGGAAACAAAGATTAGGTGCACGATATTTTGAAACACTGTATCCTTCAACGTTGATCCAACCAAAAACTAATACATAAGATTTTCATCCTACTAAGTTCCAGCGTATATTAACCTTTCAGCCACTCCAGACCTCTTTTGGAGGGTTTACGGGAAAAGGGGTTCTGTGTGAAAAAGCACGACTGAGTTACTCTAGTGTCTTGCGTTAGATTATCGCCTTACCAAACGTTGGGCGCCATGTAGTGTAGTTCCTATTTTCCCAATAGGCTCTGCGCCTTGGAATAACATAAACAACAGTGTAGATGTAGGACTGAGTTCATCTAGGTCTCTACTGACTATGTTAAACTTAATTTAGGTTTGCGCCAGCTAGCTCAGAGGTCACTAGAAACTTTCTTGAATGAATAGGGAGGGATGAACTTCCCTGACTCAGACAGGAAGGGATTCAGTTTCTGACAACCGCATAAACATGACAACTTTGCACCCTCAGAATAAGAGTGTATCTCTAGAGTCACGTGAAAACAATAGACAGCTATTTCACTCAGTCAACCGTGCATACTTAGTTTCACCAGAGTGCAGAGAAATAGAGAGATGGGCATTTTCAATAAAAGGTATTATTGAGCAGTCTTCTTTCTCATGCAAGAGAAATTAATTGCCATATTTGCAATACTTTTCATAAAGTAAAGTGCGTACAGTAAAAGTAGTATTATGAAATAATACTGTAAAAGCATTGATATGGTTTCTTAGCCATATGATACTTTTAAATGGATAAAATATATACATACATAAAAACCTTTGACTAACGTACTCAACTGGTGCTTCTAACTACGCCTACCCCGGTGTACCTGACCTAAGCCTAATACTTGGGAAGGAGTAAGTAAGTAGCAGTTTAAGTTAAGTTGGTTAAGATTGTTTTGCCAAGAATCTGCATCAAGAATTCTCTTAAGGGTTTAGTCAGCTCCGTACCTTGGTAATAGAATGTGGGCGGTCTGGTATCTCTTTCCTCAGGACTCGATCTACCAGCAACCCGCAAGGGTAGGCTTGAAACACCGGAGCTGGATTTTCTCGGCTGGAGAAAAAGACAGTGTCTCTCTCAGTGCGTCAAACGGGAGGGGCGGCTTCCGTGGACTTCTCGCTTCAGCTGGGCTCTCGGGCAAGTAGATGGCCGCTATGCTCCAAACCACTGTGTGTTTGCTTAAGGCAACTGTTGGTATATTTATACCTGAAAGTGCTGGGTCAAAGCAATCAATTCTGCTATTAAGGTTGGACATAAGACGTCACTAAGAACTAACAGTTCTTTCTGGACTTCAGGAGTTCTTGTTCAAATCAAAACAAAAGCAGGGGGGATTTCCCGGGCTGCTGGAGGCTTGGTTTGTTTAAAGAATGCGTTGTGTTTTCTAGGAGTCGATGGGAGTAGCCATGCTGTGCTTTGGACTGCATGGGCTATAACTGAATATGGATATGATTCTTATGCCTTTATCAGGACATTATTGATTATAACCTCATAAGGGCAAGGATCGGGAATATCGAATTAGGGTCATAGATGTAAACACAACAGAACCTCTTCCATTTCTATGTCATTCTTTTCACTTTCTTTTTCTTGTTTCTCCAGAATCACTTTCTTTATTGATCTTTTAACACGTTTTTTTTCTTATCATGCAACATAATCTTAATATCAAAATCACTATTATTCTTACTATCACTGGAAAAAATATTTTACCTATACTAGAACGACCTATTTCATGTAACCAATGCTTAACTGCTGAAAAAAGTCTACCAAGTCGTTCAGAACACCATCAACCTCTTGTGGTTCAATTTCCTTGTGCAATTCTGTAATGTTTTTAATATATTTCTCAATGTTTTGACTTTTATCAGGAATGTATGTGCAGCAGTGCTTTATATGTAAAATTCCACAAACTCCTCCTTCTTTTGCCTAAATTATGTCGAGAGCAAGAAGATTTTGCATCAACATAGCTCTCATGGCAACTAATTCAGTATTTACCATTAAAAATCCACCTGCAGTGGTTGTTGACAAATGATCTACTATCATTGACAATTTTCGAATCTTGTTTGCATTAAAAGATATCCCCATCATCGGTATCAGTGCTCCAAAAATATTACCTATTATTTCTGCTACACTTTCCCTTTTTCTACAACTTGAATCTTTACCTATTTCATGTATTCCATTAGTACCTCTATCTACATGGAAAATTTTAGGAAAGACCAGGCCTACATAACAGATCCCTTACCAATGATCTGGCAATTTGTAATAAGCATTGTTCCCGCAAATAAAATAGATCCCAGGAAAAATTGGATGTCTACCACCTTTAAATCCCCAACCCCCTATTATACGATAAGTGAATTATACACATTCATTCGCTCCCACAAAATAGTTGTCATACACAGTATTATCTCTATGAATACAAAATTTCCTTATGAGGGTGTGTCTATATTTATGGCCACATTCACATTTCGTCCATCTAATTTTTCATCTTCAGACTCCCAAAATTTGGATTTTGTATGTTTCATTTTTTCATTCTTCTTGTATACAGTCCTTCTTTCCTCAATCATATCTACAAATGCTTTTTCTTCATTTCTCATTTTACAAATCAAGTAATGTCTAAAAGCTTAAACATGAGTCAATTCTTGAGTTACTAAGAAAAATTCTCCCATAACTTTTGCAGGCTTGACTTTGTTCATTGCATTTATACCTTTCAATCTTGCAAAAACATCATCTGAATTCAAATAATAATATTCTAATGTTCCTGTATTGTAAAACAAACTTGCTATTACACTACATGTAATCCCATATGTAAGCAGGAGATTATGGTAAGTCACCCCCTCTGACACTGATGCTGGCAATTTCACACAAACATAACAGTCACTAGCATCCATTGTTGTAACATACTCAGATAATAATCTTGAAAATGTATTCTTGGAAAAGTCGCTGATCGACCTATCCTGATGAATTTCTGGTTTATGCACCTGTGGTGTATCAGTTTTCAATTCATTATTTCTCCCATTCATAGTCCCATTTGGTTTCATTTTCTCAAAATTTTCTCTAAAAGGAATGATAATAGCTAAAATCAATCATACTAATAATAATAGTCCAGTATATATCAGCCACACCTTGCACCATTTTCTAAAAATAGAACATTTCGTAGTTACATGATTAGTAGTAGTAGGAGCCATTTTTTTTACACAGCGATTTTCACAGTTCTCTCTACTCAGATTTCTGTTTCTGATAGACTTTCACTTAACACTTTACATTCATGGTGTTTTTCTTATATCAGGGTTTCAAGTCTTACTTTTACCTTCCAATCTCAGTTCAAATATCTCTTTTCTTTCTTAGAATTTTCAGTCTTTTACACACTTTCTTTTCCCTGACTTGTTGAATTTAGGCTCTCCTGGCTGCTGTTTACTTCCTCAATGGGAGGCAAAAATAGGTAAGTCCATTCAGGTGATTTGTACTTTTGGTTTGGTCTCCTTACTCTTTTTGGCCTCTGAACAACTTCTATTTTCTTTCCCAACAGTTCTTTCTGACTTGTTATCTCATTCACTTAATCTTCTGGTTTTCTTGCTTTGTTAACCAGTTTGAATCTTAGTCAACCATTTTCTCTAGGCCAATTGTCTCCTTTACAAGCTCTTTTTGTCTTTGGTTCTGTAGTGTTATGTTCCACTCTACAAGCTCTTTTCCTTGAGCTCTTTCTCAATTGAGTTTCTTCTCCACTGTCATCAGTTTCACTCTCAATATCTTCAACAGTTTCATTTACGATGAACTTTATAATGTCTGCTTCTTTCTCAGACTCTGTCTTTTCTGTACTCAGCAGTTTCACTCTGTTAGGAACATCTCCATAACTGGTGCTTGGAATCTCATCCATGTTGTGAGATATTTTCTCTTTTCCAGTGTCAGGATTTTGGCCCCTATTTCCGGAGCATTCTGCATGTTCTTCAGTAATCTCTTGATTACCAGTTTTATCTGCACTTTGCTCAATGTCTTTACTGGTATTAGTTTTTACCAAATCTCGACTTTCAGGTCGATCTTCAAAATTTGGTATTTCAACAGCTTCACCTTCTCTTTCAGGTGCAGAACTAGCATCCGATACCTCCAGATGTCGACGTTCTTGTCGAGCTTCAGTACCTAGATTTCTTTCTGGTTCTCCTTCGGAATCAGAATCAGTCGTGCTTTCACCTTCTTCGTGTGGATCTTCAGGTTCTGGCACTCGGATGGTGTGACTTGCATATACCCATCTTTTTACTCCAGCACACGTAACTGCAGTCGTGCTGACCAGAATGACCTGCCTTGGTCTTTGCCAGCGAGGCACCAAGCAGTTTATTCTTCGATGTACCTTTATCCGAACCCAATCTCCAGGAATTAGATCATGAGCTGGATGTTTCTCTTTCGTGTTTGATTCAGTTCCCACCTGATGGAACACAGAAGTTACCACGTAAGACATATTTTTGCTGTAATGCAGTATGATGTCATCATTAATAGTTAACAGTTTATCAACTGGTACAAATGCCTGTTTCATCACTCTTCCCATCAAAATCTCATGTGGACTTAATCCAGTCTTTTTGTCAGGTATACTCCTTAAGGTCATCAAAACAAGTGGCAATGCGTCCGGACATTTTAGCCCTGTTGCCAAACACATTTTTGCAATTCTGTTTTTTATTGTTCCATTCACTTGTTCAACTACCCCTGAAGCCTCTGGTCTGTAAGCACAATGCAGTTTCTGATGAATGTCCAGTGCTCCAAAAATCATTTGTAATAGTTCATTTTGGAAGTGACCTCCGCGATCTGTTTCAATTGTTACTGGAAAACCATAATGTGGTATGATTTCATGTAAAAGCAATTTTGCAACAGTTATTCCATCATTCCTCCTGGTGGGGAAAGCATTATCCACCGAGAGAACAAGCAGATGATTACCAGCACTTATCTGAGTCTGTTACAGGGTTGCAGTTTGATGAAATCCAACTGCATTCTTGTGAATAGACCTCCCTCCTGTACTATGGTTCCCAAGATCACAATTGTTTTTCTCCCTGGATTAAACTGCTGGCACACCAGGCACCTCTGGCACAAGCTTTCTGCAATCATCCTGAACTTATGATTATACCATGTTTGTCTGAATAATCTAATCATAGCGTCCCTCCCAACATGAGCTTGTCCATGGTACATCCGGGCAATGTTTGAAATCATGTTATCATGCATTACTGGTCTTTCATCTTTGTAAACCCAGATTTCATCTTCCTCCCTTTGTCTACATCCTGCTTTTAGCCAAATGTTTTTCTCCTCTTCACTAGCTTCTTCCTGCATCTGTCCCACTTCTTGCCAAGTCTCAACTACTGTGGTTAGCATTAAAGGACTTGAAACATGTTCTTCTTTTCTGTCCCGATTTACGGATGCAAGATTTCTGGCACAATATATTGCAATGGAATCAACGCACTGGTAGCCTCTGGTAATACAGTCATCTCCCTTTTTATGTGCATCACATTTCACTATGGCATTCTTATCAGGCAATTGAATAGCATCAATCAAAATTTTCACAAATTCAGCATTTCTGATGGGGAATCCTGCAAAAGTTAAATAACCTCTTTGGGACCACAATTGCCTGTAGTCATGGACAACCCCAAATCCATATTGACTGTCAGTCATTATGGTAACTCTTGTCTATTTTCATAATTCACATGCTTGAATCAAAGCAATCAATTCTGCTATTTGAGAAGAACGAATTCCTTTCAGACAAGATGCTTCCAGGACATCTGCTACTGTACATACAGAATATGCAGCACTCAAAGCTCCCTCCTCTGTTCTTAGGCATGAATCATCAACAAACATCACATAGTCAGATTCAGGCAATGGCTCATCTCCAATGTCAGGTCTTGGCTTGGTACAATACTCAAGAACATCCAAACATTTGTGATCAACATAATTTCTTACTTCAGCTTCCATAGCATCAGGCAACAATGTGGATGGGTGGATGTTGACACAACGTGAAAAGGTTACATTGTCTGCACCTAGAATTTTTTTTCTCTTATCTTGTCATTCTGTTTTTTGTACGGTATTGGGTTTTTGCTCTAGTGAGGAGAATCTCTACAGAATGAGGTACATAGACCCTCACAGGAAATTCCATCACTATTCCTTCAGTCTGTCCCAAACTCACACTTGTAGCTGCTACTACTTTTAAACAACCTGGCAAGGCTTTTGCAACTGGATCCAAGCTGAAAAATATGCAATTGGTTTCCTTAGTTTTCCATGTCTTTGAATTAACACTGACAATGCACACCCTTCTCGTTCACTGCAATACAGCTCAAACTCTTTGTTATAGTCAGGCATTCCCAAAGCTGGAGCTTCACATAGACTTGTTTTTAGCTGTGACTTGTCTAGTTCCTTTAGCAATCTTATGACTTAAGTATTGCACTTCTTTCTGACAAAATTATAATTTTGATGGAGACACTTTATGTCCTCCTTCTGCCAGATGGTTCAACAATGCAACAGTGGAGGAGCTATGACCGCGACCAAAATGGCTGTGTGAGTTTTGGGCTCCCGAGACCCCCGCCTCCCCGAATATCATCCTGTCACATATCCTGAGTGCAAGTTACGAGCGCTGATGAGAGAACTGAAGCGGTGAAGGGAGCTACAAACGGGCGTCAGGCACAGACGCGAAAGGCTTCTGAAAGTTGCGGCCTTGGACTCCAGAAGCCGGGGACTTGAGTTGCAGCAGTTCCCCGGCTGCATTGCGTCAGCAGCGGGCAGATTTTGAAAGACTCCTGCTCGGCCCGGACATGTTGTGGCAAGTCCCTGCGAGCCTCCCACAAATCAATTTCTGCAGCGGCCACCATCAGAGGTGTGTGGGGAGTGGAGGAGGGGCCATTGATCGCCCGTCGCAGTGCGGCACTTTATACCTTGCTCAGGATGCCTTCCCGCTCCCTCTGGACTGTGGAGAGCCACGAATCATCCCCAGAGTGTGTGGTGAACGAGTACAGGGCTGTGGAGGCTCGAAGGCAGTGGCGCACCTTGATTGAGTGGAGCCCCCCCCTTCCTACTTGTGATTTTTGCCGGGATGGTGGCTAGGGGAGATGAAGTTCGCCGTGGACTGGATCGTCTCCCCCTATGGTGCAACATTTGTACATTACTAACATTTGCGTCCACCATGGAACTGATAAAATATTGGCCCCCCCGAACAGACCATTGTTGCCCTCCCCCCCCTTGAAGTTTATTAGGGTGATTTTTGCACTGGACCCCGGGAGTTGGAGGAGGCCCATATCTAGTATTGCTACGAACCCTGGTGGGGCATACTGGATACACAGGTGATGAACCCTGGGTGGATGACGGTAGCCCGGCGCACTTCTGTATCATACTTCCTTCGCCTGCCCGGCCAACATTTGCGCCCTTAAAGACTGTACCAGTGCCGTTGAGGGCCTCCTGGTTCTTGGATTTGCAGGGTATTGGACTGTAGTTGGAACTGAGCATATTACCCCCCAAGATTTGGCCGACTCATCGTATCACCCGCACCGGCACAAATACTTTGCGACTAGTTCCGGCATATCATCTTCGGTGGTGGGAGCGCTGCAAAGGCTTAGACCACTCTTTAGGGGTCACAATATGGCGGCAAAGCTTGAGACGGATAACCAGCAGTCGGAGGCGCCCCGGTGCTCTAGGTTCACACAAACCAACAAGTTGGATCGCTATACTCAGCCAAGGGGCTCGCCGTCTGGAACCGGGAAGTCTCAGAAGGTAGGCGCGGAAACGTTGTCCACCGCAGTAGAACATACGCTGCAGGATGTAATGGCGGCAATCGAGGGGCTTGGTACGTTGGTAGGAACGAAGATGGAGTTCTTGGATCATAAATTGGACACGTTAACGATAGAAGTTAATTTACTCTGTGCGGACCTCACTAAAACCAGTGAAAAAGTGAAATCCTGGACATTAAAACAGCTAGTCTTACAGATGATGTGGCATCGTTACAGAGAGAAGTTCGTGATCTCAAAACTGCCAGTGATATTGCGAGTCGTAAGTTGGACGAATACAAAGGGAGGGCTGGTAGAAACAACGTACGTATTATTGGTGTGCCGGAAAAGGCTGAAGGACAGTCTGGTGAACTCTTTGTTGAAGATATCCTTCTAAACCATTCGAAGCCCCGAGGACTTGGACATTTTTTTACAGTAGAAAGGGTGCACAGAGTTCCTGGTGGGAGACCACGCCCAGGAGCCCCACCCCGGCCAATGATCACGAGGGTGCTTAACTTTAGGGACAGAGACGCTATCCTGCAGGCCTCCAGAAATGGAGGTCCACTTCAGTATGAAAACTCTGCGCTCAGCTTTTTCCCGGACTTCGCGCAAGCAGTGCAAAAACAAAGGCAGACCTTTATGGGCATTAAGAGGAGACTTCGAGACAAGGGATTGAAGTATGCCTTGCTTTATCCTGCCAAGCTGCGGATTGAATACGAGGGGAGGGCCTTTTTCTTTGACATTCCCAAAGTTGCCGCTGACTGGTTGGACACGATTCATCCTCGAGAGGAGCGACAGAGACGGACCGGAGTTGATGAGGAGGGCATTCAGGAAAAAGAATAAGAACTGCTGGCATTGCAGGTGTGGTTGGCAGGGGTTGGGGTGGGGCGCATGTAGATCAGTGTGGTAAAAGGTTGATTGACTGTATAGCTTAGATGAGCCTCATATCGTGGCTGGGGCTGAGCGGGACAATGGGAGCTATTCTCCTCCTCACAGTTACTCTTCGATAGTTTAGTAGATAGATGATGGGGTGACAGGAACACTGCGAGATGGGGGCGGAAAGAAACCATGAGCAGGGGTGCAGGGTGGGGGGTTGGTGAGCGGGGTTTGTTTTGGGGGGGACTTATTTCTTTCTTCTTCTTTTTGTTTGTTGTAAGCTTTATGTTTCAAGGCATCATTCAGAATTGTAGCATGTACAGGGTGCAGGAACTGGAGAGAGGATTGACCTACTTCATGTTTCGAGATGGGGGCAGAGGTCTGACAGTATTAAGCTGTAATGTTAATGGGTTGGGGGACAAAATTAAGCGTGGTGTGGTCCTTCAGTATCTTCGACGTCATGCTCTGGATGTTGTTCTATTGCAGGAGACTCATTTAGTGGGTAACGCATGTAGGGCTATGCACAGAAAGGGGTACCGATTGGCTGCACATGCAGGATTCACCTCAGGGTCCAGAGGGGTGGGGATTATGGTTAAGAAAACGTTTCCGATGGTAATTGATACAGTGGTTATAGACGACAGGGGCAGGTACGTGGGAATATCGGGCCGTTGGATGTGGCATATCCTGTCCATGATGACAGTGTACGTTCCTCCAGGAATGCAAGCATCCACGTTTCTGGATTTAGGGAAAGCCCTACTGGACTTCCCGAGTGGCCTTCTGATGTTGGGAGGTGACTTTAACGCGGTAGTCTCAGGCATTATGGAGTTAGGAAAGGTCTATAGCAAAGTGACAGACATTGATTAGATAATACAATTTATGGTTTTTTGTAAATAAAAACCTAGAATGAAACAGTATATTAAGTCCACTTGTGTACAGAAACCAATGAGCAAAATAATTTCTGATATTGCTTTATTGTTTATTGTTGTTGACTATTTTTCTTTTGTTTTCTACTGTTTTTTTTAAATATATATAGTTTTTATAAGTGATTATGTGTTTAAATTTTATATAGTCTTGAATTAAAAAATACAAAAGAGAAAATACAAAATCAATAGACATGAAACATATATACAGTGATGAAGGCAAAGCGGTAGACACCACTACGCGCGTTTCGGCTCTTGAGCCTTCTTCAGGTGACCGTCTATTGTTAGAGTTTCAAAGAGTCCAGGACTCACAGTTAGGTGTGGCGTGGATATAAAAGGTCAGTCGGTAAAGGCAGCTTCTTAAGATCTAGAGATGTGGAACGATGTAGTCCTATAGCTTGTCATATGATGTTATGACATCAGAGAAAAGGAGGTGGTAGAACAGTATAGTGGAGGTAGCTTAGATTCAGATCGTTATTTGTGTTGACATTTGTAGAACCTCCACGAGGATAACTTCCAGTGAGTAGATGGTAAGATGAGAGCAATAGTGAAGGAAACAAGTATTTATCTCCACAAGTTGATAAAATATCCGGAGGCGAGCAATAATGATGTATAATTGTTAGCACGAATATTTTGTATCCACCTAAAGATAAAGTAGAAAAGATGTCCCTGGAGCGGAAAATACTATGGAGGATGATCTGGTCATAGCATCGCCCGTGAGGTTTGATGAAAATAGTGACGCTCCTGGTAGAAAAAGGACTGGTAGCAGTACTCGACCGCCAAAAGACCACACACCGGTATGCTAGAATGCAATGCCAAGTCTCAGGCATTATGGACAGACACCCCCCCCGGGACACAGGACGAGCAAAACGATGGCTTTTTGAGTTTATAGATACATTGGGTCTGACTGATAGTTGGAGGTTGCTTCATCCGGACCAGCGACAATTCACCTTTCACTCTGAGGCACATGGTAGTCCCTCATGTATAGTTTACTGTTTAAAACCGGGTGCTCAGGCACACTATATTACCGAGGCTACACACCTGGCTAGGGGCATCTCAGATCATTCACCGATCTGGGTCAGGTTTGACATTACGTCTGACTCAAGTGGCAAGACAGCCCCCATCATCCCTGGCATATACGTAATCCTAAAATTCGTAAGGAGTTGCTAAAGGCGTTGGAGCACTATTTTCAAGAGAATGAAGAATCAGTAACATCTCCCCTTTCGCTTTGGGAGGCCTTTAAGGTAGTCATAAGGGGTCAGGCTCTGTCACTGATTACAGGGGCGAAGAAGGATCGAGCTGAAGAAGTGGTTAACATAGAATCTGAAATTACTAGGATAGAGGCGGACTTAGAACAAGAGGTGACCAGGGCCAAATTGAATGTTCTGCATCTTAAGCAACTTGAATATAAAGCACTGGTCACAGATAGTGCTAGAGCCTTCAGTAGAGAGCAGCAGGGCTGGCTATAAGATGTTAGAGATAAGGCCGGGAAGCTTATTGCATGGCTGGATAAAAAAGACAAGGCTAATCGGGAGTACAGTAGACAATTTTGCAGATTATTTTCGTACAGTATACACTTCGGTTGCGGGACGACCAGAAGAAGACTCCCGCATGTTGTGAGATACCCAACTCCCTGGTCTAACTGAGGGAGATCGTGACTTTATGGACAGTGCCCTCAATGCGGATGAAGTAGCCCTGGCAATACTCGCCTTGAATTCGGGTAAGGCATTGGGCCCTAATGGTCTCCCGATTGAATTGTATAAACTCAGACCCAATAGGATTGCGCCCTATTTTAGGGATATGTTTTTAGCAGCTCGGGAGGAGGGAAGTTTGCCTTATGACCAAAGAGTGGCCTCTATAGTTGTTATCCACAAGGAAGGGAAACCAAGGACCAAGTGTGCCTCTTATAGGCCCAGTTCTGTATTAAATGCAAAACCTAAGTTTCCTGCAAAAGTGTTGTCTAATAGACTTGTCAAGGTTATTACTGGGTTGATACAAGCCGATCAATCTGGTTTTATTCCCCACAGAAACACGGCATTGAACCTTCGCAGGTTAGACTGAGTTTTGGCCAGGGCCCATTCTTTGGGAGAACAAACGATAATAGCATCGCTGGACACAATGGCCTTTGATACTATAGAATGGCCCTATCTATTGGCGGTCTTGGCTAAATTTGGATTTGGACCGGAATTTATTGCCTGGGTCAGACTATATTATACTGAGCCTCTTGCGCAAGTGGTGGTCAATATTCGAGTCTCTGTGGCATTTGGTTTGGGAAGAGGCACCCGACAGCGATGCCCACTCTCACCCTTGTTGTTTTCACTTGCACTTGAGCCATTGGCAGCCTGGATTAGATGGGAGCCTTCTATTCGAGGTATACAGTGGTCCCCTTGGGTGGAAGACCGGATCTCCCTGTATGCGGATGATATTTTACTTTATTTGACATCAACCAGAAAGTCTCTAATAGTCGTCTGTGATGCTTTGGCCTCCTACGGTAGAAATTCGGGGCTCACTATAAACTTAGGGAAATCGTATATGTATGTTCTAAGTGGTGATACCCCGACTCCCCCGCGAAATTGCCCGATACAAGTGGCAACTGATGGGTTTAAATACCTGGGGATTTTTATTTCACTCGATCCTAAAATTCGGTATGAAAGGAACCTTCTTCCCTCTTTGGCTAGACTAAAAAGTGATGTAGACAATTGGAGGAAGTTGCCTCTTTCCCTTTTGGGGAGGGCCACACTCTTTAAGATGATGTCCCTACCTCGCTTTCTTTACGCCCTTCAAAATACGTTAGATATAGTTCCAGCCAGTTATTTCCAAGAGGTGGAGGGAGTGCAGCGTTGACTATGATGGGAGGGTAGACCATGTATCGCTCTGGCCAAGTTGACGTTATCATGGCATGATGGTGGTATCGCCCCATCCGGACATCAGACAATACTATTGGGCTTCTCAATTGGCGGCTATAAACCAAGGCACATATGGTCCTGGTTCAAACCCGTGGTACAGAATGGATAGGTGGATACTCCCAGGTGGTAACTGTAATAGAGCCCTATATACTAAATCTGCGAGGAAAAGTTTGACAGGACCCACTAATGTGGCAGTCAGGATATGGCATGACACCACTAACTCTTTGGGATGGAGGGGCCGCATCACGCTGGCCACTCCATTATTTGACTCGAAAAAGCTGGGTAAACTTTGGAACACGAAAGGTTTCCATGAGTGGAATTTGATAGGGATCGCTAGGCTTGGTGATGTCTGGGTCAAGGATAGGATAAAGACGTTCACTGAACTGCAAACTGAGTTTGAGTTGAATGAGGTGGAATACTTCTGCTATGCGCAGGTCTGAAATGCGTTGAGGTCGGTGATCCCAGTAGGGGAGGACATACCTGAGGCCTCACCTTTGAAAGATAGAATATTGGATGGTCATTTGCCGGAGAAAACTATTTCCCTCATTTATAGGAAGTTGATCAACCATAGAGCAGAATTATTGTCAGAGTTGAGAGATAAATGGATGAGGGATGGTATTGAACTAGACGACGAGGACTGGCAATCGGCTGTGTCCTCCCAGAGGGAGGTTGCGATCCCGGCACTATTGCGGTTAGTCCAGTTGAAAATACTACATCCGGATGGGGCTATCTAAAGATGATTTGCGCAGATGAGGCTGTGGTCAGGTGGGCACGTTCCTCCACATCCTCTGGGAATGTCCTTATGTGGTGGATTATTGGGGTGCGATACACAAGGTTTCGCAAGAGGTATTGGGAGTAACAGTGTCACCGGAGGCTAGGAGATGCCTCCTTAACATTTGGGAACCTACAGATTTGAATACAGCACAGACAAGGTGGTCTACTCTAGGGCCTATGATAGCGAAAAGAAATATAGCACAGCAGTGGGGATCCAAGACACCACCTAGGCTAATGGACTGGAAAGAAAGTATGGACTGGTGCAAGTTTCGGGAGAAAACTGTTTATCTGGCCAGCAGTAGACCGCGCAAATGGGAAACTGTCTGGGGCCAATGGATTCGGTACAGGGGTGAGATCTGTGTGCCTCCAGTTAATTTAATACCAGATATACTCGCATCCCCGTAACTCGTGTATGTAAAGGTTTACGACCCCCCCTCCTTTCTTCTTATATCCCCAAAAGTATTGTTGACATGCTGTAACAAATGTGGAAAGGTTCACTCTCTGTACTGTACACTGATTGAAATGCCTGCTTTTAATAAAAAGAAATAGAAAAAAATGCAAAAAAAACCAAAAAGATAAAACAATGCAACAGTATCTGATATGCATTCGCCCTTTGTCTTTGATGCCACTAGTAGGTCATCAATATACTGAACTAATACAGATTCTCCAGGCATGCTCAAACTTTTTAACAATGTCTTCTGCAATTGGTTAAAAATGGATGGACTCTTGGTATACCCCAGAGAAATTTGGCACCATGCCAAAATGCGGTCTCCGAACCGGAACACAAATATTGGTTGGCTTTTTGGGTGTAACAGAACCGTAAAAAATGCATTGCACAGGTCAATCACAATATACCATTCTGCATCATGTGGAATTTGATATAAAATTACTGCTGGATTTGGTACAATCGGACAACATGGAGCAACAATTTCATTAATCTTTCTAAGGTCTTGTGCAATCCTAAATTTTCCGTTTGGCCTTTTCAATCCCATTATCGGTGAATTACAAGGACTGCTTTCTATTTCTCTCAAAATGCCTTGTTCAATAATTTTGTTTATTACTGGCGTTATTCCTTCAATTACCTCTGCTGTCATTTTATATTGGGGAATGTTTGGGAAATTCTCTCCTTCTTTTACAGACACTTTCACAGGATCTACATCTTTCAGTAATCCAATGTCTTCTCCTGTAAAATCCCACACTTGCTATTTTACTGTTTCTTTTAGTTCATCAGGTATCTTTTCTCGATCAAACACAGGAAATAATTCACTCTTTTCTGACTCTATCATTGACATGGTCATTTTATACAGGCTATCTTCATCTGGGGTTTGGAGCTCTCTGCCATCTGGTGAACAATATATGACACAATTTATCTTGCATAAAATGTCTCTGCCTAACAGATTTACAGGACTACTATCACACACCACAAATCGATACATGTCTTTGAAATTTCCGATTTCTACTTCGACTGGTTTCATTAAGGAGGTTTGAATTTGTCTATTAGCTACACCTATAACCTGAATCTTTTCTCCCGAGAGAGGAAGATTTTGAACTTCCACTGATCTAACAGTAGAACGGTAGCACCAGTGTCCACTAGGAAAGTTCCTTTTACATCATTCACTTTTCCATTCACAAACGGACCAGACTGATCTACCTCAAGAGATGCTCCAAGCACACACTCTTCTTCCTCTCTCAGGCACCGTCAGAAGCTGTCATCTGACTCACTCCGCCTTCCTCTTGTAACCAATACTGAGGAGTCACATTCACTCTGGGCAATCAGTTTACGTGCCCGCCTCCGCTGAATCCTGTTTCTGCACTCTATCTCTGTAGTTTTACCATGTGTGGTAGTGGCAGCTGTGGCACCTGACTTAGCTGGGTAACTACCTGTTGCTGTTGCGGTGGTTGTTGAATTACCTCATTCTGCACCTGTAGATTCAATTATGTATTTTCGGGATTAACTCTTGGTGGACATTTAAAATCTTTCTTCCTATGCCCTATCCTGCCGCAATTGTGACTAGGGTACTTTTTCTTAAGCTCATCTATGTTCCCTACTAATTTAGATTTATTGAAATTCCCTTTAATTTTTCCCTGACTTCCATCAGCATTTTTATTTTCCAAGTGTGCCACTTGATGTTCTGCTACCTTCACTTGTGCCCACATTGGTTTCTCTTTGAGCTTTTTCTGCTTAGCTTCAATTTCATCACTACAGTATTTTGCATGTCTCAGTACCTCATCGACTGAGGATGACTGCCATCCCATTAAATGATGCTTAATCATGTCTCCAAACTCGTTAATCCAAACACAAATCTATACACAAAATGACTCATATCTTTTTCACTCAACTCCTCATATCAACTGTACTGCTTAAACACTAACAATAGTCTCTTATAAAATGAATGTACGGATTATTTTGGTTCTTGTAAAGTTCTGTCAATCTTTACCCAATCTGTCTCTCTTGGTGGAATTTTATTCATCAAAAACACTATTAATTGTTCATATTCACGCATCACTTCAGGTGAAGGAGCACCTGTCACTCTGTCTCGAGGATATTCAGTTTTCGGACAGTTCACTGTCAATTTGCACTCCGTCCATAGGTCTGCTGGAACTACTATATCAAACAATTCATCTAAATCTTCCCACAATACCTTTGAAACCTTTACAAATCGATCCACTGATACCATTCTACTGGTTTTTTCTCAATCTGGGGAAATCATTAGTAAAGGATAATATATCCTGTCTAGTCCAAGGAACATGTACATACCCTCCTCCCGGTATTTCTCTCATAGGAAATTCATTTACTACTGTCTCTTTTTCTCTTACTGGGAATGCTAATGTAGATTTATCACTGGCTTCTTCTTTTTTCTTTGCCCATTTTGCTTTCCATCTATTCACATCTCCCCATTTTCTTAGTAAAACAATCAGTTCTTTTATTTGGGTTAATCTTCCTGCAGTATTCATATTTTCAATATCTTGTTCTGAAAAGTCTACTCTATAGGATTTTTGTAGTGTTTTATTCTTTGTAAAAAAATCCACATCTAAATCACTAGCTAATCCTTCGAACTGGTCATGTATGGATTTCGCTCTCCAAATAATACTTTTGCACATGAACATTAATTCATCATCTTGGTATGTTTTAGTCTATCTCTTCCAATTGACCTCCCAATTATTAATTCTTGAAAGAATGAAATATCATTTATAATGCGCAGCTATGCCCAGTGGGCGTCAAGGCGCCTAAATCAAATAACAGGCTGTTAGAAGACAGAAACAGAGCCTACTGGTATGCATTAATAAAAAGCCACGTTTTCAGTGACTTCCTAAAGAGGTCAAGGGAAGGCAGTAGCTTGATTTCCAGGGGGAGTGAATTCCAAATCTGAGGTGCCAGTATAGAGAAAGCTTTGCTCCCCCATCTAGCCTTCTTGGCTCTGGGAGTTACCAGTTGATTAAGCTCACTGGAACGTAGACATCTGCTCGGAACGTATCTAATGAGTAGCGATCCAAGGGCATCAGCGGAGCCTGCAGATAAAGCCTTGTATGTTAGGCAGAGGAGTTTAAACGTAATCCTTGAGGGAATGGGGAGCCAATGGAGGTTCTTCCTCGCCAAGGTCATAGATGCCAACCAAGGCAGAGCGAGAGCAAACCGCGCTGCCGCGTTTTGTATGACCTGCAGACGCTGAAGCAGGCCCTTGTTGGCCCCGGCGTACAGTGAGTTGCAGTAATCAAGCCTTGAGCCAACAAGGGCGATCACCACCTGTTTCCGTGCCTGTGGGGACAGATAGTGAACGATCCTTTTCAGGGTCCTGATGACGCCCCAACAGGTAGCCACCGTTCTGTTGACCTGAAGCTCCATGGAGAGCTGGGTGTCAAAGATGACGCCAAGGTTCCTGGCAGATTGTGTAGGTATAGGGCAGCTACCTAAAGAAGGAGGCCACCAATCACCTGACCACATGCCCTGGTCTTTGCCAAAGACCAGGACCTCTGTCTTATCCCCGTTCAACTTTAGGGAGTTGGAGATCATCCACTCTGCAACAAGTTGCATGCAGGCCCTAAAGTTCGATGCGGTTTCGTTCACAGAGTGGGTCAGGGATACCATAATCTGCGTGTCGTCGGCATACGACACTACCTCCATCCCCTGAGATCTTACTAGTCTTGCAAGGGGGGCCACGTAGATGTTAAACAGGGTCGGACTCAATGCTGACCCCTGTGGCACCCCACATTGCAAGGACTTAGCAGGGGAGAGGTACTCACCTAGCATGACACGTTGCTCTCGTTGGTGTAAAAAGGAGCTCAGGAGACTGAGTGCCGGTCCTTCTACCCCTGCCTCCCTTAACCTAGATGTTAAAGTAAGGGGAGACAGGGTGTCGAATGCTGCTGAAAGATCTAGCAACACCAGCACGGTGGTTTGACCCAAATCCACTTTTCTGCGGATGTTATCCATGACTTTCGTCAAGGCAGACTCCGTGCTATGCAGCTTTCTAAAGCCATGTTGGGACCCGTCCAAGAAACCAGAGGAATCAAGGAAGTTTGAAAGATGAAGGTTCAAATGGGTCTCCAACATCTTAGCAGGGGCCGGCAGCAGAGAGATGGGTCTAAAATTCTTCAGTACTCCAGGGTCTAAGGTGGTCTTTTTCAGCAGCGGCTTTACAATGGCTTTCTTCCAAAGTGACGGAAAAATGCCCTGTTCCAAGGCTCCATTCATTACTTCCAGCATCGGAGGAAGAATGATCTCTCTGCAGTTCTTAAGTTGTTTCAGAGGAACTGGATCAAGTGGGGAAGACGATTTTGTTTTGTCCAACAGGCTGTTAAGATCCTCCAAAGAAAGAGCAGGGAAATGTTCAAGGGACTGAGGGGAATCTTTATTCCACGCTTCCAGTCGTTTAATTCGAGAGAAATCCTCAGAACTAAGAGAGTTCCTCTGCGACTTTAGAGCTATGTAAATATCATCTATCTTTTTGTAAAAGAAGTCTGATATATCATTACATAGCTCCTGGGAAGCAACTACAGGGTCAGGTACCTGGAGAGAGCACAGTGAATCCACTATTTTAAAGAGCTCTTTAGAGGATGTTAAAGAACAGGTTAGGTTAGAAAAATAGTCCTGTTTTTCCTTAATGACTCTATTTTTGTACTCTCGTAATAGGCTCTTATAGCCTTCTCGATCTTTGGGATCCCAGGATTTACGCCACCCACGTTCCTTCTGTCTGCATTTTTGTCTGAGAAGCCTCAAATCGGCTGAGAACCAGGGGGCAGTTGGCTTCTGTCGAGCTGCAGATTTCAAGGAAGGAGGGGCTAGTTCGTCAGCGGCTCTGGTAATGGCTTCAGTGAGTTCTTGGGCCGACTCATCCGCCTTCCGCTGAGTTGTAATATTGATGTTAAGGATATAAGGGGCTAGAGCCTCGTTAGTAAAGTTTTTGAAGTTCCTTTTAGATTGTTTTTTGCCAATGCCCACATTAACATCAGGGCAGGGAATGTCTAGAGACAACGGGACTGCTAGGTGGTCAGACCAGGTGATTGGTACCGGCGTTCCAACAGCTAGTCTAGAATCATTAGAAAAAATCCCGTCAAGGATATGCCCCGCCTTATGAGTCGGATGGAGAACTCGTTGGACAAAATCGCATGCCTCCAGAGAATTAAGCAGAGAGAGGGTATCTTTCGAGGCCAAATCCTCTAAATGAAAATTAATGTCACCCAAAATGGTGAGATGAGGTCTGACGAAATAAGGTTCCAGAATTCTAAAAAGTTCTGGGCAAAAGTTAGCTCTGGACCCAGGGGGCCTATAGAGTAAAATACCAGAAAAGGAACTCACCGGGGTATGCACAATACAGAAGTATAGTGCCTCAAAGGGATCAGTAGGGGCCGATAAGGGTTTTATGGTACAAAAGAGAGTAGATTTAAAAAGAATGGCTATTCCACCACCTCTACAGCGTTCTCTATCTAACCTTAGGAAGGTGTATCCTTCAGGTATGGCCAAAAGCAGGTCATGGCCAGAGGACTCAGAAGCCCACGTTTCGGTAACAAAAACCCAGTCGGGATGCCTCGAACTAACAAAGTAGTGAAATTCAATCCCATGTTTGATCAAAGAGCGTGCATTGATCAGGAATCCCTGCTTAGATTGGGAGATATGACTGGCAGGCGCCGAGGGGATAGGATGAGTACGGGCCTGAGTAGAGCAAGCAAAAGAAATATTGCAAGAAGGGCACGAACGGGCCCGAAGCAATACCTCGGGTCTAAACTGATGATGGCAGCAAAGCGCAGGGGGTCTCAGGGACAGAAGGTTACGAAACAAATCCTCCCGGATGGGGGACACGGAAACGCCAGGAGTCCCAGGGTCCAGCCCGTCCTGCAGCGCGTCCTCAGCGCGGACGGGCGCAGACGGGCTGAACTCTGGCGTAACTCCGGCGTCAGTCTGGCGTCCCCGCAGCGGTAACCGCTGCGCGTCAGCATGACTGATTTAAGTACACGCCTAGCGTCCTTCTGACGACTAGAGCGTCAAGCCTACCTGCTAGCGCCGAAAAGCAGCACAAAGTACTTCCAAAATGGCGCTCCTAAGATGCCAATTACGCGAGGATGCGGACCCGCCCAACAGCGGTGTAGTTCCCAAAAGTTAGAGTGCAGGTGAGGGCCAGGCGCGATTTAAAAGCAGGGGAAATGCAAGTAAATCCAAATAAAATAGAAAAACGAGGTAATTTAAAATCACACAGCAGCTCTGGTCCTGCAGCGCACACAGCGCGTGTCACGATCGAAATAACAGCTGACAATTCTTCCATGTCAATTTTGAATCTAGCCACATCTAATACTTTAGGTTCATGATCCTTTACTTTCAAAGTTTTAAGCCAATCACTCAATTCCTGTTCCAATGGTCCTACTGGGGTTTTTGTTAAATTTATTTTCTCTATATTTCTTTCTAAGCTTTGATTGAAAGTCAAGTCGGGCGGTGTTATGTTATTTGTTCGCTTAATTTCAGACAAATCCAGATAAATCTTTTCTCTTACTTTTTGTAAACTCTGGTTTAAAGGAATCATAACAGTTGGTTCTTTTATTTCTGATTTTCAAATACTGGAATTACAGGACCTATTGTTACTAGGACTAATACAGCTTCTATATTTTTGCAAGCTCCTGTATCTTTTTGGTTAATTTATTTGTAGAACGTATATATTCTGAAGTACTTGGTTGTTCTTCAGCTTGCCTCTCTACTCTTGCTATACTCTTCCTGATTTCATCATTTTGTTTAGGAGTACCAGTAAATCTAGTTTCTACCATTGGAGTATTTGAATCATATCTCATTTCTACCCTTTCTGGCAGGCCTCTAAAATTTGAAAATCATTTCGGGGTATCAGTAACTCTATCCTCTATTGGTGAAGCATTTGGAGTAAACCATATAGAACCCGGTTGATAAGGGGGTGGTCTCCTATTTAATATCTCCTCCAGCACCGTATCCTCTGAATCCTTTTCTCCATAATTTTTCCTTCCTGTTTCCAAATTATTCCTTTCCTCTGTACATTTTCGCCCTTATATTTTGTCTGCCAATCTAACCGGATACATTCCATCACGCATGTCAGCATTTCTCCATCTTCGCATTCTACTTTCATGCGTCTCTCCCAATATTCCACTTAATCTACTGCTTGTTCCTCAATGATTTTCCAGCCTTTCTGATTCTAGCTCATGCATCTCATCTTCCCACTCAGCTAGTGCTTCAAATTGAGTTGGTCTAGGTCTCGGTTCAAGCTTCATCATCTTTTCTCTCAAATTTCACAAAACTGCCAAATTAAAAGATCCTACTTCTGGAAATGCTAGTGCACCATCATTATTGGTATATCTTGCCCAATTCTCTAACCAAATGCATGTATGATAGCCAAATTTCGTCATCATATAAGAAGCAGGCGTTTTTGGCAGAGGTAATAATTTTCCCTCTATTGTTACTATCGCCTTGTCTTTCATGAATACATTTTTCAATCTCTTAAACAATGAAGGTTTCTCATTTTCTTCTCCATAATAAAACTCAATTTCTCTGTTAATTTCCTGTCTTTTAAAAGATTGCGCACTCTTCCGTATACTGCTTCGCACCACCAGCCTATCACAGCGCGGTTCACACTATCGCACCAATTAGAACAAGATGCGTTGTCTTAGTGCTTAACCAATAGTTTCGCTGCTTTACTGATGCACCAATCAGCTCTTACTTTGTCTTGGTCATGAGGACCAATGCCTGCGCAACACTTTTGACGTCAGCAGCGCTCTGGCTTCTGCAGCGCTGACTAACCTCTCCTTTACACAGATTTTCAAGAAATCCGTATTTACACTTTTATACAACTGAATCGGTTAGTAACAACATAAAACAACTGTGATAGTTTTCTCTATCGCACAAGTATTCTGTATTTCCAGTAGACAGCACTTACCTCTTCTCTACCACAGAATTTTAGACACTCACTGATAAAGTAGCACTTCCCTCTACCTTACCCTTCTTTCAAACTTAGGTTAAACTCTATTACTTTCTCAGGGATAAGTTTTAAGTCAGAATACACAATGATTCCTGGGCTTAAGCCCGAGATTTTATAGGATGCCCTCGCTATACATTCACCCTTTCACTCGTAAAGGTCCCTAAACTAGTGACATACGACGATACCACTACTTTGAAACAGACTATGTGATGTGCGACTTCACTTGTCACACTTCCTCTGCCTGCAGACAGAGTAACTAGCTTCCCACACTTTCCGGAAGCCTTTTCAGGACTACATGTAACGTAATATGAACTCGAAAGAAGTTAGTCATAATTCTGTACATCAAATCCTGTATACGTCGCTCTATACATTATCCTAGCTAATTCTATAGCAACCAATGCTCTGCTACCAAGTTATATTACTGTTGCAGCGCTACTCTGGAAATAATTTGTAGAACCTCATTACCTTTCCCTGAAGTTTCAAATCACACATTTATTCATCAGTGTGGGGCCCATAACACTGCAAATCACTCTTACACACTTTCTCTCTACTTCATGGATTGGTATGAATCAAAGGAGAGCTGCTGTGTCATAGCGGAGTGTCTAATTCAAACGAACTATTTATAATATATACATCTGCAGTTTAACTTGTTTACCATGGTTTTATCAATGAGACATTTTATTCAGACACAGCACCATTATTTGTCAATGGATCTGCTAGTAAAAAATTAGGCTAAAGATGAACAAGACCAGCTTAATTCTTCATTTATCTATTTAAAGAAAATCTGCTAGCATGACCTGCATTTATTCACTTCTAAATTCGTTTATTGCAAATAGATTTAAAGGAAAGATACAATTTAATTCATACATTTATATTTAATTTAATTCAAAGCTTAGAAATTAGCACATTATTATTGAGATTATAGGACATAAATATTAGCAAAAGACATAATGGTTCCCAAAGTTCATCTCCTTATTCTCCCTAGCTATTAGCCTCATCTAAAGACTCTGTACTCACGCAAATAAAGTCAAATTTCACAAGAATTCAAAGCTCTTGTGCTCCAGGAAAATTCAGCATTCCGGCATCATCTCAGGATACACAGATGAACTCAAAAAGTGTTTTAGACTGTGCACAGGCGTGTGTATCAATTAAACTGGATGTAGCGTGCCTCAGAGGTATCACCTCATCGTCCTAGAGGTGTTCAAGTAAAATAATCACCAATGCGCCCTTTACGATTAAGGGGCGGCCCTCTGGGCGCTGCTTCAAATTGAGATTGCCACTGCGATATTGGTCTGATGTTGTAAATCCGCAATCCAAAGTTTGTTTTCAATAAAACATCACCATTAGGTTTCCATTGAAAATTTTCTATATTTATTTCATATCATTCCGTTTCAATTTGTAATGTTGTAATTCACATTCAACTTGTCCATTATTCCAAAATCACAAGGTCCCAATGCATTTCGTGCCATGAGGCACTTCATCAGGGGAATCAGCTTTGCCTTTTCTATTGGGACGCACGGCAGAGAGGTAAAGCAAGACATTCCTCTCCAGACAACCGAGAAACATTTAGGAATCGAAAATACTAACAAATTTGAAGCAGCGTGCAGAGGGCCGCCCCTTAATCGTAAAGGGCGCATTGGTGATTAGGATACACAGATGGAAATCGAAGAAGAGAGTTTTTTCCTAAATCCGGACCCGTTCTTTTATACCCTTTTCTCTAACTAAACTATCTAATTTCTGAAACATTTGGGGTCTTCAACAGTTCTGATTGGTCAGTCCAAGGGGTGGAGGAGCATCACCTCATCATCTTATTATTACACTTCTGCAAAGTCAGCGCAATGAATTTTGTCATTGTTCTGGTAAAGTCTACTTTGTCCATGTCCTTGAAATTGATATACTCTGTTTTGTTCACACTGTTTTTAATACGAGTGTTCATTTTGTTGGCAGTCAGTCAGGTTTTCAGGGCACGCTGTCCTTGACCCATCCAGTGCAGGCACAGGCATCTCGAGCTTGACTACAATTTCTTTCATTCCGGCCCATGCGTACTGCACTTTAACCTCAGAGTCTCAAAAAACATCCATTTTGTTTTAGGCCTCATAGCGCCAAAATGGGAACTATTACAGTAACAAACACAATTAAATGTTAATTATTGAATTATAACCCTTCTGTTTACCTCCCCCCTTACTAAGGTATCTCTATTAGTCTATTAGTTATTACCTAGCAAATAAAGCCACATATATGTGTGATATGCTCACCTGTCTTCATGTTTTTGCCACAAATACATAAACAAAAGGCACATTTATGCCTCTTTTGGTTAGCTTATAGCTGCTTGATTAATTTAGGACATGACAAGATCACTTAATTAGTCGATTATGGTTGCAACACAGGCAAATTAGTTTCCCACGTGTACTTGTGTATGTGCATTTTATTCTACGTTGATTCGTTTTCCAAAACCACAGAAATAATTCATGTTATTGTTATGAGTAAGTGACTTCACGAGAGGTATACAAAATTGTGTTTTTCAGCCTCTCTCTATCACAAGTCCGTCTAAGGAGCAGATTTGCAGCAAATGATATGGATAAGTCAGTACCATTAGGTGATGACCAGTCTGGATCTGATTTAGAAGATGACGTCTTTGAACCTTGTATTCCAAGAAGAACTTCTTCAGTAAGAGAGACAAGTGGATTTTTTTTCTTTAAAACAGCTTGTGTATGTCTTGAGGTTGCCATAAGTATTTAATTGAATGACCAAACAAAAGAACAACATGTTTGTATATAATAATGTGAAGTGACATTGCTGTCCGAGTTGTCAGAAGGGTGTGCTAGTGAATTTATGGCTGAATAACATAGCCATGGATCTAACATTTAGCCAAACAGAAAGTTTTATAAAATAGTGCATTATTTAGACTTTATCAAATGATATTTTATATATAACATAAAATAATCTGGGTGTACATTATAAAAGTGCTGCAAGTCAACAAAGTGTTCAATGACCATATAGCTAATGAAACTCCAAGGTGACTTTCAATATTCTTATCATGGACAGCCAGTACTATGTTATTCCTTATAATACATGGTAATACCATCAACTTTTCCACAAACCAATTAATTCCTTGACGTGTATCTCTTTCATCATATGAAAGTGAGAGCATGTTTGCAAACATGAAAAATGAAAATATAATCTCTGGTGCTAAATTCATCTCATCAAAAGCTGAGAGTATATTTGTGGAAAAAGCTATCAGAGTCAGTTTAATACAAGTCAGTTTTTTTTAAAGAAAGGGTACTGTAACTTGGAATGTTTATAAACATGAATAAAAATTCTGCCTTTTCCATAACTACAAAAAAAGTGTAAAAAATAAACAGCTATCCATAAATATCTACTTTCTGCCTATCACGATTCAGTTAGAAGAACAGCAGAAAAATGAAAAGTACCAATTTGCTTTTGTTCTTTAAAATGCTGTTTTAATTTTGCTCTATGACCTTTTTGCCTTTCCCTTAAATTTCAGGCAGCAAGCATTATGACATCAGAACTCAACTGTAATAAGTTATTACAGGTGAGTTGTGATATCATTTCTTTATAATAAGTGACTGGGGTGCATCAGAAGTCGCCTGATATACATTGGTAAAAAGTACCCCCCACTGTGCATTATGAGAATATAGCAAGTCACAGAGGAGTTCCATACACATTGATGTATGACAGGGGGTACTTTACCCCTCATAATATAGGGTCACATCCTCTCCTTTCCTACCAACCACTTAAAGCCTTAGGGGCTTATTTACAAACACCTTGCGCCGCCGGTAATTCACTTTTCCCTTATAAAACTTGACACACCTACTTCACAATGGGCTTATATGTAGCTCCTTCATATAAAAGAGAGAGCATTATAGCAAACATGAAGTAAATATGTAAAACCTCTAGTGCAAAATTAAATACATCAAAAACCTGTTAGATATTTGTTGTAAAAATATATTATAATCAGTTTTATACAGATGAGTTTCAAAGAAAAAAGTTGCAGTAGCTTAACACCTTGTCCGCGATGCAAATTCCGCCGCAGTGCTGGTGATTTATTGAGTGGGCGCGGTCTTGCCGTTCTCTGCACACGCCCACTGTGATGTCGGACGGCCAGGGACCGCCCGACGAATGGAAGGGGTTAAAACTTGTAGCAGCATGCATACACATTTTGCCTTTTCTGTAATATCCTAAGTTGCAAAAAAAATGAATTTTCATGAATATCTCCTTTGTGGGTGTCACTGTAAAGCTAGATAGGAGCAGAAAGAAAGATAATCCACATTTTCTTTTGTGCCTTTAACAGCTGCTTTAATTAAATGACCAGATCTGCCTTTCCCTGGCAGCAGGCATTGTGACATAAGAACACAACTGTAATAAGTTATTAAAGTTGAGTTCTGACGTCTTTTCTTTATAATTGGTGACTGTTTGCATCTCAAGTCGAAGATTACAAATAAGAGATGGGTCTTTATACAGAGATTGCAGAATGCCATTTATTATTTTCAGATAATTACAAATGTAACCTGCTTAATAACCAAATCCACTCCTTTGACACAGAGAAAAAACATATTCTATCAGATTGTGACCACAAGTTTTCGTATTTGAGCCACGGCTCCTGGTGACCCTGGTGGGACTCGCAGTCCCAAGGTCCTGTTTCCCTCATCACTAGCAGCAGCTTCAGCTGCTCGGAGAGGGAGTTGCCTTGAACTTGCTCATGGCGCTGCCTCCTCCTCCGCATCGTGTAATGCGACTGGGCAAAGCCTGGGTGAGGGGCAGGCCCATCTACGCCCGTCCATGGCCAGCCGAGGCTGGGCTACGGCTTTCGGCCTGTAATTTAGAGAACACTTTGGATGCTCTTTGATTTATAGCTACTCAAAGTGGACTTGGTGTAAGTTTTGTACCTTAACATTAACTGAACTTTCTCCCTCGTTCCTCTTTTTTTTATAGAATCTTTTATTTTTCACAAAGTTTATAAAGAAATAGGTAGCATTTATTTTGTACATGTAGATTGTAATCCCATCCCCAAAAAAATATGAAAAAGAAAACAGCAGAAAAATAGAAAACTAGAAAGAGAAAGAAAAAGTGTATAAATAGAGAAGATCAGACAAAGTGGTCCCACATTCAGTCTAATTTTTGTAATGCCCATATACCTCTGACTTTAGCCAATGCCCATTCCCACTCGTATATGTCTTTCATAAAGGCAAACTATTCAGAAAAGACAGTGGGGTTTGGCGAAATGCATGCTATTGCAATGCAAAGACAAGCAGCCACTAAAGCAATAGAAAAAAAAAGATCTCATGTCTCTATCAGCATTCCTTTAAGACCTAACATGATTTCCTTGTTAGTAGGGAGGACATCATAGCCATGACGTTGATCTATAAATTGCATGATTTTCCCCCCAGAAATACCTAACATGGGACAGGTACAGAACATATGGACAATGTTAGCTGCAACCAATCCGCACTTTGGGCAACGTGACCTATCTCCCCCATCCTCCCATACCACTGTGCCATTTTTGCCCATATCCCAATACTTTCAAGAGTGTAATAAAGCATGCACATAGTTCAAGATTGTTGCAGCTTTAGGCATAGAGCTGTGTATAGCTGGATGGATAGAGTTAAATAAAATATCTAAAGCAGAGGCTTTCTGTGGCAGCCGTAGTTATGCCTAAAGCTTGCCTCCATGTAAGAGTTAGACTTTGAATATGATCACTCCTGAATTGACAAAGTTGTAAATATGTTGTACTAATTCGTGATTTCTGCTTAAGATTTAGCAAGCATGTCAGTAAATCCTGAGAGTGAGAGTGTGGTGGTTGTGACAGTTGCCGCTTTAAAAAGTATTCCCCAACTTGTAAGTTTTTAAAAATTAATTGTTGCCGAAGATCATAGGCAGATTGTAAAGACACGAAAGTGCGGAAGCCATCAGGATCGTAAAGCTGACTCAGCCGCTCAATTCATTGTTTGCCCACCGCCAAGCATTAGAGACATGGAATAGTAGAATTACTCCATAGTTGGAAATAAGCCTGTTGCACTAGATCTTCAGGGGACAGTGAGCAGTGATCAAGAATTTCATGCCATATACCTGCCATGTCCGTAATAGTCTTAAGTTAGACACTTTATAGTAATTTGGATCATTGATCCTATAGAGAAACATATTGCTGTCTGTAGCTAGTGCGAGAAAGAAGCCAAAGTATGGTTTCTTGTCAGTTAGTAAGCTTTCTAAGCGCCCAGTGAATGTCACTCGGAAATAACGTTTAAAACTGCTTAAATGGGAATTTAATAAGACGAACCTCACTGCCTGCTTGCTTATATCCCCATATAAAACTTTTAATGACACCTTCCAGTTTTTTTTAAATAATTTGGGGATGCAGAGAGGGACAGCTCGAAGCAGGTATAGAAACTTAGGCAAAATAGTCATTATAATGATGTTGCACCTGCCAATTATGGTTATCAGAAATGTATTCCATTTCTTTAAGCTTTGATTGACCGAGTGTAGCAGTGACTCATAATTAAGTTTCCATACCTGTTCAACAAGAGGGGAAATCCGTACCGCTAAATAAGCTGTGATAGTACGGCCGCCTGTTATAGGTGTGGTCGGATCTACATTATGGAGAATTTGAGTTTTGTGAGGGATCAATTTATACCCTGAAAGACTGCCAAAATGTTCCGCCTCTTACTGTATTGAAATAAGTGCTGTTACCGGATCAGAAGAGAAACCTGCAATATCATCAGCATAGGCGATAACTTTTATTTCACATGACCCGTAACTGAATGGAACAATGTGGGTGTTCCGATTTAGTTCTTTTATGTGATGTGATGTGAGAAAGATTTATATAGTGTGACTAAGGAGGTCTGTGCACACCCTGTTAAACAATTAAAACCAATGTCATCTCAATGTACACAAAGGTTGTGTGCAACCTGGTTGAAGGGTTGCCAGCCCAGAATCAAAGAAAATAAGCTAGAAGAATACCACTAGTATACCAGGTGCACTGCAGAATTAAAGTATACACAAATATCTGGGTTGAACAATTGGTGCAAGAAATACAACAAATGATTTGAACCTGAAACAGGAATCTTAAGTCTTCAGTGCTTTGCACTGTACGTGAATTACTCAGAGACACAAAATGTAATTGCAACACTAGTAGTTTTTCCGCATGCTGTAACTGAACTTTGGACATTGTTATTTTCTCATGTTCATTGTTTGTGTATTTAATGCAGTAGTATGCCAATGTTTTCTTTTCAATTTTTCAACAGTGTCCCTGAAGAAGGGAAACCCTCCCAAAATGCATTGGGCATAACTGAGTTTGTAGTATATTTGAAATATTCAAGATGTAAATTTGTTAACTGATTTAATTATATTTGTGATTTGCAATAACTTACAGTGTTTGTATGCAAAGTTAATACAAACTGTTTTCTTATTCTTCATTTTGTGTCTCTGAGTAATTCACGTACAGTGCAAAGCACTGTAGACTTAAGATTCCTGTCTAATGTTCAAATCATTTGTTGTATTTCTTGCACCAATTGTTCAACACATAGATTTGTTTATACTTTAATTCTGCAGTGCAACTGGTATACTAGTGGTATTCCTATAGCTTATTTTCAAAGATTTATATAGCGCACGAATGCCCGAAGGCGTCTAGGCGCTCAATAGCAGAAGCGAGAGGCCTGAATTCCAAGGTGTGGCTAATTTAGGTTAAATTAATTTGAGAAAAGCCATGTCTTTAAAAGCTTTCTGAAACCGAGTAGCGTAGGACAGCTTTTGATGTTTATTGGAAGCGAGTTCCATAGTTTTGCTGTGCCCAGGATAAAGCTTCTTCCGCCCTAGTTGACTTTCCTAAATTTTGGAGTCCGGAGGAGTTTGTTCTGTGCTGAGCGAAGGTGTCTTGGCGGATTGTACCAGGTGAGATGTTGTTTCAGGAAGGCTGGTCCCAGACCATGTAATGCCTTGTGTGCCAGACAGTGGGCCTTAAAAGCTATTCTCTTTTTCATGGGGAGCCAATGGAGTTTTATTAGCCCTTCCAAAATGGGCTGAAATTTAGGGATGTTCAATATTACTCTGGCAACTGCATTTTAAATCCGCTGGAGCCTGGCCATATGCTGTTTTTGGATGCCTAAGTATAGGGCATTTTCGTAGTCCAGTTTAGCCAGTGCTAGAACTGTGATTAAAATGTTTACTGCTTCCAGGGGAATGGAAATGCATATTTTTCGTCTGGTTTTTAAAGTCAGGAATGTAATTGATATAACTTTTTGGACCTGATGTTGAAACGACAATTTGTCATCAAAGATGACGCACAAGATCCTCACTTTTTGAACAGGGGTGGGGAGCACTCCCATGAAATGGGGCCACCAGTTCTGTGCCCAAAACGAGGTGTCTGATCCGAATAGCAGGACATCTGTTTTAGCGCCCTTAAGCTTCAGACAAATCAACACCATCCATTGGTTTATGTGGGACATACATTGTCTGAAGTTATCGGCAGTGTCTTCAAGGCAGCTTGAAATTGACACAACAAATTGGGTGTCATCGGCATAAGATAATATTTTAATTCTGTATTTCCTGATGAGATTGGCCAGAGGAGTTACGTAAAGGTTAAACAGGGTGGGGCTCAGCACAGAGCCCTGCGGAACTCCACATGGGAGCGTAAACTCCTCTGAGCGGGAGCTGCCGATCTGAACATATTGATATCTATTGTTCAGATAGGATTTGACCAATTTTAGGGCAGAGTTCTTGACTCCTGCTTCTTCGATCCGTTTGATTAGTATGTCATGGTTCACTGTGTCAAAAGCTGTCAACAAATCCAATAGGATTAGGGTGACCCTGTCTCCAGTGTCCAGAATTGCCCGAATCTCCTCTTCTGCCATAACCAGGGCAGTTTCTGTGCCGTGCCCTTGTCTGGGAGGAATCCAGTAGGTCTGTTGAGGAAATGAAGAATGTTAGTTCAGAATTAAGGATTTTTTCCAATACTTTGGCAGGGAAAGGAATTCTGGCTAAGGTCTATAATTACATCAGGTCATTTTGATCTGCGTTGGCTTTTTTAATAAAGGCAGAATTGACACCGTTTTCCAGGCGTCTGGAAAGACGACCGATGTTATGACTTCTTTGTAGAGTGTACAGAGTTGTTCGCTGAATGTGTCTGGTGTCATGTGGAATATCATGGGTGGGCATATGTCCGATGGTGCTCCAGAATTTATGGACATGATAGTTTGTGTTATAAGTTCAATGCTAGGTGGAGCAAAGGAGTCTAGGGCGCTGATGGGACAAAGGATGCTTGAAGCGGAGGTGGTTGTCATGTCATCATCCCAGTCTGAAAGGGATTGGAAGATGATGAGAACTTTATCCTTGATATAACCTGCAAGTTGGTTGCAGAATGCTACACCAATGTCTTTTTTTTAGGTTCTGGGAGTTTGACAAGTTTCTTCAGTGTTGAAAATAATTATTTACTGGAGTTGCCTGCTTGTTGTATTTTTTCTGAGAAGTATTTACTTTTCTTGTTCATTATCATCTTTTTGTAAGTGTTCAGTGATTGGGAATATAATTCTCTTTCAGCCACAGTATAGTTGCCTCTCCAGCGCCGTTCGGCTTTCCTACAGATCCGCTTCTGTTTGAGCAAGGCATCACAGAACTAGGGTTCTGATTTCTTTGTGCGCTTGGTGGTAACGTTTTTTCCGGTGCCAGCAAGTCTACTGCGGACTTAACGGCTCAATGTATAATGCAAACAGCATCTGTGAGAGAGGGCACCCCTGCCAAGTATCATGATGTATCTGGAAGGGCAGAGAGTATAAAATAGTGTAAATAAGTTTAGCCTGTGGATTAAGTTATAGTGCAAGGACCCATTTAGTAAATCAGCCTTGTAATCTATTAGCAGTTAGTGTTGCCCATAGTACTTCCCACACCACTCAATCAAAGGCTTTTTCAGAATCTAATAGGACCATGCCCAAATTGCAAGCTGTCCTATTTGCAAAGTCGAATGCCATAATGACTGTGTTGACATGAGCCGTAATGTCTCTGTCTGTTATGAACCCATGCTGTTGATCAGATACTATATCTGGCATAAAAAGCACTAAACAGTTCGCCAGTATCTTGGCAAAGATTTTAGTGTCAGAGTTGATGGGAGATATTGGGCGGTAACACCCGCAGTTGTCCGCTGACTTCCCCTTTTTAAGAAAAAAGACAATGTTAGTCATATGGCACGATTTAGCACCGAACTGGCTGACTTGATACTGGAGTCAAATATAATGGTTGCATTCATAACTGAGTCCTGGACGGATGCAGCCTCTGGCCCAGACATTGTCAAAGCCACCCCCCCTAATTATGATTGTTCTGTACAGAACAGAAAAGGGAAGAAAGGTGGTGGACAGGCTGTAATTTACCACAACTCAGTAAGAGGACGTTTTAAACCTGCCGCAAAGAGCTCGGATGAAGCACTTGCATTTAATCTTACTTTATCAGACCACCAAACCCTAAAAGGCTGTCTAATCTATAGGCCCCCAGGGTCTAAGGCCCCTTTTTCCTCGACTTTGGGGAGCCTGCTAGAAGAAGCAATATGCCCCAAAACGTTCACCCTGCTGGGTGATTTTAATTTCCATCTGGATCGACTGCAGGGGGTGGAGCTATGCCAAAATGTCACGGGCCCGACCCATAAGGCTGGACACACCCTAGATGGTATTTTTTCCAACCATCCTAACTTGCTGGTCACGGCAGTTGACCCTGTCCCCTGGTCGGACCATGCCGCTATCCATTTTAGTATTACTCTAGCCCCCCTCCTAAGGTCTAGTAAGGTCATGAACCCGCCTAGAATGATTAGGAAATGGAAAAGTATAGACGGCGAGGCCCTCTGGACCCTACTGAGCTCCTCGATGACGCACTCCCCAGGATCTGTTTAGGAAGCATCAACGACCTACACAAATCGTCTAGACTCGGTATGCTTGCAATTAGCACCCCCAAAAACGTACCACTATACGCGCTCTAGTCCATCAGCCCCATGGTTCTCTGAACAAATCAGGGATCATGAAGTGAAATGTAAAAAATTGGAAAGAAACTGGTGGAAGAATTACAAGGAGGCCGACAAGAAGCTACTGAATGCAGAGTTGGGAGTTTACAAAGAGATGATCAGATCGGCCAAAAAGCCTTCCTTACCAATCGCATTCAGGAAGCTAGTAATTCCTCCAAATAAATATTCCGCACAGTATCATCTCTAGCAGTCCCTAAACCAGTGGAAGCTCCCCCTTGTCGGAAACTATGTGAAGATCTGGCCAAATTCTTCCAGGGTAAGGTCGAAAAGATGTTTTATTCCCTGGATCACCTAGTTAAGGTCAATCCTCCAGTGACTGACCCAGAGATCCCGAAGACTGATAGGCACATGAAAAGGTTACTTAACTTCACTCCTATTACGGAGGAGGAGGTTGAGAGCTGGAAACAGAGGATTAAATCAGGCTCCCCTGGTGATCCCTGCCCAGCCTCCATCGTAAAAACTGCCTCATCCATCATAGCAGCGGGACTCACCCCACTTTTCAATAACATGCTGGAAAGTGGTGAGTTCCCTATACGCTGGAAACAACCTTCTAAAAAAATCTAACCTAGATGTGGCCGATCTGAACAACTATCGGCCCATCGCCAGATTACCACTACCAGCTAAAATCATAGAGGGTATAATGAACACTCAGCTGAGCCGTTTCTGGGGACTGAACAATGTCTGGATCCGTCTCAGCATGGATTCTGGGCAGGGCACAGTACAGAATCAGCTCTGATAAAATCTGCTGAAGATATAAGACTAGTGATGGATGCAGGAGGCAGAGCCGCCCTGATCCTGTTGGACCTGCCCGCGGCCTTCGATACGGTCAACCACAGGTTGTTGGTGGACCGGTTGGGGGCCTACGGAATTCAAGGTAAGGCCCTTAAGATTTTGCAGGCCTTTCTTTTCAGCAGGACCCAAGTGAAGGCTCTGGGAGGCTCTGGGAGACTTTGAATCAGCCCCTTTTGCACTCCCTCAGGGTTTATCCTTGAGTCCCACTCTTTTTAATGTGTACGTCTCCACCCTGGCGCCAGTTATAAGATCGTTTGGCTTTAACTTAACATCATACGCAGATGACACGCAGATCGTAGTGTCGCTGCTATCGGGTGAAGTGGAAGATACAGCCGACAGGTTTAGGGACTGCATTCGCGAGGTTAGCAACTGGATGGCAGAAAACTGTCTTAAATTGAATTCAACAAAGACTGAAGTCCTGCTGTTCGGGGCCAAAGACAACTTCTGGTCCCCAAGATGGTGGCCTGAGGAAATGGGGATAGTCCCCTCTCCAGTCACTAAAGTCAAAAACCTGGGGGTTCTGATGGACGATACTCTCTCCTTTAGACCTCAAGTTAACGTCCTGTCCTCATCCATCCACTATGTCTTAAAAACAATACGAAAAGTTTTGCCTTTTCTCCCCGACGAACATAGAAAGACAGTGGTAACAGGATTAGTAATATCGCGTCTAGACTACTGTAACAGCCTGCTCTTAAATGCCCAACAGGGCTTGCTAAACAAACTTCAAATCTTACAGAACGCGGCTGCCCGACTGATTACGGGCACTCCCAAATTTTCTTCAGTAGCACAAGATCTGGTAAAGCTACACTGGTTGCCAGTACGCAAAAGAATAGCTTTTAAGACACTTTGTGTAGTTTTCAAAGCACTGAAAGGGCTGGGCCCTCACTGCATGACCCCGCTCTTCCAATTGTATAAACCAACGAGATCACTAAGGTCTGCCGATCAAGGACTGATCGTAGTCCCCAGACTTATGAAGGCTCACTGGGGGTGAAGGAGTTTCTCTCTCGGAGCAGCTAAGGCCTGGAACCCTCTGCCATTGGCCCTTAGACAGACCTCAGACCTGCTGCCCTTTAGGAGAGCCTTGAAGACATGGCTATTCACACAATAATCTTTCTGTCATGCACACCAGTGGTCATTCAGCGCCAGGACACCGCTTGGTAACATTGCGCTTTATAAATGTGAAAAATAAATAAATAAATAAATTCATTTGATCCCCTATCTGATGTATAACATCATTCTGTAGCGGTAAATAAGAGTTTTTGAAAGTTGTATTAAATTCGATTGGCAAGGTATCATCCCCAGAGGCCTTACCAGATGGCAATACGGCTATAGCTATCACGATTACTTCATTAGTGATTTCCTGATGAAAAAGGTCAGCTGCATCTTGAGTCAGGGATAGAAGGTCGCAGAGTTTTAAGAAGTCTTCAAGTCCCATTTTGTCCAAGTTACAAGATGAGGTGTAAAGTGCATTGTAAAATGGAGTAAATTGCTCTAAGATTGAATTAGGGGAAGTATGTTGCCTACCATATCTGTCCCTCATTGCATCTATCTACTGTTTAGATATTTTTGTCTGCCACCTGGTATGCCAAAATTTTCCCAACCTCATCCACATATTCATATTGCAGAGAGCAGTTCTTATAATAAGCAGCCGCAATCTTTTCTTATAATATCCTGCCCAAACGTAGACGCAAATCTATTAAAGATGCATATTATTGATCTTGGTTTGACCCTCCCAGCCTGAGTTCCTCCACATGCAGGATTTCTAAATTGTGTTAGTGCATTACAAGATGACTTTGCATTATTCTCATTAGTTTTATTTATGCAGTAGATATAGTGTTGTGTGGTGCCATGTACGTAAGCCTTAATTTTGTCCCAAACTATGGTAGGAGACGCAGTATCGACATTAGACTGTAAAAACTCAGAGCTACTTGGGTAGATGTTATAAATTCTGTGTCCGTCAGCAAATGTCTAGGAAATTAAAAAGCAAAACCAAAGGGGATGATGGGCAGAGTGTTGAACATTGCAAGCACTCACCCCCAGTCAACTGATCTGGGTTTAATCCATCAGCATTCTTTAGCTCACTCCGCCACCCCCTGTGCCTCATGGGAACAGTCCAGCCCGAACTGCCATCCCATGTCTTCCCTGGACCGGAAGCAAGCATCCTGGCACCGGTTTCTGGCTACTCAGCCGTCATCAGCGAGGCTAGCTTGAATCCAGTGGCAAAGTGGGCAAGGGACCCATGTCTGGGCATACCCTTCCAACTTAGGGCGAACAAAGAAAAAACAAAGGGCATGATGGACAGAGTGTTGAACATTGCAAGCACTCACCCTCAGTCAACAGATCTGGGTTTAATCCATCATCACTCTTTAGCAGACTCCGCCACCCCAGTTCAGATATGGTCATATGCAAATCCATCTGACCCTGTGCCTCTTGGGAACAGTCCTGCCCGAACTGCCAAGCTATATCTTCCCTGGACCGGAAACAAGCATCCTGGGAATGGTGTCTGGCTACTCAGCCGTCATGAGTCAGGCTAGCTTAAATCCAGTGGCAAAGTGAGCAAGGGACCCAAGTCTGGGCATACCCTGTCAACTTAAGGCAAACAAAGCAAAGCAAAGGGATGATGATCGGAGTGTTGAACATTGCAAGCACTCACCCCCAGTCAACTGACTGGGTTTAATCCATCATCATTCTTTAGCTCACTCCGCTACCCAGTTCAGACATGGCCATATGCAAATCAGTCTGACCCTGTGCCTCATGGGAACAGTCCAGCCCAAACTGTCAAGCCATGTCTTCCCTGGACCGGAAACAGGCATCCTGGGACCGGTTTCTGGCTACTCAGCCGTCATCAGCCAGGCTATCTTGAATCCAGTGGCAAAGTCAGCAAGGGACCCACGTCTGGGCATACCCTGCCAACTTAGGGGGAACAAAGGAAAACCAAAGGGGTTTATGGACAGAGTGTTGAACAGTGCAAGCACTCACCTCCAGTCAACTGATCTGGGTTGAATCCATCATCATTCTTTAGCTCACTCCGCCACCCGAGTTCAGACATGGCCATATGCAAATCAGTCTGACCCTGTGCCTCATGGGAACAGTCCAACCCAACTGCCAAGCCTTGTCTTCGCTGGACTGAAAACAGCATCCTGGGACCAGTGTCTGGCTAATCAGTCGTCATCAGCCAGGCTACCTTGAATCCAGTGGCAAAGTGAGCAACTTAGGGCTGTTGTTCAGATACTATTGTTAGCCATGGCCAGATCTATTCTAGAATATTGCTGATGAGTGGAAGATTAATATTTCTATCCCGGTGATGTGAGGTGAAGTGTCATGCGTCAGATAAGCAGTGTTGGTGAGCCAGTTCATGGATCTAATTTCGAACCCTCTGAATTCTTGGATAAACCATCCTATTAGTAGAAGCAATATCATAATTTAGTGTAAGATTGAAGTATTCCATAATGATCAGTTCCCTGTGCCAGAAGAGCATTTCAAGGATTAATTGATTGAAAATAGTGGGATAATCCGTGTTTGGGCCATACACTGCACAGAACAAAATACTTTTATAATGAATTTCGAATTGTGGGATGACCTACCTACCTCGTTGGTCGATAGAGTATTTGGCAGATTAGCCCCTTACCCTTTGAGTATTGCTACTCCCTGTGATGTACACTCAACTATTTCAAAACCTAGCTGCCTCAGCAAGCCGCTATCCTTGTAAGCCAAGTGTGCTTCTACGATAATTACCTCATTGTTATTGTTATTGTTAACTGGGATTGATAGAGCACATGTTCACCAACAGGTCTCTCAGCTCTGTGAGAGAGAGAGACTAAACCACACCAGCATGTAGCAGCTCCTGGTCTTTGCCTATGTTGTGCCCCATGCTTCTATAAAAAGAAGCTTCTTAAGTTTTTTTCTAAATGGGAGAAGGGTAGTTTCCTTACGTAAACTCTCGGGTAGTCCATTTCTCAGTTGAGGGATCACTTAAGAGAAGGCTCTGCCCCCTTTGGCGGTAGTACTGAAGCGTGGGCAGACCAGTCTGCCTGCCTCAGATGAGCGAAGGGTAACGTCCTGGCACATAATTGTTGAGGCGCGCCTTGATGTAAACTGGGGCCTGGCTGTAAATGGCTTTAAAACCTGGCTCTCTATTTGATAGGTAGCTAGTGGAGAAGTGTGGCTCAATGGTTAGAGCAGCATACCCTGATGCAGAGGTCTATCCCGGGACCAGGGTTCAATTCCCCGCCTCGGCGGGTCTTGGGCTCAAAATTCCACGGACCTGATAATTCTCGCCTCGGTGCCTATTCTAATCATGAAGCCCTACTCTGCAACTCTGGGCAATAGCTTGCTTAATCTCCACAATGGCCCCCACAACATTAAGGATGCCTGGCCTCCACCTTGGGGGTGCCCAGGAGTGGACGCCTCACAGGGAAATCCAGGATGGGTTCCATAGCGGTATTCGTACAAGCGCCTTGAGACCCTTGCGGGTGAGTAGTGCGCTATACAATTTACATTTACATTTAGTGCAGCTGCTGCAGTACGGGAGTAGCATTTATTTTTTTTTTTTTATTTGTTTTTATTGCAGAATTAGAAACCATTGCATACAATTGCTCAACCAGTGCACTCATGGTGTCCCCCCGCATCAATCGTAAGAGCGTAGATCATACACAGCCATCAGCCCGCATCCCGGAGGCCGGGCGGCACAGCATCCCAGTTAGTAGCAAGACATCATGGTGAGCGTCCCTGAGGGACAATGGTCGAAATCTCTTTACGTATCTGCTTTTACCCCCCCAACCCCTAACCTGTCCCCAACATCAGCCATCCTAGACCACCATTCCAGTGCTACGGAGATGCTACAATCCCGTTCCCCGGTCCCTACGAGGGCCTCATCATGTCCGTCCCATGCGCCCCTGCCGCTTCTCCGCTATCCACCCACGCTCCACAGACCCAGTAAGCAGTCCCATTCCGGAATCACTGCCGTATCCAATCCGCCTCCCGGTTCCTAGCCCACCCCTAAACAGCCCCAGAACAACCCCAATCCCACCCCCCCAGCAACCGCCAATGGTGTGTGCCATGTTCCTGACTCTTGTATGGGTCCCGCTACAGATCCGCTGATACTTCCGTACTCGTAAGCCTCGCAGTGTCCTTGAGTCCTATCCATTCAGTCCTCATCCTCCACCAATGAGTCACGCAGAGCCTGCACTATCAATTCCCATGCACGCGCTGATTCTAAGTTCTTTTCATTATCAAGCTTGACAGCTTGCCTCATACGGAGCACACTCTCGCACACTCGGACCACCTCAGCAAGTCATTCGTCCACCTCCTCACAGACGGTCCCTCCCTGGACTTCCAGTGCCAGGTAATCTCTCTCTGCGCCAGTATCAGCCCTAAGTCAATAAACGTACTTGTCACCTTAGTGTGTTTGGTGTGTGGGAACCAGAGCAACAAGCACGCCGCCATATCAAACTCCACCTCCCTGTCTGTCACTGCATTGAGAAGTTCCCCCACTTCCGCCCAGTAAGCCTCTAATTTCGGACAGCCCCAGAACAGGTGATCCATATCCGCCTCCGACGCTAAGCACCTCGGACACCGCGCCTCCTGCAACTGGAAGTACCGTTTGATCTTCTCCGGAGTCAAGTAGGCCCTATGTAAGACAAAGAAATGCACCTGCTGGAAACACGTGTTCCTCATGCCCTTCCACGTGCGTTTAAGAATATGGCCCCACACCGCGTCCGGAATGGGCCTGCCTATGCTCGCCTCCCATTTCGTTTTCAGCCCCAGGAGCGGATCCAGCCCCTCATGCAGCATCCTATTATGGAGGCAGGTCACCGCCTTAAAGGTGCCGGCAGCCATCACTACGTACTGGCAAGCCATAGTCGTGTCCGGCTCGATGAGCCCCCCTCTCCAATGCTTTTGAATGGCCGCCACCACGGCCGCATGCAAGAGGAAGCTCCCCTCCGGCAGCCCAAACTGTTCCTGTAGTACCCCGAAGGGCACCAAGGTCCCATCGATATACAGGTCCCCTACCACTTGCAGTCCCAACTCCTCCCATTCCAATAATGGGGACCAATCGCCCCCATGCGGCAGTGCTGTCAGCATGCCTATCGGTATCTCCGGTGCATATGGTCGGGTCGCCTTCGCCCTCCTCAGACTCCTCTGCCAGCATAACCTGAGCGTCCGCTCCTCCATAGTGAGGCCTCGCAACTCCAGTTTCTGCTGCATAACGATATAGGCCAGGACATGGCGTTGTATCCCCTGCTCTCGGTCGCACTCCGGCCCTCTGAACACCCTAGCCACATGCTGCGTAAGAACCTGTAGCTGCGCTGCCAAGTAATACAACTCAAAGTCGGGGACGGCCATCCCCCCCTCAATCTTGGGGCGAAGCAACGTGGTCAGTGCCACTCTACGGCGGCCATGCCCCCAAAGGAAGTCAATAACCATCGTCCGCAAGTCCCTAAAGATCCTCTGAGGAATCCAAATGGGCAGCGTTCGAAAATAATATAAGAGCCGTGGAAGCGCTACCATTTTCAACAGAGCAATCCTACCTAACACCGTCAGGGGAAGGGATGCCCAAAAAGACATACAACCTCTCAGCGCCCGTACGCACCGTCCAATATTGCCCTCTAATAGGTCCGCGGCCTCGTGATAGATACGGACTCCCAAATAAGTAAAGCAAGATGGCTCCCAGACCACCCCCATGTCACGTGCGGGGCAGGGCGCATCCGCTCGAAGCGGGAAGACACAGGTCTTCACCCAGTTAACCCTGAGGCCCGACAACCGGCCAAACTCAGACAGCATTTCCATCGCCCCTTCCAGAGCCCGTTCCGTGTCCTCCATATACAGCAGCAGATCGTCCGCATACAGTGAGATGTGGTGCAGCTGCCCTCCACTTGCGATCCCTGCATACATGTCTCCCGACCTGGCACCCACCGCCAAGGGTTCCATCGCCAGTGCGAACAGAAGAGGGGAAAGGGAGCACCCCTGTCGTGTTCCCCTACCAACTGGATAAGCCGCTGACACCAGATTGCCCAGGCGTACTCGTGCCGTTGCCGAGGAATACAGCACCTTCTTCCACCTGCGGAACCCTTCACCAATACCAAACCTCACTAGCACTTCATCCAGCTAGACCCATTCCAAACTATCAAAAGCCTTCTCAATATCTACCGACAACACCGCCCGGGCTCCGTCCGTATCTACTGTACTATCCAGTATCCCAACCAGGCGACGAATATTTAACGCCGTGCTCCTCGTGGGGATAAACCCAGCCTGGTCCCTGTGCACCAGGCCAGTCATGTGTGGGGTCAACCTGGTGGCCAAGATCCGGCTCAATATCTTGTAGTCCACCGTCAGCATGGACAATGGCCTGTAGGACCTCACATCAGTCGCTTCCCTGCCAGGTTTTAGCAACGGCACTATCAGTGCTTCCCTCATTGATCCGGGCAGAGCCCCCAACCTGTAAGCCTCTTTATACACCTCCAGCAGTCTGGGTGCCAAACTATCAACGTACTTCTGGTAGAACTCTATCGGTATTCCATCCACACCGGGCGTTTTATTCCTCGCCATGTGCTTAATGGCCGTCCTGATCTCGGCCAGCGTGATAGGTCCAACTAAGTCTTTTGCATCGTCATCGTCAAGGACCGGAAGCTGCCTTGACTCCAGATACGCCGCGATTTCGCAGGCCTCCACTCCCAACTGACTCTCGTACAACTCCGCATAATAGGCCCGAAAGCCCTCCAGCACCGCCGATTGGGAATATACCGTTTCCCCTAGTACATTTTTGATGCTTAGGACCGGGCAGCCTCTAAGTTCAGGATTAGCAAGCCTGGCCAGGAGCGACCCACCTTATCTCTTTCGGCATGCGCTCTAACGGCGTATTGTCTGTAGTCATAGCACCGTAACCGTTCCGTTTCGGTGGCCACCACCTCCTTTGCCTCCAGCAACCGGGCCTGCAAGTCCGGCTGGTCCGGTCTACGCCGCTCCAGGTCCCTCAGTTTCTCCTCCGCCCCGGCAAGCGCGATCAGCACCGACAATCGAGCATTCGAAAACCTACCCAAGCACACACCTCTCACCACCACTTTCATCGCATCCCATTCAGTGGACCTACACGCAGCTGTACCCTCATTCTCATTAAAATACTGATCAATGCCCTGTTGGACTGCATCACTGAACACCGAGTCCTCCAGCGTGTCGGGCCGGAGCCGCCATGTTGTAATCGCGGAACGCTCCCGCTGCCATTGGACATGCATCAGCAGAGGATTGTGATCCGAGATGGTTCTGGCCAGATACTCCGTGTGAGAGACCAATGGGGCCAGGGACCCGCTACACAGTACCGAATCAATTCTAACATGTAAAGCATGGAGTGCTGAGAAAAAGGAGTAGTCCCTAACATCCCTGTGTTGTTCCCGCCATACATCCACAGCCCCCACCTTTCTTGCCAATCCTTCCTATGCATGGCCAGCTTACGCACCGGGGAGTCAACAAGGGGAGGGTGAGATCTGTCTAAGGCCACATCCGTGATCGAATTAAAGTCCCCCCCCCAGTATCACAGGACCCGCTAGGAAGGAGGCCAAGGATCCGGATAAACCATCGAAAAAACGGGCCTGATCCACATTTGGAGCATATACACAGCTGAGAACCACATCCCGACCATATAACCTCCCCTCCACTGCCACATATCTGCCCTCGGGATCAACCAATTGATTCAGCACCTGAAATGGTATCCCTGCTCTCACCCATATCAGTACCCCTCTAGCAAACGCTGAGTAAGTGGTGCCAAAAACCTGACCCCGCCATCTCTTCTGTAGTGCGGTGCATTCCTGTTTCGTTAAATGAGTCTCCTGCAACATGGCAACCTGAACCCCCCGCCTCACCAAATACGCATGCACTTTGTGGCGTTTGACCATAGTTCGCAGTCCCCGGACATTCCATGTTAGGCATTTCAAGTTAGATAACGTCCCCATACCAGCATAGAGCGATCCAGTTCAAATGCAGCCAGTCAATACCCACACCATAGCAGTTGCCCCTCCCCGAACCAAACTATAGAAAAGAAAACTCCCTGAACCCCACTCCCCAGGACAGAGCCCACAAACCCGGTGTCAGCCCCGATCCAAACCTTAAACCAAACACACATCCGACTAACCTGTGGTCGCCACCACAGAAGGCCTTAAGGGCCCTGGGGGGGTGAGTTATCGCCGACCCCGGCAAGCGGAGACCGCGCCCCGCGCTCTCCATCCCGCCATGCCAACGCTGCACCCTGCCCGGCGACCCAACCAGCTCCAACAGGATGCCACCCTACCAAAAACCGTGTCCAAGTCCCATTGAAGAATCAGCCATGAAAAATGTCATCAGACGTCTGGGGGGTGACCACCGGCCCCTTCGAGCTCTCCGCCTCCGAAAGTTCCTCTCCGGTCCTGCCACCGTCGTCGCCAGAGTCCGTCGCCGCCAGTTCACTCTCCGGCTGCGATCTCGTAATGGCCGCCGTCGCTGCAAGCGCCTCTCTCTTGTCTGCAGCCATTTGGGCCTCCCGTTTCTCTCGCTGACGCCTAGTGCGGGAGCGAATCCTTTGGGACTGCCGGACCCGAGGCGGTTTAGGCTGATCTCGCCGACTTTTGTGATTCCTGTCCGTGCCAGCTCGATACGAATCCAACCACAGCCATGCGTCATCCGGGGTCTGAAAAAAGTGCGTGGTCCCATCCAGGATTATCCGCAGCTTGGCCGGGAAGAGCAAGGAGTACTGGATGCCCTCCTCCCTCAGTTCCTTTTTCACTGCCAGAAAGGACGCCCTATTCTTCTGTACCGCCTGAGTGTAGTCCGGGAAGATCGTGACTCTGCTGTTTTCCACCTCATATGGGCCCGAAGCCCGAGCTCTCTGGATTAGGAGGTCCCGGTCCTTATAATGAAGGAGCTTCACCACCATCGGTCTGGGGGGGGCGGCCAAGCGCTGGCGGGCGAGCCAGCACCCTGTGTGCTCGCTCCAATGTAAAGAAGGAAGTAAGTCCCTCCGGTGCCACCACAGTCCGGAACCATTCCTCCATGTAGGCCACCGCATCCTCCCCCTCAATTCGTTCCGGCAGGCCTACGACCCGCACGTTGTTCCTTCTGTTGCGGCTTTCGGCATCCTCCGCTCGTCGTTCCAACATGTCCAGCCGGGTCAGGATGTCCGTTATCTTATGTTCCGCGGTCACCACCGCCGGTTTCAGGTCCAATAAGAGCTGCTCATGGTCCTTTACCTTATCCGCCAGCTTGGCATGATCCGCTCGCAGGAGCCCCAGCCCCGTAGCGACCTGCGCAATGTCCTGCTGCAATGCCTCCTTGGTCGAGGTGATAGCATCCAGGATGGCATCCAAGCGCCGATGCAGTCTCTGCTCCTGATCCATCATCGGCGGGGAAGCCTCGCCAACCTGGGATAGTGCGGCCGCATCCTCCCGGCCCTGCTCCATGTTGGTCGCGCCCCCCGCAGCCGCCATCTTAGGTGTCTCCGTCGCCTCTACACGGGCGGAGGACCTCGCCAAGTCCCAACGACCACTGTCCAGTGGGACGTGCGTCTCAGCAATGATCGCGACAAACTGCCTCCACAATGCACGCAACTCCAAGAATCAGAAGGGCCAGCGCCGTCCACCTCACTGCCGCCAGATCCGTGGGGGGGGGGGGGGGGAGAAGGAGTAGAGACGAGCAGTCGCCCCCAGTACCCCGATCCAATGCTGGGCACCAAACTCCCCGCCTTTCAGGACCGCATCTACAGCTCCCACAGCTCCGATCTCGCAGAAGCGGGCCGCCCTGCCAGTCGACGCCAGTTCCGCTCAGTTTCGGTTTCCGAGGCCATCGACCCGCTCCGTCGCCATTTTCTTCACACTCCAGGCAACACCTCGTCCGTCGTCTTGCTAGGTCTCCACGGGGCCAGCGAACCCCAAATTGCTCTCCGCCGCTCCCCAGTGGCTCCCCAACTCTTCGTAGGCCAGTCACACCGACCAGGGTCGCTCCGGGTGCAGTTTTCAGGAGAATTAGCGGGACCCTGCGCGGAGCTGCAAGCTCACGCCGCCATCCCGATCGGCGTCCAAGCCACGCCCCCCAGTAGGGGAGTAGCATGTGCCAGTCGTAGGAGCCTGAAGACCAGCCTGGCTGCGTCATTCATGGCAACTTGTAGTTTGGTTATCACTTCTCGAGGAGACCAATGTATAGGGCGTTTCTATAGTTCAACTGCGACGCAATCATTGCTGGCACTGCCATTTGTAGTGCAGTAAATGAAGAGGGGAGCCATCCTCAGCAGCTGCCTAAGCAGATCCCAGCCACAGTGGACACCTGGTTCAACATGGAGAGCTTGGCCTCTATTTTTATGCAAAGCCTTTTTACGACCAGGACTGGCGTAGGGGTGATACCCAACACTTGTGGCCAGAAGAGGTCGCTCCACGGGTTGTTTCCAATGGAGATGGCCAGAACCTCGGTCTTGTCAAATGATTTTAAGTGAATTGGCTTTTATCCAGTTAACAGTATACCTGAGTACATTTTGCATGCGTGCGTGGGCAGAAGATGAGTTGTCAATCTGGATGATTATTTGAGTGTGATCCCCGCAGTTGAATGCCTGGCAATCCATGGGGGCCAAATCCTCCACGTGTGGCTGTAAATAGATATTGAAGAGAAGGGGGGACAGCGCTGAACCCTGGGGGACTCTGCATGTTAGTTCTTCGAAGATGGACACACGGTCACCCAGCTTGACCTTTTGGGACCAATCTGACAGGAAGGACGAGATCCATTGATGTGACAGCCCACGGATACCCAGCTACAAAAACTGCGACAATACTTGATCATGATTGACCCTTGTCGAATGCTGCGGATAGGTCTAGTAGGACCAGGGCGCATGGCTTCCTGCGGTCTATAGTGAGTCTAAGTTTGTCCATCACTGCCAGCATTACCAGCTTTGTGCTGTGGTGGACCCTACAACCTGTCTGTCGCACCTGGAGTAGCTGTTGTTCATCAATAAAGTTTTATAGAGTTTTAAGGACATATTGTTTCACAGCTTTTGCCAAGAAGGGAAGTTGGGAGATGGGTCATTAATTCTTAAAGTTGGCTGCATCTGCCCCTGTTTTTTTTCAGTAGGGGGGGTACCCTGGCTTCCTTGAAATTTGCTGGAACACAACCTGTTTTCAGTGACCGATTGAGTAGTTTGAGGAAGTCCCTCTCTACCCCGGGTAGATCCATTCGGACACCCTTGGTGGGCAGGTGTCCGCTGGCGAGCTGGACTTGACGCGGCCCATCAGATGGATCAGAGAGTCTCAGGCAAGCCTTGGAACGATGGTGAGGAACTTGCCATAGATATAGGATGTGGGTCCACAACCAGGGGACACTGGTCAACTGGCATATTGTGTATGTCAGTTAGGATGTCCCTGACTTTATGGAGGAAGAATGACTGGAACTTATTACAATCTTCCAGGCTAGCAGTGGATTTCTGTTCTTGTTTCTGCCTAAGTTCTTTTAGAATTTGGAAAGTTTCATTCTGCTTATCATCAAAATCCTGGACTCATAGTATTCAGCCTTCTTGGTCATAATAATAATTTAGCGCCATGAAACCGCTGGTGTAAGTGCGCTTTATAAATAATTCTAAATTCAAATTCAAATAATGGCTTTTTTAAATTTAGCAAACACTGCTTTGTATTTTCAGAGAGGGAGAAAGATAGAATTGCATTTTCTTTGAATATGGTCACCATTTCTCGATATGTCCCACTCTCTACAACTTTGGATATTGAACCATGTGTTAGTTGGATAGAGACCCTTGAGTTCAGGTTTTACCTGACCCGTTTACGATTATGTACAATTCATTACCTAGGGGCTTTTTCTCAAACAGGGTCTTGATTTAAATTCCTCCTTTGTTGCCCATGTGATGGCATTTCAGCTCAATCTACCTCTCTCTTAATGCTTTTTTGCACACTGTATCACACTGTTCTAGACCATTATTTAAATAGTTTTTTACAGGCCACCAATTTGGTGGCACACATAGTAAAATTGGAACGAAACAGAGGAGATATATGGCCCCTGCGCAAGGCCATGCTTGATGAACAAGAGTACAATAGCAGAGTGAGAGGTGACCCAGAGACAAGAATCAAAAGCAAAAAAATTGACATCAGATACAGAACAGGAAGGCATAATTTGCAAAAAATAATTTGAATTTCTTACCCCTAAAGTCACTTGTATCCCAGTTATTTATGGGGGCCACTGATCCCCTATCTAAATATATTCATACATTTTTCAAGCCATTGTTTGAGCCTTTTACCCTCATATACTATAGACACTGGCCACCTTATTTCCAAGATAGAAGGGATTCAAATTAACAAGCAAAGACAAATATTGGTCACGATGGATATCGAGGCCTTATACACCATTGTGCCTCAACAACAGGCACTTGAATTGGCCCCAAACTGGTTGATCTCGGTCAGGATTGAACATAAACGCATCTTTCTTATTCAGTGCATGGAGATTGTCCTAAATGAAAACTTTTTGGAATTTGACGGAGAGCTATACAAACAGTACAATGGGGGCAGCCTAAGCCCCCAGTATAGCTAACCTGTATATGGGCAACTTCGAAAAGCAATTCATTCATATAAAAATTGCACCCTTTTTTGAAAATATACCAGCCTAGTACTGGTTCATCAATGAGGATGATTTGGATCAATTTCTGGAGTGGGTCAACAACCCACTCCAGAATATATCAACATCAGATTCAATCCAAAAGAAAGTAGTGACAGGGTCAAATTCTTAGATATCTGGATAGAGCATGATAATCAACATCTTTCTGTATCTCTCTATACCAAACCCACTACAAGAAATACATTACCCCATTGCAGCAGCTTCCAACTGCACGGTAAGAAGGATAGCATTCCTTTTAGTCAATTTCGCAGAAACTGTACAAACATCTAAGAGTTCGTTAGACATGCTGAGAACCTTGAGCACAAACGTTTAGCTCAAGGATACCCTAAAAGACTGGTTTGTGATTCATTCAAAAGAGCCAGATATTATAATAGGGTAACTATGTTTGCCTCCAAAAATAATAACACCGAAGAGAAATTAGTTTGTGTCAGCCAACACTCAAGCCTAGACCAAAATATCAAACAGGCCATATACTCGGAGTGGCATTTCCTCAACATGAGAGAGGATGTCGCCAAGGTACTCAGACCCACGTTTTCCTTTAGACGGAACATGAATCTACGTAACTTCCTAGTGAGAGCCAAACCTAAGGCAACAAATACCTTTGCGCAGAAATCTATCACAGGCGCCAATCCCATCAATGGCAACCATAGATGCTGGGCATGCCAGGCATGTGACAATGCTTTTACATCTGACCGAATCGACATTGGACACAAAACGATTGAACTTACCAATATGACCAACTGTAGGACCTGTACGTGGTATACTGTATCCTCTGCCGTTGTAGCCTTTGTTATGTGGGGGAGACTGGCAGAGAAATAAGAACGCGCATTGGAGAACACAATTCGAAAATTCTCACAAAAGATTTACTGCTCCCCTAGTCCAGCATTGGCTTCACCTAGGACATACCGACAAGGAACTTTTTTTTTAAACATTTATTTAAAAATGTTCCCAACAAAGACAATCAATAGACCATGAGATCCACAACTATACACCTCCACCACAACATAACAGTTTGTTTCATTCTGTTCCCCTGATTACATACATTGCAGAGCATAAGAAATACAACAAGTACTTTATCACAGCTCAGTAGCGGGCTCCGGTTCAGTTTGCAAGCTCATCGAGGTCTGGGCTAACAGATACGATTTGTATGGCTGCCAAATATCAAGAGGGTGCGAGGCATTGGGCTGTACTGGGAGGACAATTCTGCATTGGTGTTACAATAAGTCATGCTACACAACCAGCCCTTCAAAGTGGGGGAGTATTTGTTGCCCCAAAAAAGTAGCGACCTCCCTTTTAGCCAACAATAGTGCGAGAGCACAAAAATGCCTACAGGACTTGGGTAGATCTCCAACATATCTCAGTAAGGCCATAAGGGGGGAAGGAGGAGGGGTGTGTCGAGGATTAAAGATATTGTTCCGAACACTTTACCCCAAAATGAGGCAACCTTAGCACAAGACCTTGCCATGTGTGTGAAATCTGCCATGAGGGTCTTACACCGAGGACAAGCGTGGGTCCATCTGGTGGACCATACTAGGCATGACATATGACCGCCAAAGGTATTTGAAATGGAACAGTTTATGCCTATAATTAAAGGAAATCTAACGGGTTTGTTCACAACATTAGTGCCAATGGGCATCCGAAAGGGGCTGGCCCAGGTCGCACTCCCCTGTGAGGAAGAAGTGCGATAGCGGCCTCGTACATTTTGGACATCAAGTGGTCATCGCTGGTATCCTTGAAGAGGAGTGACAACTGAGGAAAGTTAGGAGGCTCTATTGTGTAAGTTGGGATAGTAGACCTCAGTGCACTAATAACCGGCGCAATATGAAATGGTCAAGAAAGGTGGCCTCAAGAAGCGGGTTTCCTCACAGAAGCAAGTGTCCTCACAGCGCAAGAAGACATGATTATTCGGGAATAGATCTCCAAAGGTTCCCAATGTTAAATTTTGAAATGGTGCACTGCACTATAGCCTCCTTGGTGATGGGAATCCATAGGTCCCCATCCAACGGGAGGGATGGAGAGTAAATAAATGCCGGCCCAGTAACATGGGACAGTTGTTTCTAAGCCCAACTGGTTGTGTAAAGGGATTGTTAGTCTTGGGGATCGAGATGCAACCCCACCGGCAATAAAGTTGATAGGGGGAGGGAAGGGCGAGGTCTACTTCTGACCTGAGATACGGAATTCAAGCGTCAGCGTGGAACCAGTGGCGTGATTAACTACACTGTGCAATCAAATAAGAAAAATATAAAATTAGGAACCCCGAATCCCCCGCTTTCAAAGGGCAGAGTAAGAGTGTCCCAGCTGACCCTAGGCTGACCACCCCCAACACCAAGCTCAGAAGCTGAGAGCGAAGAGTGACAAAGAAGCTTCCGCACAACAGAATAGGGATATTCTAAAACAAGTATAACAATTGCGAAATGCGAGCCATTCTGCCGGCCATTGATAAGGGAAGTATGCTTTCGGAGAGTTTCGCTAAGGCCAGACAATAGTTGAGTTGAATAATTTGTGATTGGTCTCCATGAATGTGTTCGCCAAGATATTTGATGGAGTCGTCACACCACTTGAGGGGAACTACAAAGGGCAGTAGCATTGGGCATCTGTCAGAGGAAAAACCTCAGACTTCCCCCAGTCAATTTGCAATCCCAACAAGGCGCCAAAGAGGATAAAATCATGAAGGATTGGCTCTAAGTCATCATCTGTGTTTCAAACATAAAGAATGACCTCATCAGCGTAAAGGGTAAGTAATTGGGGGCCCGTATTAAATTGAGTGCCCTGTGGCAATGTTTGTCGAAAAAGTGCCTTACGAGTGGGTCCATTGCAAGGAGAAATATGAGTGGGAAGAGGGGGCAGCCCTGCCTGGTTCCTCTGGACAACTTGAAGGGGGAAGAGTGTGTGCCATTTAACCGTATTCGAACTGTTGGACGTGTGTATAGTAATGAAATCACAGAAATAAACCTGGGTGGAATGCCGAGTTTCATCAGAGTAGCCCTGAGAAAGGGCCACTCCAGCGAGTCAAAGGCTTTCTCGGCGTCCAGTAGGACCGCCGCAGCCAGAAGAGAAGGATTGACTTGATGGAGAGTGGTGAACAGAGGTTGCAAATTCAAGGCAGGGGACTGGCATGAGATAAAACCTGCCTGTGCGGGCGATATCATCTTATCAATGATCAGGGAGAGCCTGTTGGCTAGCATTTTTGCAAGAATTTTGTAATCAAAATTCACTTGCAAAAGAGGCCTGTAGGATTCGCACTGCTACGGTTTCTTGGCCAGCTTCATGAAGGAGTGCCACAACAGCTTCACGAAGCATGGGGGGTAGTTCACCACACGCAATGGCCTCCTGAAACAAATCAATGAAATGTGGGGCAAGGGTCTTTTTGAACAACCAGGGAACCCATCAAGACCATGCGCTTTTGAACCCTCCATATCTTCAATGGCTTGGAGCACTTTGTCTAATGTGAAGGGCTCAGCAAGGAAGTCTATTTGTGCTTGATCCATCCAAACCATGGCTATCTCATCAAGGTAAGAGTTACTATCTGCCGGGCCAGGGTCAACTCTGGTCTTTTAGAGGTCCTGATAATAAGAAAACACCCTGTTGGTAATGACAGTACAGTGAGTGATTAGTGCACCCTGAGAGCCGCGGAGAGTGGTGATATATGAGGGCTCACAGATGGGGTGAATCAGTCTGGCCAGTGTGTGCCCTGGGCATTCCCCCTCCCCATACCGCCAGGCTATAGCATACTTCCCTAGAAAGTGGGCCTCCCTCTCCCTACGTTGGAGGTCGGGATCGGAATGGAGAGCTTCCTGGGTTGCTTCCAGGGCTGCCAGCTGGGTCACTATCCCTGCCAACATGCAGCAGAGATCCTTTAGTTTGCCAGTACTTTTGGAAATACAAACCCCGCTAATATAAGCTTTAAAAGCTTCCGATAACATGGCCTTAAAATCAACATTATTCACATTGATCTCAAAATATTCTTTAACAGCGCATGCAACTCTTCCTCAAAAACAGAGTCCCATAGGGCCATCTCGGGAAAGCGCCATTGCCCCACTATGTCCTAAGCACCACTGGGGAGTGGTCTAAGAGGGTGCGTGGGAGGTGGGGGACTGAGCTTGACCAAGTTGCAATGCTGGGGGTGAGTAATCAATAGCCCAGACGGGTCCAAGTGTTGTGAGGAGCAGAATCATATGTGTATGCGGGTGCAAGTGAGTGAATGTGGCGCCAAGCATCTGTGAGACGAAAAGTATCAATCAGTGTGGAAAGGGTTTTTCTAACCCTAGGTTTGGAATCTGAATAAGTGGTAGTGCTGTCCAACTGGAGATATAGCAATATTTTTAGGTCCCCACTCAGGAGTATGTGTACAGACCCCACCGCATCAATACAGGATTGAAGCTCTGTGAAAAAGTCCAGGCTGTCTATATTGGGAGCATAAACGTTTACCAGGAGGATTGTATGGCCAAAGAGCCCACACTTTACCAAAATGTGCCAACGATCGGAATCACAGTGCACCGCCACCGTTCTAAATGGCAGCCGCTTTTGCACCAGAATCAACTTTCCCCTTGTGTAATTACTGTATCCCACAAAATAGCTGTTGGGGCCCAGATAGCGGCAAAATTCGCGGAGGAGTGAGGGGGGAGTTGCATCTATTGGAGAAAGGCAACATCTGTCCGATGGCATTGCAAGTAATGAAGCACCTGCTTGCGTTTCCGGGAATCATTAAGCCCCCAAACAGTGCAAGATAACAGGGTAATATTTTCAGTGTGGTGTGCGCTACGAGACATTAATAAATTTCCGGATACTTCAGAATAGTGGATCATAAGACAATCTAGAAAATGTAGCAAATAGTCCAACTAAGGAAAAAATGGTCAATAACCTACAACATTCCCACCCATCTCCATATCCATTACATACGAGAAATCCCAAATAGATGCATGACAAACAGTGCAACAATCAAATCGTATAAATCAGAAGAGGTGCAAAAACCCCAGACCTAAAAAATATGTCACTTAGAAAATGATCGTAAAGGCCACACATCCAGCAGTTCCACAAAAGTCATTAAGAGGAGCGAGTCAAGAAAAAGTGGGACTGTATTTATCAGCACGTAGAAGTGGAGAGGAGCTATCTGTGGGCAGAAAACAGATCGGAGCTGGCTCCCGAGTCTGGTAGGCGAGGAGAGCAATCCGGGGTGGGCAAGCTATTTGGCTGGGTATTGATTGACGGGTGTCTGAGGAACTCCTGCGCCTCAGCCGGGGAGTCAATGATCCCAGGTCTACCATCCATGTCCACTTTCAAGCGTGCATCGTACAGCATCCTGTCCCTTAGAATGTCTTTCGAAAGGCTCTTAAAACCTGGATTTTCAATATCACTGACACTTCCTGTTTTTATCGTTAATTTAAATTTTTCACCCTCAGACACACCAAACTTTCTCCTACTGAGTCCTTATATGGCTCACCTGCTTTTTCCTCTGTGACACGTATGACTAGCGCCAAGATGCTCCGTGGAGTGTAAGTCGCGCTTTATTAAAAACAATATCATATCATATCTTTACGAAGAGAAATTTTGACGATCCCAAACTTCCGACGGGCCTCCTTGACCATTGCAGTGAAGTCGGGATACAAGGAGATAGAGAACCTTGCCAGTGTAAAGACCCTTGTTCCTGGGCCAGGCGCTGTGCGGTGTCCCTGTCCTTGAAATTGAGAAGCCATGCCATAATCGGACGAGGAGGTCACTCACGGCTAGGACATGGACCAAGGGTGCAATGTACCCTTTCAACGACAAAGGTGGGAGTGAAAGAGTCACAGCCAAACAGGTCACCGAGTAGGCCCTCCACAAACCCATCAAGCTGCCCAGTATTCATGGATTCCAAAATACCCATGGTTTGTACGTTATTGTGTCTCCCCCTGGCCTCTAAGTCCTCTTTTTTCATGGTGATGGTCTTGAGCACCTTTTCCATCCTCTCCAGGTGCTTGGTCACCTGGGTCGAGCCATCCTCATGATCGGAAAACTCTGCCCTCCACGTGAGTCGTGTTTATCTATTCTGGCCCCCATTTTGTCAAGTCTCTTGCCTATGGCATTACATCTTGTGTCCAGGGCTTTGAATCCGGCCCGCACTTCCGCCATCAAGTCCTCATTGTCATGCACGGTTGGTTGGGGAGGGCACCCAGAGGGGAAATAACCTTTCAACTCAGTCATTACAACGCATTACCTTTACAACGCAGTCAGTAATTTCATAGCTAGAGTTAAAGCAGGTTCTGGACCGTATTCATTTCGAATCTGTCTTAGTACGTCTGGTATAACCGCCATAGACGGAACACCATGTGTTTTGTGTATATCGAAGCAAAAACTGTGCCCCAAGTGTCACAGTCCTCCACATGTGGTGCGATCATCATTGGAAGACAGCTAGTCAGAATTTTGTGTTTCTCATTAGGAGTAGTATCAGGAAATACTGCCTCTATTTGAGTTATTTTTTGAGCTAACCAGAATTGAATTTGTTCCCGTTTTGCGGGTATTTTGCCAATGACTGATTGTATAGTCTGTGGTGTGATTTTGTTTATATTCCCCTGGTGAGGGGTGTGTTGTGGAATTCTTATTGCTGGTTGAACTGTTGAAGTCCCCATGACATATTGGACCAATTGCCTATGTATTTTACTTAGTTGTTTTAGCTGAGCTAAAAGTTCCCGGTCTGACATCTTTTCAATGTCGGGATGTGGTGTGTAGCTGGCTAGAACCGGCCATGTGGCTCCTGGTCTACCTAGTGGAACGAGCCTGGTTATGTGATTTTGATGTTTTAGGGCGCTGTTAGATCTGGGGGTCTCTAGTTGGCAGAGGTAAGTACCTTAGACCAAGTAGGGACCCTTGCTTCTAGTCAGGGTGAAGGAATACACACAGTAGATAACCTCCGCTCTCCCTCTAGGTAGCTTGGCGCGAGCAGGCAGGCTTATCCCCAAGGCAATGTGTAGAATAATTGCACTCAACACAACAATAATCCCCAATCCACCACAAACTGAGACCACACAGGTAAGTATATTTTATGAAAATATATATAACTTTATCTAGTTTCAGGCAGTAAAAAGCAGTAATACTATAATCACTTTTTCAGGAGAAGGTTGCACTTAATTTTAATGGTTGCAAGTAATTTCAGGAAATTTTTATATCATCAAATGTCTCAAGTCTCTCAAATCAGTATCCACAAATGACCTAACTGATTTATGTCACGTAGGTTTTGAAATGAAGGTCTAGCAATGCCAATGGGCTAAGTTATCCGAAATCAGCCTTCTCAAGCAATAAGCCCCAAGCGCGGCCAGCCCGCCTCACCAGATACTCCTGGGACTCCTTTTCTACTGATCACGCTCAGCCTCGCAGCCCCGGTGGATTTAGGCGCACCGCGCCTCACAGAGCACACTCGCTCCTTGCCCCGGCCGGGCCCAGCAGCCCTCCGCCCGCTCTCGGTTCCTCGGGGAGCGGCGGGGGACTAGCGCTGCGTTCCAAGCAGGGACAGGCAGGCCAGAGGCAGGGGGCACTCACGGCGCTCCCTCAGCGAGGTCGGGTCGGTCTTCCCCGGCTTCGTCACTCCCACGCAGCTTCCTACCAAGGAGGGCGCCGAGGACCAATCCGGTTGCGGCGTTCATGCCAAGCCTCCACACACGCCCGGGAGTCAGCCAATGACAGCGCGGCTCCCGGGACCAGCCCCTGGATGATGCTGAGCCGGCAGCCAATCAGTGCGCGGCCTCGGCGATGACGCGGCGGCGCTGGGCCAATCCCAGCGCGGAGTTACTGGAGGGGACTCGTCTCGCTGGGCCAATAGGAGCGCAGCGGCTTCGATCTTTGCTGCCGCAGCTCCTGGTCACGAACGGCCGCTTTGGATGGTGTTTCTTGCCCCGGGCCGCGACGGTTATTTGGCGGCAATAGATTTTCGGGGCCCCAGGTTGCGGTTAGACCGTTTCTAACCAGCAGATCAACAGGGGGGATCCTGGGCGCAGGGAAACACCACGGGCCTTGTTTCACCCCTGAATCTGTGCCGATGAGCACAGTGATCGCTCCTCACAGCTGGTCATTAGAAACACGCGTTGGGGCAAAACACCACACGATCTCCTCAGCAGTTCTTGGCAAAGCTTGGGAACCTTTTGACCCTGGGTTCCAAACAGGAGGCCAGCTCTTCTCAGGCCCTTGGAGATTCAGTAAAGACACAGCACACAGCAAAGTCTTGGCAGTTTCAAGCAGGCAGGGCCACAGCACACAGCAAAGTCCCTTTCTTCTCCTCTCCTTCAGTTGGACAGCAGGATAGGTCAGCCCTTAAAGCACACAGCAAGGCAATCTTCCATCAGCTCCTTCAGCAGTCCTTCTTCTGGCAGAGGTTCCTCTTGATTGTAGAATCTGATTTTCTGCAGTCAGGGGTCCTTCTCTTATACCCCAAAAAGGCTTTGAAGTCCTTTGAAGTCTTTTGAAGTCTTTGTGCAAAGGGGGCCCTGAGCCCGGTCCAAACCAGTTCTGGGGGTCTGGGGTGTTTCTGGTTTCCTTCTTCCTCCCTGTCCCAGGGACAGAGGTGACAGTCGCCCAGCAGGAGGTGGAGCCAGCTTTGTGGTTAGGCAGGCACAGCCCTTCACTATCAGGTGCTATCTCCTCCCACTTCCCTGGCAGCAGATGCTGCCTTTCATCCACGGGGCTGGCTCAGATAACCCCCCGGGGCTCTGCAGACCCTGTCATCCTCAACCCAGACAGTCAATCCACAAACAGTCCCAGGCACACAGAAAGGTTTAGACAAGAGAACAGCCACTTTCTAAAAGTGCCATTCTCAAACACAGAATCTAAAAACAACCTTTACTAAAAGATGTGTTATTAAATGCTGAGTTCAGGGATATCTTTCACTTATGTCCCATCTTGTTCCTATGGGAAGATAGGCTGGGATCCAATGGGACCAGCCTCCCCCATGTTACTCTATGGAGCAAGATAGCCTTACAGCAGTGAGCACACAAAATGGCTGCTGCTCACTACCAGAGCATGTTACCTGCACTAGTACATGCTCTACCTTATCCATGCACTGCACCCTGCCCAGGGGGGTACCTTGAGCCTTCCATAGGGGTGACTGGTGTGCACAGACAGGGAAGGGTTAGGCCCAGCCAGTGGGGACACTGGCCAGGCGGATATGGCAGTCCACTGACTGCACACAGGCCCTGCGCTGGCAGGCCTGAGACATCATTTTAGGGCAACCCGGGACGCCGCCACGAGACGTTACACGAACTTTGAGCACCCGACTGCAGGTGCTCAGTGGTTATTACCACGAACACCGAGTTCTACCACGGACCGGTGACCTCGTCTTTTTAAGTTTATGCCCGTATTGGAGCCCGGCACTAGAGGACTTTACAGGAAATTATCTTTACGAATATTAGATTCTCTGCAAATGGCCACTCCACCTTGAACCAGTTTTTACCTGGCTCATTTGCATTCTGAAGACTGCGGGATATAGTATAAGAACACCCACTGGGCGCACTATGTTGTATCAAGTTTACAATACCTTCTCTGAATAAATGAAGGTTGCATGCCTTTGAATACCCAGAATCGGCTAGCGTGCGATCCACAAGGTGGGTCTGTATAGATCCCCGTCTTGAAACTGAACCAATTCGCCCTGATGAAGTTCCACAATGGTTAATGGAACGAAACGCGTTGGCTGTGCCTGTATTTTGAACTACTAATAAAGAAGAAGATAAACAATACATTTCCTTTCCTTTGGACTCTAATTGTGTGCACCTTCCACTTTTTGCGTTTGTATCTTTGACCTAAACACCTATTGGTAGCAGGTGTAGGAAGAAGTCTGCACCACCTAAAACTTAGAAACACGTAACCAGTAGTGCTTGACCTGGTCTGCTGCCTTGATCCTTTCTGGTATTTTGCTGTCATCATTTTAGGGCTACTCATGTGGGTGGCGCAATCTGCGCTGCAGGCCCACTAGTAGCATCTGTCATCACCAGCCCTGGCACACACAGTGCACTTTACTAGGGACTTCATGGTGACACAAATATGCCAATCAGGTATACCCAATCAATATGACAATTTACAGAGGGAGCACTTACCCTCTGACATCTAAACCAGCAAAAACGAAATCCAGCACAGCATCAAAAATACATGAGTCAGAGGCAAAAAGATGGGGGAAAAACCACGCCAAGGATGTCAGGTCTAACACGTGTCCCCTCCAGCTGAAAGTGGGGAGAACTACCCAACCTCTTGGGAGTCCTCATCACTAAGGCGGAAGAATCTGGACAGACCATCAGCATTGGCGTGTTCTGTACCAGGGCGGTGCTCCACCGTGAAGTCCATCCCCTGTAGGGAAATGGACCACCTCAACAGTTTTGGATTCTCACCCCTCATATGCATTAACCATCTGAGGGGCCTGTGGTCGGTCTGAACACGGAAGTGAGTCCCAAACAGGTAGGGCCTCAGCTTCTTCAGAGCCCAGACCACAGCGAAAGCTTCCCTTTCGATTGCACTCCATCTCTGTTCCCTGGGGAGTAGCCTCCTACTAATGAAAGCCACCGGTTGGTCTTCACCCTCCTCATTGATCTGTGAGAGTACTGCTCCCACGCCTTGCTCTGAAGCGTCAGTTTGCACAATGAACTCACTTGAAAAGTCAGGTGCCTTAAGCACCGGTGCTGTGCACATGGCAGTTTTGAGGGTGTCAAAAGCAGTTTGACAGGCCTCAGTCCAATTCACTTTCCTGGGCTGATTTCTAGATGTCAGCTCTGTCAAAGGGGCTACAATGGTGCCATAACCCTTGACAAACCGTCTGTAATACCCGGTGAGACCTAAAAAGGCTCTCACCTCAGTCTGGGTCTTGGGAGGTTCCCAAGCCAGAATGGTATCAATCTTTGCCTGTAGGGGCGCCACCTGGCCGCTCCCCACCTGGTGTCCCAAGTACACCACAGATCCCTGCCCTATCTGGCACTTACTGGCCTTGATAGTGAGGCCTGCCTTTTGCAGAGCCTTCAACACTGCGCAGAGGTGTTGCAAGTGTTCCTCCCAAGTGGAGCTGAACACAGCAATGTCATCCAGGTATGCTGCGCTGAATTCCTCCAGCCCTGCTAATACCTGGTTGACCAGTCTCTGGAATGTGGCAGGGGCATTTTTCAACCCAAAGGGCATGACACGAAACTGGAAGTGCCCCTCTGGTGTTGAAAATGCTGATCTTTCCTTGGCCCCCTCAGTTAAGGCAATCTGTCAGTAACCTGAAGTCAAATCAAAGGTGCTCAGGTACCGGGCAGCTCCCAACCGATCCACCAGCTCATCAGCTCTGGGGATGGGGTGCGCATCAGTCTTGGTGACCGCATTGAGCCCACGGTAGTCCACGCAGAAACGGAGTTCCTGGGGGCCACCAGGTGTAGCAGCTTTCTTAGGCACTAAGACCACTGGGCTAGCCCAGGGGCTGCTGGAGGGCTCAATGACCCCTAGCGCTAACATCTTAGAAACCTCTTCTTTGATGCTAGCCCTGACCTTGTCAGCCACTCTGTAAAACTTCTGTTTCACAGGCAGGTTGTCACCAGTGTCCACATCGTGGACACACCAGTCAGTGACACCTGGGGTCAGGGAAAACAGGGGGGCGAACTGACCCAAGACTTGGCGACAGTCCTGTTGCTGCTCTGGGGTCAGGGTGGGTGAGAGTATCACCCCATCAACTGACCCATCTTGCTCCTTGGTTGCCAGGAGGTCAGGGAAAGGATCACTATCCTCCACCCCTCCTGCATCTGTAGCCATGAGCAAAGTCACTGCTGACCTCTCAAAGTGGGGTTTGAGGCGGTTTACATGCAACACTCTCAGGGGCTGCCTGGGAGTCTTCAGGTTAACCAAGTAGGTAACCTCGCTCTTGCGCTTCACCACCTCATATGGCCCAGACCACTTGTCATGGAGCGCACAAGGCTCCACTGGCTCCATCACCCACACTTTCTGCCCAGGTTGGAACTCCACAAGAGAGGTGTTCTGATCATACCATCTCTTCATTTCCTCCTGGCTAGCCTCCAGGTTCTCTTGAGCGAGCTTCCTGAAGCGCTTGGTCTGATTGCGGATGGCCAGCACATAGCTGAACACATCCTGAGGGGTTTTCCCACGGGATTTCTCCCACCCCTCCTTCACCAGAGTGAGAGGTCCTCTGACAGGGTGGCCATACAGCAACTCAAAGGGGCTGAACCCTAAGGATTTCTGAGGCACCTCCCTGTATGCAAATAACAGGCATGGTAACAAGACGTCCCACTTCCGCCTCATGGGCTCCTCTAGGCCCATAATCATGCCCTTTAGGGTGCGGTTGAATCTTTCAACCAACCCATTTCCTTGAGGATGGTAAGGTGTGGTGAACTTATATGTCACTCCACACACCTCCCACAGAGACTTCATGTACCTAGAGATGAAGTTTGTACCCCTGTCAGAAACCACCTCTCTGGGGAATCCCACACGGGAAAAGATCCCCATTAAGGCACGGCCCACCACAGGGGCTGTGACTGTCCTGAGAGGGACTGCTTCAGGGTATCGGGTGGCATGGTCCACCAAGACCAGGATAAACCTGTTGCCTAAGGCTGTCTTGGGGTCCAGGGGCCCCACGATGTCAATGTCCACCCTCTCAAAAGGGGTGCTCACCACAGGAAAGGGTTGGAGGGGTGCCACGCACTTCCCTCCGCTCTTGCCACTGGCCTGACAAGTTTGGCAAGACTTACTAAAGGCAGCGACGTGCTTCTTCATCTGGGGCCAGTAGAAGTGGGTGACAAACCTGTAATAGGTCTTGTCTTGCCCCAGATGTCCTGCGAGAGGCACGTCATGAGCCAGACCCAGTAGGAAGTTCCTGAAGCGCTCGGGTACCACCAGCACACGGGCTGCACCGGGCTCAGCGAACTTAGGCTCACTATAAAGTAAGTCATCCTCCCAGTAGATCAAATGTTCCTTGGACCCCAGGCCTGCTGCCTGGTCTGCAGCCTGCTGCCGCACACCAATGAGGGAAGGGCACTCCTTTTGAGCTTGGCAGAATTCCTCCCTGGAGGGACCACCATCTTGCTGCCACTGGGACAGCTCAGGCAATTCCCCTAGTTCGGCCACCTGTTCCCCTGTAGGTTCCAGGGCATCCCCCTCAGGTTCTGCTTCCTCCTGGACCGTGGGAACAATGGGGGCTGGTTTCCCGCGCCCTCTGCCCCTTCCTCTCTTGACAGGTCCCTGGGCCATTGTTCCAGGCTCCAGTTCTGCCAATCCACCCTTACTGGCTGCCATTGCACGTGTGGTCACACAGATCCACGCAGGCAAGCCCAACATTTCCAAGTGAGTCCTGTGCTCTACATCTTTCCATGGAGAGCTCTCCAGGTCATTACCTAATAGACAATCTACAGGCAAGGCATCACTTACAACAACTTCTAATGTACCGGAGACTCCTCCCCACTCAAATGGAAAACGTGCCAACTTGCAGAGGCGCTCTGAACTGTCAGCTGCCACCACAGGACGGAGTACCTCGGGAATGATCTGCTCTTCAGACACCCATTGACACCTGACAGATGTCACACTGGCCCCTGTGTCTCTCAGAGCTTCTATCTCTTTTCCATTGATGGTCACCTTCTGCCGATATTTCTTAGTGTTTAAGGGCAGCAAGGTTTCCTGGGCCATCTCTTGGTCTCCTAAAGAGACAAGGGTCATCAGTGCTAACCCCTCCTCCCCACTAGAAATCAAATCCCCTCCCAAAGCTACACTAGCTAATGCCGGTGTTGGAGCACCAGTGGGTGCTGGAGGTTTCTTTGGACATTTGGGGGCAATGTGCCCCACCTCCCTACAGGCATAGCAAGTGGGTGGGGGCCTGTTGTCCTGCTTGCCCTTATGGGGCCAGGACTGCTTAGACTTGGGGGATTGAGACTCTTTCTCCTGGGAATCATTTTGGGGCCCTTTAGAAGACTCCTTTTGATTACCCGTGTCCCCCCCACTCTTCTGCTGGGGACCCTGTCCAACCTTGGCTGGGGTACTTACCACCCCCTTGTGGACCCTGGTGCTAGTCCAGCGGTCCGCCTCTTTAGCAAGCTCACTGGGATCAGTTAACTTGCTGTCTAAAAGATGCTGGCGCAGCTCTGGAACACATAAACTACTTAAGTGCTCCCAACTAATCAAGTGACACAACCCCACATAATCAGTAACTTTGCTGCCCTTTATCCAACCTTCCAGTGCACGCGTGTACATACTCACACACTCCACCCAAGTACTTGAATCAAGCTTCTTGAAGTTCCTAAACTTCTGGCGGTACTGTTCTGCAGTGAGCCCATACCTGAGGCACAAAGCCTCCTTCATGGAGGGGTAGGCTAAAGTATCTGTTGCTTCTAAGGGTGCCAAGACATCCCTCCCAAAGGCCTCAAAGTGCTTCCATAAACCTGCCCCCCAACTTTTCTCAGGCACTTCATTCATCTTTAGGGCTAGTTCATACGCTCTAAACCACGCATAAATATCCTCACCCCTCTGATAATTCTGTACCAGATCCTTTGGTATGTATACCTTACCCGCCTGTACTGGTTGTGCGCTGCCACCATTAGAGCTGGACCCCCCTTGTTTTTCTTTGATGTCCATCTCCCTCATGTTCCTCTCATGAGTCAATTGGAGTTTCTTCTCCTCCAAAGCGAGAGCATGTCTTCTCTCTTCCGCCGCCTTCTCATTTTCAAGGCGCAGTCTCCTTTCATCTGCTTGGGCTCTGAGTTTAAAAATCTCAATCTCATGAGCCCTCGCTCTCTGATTATCCTCCAGCTCCTCTGGAGAAATAACCCTACTGGAATGGTTGCTGCCAGCCTTAGATGCTGACCGCGCTGGCAAATCACTGAGCAAAAAAACATTCTCCGGTGCGCCTTCCACTTCAGTAGCTTCTTCTGAGACATGTTTGGCCTCCCACCAGGCCCTCAGAGCTTTCTGTAGCTCTTCCTTGTTTGCGCTGCCCTTCACTGGGCATCCAAGCTGTTTGCAGAATTGTTTCAGGATATCCTTTCTGTAGTTGTACAGCTCCTGAATTTCGAATTCCACTTCCAATTCTACTCTCACGCTTGCCGCTTTCACAGACATGATGCTTCCTAACCTTTTCAACAAAAGGTTTCACCAAAAAGAAAAAAAATCTTGCGCAACCTGTGCTGCTAAACTAGACTAGTGATGTACAAGAGATCACTGCAGGTCAAGTGCAATTATTAGTTCAGAATCTGCACCGCTGTCCAACAATGTTAGATCTGGGGGTCTCTAGTTGGCAGAGGTAAGTACCTTAGACCAAGTAGGGACCCTTGCTTCTAGTCAGGGTGAAGGAATACACACAGTAGATAACCTCCGCTCTCCCTCTAGGTAGCTTGGCGTGAGCAGGCAGGCTTATCCCCAAGGCAATGTGTAGAATAATTGCACTCAACACAACAATAATCCCCAATCCACCACAAACTGAGACCACACAGGTAAGTATATTATTTGAGTTATTTTTTGAGCTAACCAGAATTGAATTTGTTCCCGTTTTGCGGGTATTTTGCCAATGACTGATTGTATAGTCTGTGGTGTGATTTTGTTTATATTCCCCTGGTGAGGGGTGTGTTGTGGGATTCTTATTGCTGGTTGAACTGTTGAAGTCCCCATGACATATTGGACCAATTGCCTATGTATTTTACTTAGTTGTTTTAGCTGAGCTAAAAGTTCCCGGTCTGACATCTTTTCAATGTCGGGATGTGGTGTGTAGCTGGCTAGAACCGGCCATGTGGCTCCTGGTCTACCTAGTGGAACGAGCCTGGTTATGTGATTTTGATGTTTTAGGGCGCTGTTAGATCTGGGGGTCTCTAGTTGGCAGAGGTAAGTACCTTAGACCAAGTAGGGACCCTTGCTTCTAGTCAGGGTGAAGGAATACACACAGTAGATAACCTCCGCTCTCCCTCTAGGTAGCTTGGCGCGAGCAGGCAGGCTTATCCCCAAGGCAATGTGTAGAATAATTGCACTCAACACAACAATAATCCCCAATCCACCACAAACTGAGACCACACAGGTAAGTATATTTTATGAAAATATATATAACTTTATCTAGTTTCAGGCAGTAAAAAGCAGTAATACTATAATCACTTTTTCAGGAGAAGGTTGCACTTAATTTTAATGGTTGCAAGTAATTTCAGGAAATTTTTATATCATCAAATGTCTCAAGTCTCTCAAATCAGTATCCACAAATGACATAACTGATTTATGTCACGTAGGTTTTGAAATGAAGGTCTAGCAATGCCAATGGGCTAAGTTATCCCAAATCAGCCTTCTCAAGCAATAAGCCCCAAGCGCGGCGAGCCCGCCTCACCAGATACTCCTGGGACTCCTTTTCTACTGATCACGCTCAGCCTCGCAGCCCCGGTGGATTTAGGCGCACCGCGCCTCACAGAGCACACTCGCTCCTTGCCCCGGCCGGTCCCAGCAGCCCTCCGCCCGCTCTCGGTTCCTCGGGGAGCGGCGGGGGACTAGCGCTGCGTTCCAAGCAGGGACAAGCAGGCCAGGGGCAGGGGGCACTCATGGCGCTCCCTCGGCGAGGTCGGGTCGGTCTTCCCCGGCTTCGTCACTCCCACGCAGCTTCCTACCAAGGAGGGCGCCGAGGACCAATCCGGTCGCGGCGTTCACGCCAAGCCTCCACACACGCCCGGGAGTCAGCCAATGACAGCGCGGCTCCCGGGACCAGCCCCTGGATGATGCTGAGCCGGCAGCCAATCAGTGCGCGGCCTCGGCGATGACGCGGCGGCGCTGGGCCAATCCCAGCGCGGCGTTACTGGAGGGGCTCGTCTCGCTGGGCCAATAGGAGCACGGCGGCTTCGATCTTTGCTGCCGCGCTCCTGGTCACGAACGGCCGCTTTGGAGGGTGTTTCTGGCCCTGGGCTGCGACGGTGATTTGGCGGCAATAGATTTTCGGGGCCCCAGGTCGCGGTTAGACCGTTTCTAACCAGCAGATCAACAGGGGGGATCCTGGGCGCAGGGAAACACCACGGGCCTCGTTTCACCCCTGAATCTGTGCCGATGAGCACAGCGATCGCTCCTCACAGCTGGCTATTAGAAACACGCGTTGGGGCAAAACACCACACGATCTCCTCAGCAGTTCTTGGCAAAGCTTGGGAACCTTTTGACCCTGGGCTCCAAACAGGAGGCCAGCTCTTCTCAGGCCCTTGGAGATTCAGTAAAGACACAGCACACAGCAAAGTCTTGGCAGTTTCAAGCAGGCAGGGCCACAGCACACAGCAAAGTCCCTTTCTTCTCCTCTCCTTCAGTTGGACAGCAGGATAGGTCAGCCCTTAAATCACACAGCAAGGCAATCTTCCATCAGCTCCTTCAGCAGTCCTTCTTCTGGCAGAGGTTCCTCTTGATTGTAGAATCTGATTTTCTGCAGTCAGGGGTCCTTCTCTTATACCCCAAAAAGGCTTTGAAGTCCTTTGAAGTCTTTTGAAGTCTTTGTGCAAAGGGGGCCCTGAGCCCGGTCCAAACCAGTTCTGGGGGTCTGGGGTGTTTCTGGTTTCCTTCTTCCTCCCTGTCCCAGGGACAGAGGTGACAGTCGCCCAGCAGGAGGTGGAGCCAGCTTTGTGGTTAGGCAGGCACAGCCCTTCACTATCAGGTGCTATCTCCTCCCACTTCCCTGGCAGCAGATGCTGCCTTTCATCCACGGGGCTGGCTCAGATAACCCCCCGGGGCTCTGCAGACCCTGTCATCCTCAACCCAGACAGTCAATCCACAAACAGTCCCAGGCACACAGAAAGGTTTAGACAAGAGAACAGCCACTTTCTAAAAGTGCCATTCTCAAACACAGAATCTAAAAACAACCTTTACTAAAAGATGTGTTATTAAATGCTGAGTTCAGGGATATCTTTCACTTATGTCCCATCTTGTTCCTATGGGAAGATAGGCTGGGATCCAATGGGACCAGCCTCCCCCATGTTACTCTATGGAGCAAGATAGCCTTACAGCAGTGAGCACACAAAATGGCTGGTGCTCACTACCAGAGCATGTTACCTGCACTAGTACATGCTCTACCTTATCCATGCACTGCACCCTGCCCAGGGGGGTACCTTGAGCCTTCCATAGGGGTGACTGGTGTGCACAGACAGGGAAGGGTTAGGCCCAGCCAGTGGGGACACTGGCCAGGCGGACATGGCAGTCCACTGACTGCACACAGGCCCTGCGCTGGCAGGCCTGAGACATCATTTTAGGGCTACTCATGTGGGTGGCGCAATCTGCGCTGCAGGCCCACTAGTAGCATCTGTCATCACCAGCCCTGGCACACACAGTGCACTTTACTAGGGACTTCATGGTGACACAAATATGCCAATCAGGTATACCCAATCAATATGACAATTTACAGAGGGAGCACTTACCCTCTGACACTGATCAGCAGTGGCAGAGGGTCCAAAGCATCTAAACCAGCAAAAACGAAATCCAGCACAGCATCAAAAATACATGAGTCAGAGGCAAAAAGATGGGGGAAAAACCACGCCAAGGATGTCAGGTCTAACAGGCGCCATCAAACCAAAGCAGGTGCTCTTGGTATGTTAGTGGAATTTCAAGGTCCTTGAAAGGGGCGTATTCCTCTGGAGATTCCTCTATTTTGTAATAGTGGAAGTTGTGTGTTATTGGATTTGCTTCAGGAAAATGTATCCATGAATAGAATACCTCTGTCTGCCGATATTCATGGGCCTCCACCACAAATATGACTGTACCACCTCTTGATGATAGTCCATTTCCTATAAGTTTAGCAGTAATTGTTTTTCTTACATTTACCGGAATGAGTATAGCATTCGGGTCTTCATTTTGGAGACTTGTGTCATCCGCTAAAAGTTGAGCTGCTATTCTAGCTCTCTCCCTTTCTTCATCACTTTCTACCATGTTTCTTGACAGAAAGTTCTTTTATTTTGCAGAAATCCCACAAATCGAAGGTTGTTGTGCCAAGCCCTCCCTTCGGTATCCTCTGGAAGCAGTGCCAGACCTTTCTGAATCTTCTCCATAGCTGCTACTTTCTTCTTTAAGGTTTTGATGTCATCCTCCACCTCCGATATGCGGGTCTCAGTCCTGGTGATGCGTTCAACCGCATTGTGTAAGTCCTGCCTTAGCAGCATAACGTCGGAGCCCACCGCCCCGATCTTGGCGTCTAGCATGTTGTACTGTAGTTCCTATATTCCCAATAGGCTCTGGGCATTGGAATTATATAAACAGTCATTTAGAAGTAGGACTGAGGTCATCTAGGTCTCTACTGAATATGTTAGACTTAATTAGGTATGCCAGCTAGCTCAGTGGTCACTAGAAACTTTCTCGAGTGAACAGGAAGGAGTTAACTTTCCTGAATATACAAGAAGGGATTCGTTTCTGACAACCGCATAAACATGACAACTTTGCTCCCCCTAGAATAAGGAGTATATCTCCAGAGTTGTGTGAAAACAATAGACAGCTATTTCACTCAGTCAATCGTACATGCTTAGTTTCACCAGGAGTGCAGAAAATAGAGAGACGGGCGTTTTCAATAAAAGTGGTTATTTATTGAGCAGTTTTCTTTCTCATGCAAGAGAAATGAATTGCCACAATTGCAATATTTATCATGAAGTAAAGTGCGTACAGTAAAAGGAGTATTATGAAATAATACTGTAAAAGCATTTATGTGGTTTCTAAGCCATAAGATACTTAAAATGGATACAATATATACATACTTAAAATCATTGACTAAACATGCTCAAATGGTGCTTCTAAGATACTCCTACCCCAGTGTACCTAACCTAAGCCTAGAACGTGGGAAGGAGTAAGTGAGTTGCACTTTAAGTTAAGTTAGTTTTGCCAAGAATCTGGATCAAGAATTCTCTAAGGATCTAATCAGCTCTGTACCTTGGGTATAGAAAGAAGGAGGTCTTGTATCTCTTTCTCAGGACTCGATCTTCCAGCAACCTGCAAGGGTGACTGGAAACACTGGAGCTGGATTTCTCGGCAGGAGAAAAGACAGCGTCTCTCTCAGTGTGTCAATGGGAGGGTCGGCTTCCTTCGGCACTCGCATCAGCTGGGCTTCGGGTAGGTAGATAGCCGATCTGCTCCAAACCACTGTGTGTTTGCTTAAGGCAGATGCTGGTAATTTTATACCTGGAAGGTGCCGAGTTTGACGTAAGGTTGGACATAAGACGTCACTAAGAACTGGCAGTTCTTTTAGCACTCCAGGATTTCTAGGACGAATCAAAACAGAAGCAGGGGGAATTCCTGGGCTGCAGGAGGCTTGGTTTGTTTAATGAACTCATTGTACTTTCTAGGTGTCTAGGGAAGTAGCCTTGACATATTCAGACTGCATTGGCATATGGATATGATTCTTATGCCTTTATAAGGATCTGATTTGTTATAACCACATAAGGGCATGAATCGGGAATATTTAATTAGGGTCCTAGATGCAATTGAGTGCTACGTTGTCCGGCACCTGGCCCTGTGATCCCGCAGCCCCTGTCGCAGCACCCGCTCCAGTAAACTTGTCTATGGTGCCCTGCTTGGTGTGGCCTCCACTGCCTTTGTCTCATGTCATTGTCACAATGTAGGTGCTGCCCCCAGGTACTCAGGGGGACCGCTTAGGGGGCTGAGCGCAGAAACAGCCCGATATCTATGACACTTAAGCCCAGGTCAACAGTTTCTCCCTCCAGGCCTCTCAGCAGGTGGTGACCGGCATGAGGGTACACAAGATGGGTGACAATGCACCCTCCCTGTCACCCCCGAAGGCCTCGCTTCACTGCTCCATGGCCCGGCCCGACCACCGATGAGTGCCACTGACCCTGGCCATGCCCGGAGCGCCACTAATGTCTCTATACTAGTTATGCCCAAGCGTACCTGCGCCTGGGCATGGGGCTGAGCTGTGTCGCCTTCCGCTGCTTTTAGGGCTCCACTGGTCAGCACGTTGATGAATATCCAGTGCCCAGCGCACGCCTCCAGCGCCAGGCAGCTTCAACACTTCTGGCAGCCCAGAGTGGATAGCTGGACTGTCAATGGCCCCGGGGGCACTGCCCCTCCTCCGCCACCAAACACCGGATTGCCACCGGGGCAGTCAGGGACACTATGAGGGGGGGCCCACCGGTACCCCCAATCCACTGCTGCACCTCCGGGCTTGTCTGACCTTTTGCCGCCGCCCGGGACTCTGCAAAATGGCCACTATCGGTCCTTGGCCTCCTCACTCCGGGTCTCAGTCCCTGCAGCCCGAGACTGCCACCTGAATGCGCCTCCTCTTTCTGTCTGCCACCACGTCCCGACTTCCCGCAGCAGCTCAGCCCCAAGGAAAGGGGGGGGGACAGGACTCCACCGCAGAGCTCCGGGAGCCGGCCACCGGCGGCACCTCCAACAGCCGCACCATCCTCCGAGCCTCCATACCCTGCCCGTCTGGCCAATTGAGGCCCTGGCTCCTCCCTGGCCGTTCCCCGCTATGCTGCTTCAATTCGCTGGACTTCAATTGCCGCCGCACCTCCAGATCCCTGGCTCACGTCAGAGAACTCTTCTGATGTTATATGGTTCTCCGACACAGGGGCACTCCGCAAGTAATGTCCGAATGCAGGATATTCATAAAGGATATTGGATGGCTGGTCGGAGTGCGATTAAGCCGCAACCGCCATCTTCACCGTTCAAGCCACGCCCCTAGATAACGTATTTCTGCCTTGTGTCACCACTACTTACCTCTGTTGCTTCACCGATTTAATGATAGTTTTTGTAGCGACAACTGAAGGATGGAAGACTGAGTCAAGTGTTTAACTTGTTGAGTCATCTTGCTTCACAATACTCATGGCTGAAGGAACAATGTCATTGTAACCCCTCATTTTAGATTCTGCAACTATAGATGCTAATCCATCTTGCACCTATTTTGCGGTTGACCAGGATTCATGTTACCACGCAAACTATCCTTAAACCAATGTTTCTAAAAAAACAAAATTGGGATATTTCCCAGAGGGTTTAATCCCCGCATTACGTCTGATAGCTCGGTTTGGCATAGTTATGAGCATCACATTTTATAGATTTAAATCTTTAAATAAACATTAATTTAGCTAAGCATCAACATATCTATCTATCTGAGCAGAAGCCAGAAGAGGAACTGCTCTTTCAAAGACACTGTTAACATTTGAATATTCCATCAATTTCAATTCCTGAATATTCAATGGCAAACCTGTTTATGAATTGAGGAATTTGACACTGAAACACAGTGACCTCAAACAAGACCTTAGTGTAAGAGACCATGATTTAAGTTTTATTTTAATGAATTATGATTTTTCTTAGTATCTCTTTTTTTTAGTCTTTAGGGATTCTTTGCTCTCTCTTTATTTTAGCATTCATATTTTACTAATTGTAATAATTTTAAGCAACTCTAAAAAATAATTACATTAGGAATTCAGAATTACTTGCAAACTGCATCAAAGCATATTGCCAAAATAGTCACTTTAAAAGCGGGCATGAAGAAAAGTCCATTTAAAAAGATAATTGTATTCACTTGCACTCCATAATGTTTTCTGGAAACAGTTTCCTGATGCCATTCTCACACCTGACAAAAAGAGAAATACCTGTTAATTAGATGGGCAGAAATAATTGAATGATGCCATAAGAAAAGAATGGCGTTTGGTTGTCTAGAGCGGGAACGAGAAACTGCCCCAGAGCAGAGAGAAATTCCTTAATGTGGAGAGGCTTTTCTCTTCGTCTGGCAAGATGAACATTTTGGCAGTGCCCAGGAAATTAGTCAACTTCAAAAGCACCTTCCCCATAACAGGCAGATTCCATATGACAACTGGTCTGGCCCTTTTCGTTGTTTGCCCCACTTTCTCCCCCAGTTAGGTAGGCTCCAAGCTCAGTGTAGACGGAGCAGCCCCAGTACTGGTTTGAAGTGAACACAGAGGAGGGGTAGCCAATTACTATGGCCACTGCTCTAGGTGGGCACAAACTCTGCACAAAAGAAGAAGAGTTTCAATATCTGGGAATTAGGGAGTGAGGGGTAGTGTGGGATCGTTTACAGTAGGGTTCACGGGACCAGCTGCAAAACTGGGTAGGGTTACCCTGGGAACTTTGACCATATTAGTTAGTTAGGGAGGGGAGGGACTGGGGTTGAGCTTGGTTTTATATTATTGAAACCTTCAATGTATCTAACAATATTTACAATTCTAGGCACAGGCTATCTGGTTTACAATCTCATTGCATCAACATTGTGGGTGTGACTAGTGGGAGTGGGTGTTAATGGCTGGAATGTCTTGGAAATTTAGCAAACATGCATAGACTTGGTTGTTGATATTCCCACAAAGGGTGTTACGCATGTACTTTGTGAGTACCAGAATTTTTGAAATTGTACATTATGTGCATCTATGCATTTGTAACGTTTTGCCCATGTGAGTACGTACATAAAGTTGCAACCTCCGCAGGTTCTGATGGGTACGCCTGGATTTCTCTATCAATTCAAAACATTTGTATTAAAAAAAGAAGTGTTGTTTGTAACCTTGGGTGTGTAGTTTTTTTGTGTTTATCAGGGCCTGTCGTGTTGTTGTTGTTGCAGTCAGCACAGGAAACACAGGACGCCAGGTGAGGGTGGTCCCTTTCTTTATTATTATGGTGGGAGCGTGTCGCAGCACATCTGTCCTCTTTGTCGTCCTACGTCCTCTGTCCACTTCCTGTCCCTACAGGATGTGGTGTCCAGTGACCTGGTCACTGCCCTATTACCCACAGGGTCCTAGTGCCCTACGTCAGTTGTCACCCTACAGTCATGGTTGCTACATCTCCCCCTTTGTCACAAACAAAAGTTCTTTGTCACATGCACAAAGTCTTGGTACATCATAGAGGTAGTGATGGAGAGAGAGAGAGAGAGAGAGAGAGAGAGAGAGAGATACTTTCTCTACATTTCTTCAATTAGTCTTTTTGGCTTTCTGCACATTCTGCTTGGTCTTGTCTCTCTGCTAGTTTCTTGCTCTCTGTTTTCCACTTTCGGTGATGTTGCTACTGGTTCTTCCTCTTCCACTTTGAGCTCCTTGAAGTGGGAACTGCTTCTCGTTATAGGTTGATGGTCGGATGCTGCCGTCACCATTGATCCTTTTACTTTGGTCACTACTAGAGGATCCTTTGAGAATGGACTTTGTTTGTGGGGAACCCCAGGCAGCAAATATGTCGTCTAACGCTGGTAATGTGGCACTTGCTGATGTCGACGATATTTCTCTCACAATTGGAAATCTTGAAAACTCATCAATGACCACTAACAGGTATTTTTCAGTCTCTAGTGGTCCATAAAAGTCTGCTGCCAGCTCAGTCCATACTGCCGGTGGCAGTTCTGACATTTGCAACGGTGCTGGCTTGGAAGGTGGTCCTGTTACTTGACAGACATGACAGTGTGCTACTTCTTCTTCCACCATGTTGTCCAGTCCTGGGAACCACACTTTTTCTCTCAACATCTTCTTTGTCGCTACAATGCCTCGATGTGATTTGTGAGCTAGTTCAATTGTTCTTTTTCTTAGTCGGTAAGGTACCACAATTCTTGACCCTCTCATCAGAATTCCGTTCTCAGTTTCAGACAGTTCTTCACTTATGTTTTTGAAGGCCAGCAGTTCTTCTTTTATGACCCCTTCTCCTGCGGGGCTGTTATTGTTAATGTGTCTCCATCTCTGTTGCCGCACTACGTTCCCGATTGCCTGCTTTGTCAGGTCTCTTTTTGTTTCTCGCTCTAGTTCTGCAATGTTATTGACGCCGGAGTGTTCTGTTTTAAGATGAAATTTAGGTATTCTTCTGCCATGGTGGTGCCATTTTCTCGATGGGGAAGTGGGTGTCGTGACATATAATCAGCTGGGTTGTGGTCTTTTCCGGGCTTGTGGACAATCTTGAAGTTGTAGTCCATCAGTCTGATCCCCCATCGTTCAATTCTTGGTGGTATTTTGGCGTTCTGGTTTCCATAGATGGTAACTAGTGCTTGGTGGTCCGTTACGATCGTGAATGGTTTCCCATAGATGAACATGTGGTAGTGCTCACATGCCCATACGACCGCCAGACTCTCCTTCTCTGGTTGAGAGTATGCTCTCTCAATGTCCGACAGGCTCTTGCTTCCATAGACTACGATCCGTCGTGGCGAGTCCTTTCCATGTTTATGCTGTGCCAGTATTGCGCCAAGACCTACCGGGCTGGCATCCACTGTCAATTCAGTGCATAAGTTCGGGTCAAAATATGCCAGGTGGTCTACTGCCGCCCTTATTTCTTCAAATGCCTTACTGCATTCTGTGGTCCATTTGAATGTTTGGCCCTGCTTCGTGAGTTCTCGCAGTGGGGTGCTCACTGTTGCGAAATCTTTGATGTATCGCGCACAATAGCTGGCAAGGCAAGGGAATGAGCACACTTCAGCTACATCTTTTGGTTCTTTTGCCTTCTCTAGGGTGTCCACTTTACTGCGATCTGGTCTCATTCCTTTCTTTGAGAAGATGTGTCCGAAGAATACCAGTTCTTCTCTTCCCATTTCACATTTCTTTTCATTTACTGTTAAGCCCATTTCCTCGAGCTGCGAGCATACTTTTCTCATTGCTTTGTCATGTTCTTCATCCGATTTGCCAAATACCAGGATGTCGTCACTGTAGTTCAGGCTGTTTTTGATTGGTCTAATGATCTGTCTGATCGTTTCCTGGAAGTTCTCAGCTGCTTATGATATTCCAAAACGTAACCGCGTGTAGCGAAACAGACCTAGGTATGTTAAGAAGGCTGTTATGTATCTGGACTGTTGGTCCAGTTCCAGTTGGTGATACCCCTTACATAGGTCTAGCTTGGAAAATCTTCTCATTCCCGTCAGGCAGCTAATCACGTCATCTAGATGTGGCTGTGTTGGGGATTCTCATGTCCACACATATTCTAATTTGTGCAGTGTCCTTTTTTGATACAGCAACTATTGGGGACACCCATGGCGATCTCCCTTCAGCTGGTTCGATGATGTCTTGTTCTAACAGTGCTTTTATTTCCTCTTCTACCTGTGGTTGTAGATGGATGGGTACCCTTCGGTTATGCTGGGAGACAGGTCTGACTGATTCGTTGATATGCAGTGTGATCTGTCGTCCTTTCAGCTTTCCAAGTCCTTTTGTTACCTTCGGGTACTCTTGTAAGATGTTCTCTTTGTCCGATATGTGATATGTCATCTGTAACAGGCCCATGACTTTCGCTGTGACATTGCTTAGTAAGCATAGTGCGGGAATGTCCCTTCGTAGCACATGAATTTTTCAGTGACGGTCTTACCTTTGAGCGTCATGGTGTCCGTGAACTTTCCCATGTTTGTTACTGGATTTTGTGCATCCCAGGTAAATACTTGTACACTTGATGATTGCAGGTGTTGGTTCCTCTTCATTTTTTCGTATTCAGTGGCGCACATAATGTTGCATAATGTTGCACGTGGCCCCACTGTCTAGCACAAATTCTGTTTGGTGTGGCCCTACGTCTAGGTCACCCAGTCTGTCTTCTTTATTGACTGCTTATCCACTAGTCTGATGTGTTCTTCCTCGTGCCCTTCATCTGTGGACATGAGGTATAGGCGTTCCACCTTCTCTGCTGTTTCTTCTTCTTCATCTCCCGACTCCAGCAACGAGCTCCTGGTGGTCGCTTCCATGTGTCGCACATGTCGGTTTGTTGTTGTTCTCGGTCTCCCTGTCCTTCCCCGTTAATTCTTGAATTGCATTCCTTGGCACATGGTGGCGAAATGGTTGCTTCTGTTACACTTTCGGCATATTTGACCAAATGCTGGGCATGCTCCTCGATGTAGAAACTCTAGCCCGCATCTGTAACAATGGAACCCTTGTTTTCTTGTCGCCTGTTCCTTCGACCCTTTCTTCCAATTTCCAGTTCGACTCGTGTCTGTCATTCTTTGGACTTGCTCCTCTCTTTAGTCCATCTGTCTTGCATGCGCCATCGCCCTTGCTTCCGCTCTCGCTAGATCTAGAATTCTTTCTAGAGTGGTTGGCTCCTTCAGTATTCTCGTACGAAAGTCTGTGTCACAACAGCCTTCTATCAGTCTTAGGTGGATGACCTGCTCATTGTCGTATTTTTCAAATTCGCAATGGGCTACTAATTTCCTTAGCCTTGTTGCAAAATCATCCATTGATTCCTCTGGCTGCTGAAAAGCTATGTTGAAGGTATATCTTTCAAAGTCGATGTTTCTTTGAGGATCAAACTTATTTGTTAGACATTTTATTAGTCCTTTGAATGTGCTTGTCTCGCTCTTTGGGAGTGTTATCAGAAGGTCATCCACTTCATCCCCCACCAGATTCAGGAATAGTCCTAGTTTCTTTTCTTCTACTACATCTGTTGCTTCCATGTATCGCTCAAACTTCACAATCCACTTCTCCCATCTTATTCCCACTTGTGGCTCTGATACACTGAATGGCATTGGCCTGCGATACTGTGCGCTTTGTTATGTTTCAGGCATCTTTGCTCTTTTATTTTGTTGCCTCTTTATTTCTTTTATTTCTGTGATGTTTTTGTATTGCTCTTGTCACTTTCTCCTTTTATATTTCACTTTATTATCTGTTATTCCTTGTTGTGGGGATACTTCTGTGTCCCTTTCCTTTTTTCTTCTGTATTTCTCTTTATTTCTTGCTTTATTTCGTTTTGCCTGACCCCAAGATGGCTGCCATGTATTTTCCACTGTTTTTCTCCTTTGTGTCACACACAAAATGGCTGCCCGTGCTCACTCGAGACTTCGCGATCGAAATCTCACGTTGCCTGTCTTTAAGATGGCCGCCGCGTTGTTTCTGTGCCCTGATTGGCTTTCCTCGCCTGTCTTCAAGATGGCCGTCGATATTTAGTCTTTTCGCGAGACCTCGCGTTTTAATTTTCGAGAGCGAGGACCTCGCGCTTCTGATCTCGGGCACTAGCGCTGTTTGCTGAACGCTGCTTACCGCGCTTAGATGTATTTCGTTGGACGCTGTCGGGGTGGGCTCCCGTGTAGCTCCTTGCGTCTTTCTTCTGCCGCTGACTTTATTCTTTTCGAACACACGGCGGAATTCTCATGTGTGTGGTTTTGTCACCTCTTCGTCGCCAGATGTCGTGTTGTTGTTGTTGCAGTCAGTACAGGAAACACAGGACGCCAGGTGAGGGTGGTCACTTTCTTTATTATTATGGTGGGAGCGTGTCGCAGCACGTCTGTCCTCTTTGTCGTCCTCAGTCCTCTGTCCACTTCCTGTCCCTACAGGATGTGGTGTCCAGTGACCTGGTCACTGCCCTATGACCCGCAGGGTCCTAGTGCCCTACGTCAGTTGTCACCCTACTGTCATGGTTGCTACAGGGCCCAGGGATTGGAAGCAGTTTTTCAGGATCACAATTTCTAGTAAAGTAAAGTGGCTCAAGTCAGAACTCATACTCCCAGGGTCCAAGCTTGAAACCTCACCTTCTGATGATAAGAACCACCATGACACCGCCTTTCCACATAATAACGTTGTTAATAGGTGATGTGATTTATGTTCACATCGTGCACCTCTGGATAATTGAACTGTGGATGTTACATTGGAAGGTTTTGAGCCATCATAAATAATGTGAAATACCAATTAATGTTTGTTTATAATTCTATTGATCATGTTAATTTTACCGGCGTGGGAAAAGTCTTCAGCTAATGCAGTTGTTGACTTCTTAAGTAGTGTTTTCGTGGCATATAGGGTTTCTTTTGGCAAATTCATAGTGCCAGGACCGTTCCAGGGACAGAAGGCACTTTCTGTATGCCCTCTACCTTGGGCCTCGCTCCACTCTACATATCAGTTGCATAGTCTCCTGTATAAAATACTATCCCATGCCTTTCACATTAGCCAATCCCTTTGTTAACCCACGATTTTCTACCATGTTTGACAATCTGAAGAAGCTCATAGTGCCATAACTGTATATCTACAATCATCCCATTATCTTAACAAATGTCTTTGTATATTCCCCTCACTTTATAGACTACTTTCACAGCCATCCGATAACAATCCAAAGTCCTGCAGGAAGTGTGAACGTTTGTTGCAGTGTGCGCCATTTACTCTTCTAGTGGTGGGATAGTCTGCCCTACTTGTGTGGAGTGAACATGAGTGAAACGTGGAAGATGACCCCTGATTAGTACTACTAATCTGTTGGATAACATACTCTTATGCTGCCACATAGGATTATCTGCCTTCATAACTTTAGCTGGCTTGTAACGAGGCAGAGTTTGATCAGCTGGATGCAGGCCACCGGCTCAGAGCATGAGATGCCATCATTGGATTTAATTAATAGGGTTAGTGTAGTTATTTAAGAGAAAGGTTACAGGAAGCAGTTCATAGATAGTGACTGATGTCAAGAAATAGCATTATCATATCCAATGCAACCTTGTTTATGAACTCAGAACATACGAGAAGATATGTAAACACAACTCCTTTTTAGGTCTCGCCTAGCCCAACGTGCATGCGCTGCTCTTGGAGAGGACCTCTTGTAATCACTGCAGACATTCAGAAAGCTTTCTGAAAGCTCGTGCGTCTGCTTGTTAAAACCTATTGGCCTTTACCTGTGGCTTTCAAAAATTGAAAGCCCCTGCCAAAAGCGGGTGCATGTCCCGCCTTCTCTCTATACATTGACTCCCATGGCCTAGGGGACTCGGGAGCGAGCAACAGCGCGGCTGGGTGCCAGCTGCCTACCTTACATTCCTTGCAATGAGCGGGCACCGCACTTGTTCTGATTCCTGCCTCTCTAATCCCCATTCAAGGTAATCCTTGCTCTATCTTCCGGTACTATCATCCTTTCTCCCAGCTCTGGCCTCACAGCCCTCGTGTTCATTGTCTTTGGCATCTCTCCTCGATCTCCCCCCTCTCTCCTATTCAGTTCTAGCTCTGGCTCTTAGTATCGGTCCTGCTTGCAGTTTTCCTCTCGCTGTTTTTGTCTGTCCCCTGCACGTTCTTAACCCATCACTATACTTCTCTCAGTCTCTGTCTTTCGTGCAGTGGCTTCGCATATTTTCCTTTCAAGTCCTCACTGTTTACCGCCCAGCTGTTTTTTTCTTTTTGTGACATGATCATCTTTGTCAGTGCCTCAATGTCTTGAACAGGTCATCTGAGGCCCGGAGGAGCAGATGCTTGCCAGCTCCACACCTGGGTGAGAGAAGCATGGAATCAGGGGGGGAAACATAAAACGTCATGGAAACAGTTTGCCTATTAAACTTATAAAGTGTAGTTAAAAAACAATTAATCAACAAGATCTTAGGGAGTTTGCTAGAAAAAAAAAGAAACGCAATCACTCCCATGAGAGGTGGCTTCCAAAGATGGGGTGCAGAACACAACCTTGATATTGCACTCATTGACTGAAAATTCTCCGTTATGGGAGAGACTGAAGTACTGATATCGAAAATCAAAGCGGTGTTCTTAGTATACTGGGAGAACAAAAAGTGTTTATGGACACATCATCAATGCTGTCAGCATAAACCGGTTTACTGTTTTTTGACGAACTGATATTTATTCATAAATTTGAGGGAAGAAATTGACTTCATGAATTCTCTAATTACAGAATTTGGAGTGAAGAACATCACGGTGCATGCAAGGCACCAGGACATACATGAGGAGCTTTCTTTTCAATACAGCAACTTTTGTGATATATGACCTGCAGCTGTCAGAATTCTTAGCTATTTAATGCTTTGGATGCAAAACAGAGATCTCATTGAAGTGACTGAATGCTGCTCCGATTTTCCTCCCTCAACAATGTGTTCCTGCTGCTGCTTGCATCCTTAGAGATCTATGGTTCCCTCTCAGGGATGCTTTTCAGACTGGTTTAATTCCCCAAACCTCTCAAGAAATAGGAAAATGGAGTCCTGAGCAGGGTTGAGTACCTTCCACTTTCATTTGGACATGAGTACAATCACAAAGTTCTGCCAGGTAATGGCAATACGAATAACAATTTGTTGCGGATGGGTCCTTCAATATACACCCCAGATCATTCACTGCTGTCCCTCTTTCCATCCTTAGTTTCCTTGGGGAAAAGGCTGCAACTATGTACTTTTAATCAGTTGTAGACTTATCTTTAAAAAAGGCTGCAACTCCTGTGATTGAGCACTGGGGTTCCCTCTAGTGATCAGTCTTGGAACACTGTGTTGGCACTTTAATTCTTCTTTGATATCTGAGGAAGCACAGGCACTGAGGAAAATATAAGCCTGTCGCAATGCTTTGTATAATTGTGACGTTGGATGCTGCTGCATCCTGAAAGAGAGGTGGACTGCCATGAGAACAAGCATTGGTATAGCCAATAGGTGTCGCCTTATAAGTGATTAGAAGTCCCAGCGCTAGAACCCAGACTCAGGGTATTCCGTGTCTGCTTTTCTCGCCGCTAAGCAAGCATCTCTCTGGTCTAGAGTAAGTGATGTGACATCCATCTTATAAGGATATTGCTCTTATTACATTGTGTGAGCTCTAGGTATTGCTAGATTCTACTTACCAACATTTATATATCTTTTTCCCGTTCTCTATAGGAGCTAATCTCTGTCACTTTTGCTTTTTATTATATCAGAATTGATAGTGGGCGACCCAGTATACCCTTGAGGGTTTGGGCAAAGAGTATGATGGGGTAAAGATACCTTCAAGGGATTTTAATAGACACAGGAATTTTGAATTCACTTAAAGGATGAGATCGTGTGGGCTTAGTGATTTGGACCCACTAATGCTGGTTATGCAACAACAAAAATGACATATATTCAAAGCTGTTACTTGTGAGTAATCAGTCAGGAGAGAGAGCAAAAAGAGATTGAAAAACGGGTATATATAAACAAAGAGTATTTAATCTTTTTTTCAAATCAAGTTAAAAAGTTGGGTACAAGATAAACAGCAAAGATGTAAAAGGGTAAAACCATTAATCCACACAGTCCTTGTTATATCAATTGCTCAAGCTTTTCTATCTAACACAAAATTAATTAAATGTTCAATGGTAGATAAAGCCACAGTCGACATTTCGGTCTCTATTCTTTCGTGTAGGAGACCATCCTCAGGACATGGATTTCATATCTTGAGTACCCTCAATCATGTAGGCACATGTGTCAATCATGCAAGCGTCCGGATCATAAAGTCAATTTCCTAGTGCTGATACCGATTCAAGAATTATCATATTGCGCTGAAGTACCCTTATGGGAGCCAACAGGTGTCCCAGGTACATGGAATAGTTTGCACCATAGAGATTAAAAATGCCCTGGCGGTATCTGTTAAGTTGGTCGTTTCCAAAACCACGGGTTTAGGGACGGGGTCCTCGTTAATTTTAAAGGATTCCCTTACACAATTGAAGGTATAGCGATGCCTTCTTGTAAATCTTTTTCAGTGAGGTAGTCAGTTCTGAGTTCAATGTGTCAGAGACCGTCCTCACGCAGCGAATGATACAGCAGTGGATGACAGTGCTAGGAAATTGACTTTATGATCCGGACGCTCGCATGATTGACACATGCGCCTACATGATTGAGGGTACTCAAGATATGAAATCCATGTCCTGAGGATCGTCTCCTACACGAAAGAATAGAGACCGAAACGTCGACTGTGGCTTTATCTACCATTGAATATTTAATTAATTTTGTGTTAGATAGAAAAGCTTGAGCAATTGATATAACAAGGACTGTGTGGATTAATGGTTTTACCCTTTTACATCTTTGCTGTTTATCTTGTACCCAACTTTTTAACTTGATTTGAAAAAAAGATTAAATACTCTTTGTTTATATATACCCGTTTTTCAATCTCTTTTTGCTCTCTCTCCTGACTGATTACTCACAAGTAACAGCTTTGAATATATGTCATTTTTGTTGTTGCATAACCAGCATTAGTTGGTCCAAATCACTAAGCCCACACGATCTCATCCTTTAAGTGATTTAAAAATTCCTGTGTCTATTAAAATCCCTTGAAGGTATCTTTACCCCATCATTTTCTTATATCAGTCAGCCTTTCCTTGGCTTGAATTGGCATCAGACACCGATTGTTGTTGCCAATTTATTCTGCGCATCTACGTTTCCTGTAAGACATTGCTGGGTTACTTCATGCTTAGATACCCTCTATTGTTGTTGTAAGTTTATTCTTTCTTCACCACACCCACTGGCTTTTTTACACCTGTTTTTCCTCTCTATTTGGTGAGAGTTACATACTTGCGGTTTATCTCTTTGCTCACGTTTTCCATCACATTTATTTCTCTTTCATCCTACACCTGGAGGCATTGTTTAGCCACTGCAGATCCATTTATAGGAATGATCATCCTTTTATTCTATGCTAATCTTGTCTGCTGTTACGAGGTTGGACAGTGACACAAAGATCCCCTTCACCTGAACCCATCCTTGCTTTATATTTTAGAACGGAGTCCTGGCTTTTATCATTCATCAGGCACCCACATGTTTCCTCCATATCTTCCATGCGGCATACCCTTGGATATCAACCTCTTTGTGCCCTGAAGAAGGTGGCAGCTACAGAAAAGCTTTACACTGAAACGCGCGTCAGCACTGTCCCCTGACAGAAACCTCGCAGGGGTACATGCAAAGAGAGACTATTGTATTGCTCAAATGTGCCTGATCTATCACCCCCTCTCAATGGACATATTAAAGGAATACTTATTGAACCAATGTTATAGATCTATTGAAAATGCACATTGATATCTGTTTATATTAGCCCATTTATTTAAATTTCTACAGCATTTCAACCAATTTCTGTCTGCATAACTATACATAGCATCACAGATATTACCCAGGCCGTGGGTTGTGCGTGATATCCCAAAACATTTTCTTGTGAGGCTCCGGTCTAAATATGTACTTTTTATTGTTAGGCTTTTTGAGTATGATAGATGTATGGATGCAAGTATGATATGATTGACTTTATGAAATAATGTTGTTTGCACAATTGATAGGATGACTTTTAGTTGTTCCCTGCCATGATTCATTTAGATTGGGGGACATACTAATAATCTCATTACTGTTCTTGTGGGTGCAAGTTTAAAATGAAAATGTTTATGATCACACCATTTGATGTGTTCTATTATTTAGTTAAAATATTATTAGAACATTCTCTAAAATATTTATTTACCACTCAAACATAAATAAAATATATGTTTGTATTAGATATACTTTCAATTTTTTGTAAATTTTAGGTGTTTGCAACAACTCTGGTCCCAATCCCCACTTGTGACATATGTACAGTTATCGAGAGACGTTTTACGCTCTACTTATTTTGTAGGCAGGCGACACTCATTCCCTCCTCTTGTTGGGTGTCTTTCCTAGTTTCAGGAATTTTAGATCTGATAAGAAAGGGTTGTAGTATATTCAGCGCCTAAACTTCCCTGCTTTATGCCATGCTGTGTTACATTTTCTTGTCTCTGCTTTAAAAACAAGCATTTGCAATTCAAACGGTCTCACCTTTGGGACCTTATACATATTAAGATGCTGCAGCACATTAGCCTACTGCTCACTTCTCATAAGCGAAGGAGTTATGGCATTACGACATGCCAGGTGAGTGTTGTAGGGGAAGGGAAATCCCTGCTTCTTACATCTCCCATGTGCCTGATTTTTAAAACACAAAACTCAGAGCGCTGATGCGAGTGACTGGGACCTATTGAATAGCGCACACTTCTAGTTGCACTTCACTTTTCGAAACTCAGAAGCAGCAACATAGTTGTGGTGTCAGCAGGGCTTTAAGTGGAAGCTTTTTCGGAATTATATATTATCCATAGTTGCTGCTTGATTATCTTATGCAACTAACAACCATTGACAAAGCCAATAGTCCTGACTTGTTGTAGGTATGATGTTACTCTGTCTCCCCTTATACTGGTGTCACGTCTTAGAGAGATAGGTTTCGGGGGCTCTGCCCTGAGTCTTCTTGCCTCCTCCCTAATGAAAGAGAACAGAGAGTGAAATGGGGTCAGTTCCTCTCTGCCCTAAACCCTTGCACTCTGGGGTTCCTCAGGGCTCTTCATTGAGCTCCACACTTTTTAACATCTATGTGGCCCCCTTGCAAGCGTGGTGAGATCATTTGGCTTGGAGGTGCTGTCTTATGCAGACGACACACAAATAACGGTCTCTCTCACTCATTCAATGAAGGATTGTGCCCAGAATTTCAGGAGCTGTATGGAGGCTGTTTCCCAATGGATGGTGCAGAACTTCCTGAAACTGAATGGTGAGAAAACCGAGGTACTGATTTTTGAGAGTAATCTGGAAATTGGGTCCAGTGACTGGTGGCCACCCTCGCTTGGGGAATGCCCCTGTCCAGTCCACCACTGTAAGAACCTGGGGGTGCTATTGGACACTGCCCTTTCCTTCGATTGTCAGGTAATCAGGGCTGTCTTCACCTGTTTTGGGATCATCAGGATCCTTAGAAAGATTTTCCACTATCTTTCTCAAGACGCTCGCAAACAGGCTACGCTGGCATTAGTTTCTTCCAGACTGGACTATTGTAATGCCCTTTCTTTGGGCATCAACAAGAGTCTAATCCATCGTCTTCAAATGGTTCAGAATGCTGCGGCGAGGCTGGTGTTGAATCTTTCTTGATACGCCTCTGCCTTCGCTGCTTGTAAGAACTTACACTGGCTTCCGATGGACCGCCGGATCACTTTTAAAGTCCTTTGTTTGACTCATGAAGCCTTTTATGGCACCGGTCCAGAGGGCATCCAGTCACTTGTTCACCACTACACCCCTAGCAGATCTCTTCGATCTTCCAACAAAAATCTTCTCATTGTTCCTAGGTTTGCCATAACCACATGGGGTGGTAGAATGTTCGCAACAGCGGCACCCAGATTGTGGAAATCTCTCCCTCTTGAGCTTTCAGGGCACCCCTCTCTCCTTTTGTTTCGTAAGGACTTAAAAACTTGGCTTTTCTCTGAGGCATATCTGTAAGGCTGTCCCCTCTGTTCTTGTGCTGGATGTTCTGCTCTAGCGCCTTGATGCCCTTGGGCTAAGTTGCGCTCTATAAGACTACATTCATTCATTCATTCACTTGCTGTATCATATGTCTGGATGCAATGACAGAAACAGCAAAATACAAGTCAGGTGGCTCACTATGCTAAGCGCATATTTTTAGCTTATCTGTTTTAAGCCATGTCCTTAATTACATTGGCCACGCCCCTTTGAGTGACCCCCCTCCCAGTTTTGTCATCCCACTTAAAGCCCTGTGCACCTCTATACAGTTCATAGAAAAAAGTGAATGTGACCACCAGGTCCAGCAGCGCGGCCTCTGTGACTGCTTTTGGGGCAGGGCTGGGGCAGAGAGCCATGGCTTGCAGCCGGCTCTGAGTCTTGCAAAGCTGTGTGGCAGGGCGACTCAGACTGGGACGGACTGAGCAGGATGTGAGCTGTGCTTGAGTAGAGCCCTTGGCCCGGGAGGTCGGCGGCAGTCTTTAACTGCTCCCGGTGATGATCTCGCGGAGAGCGCTTCTAGCCTTAAATATGTTAAATTCTCCAGGCACCCCAGGCCTCACTGACTACAGTTCAGCCGCACCTGTGACAGACTGTGTACAGTACTCACACATTCAGTGTCACTGCTGGTGCTGTGCTCTGCTCAGCTCTGTGTTATTGAGCCCACGTCTGCAAATCTGTGTTTTAAGGCTGATAATTGTATTCGTCTTCTAATATTTATAGGATTCATTATGCTTGCGAGAAAATGTCACTCATAGTCGTTGAATGTCACTCATAACTACACCGGAATTATGGAAATGTCACACATAGCAGTATGAAACCTTGACAGCTGTGCTGCAGCTTGCCAGCACCCACCCAGAGCAGTACCTGCTTCAATTGCAGCTTCCATTGCAGTTTCCGTAACTGAACATAGTCTGTTTCGCCTGCGCCCTGCTCAGCAGCGTGTGACGGCTCACCAACTCCCCTCCCCCAGATCACAGACCAAAGTGCCTCGATGCCAGAAGGCCTTGGTGCCATGGGGCCAGGAGGTCAAAGGCCACCGGGGGGAGGGGCAAGCTGTGGTCAAAGTGCTCGGGAGAAAAAATCAGAGTTCAGCATTCATCACTCACTCCGCCCTCGTGCTGCACGTCGCATTACCGTCAACATGTCAAGCATGCAAACATCACCCATCGTGAATTGAAGTCGAACAATTCCGATTGTATTTCATTTAATAGACAATAATGTTGCTTTATGTTAATCTGAGCACCATGTGCAGGTTTACATGTCGTCTCACTTGCCTTCTTAGTTCACTAAACGGTTATGTTTAAAAACTATGGGGCAGATTTATGTTAACTGGCGCATCCCCAGGGATGCGCCAGTTAACCTGCGCCACAGTGCGCCACAGCTCCGCCAGCCATGGTGCGCCGCATTTATAATGCGGCGCACCATGGTGCAAAAACGGCACAGATGCGTGACGCATCTGTGCCGGAAATTTGTCGCATTGCTGGAGTTGCGTCGCAAGCGCGACGCAGCTCCAGCAAGGCTCGTGGGTGCCCCATTTTAACAATGCTGCGTCAAGACCTACGCCTGCTTCAAGCAGGCGCAAGCTTTTGACGCAGCATTGGCTTAAAAGTGACTGAGTGAAATCTCATAGATTTCACTCAGCCACTTTTGCGAGGCGCACCTGCCCCGGAACGCCCACCCTGCGCCGGAACGCCCACAAGCGGCGCAGGGCTTTACAACATGACGCATCTGCCTAGATGCGTCACGTTGTAAATCGTTCGTAGGGATGCGCCACGTTTACGCCGCCTTGCGTGACGCAACAGCGGCGTAAACGTGGCACAAGGGCCTCATAAATCTGCCCCTATGACTTTTATCTCAGAGCAGTGCCAAATGTGATGTATTAAGGTCAACGCTTCTGCATTTAAAAGAAATACAACTTTTTAAATATTAAGGAGAATTTATTACAGTTTAATCTTTGCTGTATGGTTTACATAGCAAGCATTTTCAGGGTTTGGCTTGTGCACTGGCTGTAACAGCCAAGCCAGACCCTTGGCTCGGCTGGCTCTCCAAGTTGATTTGTTGACTTGCACAAATCTAGTTTGAAGGAGAGTGCGTCAGCTGAATTCACCACCAGCGCAAGCATCTAACACAATCGACCAGTCAATGGTTTACACATTTTCCACGAGTTCCACCTTTTTGCGTGTCTTCTGTATGTACTTACAGTGCCAGTCTTGTCTGCACTGTCAATCAAAGCTCGTTGCAACACCAATGCAAACTGGTCATACTAGCCAACAGTCTCTGCCCGGGCTTCGCTCTGCGTGCTACCCACAGTATACATAACCTGGCGTTGGGGCAGTTGTGTCTGTGCAGGCTGTTTTTTCTGTGAGACTTACCTCTATGACATAATGCCTGTGTATATGTGACTCCCAATGTGGGCAGGCAGCGGTCTCTAGGTATGTGTTCGGTCTGTGTAGTGCTTATAACTGGCAGGTGGCTGTCTTTAGGGGAGGCTTGGAGCTGTGCAATATTTTTAGGGGGCGTTTATTGTCTGTATGGAAGGGTCAGGTACGTGGAAAGCGCTGTATAAAAGGCGGGTAAAAAAGTCCAAAATTGAATGTACTTCTGGAGCCCCTTCCTCATCTGTCCAATATTACAGGCCTATTGGTCCTCGGGCATTGCCGCCACTCTTATACCTAGGTAGAGAAAGTTATCTTTCTCCCATCGTAGTAAGTCTGCATGTGCGTGATAAAGCACCCTCAAAGGGAATATCCTGCTTTTTCTACTGTTGGGCTTCAGCCCGCCACCTTTCATTAAGTGGCTGTCTGTGTCGTGGCAGTACTCCCATCTGCTCTCTGCAACATCATTACCAGTGCCACAGACCTATCCCTCCTCAATATCCAGCAGGCCAGTAGTCTTCTGGGCTTGACACTGTAATCCCTCCATCAACCGCCCCCCCAGGGACCTATTGGTCTCGGCGAGAACGGGCTTAATGGCTTCCCCTCCTGCCTTTCTGTACTACAGATCGACTAATAAGGCCTCCTGCTCAGTTAGATATCACTATAGCTGAATTTTTAACCCAGTAGATCTTTCCCAGACATACCCCGCTTCCCATTCATGTCATCTAGTGGTGGCGGTGGCCCAGTTGATCTCCGTAGAAGCTGCAAATTGCGTAGCCAAGTTCTCCCGACACTCATCATCCAATAACACCCCGAATGTAGATGCCAGGCCGTCAACCCCTCCGACCACTCCAGTCCATCTCCACCTTCAAAGGCGAATGGTCGGAGAGGTACCATGCCAAGTACCTGGCATCTCATATCTGGGTCAACATTTCTTCGGTCCTCAGCACCCTATCAGCAGGGTGAAGCTCACTCCAAACATCCACGCTGTCTGTATTACCCATCACCTGTCATAGTGTAGAGACCATGCACTGTTTCATGTCCTTTGTGGGGGGGGTCTATAAAGGGCCCAATCTAACACACAGTTAATGTCTCCGGCCCAATGTACCGGGACACCCATGCACTCCAGCAGCGAATCCTGAACCTACGGTGGAATTCCCTGTCATCTGTATTCAGTTCATATATATTTCTCTGCCACCCAGTGTCCACTATAGGAGCATAAATCTCCCATCCATGTCCGCTGCAGAGCGGCCAACTTGAAGGGCAACCCAGGGCAATCTTCTACACTAAGACCCCCTGGCATATGCTGGATAGTAGACAAATACTACTGATTCCATTATTTCCGATTCAGTTAGTCCCCCTCAATCTTAAGCAGCTGTGTCTGCTGAAGGCTGGTCATTTGTAGGTTATGTCTGCCCATGAATGACTTAATTCGAGAAAGGTGGTAGAATGCACACCGCATTCCATGCTTACTGAAGTTTTGTGAAAGTTCAATGTTTTTGATATTTGCGGCGTGCTACCTTTAAATGCGTTACGTCCGTGCGCACAGGTTTGTCACATGAGTAGTAGAGCCTCAACCAGAATTACAGCATCCTCTGTCTCTTTACGTATGTTCCCAGGTCACGGACATTCCAGTCGAGGACGTTACACCTATCCGTGTTCCTGCAGTGTGTGTACTACCCTTCTAAGCATGTGTGGCTCCAAAGCAGCAAGCTATGTCACAGTGTAAAAAACTTTTAGACCTTTAAAAAAACAACAACTTTGTAAACTTCGAGACTGAAACAAAAGCATTACATGTAATATGCAACAACTAATCATTGGCAGCGTTGACGCACGTGGCAGGTCCATGGGTGATAAGGTGCGGCATTAGGGTCAGTCTCTTGTCTGAAGGTCATAGTCCTTAGCTTTTCCCTCTCTATCTGCGTGGAATTGCCGGCGCAGCACTCCACAAATGCAGGATGCCCGAGGTCCCTGCAGGGGACCCTGTAGGAGGGCAGGCCCCGTAGTATCTCCGTGGGCAGCCGGGCAGCCGGGGGGGGGGGGGGGGTGTTGGCGCGAGCTAGGCGGCTGGATAGGGGGTGGGGCCAGGGGAGGGTTTATAAGGGTGGCCCCTCCTATCACGCGCCCTCTTTACTGCTGCCCCCCACCTTAGATCGGTCGCATCTCTGGCTGCTCCGTGCCAGCAGTCCGGCCGCAGGTAGCCCCCTCCCCGCCCAGACTCTAAATCCCCTTTTCATCTCCAAGCGTCGCAGATGAGGTAAGCGGACACTTCTTTGCTTCCCCCCGGGCTCCGTCCTTGGGCTAAAACCCAAGTTGTACGGGGCTCTGTGGCCATGGCCACGGGTAGGCATGAGGTCCGTTACGGGTCGGGTGCTGGGTTACCGTGCGCGGGAGGGGGAACAAGAGCAGGAGGTTTGAGATGTGTGGGGCACAGCATAAAGGATTCGTCGACACGAGCGGCGCATACTTGCGCATTGCGATCGATAAGGCTTTAAGGATTGTGTCGGTTACGCTAAGGCCCCATCCCCTCCCCCCCCGGCTGATGATCGCGCGCGTCGGGCTGGGTTATCAAGCGAGGGTGGGGGCAGCAGGAGCAGGAGGTTCGGGATGTGGCCCAGCGGATTGGAATGGTCACCGCAGCGGCACATATGGGGCATTGTGAGCGACCCCCCCGGCTGGTTGCGTGTTGGATGCTGGTTTCCCGCCAGCAAACATTTAAACCTTCCCCCATCCCCCAACGGCTGATTTCGCGCACGTATGTGGGCAGCAGATGCCATCATTCCCTACATTTCCAGGGTAGAATCTGGAAAGAATAAACAGTATTTACTTATGAAATCTCACTGAGTAAATATGCTCAATGCAGAGCGTTTTAACGGTGCAGTATAACATACATTGGTGCATGTAAACGCACAGCTAATTAATTGTGTTTGTTTTATGAAATTGGGTCATATTTGTTGTAGACAGAACAAACAACAGTAAAACAAATATATCAATACATTTGCTTATACAAAAAAGTAAAAGTGAATCGTTCCGACAAAGGCACGAGAAATAGGTGAACGTAACATGGATTATTTTAGAAATAACAGTAGGTTCTGAATTGGAATGTTTTTTAGTTAATTTTGGAACTGGAGGAGTTGAGCGACAGCTATAGGTGCGAAGGGGGTAAGGGTTCCTGCATTTTACAGGTCTGAGTTGTGATGACAGGCTAACTTTCGCCCTTGAAACTGCTGACTCTAACATTGGTATCTTTCAAAGGTCTATGAATTGAAAGTATCCATTTGGGGAATAATGTTTTAACAACACTATGACGAGTCAATGGCTGCTATTGCGAGCACTACATACAATAGTAATACCAGCTACCGAGCTGCAAATGTGCGTCAACTACGGTTGTATACGGTAATTTAGGGCGTTCTGAAAGGTAAATACCTTTGGTACTTGAATGTATGTATAGTGTGGGTTTGCTCTTCGGGACGGGTCGCATTTTCAGTTCAGTATTGTGTGCAATTCGCACTGGCCATCTTTGTGCGCATGTGGGTATGGGTTCAGACTTGTTGCCCATACGATAGCAGGCCTCTCTGCAGACAGTGCATGTGCAATGCTAATTGAAAGCGGATCGCCGGGCGCATGTCATCAGTCAGCTCCAGTCTCGTGTTTATCCGGTTCCAGTAGCATCTCAGGTCCACACTGATGGAACCATAGTATATCTTGTGGGATTAATAACAATTCATTTTAGATACATTTAGAACGTAAAGAGCCACGTTACGAGTTCCCAAAATATACATTTGTTGGCTAAAATGCCAGGGCTGGTCGAAGGTTTGATATCTACTTGAAATCCTTCACATCAGCAGACGGCGAGATCGCACCCGGCGCAGCTGGCTCATCCTCGTGGCTGGCTGGGCTCCAGCATGTGGTCGTACGGTGGGACAAGCTCCAGCGCGTGCACCTCGTGACGTCTGAGCAGCCCACAACTTCCGGTGCAGACAGGGAGAGGGCGTGCAGGGGTTGGGATGAGTTCCTGCGCCCCTACCACCACTCCCTGATGACGGCGGGTGACCCTCCCCTACTCCCCCCCCTCCCGAGCATTAGGCCGCACTCGTCAAGGAAGAAGCCTGCCTCTCCACAACCGTCCTTTTAGGTGGTTGGCTGGATTTGTCGCCCCCCTGACAGCTTTGGCAACATTGGGTATCTTTCCCCAAGGGTTAACATGAAGGGTTCGGGAGGTGAAGGCTTTAGTTTGAAAACAAATTTTACCCACCACCCCCAGCCATGTGCAACCCCCCCCTCCACAACTTGAAAATGAACGTGGAAACCTATGGCTGTGATGGAACAATCATCCTTCTGTTACAGCTACACAGTTTGTTTTGCATACCCATGCACGTCCCGTCTCCGGTGTGTCTGCGGCCCCTTCTAGAGGAATGGACAACGAGTTATGTCAAGTTAAGGGGCAGGCCGGGCTATATCTGTTCACCGCTGTGGAGATAAAGGTCCCCCCTACCCCCAGGCACTTGTGTTTGTGAGCAGGTGGGAAATTAGGTATGCAGGATGCATGCAGCTCCCAAAGGCTAGCCAATCCTCTAGGGTGGCGTAATTAGTGTGTACAGCTGACAATGGTTGTGCTAATGGGTTACAGGACTAGTAACCCATTGGCTACTAGTCCTCACACCACTAAAAACCCCTAAATCCAGGATTTAAGGGGTTCCACTGACACCAGAACTCCAGATCTCCACTGAAGAAGAATGAAAAAGTAGAGACCCTTGTCGGCACAAGGCAGGACTCCACAAAAGAGAAGGTACAAAGCTTTGCATCCGTGGCAGCTCCCTGCACCACTCGACTATGATTCGTCCAGCATCAGAGACCAGTTTTACAAGGAAGGCAAACCCCTCTACAACCTAAAGACTTCATCAGGATTCCTTGGGGCAAGGGCTAAGAGTCCCCTCCAGTCTACAGGCACCAACTGCTCTTCCACGATCAGAGAAGCTCTGGCCACCGAGCCCTATCATAGGCCAGCCCAAACGTAATGAGCCAGGTGCCTTCTGGGAAGCTTAGTCCTGAACCTCCTTGAGTCTCAGCCCTCTACAATGTTGACTGCACCTCTGGAAGAAGATTGGGCTTGTTTTGACCAATGCCAGGACCAAGGCTTTGGTTGACCCCCTCCTCTTCTGTGGTGCAGTTGTCAAGACCTTGCATCCCAAAGACTGCTTTGTTGGCACGCCTGGTGACTTAGTTGCTGCAGTCCCGTTCAGCACCACGTGAAACCAGTTATGTCCCTGCACCCAAGATGCAAAAGAAAAGAGTTTTTCGGTAACTGAAAGAAAGATAAAGCCGGCATGTTGGGTAAGTGAGTTATGAGGTTTCTTCTGACATCTGAATGTAACATCCAGGTCATGTGTTTTGTGCACCTTCATGACTCAATAAGTCTTTTATCCTCCTGAGTTTGATATGCTGGGCACCCTAAAAAAAGGTGTAATAGAAGCAATTGCCATGTATGAAGGTTATAAATAGCAAAAGTGTGAACTCACTATATGTAAAAAAGTTATATTTCTTTTAAAAACAAATACAGTGCTAGCTCTTTCATTTCTATTCCTTGAACTTTGCTAGAGGGAGCCCGTGAGTTACTCCAGAACGCCAGATTGCCAGATCGCCATCTTCACTGCTGCGGAGAGGTCGCGGTGGTTGTCGGCTTCGTGCCGTTTTGAAGCCGTTTTTTTAAGCCTTGCGGTCTTCACTGCACTCGCGAAGTTCATGAAGTTGCATCCGTGAAGCCAGTGAACGAGCCTGGGGTGGAGCGGAAGAGGCATGCAGCGAGGTACTCAGTGAGAGACGGGGTGTTGAAAAGATCCGTCCGTCCGCTTGCTGCTCCGTCTGCTGGCCCGAACTTGGCTGGACTTGCACCCTGGCCCCCCGACGCAGCCACAGCGAGACGTCACGGTGAGCTGGTGGGCGGGAGGGAGAGAAAGCTGCCGTAGGTAGCTGGCGCAAGTCAAAAGACGAGCGCGCCCGGGTTTGCACTTGGTGAGTGCATCTGCACCTGGTGAGACTCTGAGTGGACTTAGTATCGGGGGAGGTACTGAGCCAGACAAGCCGCCATCTCAGTAAACCAAACAGTTCTCTGCATCCCCGTAAACCAAACACTCAAAACATTCAGACACTCTCTGTAAAAAACCTCCGGTAAAACACAAAACAGGCTCAAGGACCAAGGATCATAGTCTACAGTCTACTGCGTCAAGGGGCGGCTGGGGCTGCAGGCAGGTGTGAGTGCTGTCACAAGCGCTGTGATAACAACGCCTGCTAGCAGGGGAAGGGAGGGTGCTTCCCTTTCTGACCCCCCCGGGCACCCGGTAATTGCTCATCGACCTCGGCGAAAGTGTTGATGTGCGGTAGGCAGGCGTGAGCGCTGTGTGGAGCTCTGAGCGCTGTGATAACAACGCCGCCACCGACACTGATCAACTCAACCATCTGGCTAAACATCTATTGAGAAAAGCCTTTAATTTCAAGCGAATTAGAGCGCAGGAGGCCTATGAATTAAAGGGATACAGAGTGGCCGCAGGAACTCTGCCCTCTTCTTCATCATTCCGACGATTCCAGAGGGTACAACGCCAATGCTGCAGGAAAGCAGGAATTCAACCCTACTGCAGGCCCAGACACAGGCAAAGCCCCACCCGCATAGAGCTGCTAGAAGATGGAAGGCAAAACTCTTCTACCCCTTGGGCGTGGGGGAGCTCTACCCTGGGTCAGCGCTTTTGGAGGGGGGACTTTTGGATTCATCTGGAGCCACAGGAACCACACCAACGCTCCCAGGCTCACTTACCGGGGCTCCAGCACTAACATTGTCTTTAAACACCGTAGTGCCACAACCACGGGAAGAGGGGAAGAGTCATAATCGAGCCACCTTAACTCCCCCTCCCGGTGCCACTTCGGGGCCCTCAGGTAATAGAGATATAGGAACTTTCTTGTACCCTTTGGCAACAAGTCCCGCTGCACTTTTCAGGCCTCAAAGTCGCATATCGTTTATCGTATCTCCAGTTGACGGCCAGAGCTTGAGCTCCATCGCGGCACTGGCACCAGGGATTCCCCTATCACCAATAATAACCACGCTTCAGTAGGGAGATCTGCTCAAGTCAGAGCCATCTGACAGGGCTGTTTCGAGGTTTGAGCACAACAGAACAAAAACCCCGTCCCCTCAAGCACCCAAAAATCTTCAATTAAATTTGCCCCCAAATGCGGTCTCGATGGCCGACGTTTGTACCGGCCAACGCCGTTGCGCTTCAGTATTCTCGTACGAAAGTCTGTGTCACAACAGCCTTCTATCAGTCTTAGGCGGATGACCTGCTCATTGTCGTATTTTTCAAATTCGCAATGGGCTACTAATTTCCTTAGCCTTGTTGCAAAATCATCCATTCATTCCTCTGGCTGCTGAAAAGCTATGTTGAAGGTATATCTTTCAAAGTCGATGTTTCTTTGAGGATCAAACTTATTTGTTAGACATTTTATTAGTCCTTTGTATGTGCTTGTCTCGCTCTTTGGGAGTGTTATCAGAAGGTCATCCACTTCATCCCCCACCAGATTCAGGAATAGTCCTAGTTTCTTTTCTTCTACTACATCTGTTGCTTCCATGTATCGCTCAAACTTCACAATCCACCTCTCCCATCTTATTCCCACTTGTGGCTCTGATACACTGAATGGCATTGGGCTGCGATACTGTGTGCTTTGTTTTGTTTCAGGCATCTTTGCTCTTTTATTTTGTTGCCTCTTTATTTCTTTTATTTCTGTGATGTTTTTGTATTGCTCTTGTCACTTTCTCCTTTTATATTTCACTTTATTATCTGTTATTCCTTGTTGTGGGGATCCTTCTGTGTCCCTTTCCTTTTTCTCTTCTGTATTTCTCTTTATTTCTTGCTTTATTTCGTTTTGCCTGCCCCTAAGATGGCTGCCATGTATTTTCCACAGTTTTTCTCCTTTGTGTCACACACAAAATGGCTGCCCGTGTTCACTCGAGACTTCGCGATCGAAATCTCATGTTGCCTGTCTTTAAGATGGCCGCCGCGTTGTTTCTGTGCCCTGATTGGCTTTCCTCGCCTGTCTTCAAGATGGCCGCCGATATTTAGTCTTTTCGCGAGACCTCGCGTTTTAATTTTCGAGAGCGAGGACCTCGCGCTTCTGATCTCGGGCACTAGCGCTGTTTGCTGAACGCTGCTTACCGCGCTTAGATGTATTTCGTTGGACGCTGTCGGGGTGGGCTCCCGTGTAGCTCCTTGCGTCTTTCTTCTGCCGCTGACTTAATTCTTTTCGAACACACGGTGGAATTCTCATGTGTGTGGTTTTGTCACCTCTTCGTCGCCAGATGTCGTGTTGTTGTTGTTGCAGTCAGTACAGGAAACACAGGACGCCAGGTGAGGGTGGTCACTTTCTTTATTATTATGGTGGGAGCGTGTCGCAGCACGTCTGTCCTCTTTGTCGTCCTCAGTCCTCTGTCCACTTCCTGTCCCTACAGGATGTGGTGTCCAGTGACCTGGTCACTGCCCTATGACCCGCAGGGTCCTAGTGCCCTACGTCAGTTGTCACCCTACTGTCATGGTTGCTACAGGGCCCAGGGATTGGAAGCAGTTTTTCAGGATCACAATTTCTAGTAAAGTAAAGTGGCTCAAGTCAGAACTCATACTCCCAGGGTCCAAGCTTGAAACCTCACCTTCTGATGATAAGAACCACCATGACACCGCCTTTCCACATAATAACGTTGTTAATAGGTGATGTGATTTATGTTCACATCGTGCACCTCTGGATAATTGAACTGTGGATGTTACATTGGAAGGTTTTGAGCCATCATAAATAATGTGAAATACCAATTAATGTTTGTTTATAATTCTATTGATCATGTTAATTTTACCGGCGTGGGAAAAGTCTTCAGCTAATGCAGTTGTTGACTTCTTAAGTAGTGTTTTCGTGGCATATAGGGTTTCTTTTGGCAAATTCATAGTGCCCGGACCGTTCCAGGGACAAAAGGCACTTTCTGTATGCCCTGTACCTTGGGCCTCGCTCCACTCTACATATCAGTTGCATAGTCTCCTGTATAAAATACTATCCCATGCCTTTCACATTAGCCAATCCCTTTGTTAACCCACGATTTTCTACCATGTTTGACAATCTGAAGAAGCTCATAGTGCCATAACTGTATATCTACAATCATCCCATTATCTTAACAAATGTCTTTGTATATTCCCCTCACTTTATAGACTACTTTCACAGCCATCCGATAACAATCCAAAGTCCTGCAGGAAGTGTGAACGTTTGTTGCAGTGTGCGCCATTTACTCTTCTAGTGGTGGGATAGTCTGCCCTACTTGTGTGGAGTGAACATGAGTGAAACGTGGAAGATGACCCCTGATTAGTACTACTAATCTGTTGGATAACATACTCTTATGCTGCCACATAGGATTAGCTGCCTTCATAACTTTAGCTGGCTTGTAACGAGGCAGAGTTTGATCAGCTGGATGCAGGCCACCGGCTCAGAGCATGAGATGCCATCATTGGATTTAATTAATAGGGTTAGTGTAGTTATTTAAGAGAAAGGTTACAGGAAGCAGTTAATAGATAGTGACTGATGTCAAGAAATAGCATTATCATATCCAATGCAACCTTGTTTATGAACTCAGAACATACGAGAAGATATGTAAACACAACTCCTTTTTAGGTCTCGCCTAGCCCAACGTGCATGCGCTGCTCTTGGAGAGGACCTCTTGTAATCACTGCAGACATTCAGAAAGCTTTCTGAAAGCTCGTGCGTCTGCTTGTTAAAACCTATTGGCCTTTGCCTGTGGCTTTCAAAAATTGAAAGCCCCTGCCAAAAGCGGGTGCATGTCCCGCCTTCTCTCTATACATTGACTCCCATGGCCTAGGGAACTCGGGAGCGAGCAACAGCGCGGCCGGGTGCCAGCTGCCTACCTTACATTTCTTGCAGTGAGCGGGCACCGCACTTGTTCTGATTCCTGCCTCTCTGATCCCCATTCAAGGTAATCCTTGCTCTATCTTCCGGTACTATCATCCTTTCTCCCAGCTCTGGCCTCACAGCCCTCGTGTTCATTATCTTTGGCATCTCTCCTCGTTCTCCCCCCTCTCTCCTATTCAGTTCTAGCTCGGGCTCTTAGTATCGGTCCTGCTTGCAGTTTTCCTCTCGCTGTTTTTGTCTGTCCCCTGCACGTTCTTAACCCATCACTATACTTCTCTCAGTCTCTGTCTTTCGTGCAGTGGCTTCGCATATTTTCCTTTCAAGTCCTCACTGTTTACCGCCCAGCTGTTTTTTTCTTTCTGTGACATGATCATCTTTGTCAGTGCCTCAACGTCTTGAACAGGTCATCTGAGGCCCGGAGGAGCAGATGCTTGCCAGCTCCACACCTGGGTGAGAGAAGCATGGAATCAGGGGGGAAACATAAAACGTCATGGAAACAGTTTGCCTATTAAACTTATAAAGTGTAGTTAAAAAACAATTAATCAACAAGATCTTAGGGAGTTTGCTAGAAAAAAAAAGAAACGCAATCACTCCCATGAGAGGTGGCTTCCAAAGATGGGGTGCAGAACACAACCTTGATATTGCACTCATTGACTGAAAGTTCTCCGTTATGGGAGAGACTGAAGTACTGATATCGAAAATCAAAGCGTTGTTCTTAGTATACTGGGAGAACAAAAAGTGTTTATGGACACATCATCAATGCTGTCAGCATAAACCGGTTTACTGTTTTTGACGAACTGATATTTATTCATAAATTTGAGGGAAGAAATTGACTTCATGAATTCTCTAATTACAGAATTTGGAGTGAAGAACATCACGGTGCATGCAAGGCACCAGGACATACATGAGGAGCTTTCTTTTCAATACAGCAACTTTTGTGATATATGACCTGCAGCCGTCAGAATTCTTAGCTCATTAATGCTTTGGATGCAAAACAGAGATCCCTTTGAAGTGACTGAATGCTGCTCCGATTTTCCTCCCTCAACAATGTGTTCCTGCTGCTGCTTGCATCCTTAGAGATCTATGGTTCCCTCTCAGGGATGCTTTTCAGACTGGTTTAATGCCCCAAACCTCTCAAGAAATAGGAAAATGGAGTCCTGAGCAGGGTTGAGTACCTTCCACTTTCATTTGGACATGAGTACAATCACAAAGTTCTGCCCAGTAATGGCAAAACGAATAACAATTTGTTGCGGATGGGTCCATCAATATACACCCCAGATCATTCACTGCTGTCCCTCTTTCCATCCTTAGTTTCCTTGGGGAAAAGGCTGCAACTATGTACTTTTAATCAGTTGTAGACTTATCTTTAAAAAAGGCTGCATCTCCTGTGATTGGGCACTGGGGTTCCCTCTAGTGATCAGTCTTGGAACACTGTGTTGGCACTTTAATTCTTCTTTGATATCTGAGGAAGCACAGGCACTGAGGAAAATATAAGCCTGTCGCAATGCTTTGTATAATTGTGACGTTGGATGCTGCTGCATCCGGAAAGAGAGGTGGACTGCCATGAGAACAAGCATTGGCATAGCCAATAGGTGTCGCCTTATAAGTGATTAGAAGTCCCAGCGCTAGAACCCAGACTCAGGGTATTTCGTGTCTGCTTTTCTCGCCGCTAAGCAAGCATCTCTCTGGTTTGAGTAAGTGATCTGACATCCATCTTATAAGGATATTGCTCTTATTACATTGTGTGAGCTCTAGGTATTGCTAGATTCTACTTACCAACATTTATATATCTTTTTCCCGTTCTCTATAGGAGCTAATCTCTGTCACTTTTGCTTTTTATTATATCAGAATTGATAGTGGGCGACCCAGTATACCCTTGAGGGTTTGGGCAAAGAGTATGATGGGGTAAAGATACCTTCAAGGGATTTTAATAGACACAAGAATTTTGAATTCACTTAAAGGATGAGATCGTGTGGGCTTAGTGATTTGGACCCACTAATGCTGGTTATGCAACAACAAAAATGACATATATTCAAAGCTGTTACTTGTGAGTAATCAGTCAGGAGAGAGAGCAAAAAGAGATTGAAAAACGGGTATATATAAACAAAGAGTATTTAATCTTTTTTTCAAATCAAGTTAAAAAGTTGGGTACAAGATAAACAGCAAAGATGTAAAAGGGTAAAACCATTAATCCACACAGTCCTTGTTATATCAATTGCTCAAGCTTTTCTATCTAACACAAAATGAATTAAATATTCAATGGTAGATAAAGCCACAGTCGACATTTCGGTCTCTATTCTTTCGTGTAGGAGACCATCCTCAGGACATGGATTTCATATCTTGAGTACCCTCAATCATGTAGGCGCATGTGTCAATCATGCAAGGATCCGGATCATAAAGTCAATTTCCTAGTGCTGATACCGATTCAAGAATTATCATATTGCGCTGAAGAACCCTTATGGGAGCCAACAGGTGTCCCAGGTAGATGGAATAGTTTGCACCATAGAGAATAAAAATGCCCTGGCGGTATCTGTTAAGTTGGTCGTTTCCAAAACCACGGGTTTAGGGACGGGGTCCTCGTTAATTTTAAAGGATTCCCTTACACATTTGAAGGTATAGCGATGCCTTCTTGTAAATCTTTTTCAGTGAGGTAGTCAGTTCTGAGTTCAATGTGTCAGAGACCGTCCTCACGCAGCGAATGATACAGCAGTGGATGACAGTGCTAGGAAATTGACTTTATGATCCGGACGCTCGCATGATTGACACATGCCCCTACATGATTGAGGGTACTCAAGATATGAAATCCATGTCCTGAGGATGGTCTCCTACATGAAAGAATAGAGACCGAAACGTCGACTGTGGCTTTATCTACCATTGAATATTTAATTAATTTTGTGTTAGATAGAAAAGCTTGAGCAATTGATATAACAAGGACTGTGTGGATTAATGGTTTTACCTTTTTACATCTTTGCTGTTTATCTTGTACCCAACTTTTTAACTTGATTTGAAAAAACAGATTAAATACTCTTTGTTTATATACACCCGTTTTTCAATCTCTTTTTGCTCTCTCTCCTGACTGATTACTCACAAGTAACAGCTTTGAATATATGTCATTTTTGTTGTTGCATAACCAGCATTAGTAGGTCCAAATCACTAAGCCCACACAATCTCATCCTTTAAGTGATTTCAAAATTCCTGTGTCTATTAAAATCCCTTGAAGGTATCTTTACCCCATCATTTTCTTATATCAGTCAGCCTTTCCTTGGCTTGAATTGGCATCAGACACCGATTGTTGTTGCCAATTTAATCTGCGCATCTACGTTTCCTGTAAGACATTGCTGGGTTACTTCATGCTTAGATACCCTCTATTGTTGTTGTAAGTTTATTCTTTCTTCACCACACCCACTGGCTTTTTTACACCTGTTTTTCCTCTCTATTTGGTGAGAGTTACATACTTGCGGTTTATCTCTTTGCTCACGTTTTCCATCACATTTATTTCTCTTTCATCCTACACCTGGAGGCATTGTTTAGCCACTGCAGATCCATTTATAGGAATGATCATCCTTTTATTCTATGCTAATCTTGTCTGCTGTTACGAGGTTGGACAGTGACACAAAGATCCCCTTCACCTGAACCCATCCTTGCTTTATCTTTTAGAACGGAGTCCTGGCTTTTATCATTCGTCAGGCACCCACATGTTTCCTCCATATCTTCCATGCGGCATACCCTTGGATATCAACCTCTTTGTGCCCTGAAGAAGGTGGCAGCTACAGAAAAGCTTTACACTGAAACGCGCGTCAGCACTGTCCCCTGACAGAAACCTCGCAGGGGTACATGCAAAGAGAGACTAATGTATTGCTCAAATGTGCCTGATCTATCACCCCCTCTCTATGGACATATTAAAGGAATACTTATTGAACCAATGTTATAGATCTATTGAAAATGCACATTGATATCTGTTTATATTAGCCCATTTATTTAAATTTCTACAGCATTTCAACCAATTTCTGTCTGCATAACTATACATAGCATCACAGATATTACCCAGGCCGTGGGTTGTACGTGATATCCCAAAACATTTTCTTGTGAGGCTCCGGTCTAAATATGTACTTTTTATTGTTAGGCTTTTTGAGTATGATAGATGTATGGATGCAAGTATGATATGATTGACTTTATGAAATAATGTTGTTTGCACAATTGATAGGATGACTTTTAGTTGTTCCCTGCCATGATTCATTTAGATTGGGGGACATACTAATAATCTCATTACTGTTCTTGTGGGTGCAAGTTTAAAATGAAAATGTTTATGATCACGCCATTTGATGTGTTCTAATATTTAGTTAAAATATTATTAGAACATTCTCTAAAATAGTTATTTACCACTCAAACATAAATAAAATATATTTTTGTATTAGATATACTTTCAATTTTTTGTAAATTTTAGGTGTTTGCAACAACTCTGGTCCCAATCCCCACTTGTGACATATGTACAGTTATCGAGAGACGTTTTACGCTCTACTTATTTTGTAGGCAGGCGACACTCATTCCCTCCTCTTGTTGGGTGTCTTTCCTAGTTTCAGGAATTTTAGATCTGATAAGAAAGGGTTGTAGAATATTCAGCGCCTAAACTTCCCTGCTTTATGCCATGCTGTGCTACATTTTCTTGTCTCTGCTTTAAAAACAAGCATTTGCAATTCAAACGGTCTCACCTTTGGGACCTTATACATATTAAGATGCTGCAGCACATTAGCCTACTGCTCACTTCTCATAAGCGAAGGAGTTATGGCATTACGACATGCCCGGTGAGTGTTGTAGGGGAAGGCAAATCCCTGCTTCTTACATCTCCCATGTGTCTGATTTTTAAAACACAAAACTCAGAGCGCTGATGCGAGTGACTGGGACCTATTGAATAGCGCACACTTCTAGTTGCCACTTCACTTTTCGAAACTCAGAAGCAGCAACATAGTTGTGGTGTCAGCAGGGCTTTAAGTGGAAGCTTTTTCGGAATTATATATTAGCCATAGTTGCTGCTTGATTATCTTATGCAACTAACAACCATTGACAAAGCCAATAGTCCTGACTTGTTGTAGGTATGATGTTACTCTGTCTCCCCTTATACTGGTGTCACGTCTTAGAGAGATAGGTTTCCGGGGCTCTGCCCTGAGTCTTCTTGTGTAAAAGGTAGGAAGCAACCAATAAACAAAGATCCTTAAGTATTGCCCGGCGGTGTCGCCTCTTTAACCCACAAAATATTAATCAATGAAGAGGCAGGCGCTTGAGGCTGGAAGGCAGGAAACAAGGGTTTATTCTCTCCGGAGGAGAACACATCAGTTCGGACTGCAAGTATCGTCACGAGGTGCTCTAACTGCATCTCTGAGGCCTGGCCTCTTATACACAAGTTTATGGTCGGCAAACATTCTTTATTGTAATAAAGTCACTTTGAAGCATGAAAAGACATTCCCAGAACCTCCGCTTCAGGCCCGTTCCCACACATTTTCACAGTAAGAGTCCCCTCCCTACCCACAGGAGGGGATGGCTATCACACAGCTGGACATTCCGCCGATTCCCGGAATGCGTGCGACTGATCAGATCTCATGGGGTGGGGGCTTTGATCAACTGTAACTCCTTTGAAGAGGGGTGATTCCTTACAGTAGGGGCAATAAACTGCATCCGCAGGGCTAGGTGATGGCCTGGGATCGGCTCGGACAATCGGGCATAGAGGAAGGAGTTTATCAAAGGGTATGCGACCATGAAGGGGATGAAGGGAGGTGTCGGTCGAGCATGGGGTGTGATTCCTAGGGAAGAGCAGCGCAGATGGAGAGGGTTTATGGCCCATGCATGAGAGAGCGGGGGTGACCAGTGCGTGGGGGGTGCTTGTGAGGGCGAAGAGCCGTGCTGGGGGTCAGCGGCGTGCAGAGGGTGGTTCTGACCAAGGCACCTAAAATGGCGGGTGTGCACGACAAAAAGTGTGGCATCGGGGGAAAGGCAAGATGTCGCAGATAATGTTTACCAATATGTACTAAATTTCCACAGTCCTCCCTTTAACATTTCTCGCCAACTTATTAATTCGGGTCGATCCCCATAATGCCACGGATTTCTGCGTCATATAGAGCGTTCATATGTTCGGTCGGTAAGTCCAAAGTCTTTGGGCAGATGCAATTCGAAAATAATGAACACAGAGGAGGCAAACATTGGATACCTAGGCAACACCCGCATAGCACCACAATTGGAATCAGAATGAACGTGAACAACCTCCAACCCCAAGCTTTCAATGAGTCCCAAAACCAACTCCCAAGCGACCATCCTTCTTGTTCCTGGTGTACTTCGGAAGAGAGTCTATGGAGATGTTCGATAGCCTTATAAACAGAAGGCGAATTGTCTGGTACGTAGGTGCAGCAGCTAGACCCAATGATGCGGCATGCTCCTCCACGGTCAGCCAGAACCACATCTAGAACGAGGCGGTTCTGTAGAGCTACCAGGCGGACTGCCTGAAGCTCTGCGGTGTTGTTGGTCAGGATGCCAGCAGTGATGTTCATGGTGGTCTCAACTGCTTGGGTCAAATGGCGGATGGCACGGCTGTTGGCCATCGGACCCCAAAATGGAACAAGTCCTTTTACTGCATCCAGGAACTGTGCTCCAGTAGAATCTGCCTGGTCGATGTCCCTTGCACGCTTTTGCCGGTGGTGGTTTGCTGGGGCCACATAGGTAGGAGGTAAAATGAAGGCAATGTAGCAAGTGCCCCCCCAGCCTTTGGGGAGCCATGTGTAGGCTTTGGTGCCGCAGACAAAGTACATATTCGGAGAAGCAACAAAGGAGGGGGGGTCAGGTGAATCCAATGTTCTGGTGATGGAGCAGGTACTATGGCCCACCAGCTGCGTACCCAGACCTTCGATGCATACAAGGCCTGAGACGTTGACGACAGACAAGGCCACAGTCAGAGTAGCGAAAGTTCGTTTCCGTAGGTAGGAAAAAGTGGGTCTGGCTGGATTATGGAACACCTGCATTTCAACTCGTTCCTTGGCAGGGATGTCCATGTGAATGGAGGCACCAGAGGTCAGAGGGCAAAAGGGAGCAGAGGTTCGCCCTGTTTTATTCAGCCAGACCCCGTGATAGAAGTGTGAGGCAGTCCTTTCAGAAGTGGCATTGTCTCTGAAGCTTTCTTGCAGCAGAATCAGCCAGGCAAGATAGGAGCCGTGGATTGAAAAAGGCGAAGGAATGAATGGGATGGAGTGTCCGGTGGCATGGGGCAGAAGCCCGCAGATCCAGCAGTTAGTGGCATTAGCGGCAAGGTTGTGCTGGTGCAGCAGTTGCACAAAGGAGTTGTTCCAGAATTCCCTGCGTCGTTCTCGGAGCTGTGGTGAAAGGGCGATCAGGAAATGTTCTTTGGTGGTTGTCGGCAGTTCAGTGGGGAGCAATGTTTCGTGAGCAGGTGTGCTTTCTTCGATGATCCAGAAGGTTGTCATGAGGAGGAGGCAAAAGAGAAGGGTGATGAAAATGGCTATAGTCTTTGAGCTGTGTAGTTTATCAGTCTTTGGGTTTCGGTAGGCGATCTTCGGATATCCGGTTTTCCATCATTGGGGAATTGGGCGCTTCCATCATCTTCAGAGTGCTCGGTAGCGGGCAGAACCACCAACTTCGTCTGACTTCTCTCCTGGCAGCCTTGAGTGTGTTAGGCTACCGTTCTGAGATTTGACTTAATCAGTGGTCTGCTTTGCCGAAGCTCCTCCCTTTTTACGCAGGTTGTACCCTTCTCTGGACGGCACAGTGGGATCGGGAAACTTTGCTAGTTCGAGTGTCTCTGTGCCGGTGTAGCAGCTCAATGATGGTCTGTCTTTTGTCAGGAGCTCTTCTTGAGTCGCGATGTCTTCTTCTGTCGCCAGGGTTGATGGGACTCGTTTGCAGTGGTGCGCATGCACCCAGTGACGCTTGCCTTCCACTCGAAGGGCTGTCCGTGTAGTGATCAGGACTTGCCAGGGGCCCGTCCACCGGGGTTCCAAGCTTCTGGCACGCTGGAAGTTCCGGATCAGGACGTGGTCTCCTGGACGGATGTCGTGTCCTGGGCCCTTGGAAGCGTCTGGGATGGCCTGCAGCACCTGTTGATGGATGACAGTCAAGGTTTTAGTCAGAGTGTACAGATAATCAGACATTAGGACGTCTGGGACGTCATGAATCGAGGTCGGCCTAGGCGCAGCCCAGATGTTCATAGGCCGCCCGAAGACCACCTCGTAGGGGGTCAAGTGGTGCTTGGTGGGGGTGGAACGCATCAATAGTAATGCCAGCGGGAGGGCATCCGGCCACTTCAGCCCGGTGGAGGCAACAATCTTAGAGATTTTTAGCTTGAGAGTGGCGTTGTGTCGTTCACCCAGGCCTGCGGACTGTGGGTGGAAGACTGCGTGGAATTTCTGCTTTACACCCAACCCCTTCAGGATGAGTTGGATGACTTCAGCTATGAAGTGGGGGCCGTTGTCGCTCCATAGGATCCGACAAAGGCCGTATCTGGGGAAACACTCCTTTAACAGGACTTTGGCAGTGGTCATGGCAGTGTTGTCACGTGTGGGATAAGCCTCCACCCATTTGCTAAAGGCGCACACGACAACAAGGACGTACTTCAAACCCATGCAACGTTCTAGCTGAATGTAGTCCATTTGCAAGACTTCAAAGGGATGGTCGGGGACTCCGAACCCACCCCGGGGGACAACAGTTCCTTTCCCTGGGTTGTGCTGGAGGCAGACTAAGCATTGCTGAACTAGGCGTTTAGCAGAGTCGGGAATCTTGGGGTTGTGCCAGACTCGGGTGATGAGTTCAATCATGGGGGTGGATCCTATGTGTGCAGGGGAGTGTGCCATAGTCAGTATGGGGATCAAGTAGGAGTCGGGCAACAGCCATTTGTTCGTGTCCTTCGTCAGCCAGCAGCCTTCATCATCTTTCAATCCCACCCGTGCCCATTCAGTCAGTTCTAGGGGAGAGCAAGCCATTTGTATGTCCCTAATATGTTCTCTAGCGTCCTTCCATTTCTCTGTCTGTGACCTGGTCACGTACATACGTGTGGTCATCCTATTCTCAGCTGTGGTTCGGGCAGTGATGTCAGCTAGTGCGTTTCCCTGTCCAATGATATCTGTCACTTTCTTGTGTGCCTGGCATTTTATCACCGCTAATTGCTTGGGAAGGAGGACTGCTTCTGTCAGGGCAGAGACTAGATCTCCGTGAAGGATGGGCGTGCCAGGTGAGGTCAAGAATCCCCTCTCTTTCCACAGGAGCCCAAAATGGTGAACCACCCCGAAGGCATACTGGCTGTCGGTGTAAATGTTTGCAACTGTGCCTGCTGCTAGGATGCATGCTCATGTGAGGGCAATCAGTTCTGCTGCTTGTGCAGACCGTTGTGTGATGCGGGCAGTTTCGACTACTGTTCGAGCCGTGGTGACTGCATAGGCAGCTGAAGTCGTGCCGTCAGGGAGCTTGATGCAAGAGCCGTCTACCCATAGCTCTCCATCAGGGTCTGGGATAGCAGTGTCACGGAGGTCGGCTCTGCTTCTGGTTTGTTCGTCTGTGAGGGTCACACAGTCATGCATAGGGGGTACATTAGGATCGTCGTCAGGGAGGGGCAGCAAAGTGGCGGGGTTCAAGGTGGTACATCGTTTCAGCGTGATGTGTGGTGCAAGCAGGGTCAATTCGTAACCAGTTAGTCGTGCACTAGTCAGGTGTTGAGTCTTAGTCTGGTTCAGGAGGGTGTCAACAGCATGAGGGACCAGTACGGTGAGGGAATTCGAGAGTACAATCCCCTCGCTTTGTCGGATAGAGACGGCAGCGGCGGCTACCGCTCGAAGGCAGGCAGGCAGAGCTCTGGCTACGGGATCAAGAGTGGCAGAGAAATAGGCACAAGGGCGTTGCTTGGGACCCATGGGTTGCGTCAGGACGGACAAAGCGCACCCCTCCCTTTCGTGGGTGAAGAGGGAGAAGGGTTTTGTGTAGTCAGGGGTTCCTAGGACAGGGGCTGAGCAAAGGGCATCCCGTAGAGCTTGAAAGGAGGACTGACATTCAGGGGTCCAGGGGAGCGGGAAGGGAACATCTTTGGCTAACAGAGAGAGCAGGGGTTTGACAATGAGGCTAAAGTTTGGCAGCCACTGCCGACAGAAGGAAGTGAGGCCTACCAAGGAGCAAACCTGTTTCTGGGTTTTGGGGACAGGGGTCTCTAGGATGGTCTGAATCCGATCGGGGGTGAGCTTCCTCCCGTCTTTGGACAGGAGATGGCCTAAGTATGTCACTTGGGGTTGGCAGAACTGCAGCTTCTTTTTGGAGACCTTGTGACCGTTTTCCGCGAGGAAGTGCAGGAGCTGGATGGTGGCTGTGATGGCAAGTGGAGTGGTGTCGGCTGCCAGGAGAATGTCGTCGACATACTGAATTAGCACCACTCCATCTGGGAGCTGGACTGCGTCCAGCTGTCTCTTGAGGGCCTGGCTATAGATACTGGGGCTCTCAGTGTAGCCCTGGGGTGCTCTACAGAATCTATATGAACGGGCTTTTAGGGTGAATCCGAAGAGGTAGCGGCTGTCTGGGTGGATGAGGATAGAAAAGAAGGCATTTTTGAGGTCTATAACGGTGAAGACTGTGGCAGTGGACGGGATTAGGGTCAGGATGGTGGTGATGTCAGAGACTACCGGGTACTGAGGTACAACTACTTTGTTCACCTCTCGGAGATCTATGATGAAGCGATAGGCCTTCTCGTCTCCCTCACCTTGCTTCTTGACAATGGGTAGGATGGGGCTGTTACAGACATTACTAACTACTTCCTCTACCACTCCTGCGTCGACTAAGGACTGAATGATCTCTACCTATGCCTTCTCGCCCTCGGGCGATATCCGATATTGTGGGAGCTTTGGGAGCATGGTGTCTTGTCGAACAGTAATGTGCACAGGGTCAATCATCATGCGTCCTATGTCCGAGTCAGTCTTGGCCCAGAGATGTGTGGGCAAAGTGTCAAGTAGGGACAAGTCAGTGTCAGTGATGGAAAACATTCGTCGGGAGGGACTGGGTCTAAAAAGATTCTGGTTGTCGTACAGTATGACACGTACTCCGTCTGGGGAGCATCGAATGGTGGCCCGAAAATGTTTCAGGAGGTCGAGACCCATAATGGCATCGGGGGTGTTGGAGGATAGGAGGAATGTCGTGTTTGCAATGTGGTTTTCTAGGTCGAAGAGAATCGGTGCAGATAAGGGATTAGTAGAGGGCGCTCCATCAAAGCCTATGGATGTCACATGCGAGCCAGACAAGGGTGCCCTTGGGATCAGTCGTTTAGATAACGCACTACGTGTCACCCCGGTGTCCACCAAAAATGGATATTTCATGCCCAGGACCTTAGCAGTGACGTAAGGACCTTGCTGGTCAACACAAAGCTTGACTGGATCCCTCCCTTGTCCCGGGCTGTCCTATGCGAAATCGTGGGCGTTCTCGTAATCGGACTGCTGATACTGATTTTGTCGGGGTCGATCAAATGTGTTGGGTCGGCCTGATCTGTCCTGGCTAAGGTCGTTGGTGGGTCCCCGTCTCTGGTCCCTCCCCCTTTGTTTATTCGTCTCGTCTCTAGCTTCTCGGTTTTTGTTCATTTCGTAAAGGACCGGGCACTGTGATTTCCAGTGACCGTATCCTTTACAGAATGCACATTGGTTTTCATCTAAGTCCCTCCGACCTGCATAGGGCGCAGACGTACGTTCTCTGGAGGGCGTATCTTTAGGAGCTGTCAACTGGTAGTTTCCTTTGGGGGGTTCCTTACTTATCGCTACTCCCTGCAGCTGAGCTATCATGACCCTCTCTTTCAACTCTTTCTTTTTACGCTCGGATGCTCTGTCGCTTTCATTTTTCTGATGCTCATAGTATTGGGCCATCTGAAGGATAGCCGCGGGTTTAGAGGCTGCCCAGCTGTTTTCGCTCGCCTGTAGTTTTTGGGATACTTCCTGTGTCAGACACTTCACAAAGTTCTGGACGAACAGGTGATGTCCGGTTGCAGTGGTCATATCTTGGCCGCTGTAGTCGGAGAACACCGTTTCAAACCTAGAAAAGTATTCTGAAGCGTCTTCCTGTGGTTTCTGTCTACAGGCCGTCACTATTGACCAGTCGATTTTCTTCTCAGGGATCAGGGTCTTGAGCTTCTGGACAACCTTGTCCGGGAGTTCAAGAACCGCTTTCACAGGTTTTTGTCCTGGCTCTCGCTGCTTGTGGATAGTCTCAAGTTGTCCCCAGGTGTGCCCAAACAGCTCAGGGTGGTCGACCTTGCGGATCTGTTTCCACACATCAGCGGGCAGGCATAACCCGAAGAACAAGTCGATATCTGCTAAGGTCATAATAGTGGAGCCTAAGGCTGTACCTAGTTCTGTATAGAAGGCAGTCGGGTTCTTTCTTAAGTCGGGCAAAGTCTTACGGAACGTTAAGATCTCCTGTCGGTCCCAAGGCTGGTAGACCCAGTTGTACACGACCCTTCCCTTAGCGTCTTTGTGATTAATGTCATCATTTGTTCCCTCGCCTCGTGGGGGAATCCAGTAGGGGGCGGCTTCCTTGATGGGCATCATGGCCTCAGTTCTCGGGGTTTGGGGTTCAGTTGCTACAGGGGTGGTGGCTTCTGTCTCTGTCTTTTGTTCTACGAGGTGACGGAAGACTTCGAGTGTGCGTGCAAAGAGTTCACCTACGTTTCTCTCTGGACCGTTCCCAATGTCGACCATCCTGTACAGGGTTGTTAGAGCATCGGGGCCCTTCTCTTTGTATCTGTCTTCATAGGCATTCAACGTGTGGAAACAGAACCGTACGACGAAGTGTCGTTGGTAGCTGTCAGCGTATGTATCGTGCATGTCAGTGATGTATTCCTCACTTTCCTTTCTGTCTATTAAGGTTCCTACCACCTTATCAATCTTGGTCCGTTCACTTTTGGTCAACCGGTGGGGTCTAGTAAGGCTTTTTCTATCGTCATGGACTTCTTCTAAGGTCAGCATCGGTAACGGGTCTTGGGCCAGAGGTTCGGCCGGCGCGGAGGCCGTGAGGACCGGAGCCCTGGCACCATTTTCGTTCTTACTCAAAGGTGGTGGGGGTTGTGTAAAGGGATGAGCGGGGGCATAAGGAGGGGGCATATAAATAATTGGTGGGCCTAACAGTAGGTCGTCATTCGCCCGTTGTTTTGAAGGTAACTCAGGATAAAGAGCGGAGGGGGTCCTAACCGGGCACTGGCCCGATGTTTCAGCGTCTCTCCTGCGATTAACTTTCTCTAACTCAAGTTTGGCTTCCGTGAGTTTCAGTTGTGCTTCCTCTAGTTTAAGTTTTGCTTCTTCTCTTTCGTTTATTTCGTTTTCTAGTTTAAGCCTTGCTTCTTCTCTCTCCTTTATCTCTTCTTCTAGTTTCTTTGCGGCTAGGTGAGCTGCTTTCCGTAGCTCTTTGTCTACCCTAGCTTCCTCTTTCTTCTTTTGTTGCACTGCTTCTTTGCGCCATAGGCCAACACTGTCTAGCATGGTCGGTGTCGTTCTACGGACTTTCAGAATTTCATCTAATGCATCTAGTTTACTTTCTTCAAAGGATCCTATCAGTGGCCACTGACTCTGGGGGTCCTTCCTCGTATATTTATGCCATAGTTTGCTGTATGCTATAGCGACTAATCCATGCTTTGTGAACATGTCTTTATTAGGGGTGCCTTCCAGCGGAGCTAGATGGTCCACCTCTAATAAACGGTCCGGGTTGAACCAGCTACCAATCAGTGGGGAGAAGATAGGCATGACAGATTTCAGCGGGGGACAAAGGTCCGCACTACCTATCCTTCACTATCTGCAAAGACTAGACAGAATATTGTTATTCTACGTTGTTTGCAAACAGCGAATATCTCAACAGCAAAATCTTATTCTAACAATAAAAACAGGGAGCTACCCTTACAATCAATCAATCAGTCAATCAGTCAATCAATCAGTGGGGAGAAAAGATAGGCAAGACAGATTACATCGGGGACAAAAGTCCGCGTTACCCACCCCTTCACCGTCCACAAAGGAAGATAGAGTATTTCTACTCTTCCTCGTTTGTAAGCAGCGAATATCTCAAAGAGCGACAATCGTTTCGCAATGTTGTCGTTTTTACACGACCTTACCCGGACCACATGGCTGTTTCTCGTCTTCCGCGTCCAGCGCCCGATCGTCCTCCAATCTCCGATATTGCCTCGGCACTCCTGATGGTTCCCAGTCAGGACCGTAGATCACTCGAGAGAGGTCGATTCGGAACCAGTGAAGTTCGGATGATCGGCTGCCAGACGAGGGTCTATTGGGCAGGAGCTCTCGCGATCGTTGCAGTCGTTCACTCTATCGTCAGGACCTCTCCCACTGGATCCACGTGTCGCTGATGGGCCCCACACTTGGGACGCCAATTGTAAAAGGTAGGAAGCAACCAATAAACAAAGATCCTTAAGTATTGCCCGGCGGTGTCGCCTCTTTAACCCACAAAATATTAATCAATGAAGAGGCAGGCGCTGGAGGCTGGAAGGCAGGAAACAAGGGTTTATTCTCTCCGGAGGAGAACACATCAGTTCGGACAGCAAGTATCGTCACGAGGTGCTCTAACTGCATCTCTGAGGCCTGGCCTCTTATACACAAGTTTATGGTCGGCAAACATTCTTTATTGTAATAAAGTCACTTTGAAGCATGAAAAGACATTCCCGTAACCTCCGCTTCAGGCCCGTTCCCACACATTTTCACAGTAAGAGTCCCCTCCCTACCGACAGGAGGAGATGGCTATCACACAGCTGGACATTCCGCCGATTCCCAGAATGCGTGCGACTGATCAGATCTCATGGGGTGGGGGCTTTGATCAACTGTAACTCCTTTGAAGAGGGGTGATTCCTTACAGTAGGGGCAATAAACTGCATCCGCAGGGCTAGGTGATGGCCTGGGATCGGCTCGGACAATCGGGCATAGAGGAAGGAGTTTATCAAAGGGTATGCAACCATGAAAGGGATGAAGGGAGGTGTCGGTCGAGCATGGGGTGTGATTCCCAGGGAAGAGCAGCGCAGATGGAGAGGGTTTATGGCCCATGCATGAGAGAGCGGGGGTGACCAGTGCGTGGGGGGTGCTTGTGAGGGCAAAGAGCCGTGCTGGGGATCAGCGGCGTGCAGAGGGTGGTTCTAACCAAGGCACCTAAAATGGCGGGTGTGCACGACAAAAAGTGTGGCATCGGGGGAAAGGCAAGATGGCGCAGATAATGTTTACCAATATGTACTAAATTTCCACACTTGCCTCCTTCCTTAATGAAAGAGAACAGAGAGTGAAATGGGGTCAGTTCCTCTCTGCCCTAAACCCTTGCACTCTGGGGTTCCTCAGGGCTCTTCATTGAGCTCCACACTTTTTAACATCTATGTGGCCCCCTTGCAAGGGTGGTGAGATCATTTGGCTTGGAGGTGCTGTCTTATGCAGACGACACACAAATAACGGTCTCTCTCACTCATTCAATGAAGGATTGTGCCCAGAATTTCAGGAGCTGTATGGAGGCTGTTTCCCAATGGATGGTGCAGAACTTCCTGAAACTGAATGGTGAGAAAACCGAGGTACTGATTTTTGAGAGTAATCAGGAAATTTGGTCCAGTGACTCGTGGCCACCCTCGCTTGGGGAATGCCCCTGTCCAGTCCACCACTGTAAGAACCTGGGGGTGTTATTGGACACTGCCCTTTCCTTCGATTGTCAGGTAATCAGGGCTGTCTTCACCTGTTTTGGTATCATCAGGATCCTTAGAAAGATCTTCCACTATCTTTCTCCAGACGCTCGCAAACAGGCTACGCTGGCATTAGTTTCTTCCAGACTGGACTATTGTAATGCCCTTTCTTTGGGCATCAACAAGAGTCTAATCCATCGTCTTCAAATGGTTCAGAATGCTGCGGCGAGGCTGGTGTTGAATCTTTCTTGATACGCCTCTGCCTTCGCTGCTTGTAAGAACTTACACTGGCTTCCGATGGACCGCAGGATCACTTTTAAAGTCCTTTGTTTGACTCATGAAGCCTTTTATGGCACCGGTCCAGAGGGCATCCAGTCACTTGTTCACCACTACACCCCTAGCAGATCTCTTCGATATTCCAACAAAAATCTTCTCATTGTTCCTAGGTTTGCCATAACCACATGGGGTGGTAGAATGTTCGCAACAGCGGCACCCAGATTGTGGAAATCTCTCCCTCTTGAGCTTTCAGGGCACCCCTCTCTCCTTTTGTTTCGTAAGGACTTAAAAACTTGGCTTTTCTCTGAGGCATATCTGTAAGGCTGTCCCCTCTGTTCTTGTGCTGGATGTTCCGCTCTAGCGCCTTGATGCCCTTGGGCTAAGTTGTGCTCTATAAGACTACATTCATTCATTCATTCACTTGCTGTATCATATGTCTGGATGCAATGACAGAAACAGCAAAATACAAGTCAGGTGGCTCACTATGCTAAGCGCATATTTTTAGCTTATCTGTTTTAAGCCATGTCCTTAATTACATTGGCCACGCCCCTTTGAGTGACCCCCCTCCCAGTTTTGTCATCCCACTTAAAGCCCTGTGCACCTCTATACAGTTCATAGAAAAAAAGTGAATGTGACCACCAGGTCCAGCAGCGCGGCCTCTGTGACTGCTTTTGGGGCAGGGCTGGGGCAGAGAGCCATGGCTTGCAGCCGGCTCTGAGTCTTGCAAAGCTGTGTGGCAGGGCGACTCAGACTGGGACGGACTGAGCAGGCTGTGCGCTGTGCTTGAGAAGAGCCCTTGGCCCGGGAGGTCAGCGGCAGTCTTTAACTGCTCCCGGTGATGATCTCGTGGAGAGCGCTTCTAGCCTTAAATATGTTAAATTCTCCAGGCACCCCAGGCCTCACTGACTACAGTTCAGCCGCAACTGTGACAGACTGTGTACAGTACTCACACATTCAGTGTCACTGCTGGTGCTGTGCTCTGCTCAGCTCTGTGTGTTATTGAGCCCACGTCTGCAAATCTGTGTTTTAAGGCTGATAATTGTATTCGTCTTCTAATATTTATAGGATTCATTATGCTTGCGAGAAAATGTCACTCATAGTCGTTGAATGTCACTCATAACTACACCGGAATTATGGAAATGTCACACATAGCAATATGAAACCTTGACAGCTGTGCTGCAGCTTGCCAGCACCCACCCAGAGCAGTACCTGCTTCAATTGCAGCTTCCATTGCAGCTTCCGTAACTGAAGATAGTCTGTGTCGCCAGCGCCCTGCTCAGCAGCGTGTGACGGCTCACCAACTCCCCTCCCCCCAGATCACAGACCAAAGTGCCTCGATGCCAGAAGGCCTTGGTGCCATGGGGCCAGGAGGTCAAAGGCCACCGGGGGGAGGGGCAAGCTGTGGTCAAAGTGCTCAGGAGAAAAAATCAGAGTTCAGCATTCATCACTCACTCCGCCCTCGTGCTGCACGTCGCATTACCGTCAACATGTCAAGCATGCAAACATCACCCATCGTGAATTGAAGTGGAACAATTCCGATTGTATTTCATTTAATAGACAATAATGTTGCTTTATGTTAATCTGAGCACCATGTGCAGGTTTACATGTCGTCTCACTTGCCTTCTTAGTTCACTAAACGGTTATGTTTAAAAACTATGACTTTTATCTCAGAGCAGTGCCAAATGTTATGTATTAAGGTCAACGCTTCTGCAGTTAAAAGAAATACAACTTTTTAAATATTAAGGAGAATTTATTACAGTTTAATCTTTGCTGTATGGTTTACATAGCAAGCATTTTCAGGGTTTGGCTTGTGCACTGGCTGTAACAGCCAAGCCAGACCCTTGGCTCGGTTGGCTCTCCATGTTGATTTGTTGACTTGCACAAATCTAGTTTGAAGGAGAGTGCGTCAGCTGAATTCACCACCAGCGCAAGCATCTAACACAATCGACCAGTCAATGGTTTACACATTTTCCACGAGTTCCACCTTTTTGCGTGTCTTCTGTATGTACTTACAGTGCCAGTCTTGTCTGCACTGTCAATCAAAGCTCGTTGCAACACCAATGCAAACTGGTCATACTAGCCACCAGTCTCTGCCCGGGCTTCGCTCTGCGTGCTACCCACAGTATACATAACCTGGCGTTGGGGCAGTTGTGTTTGTGCAGGCTGTTTTTTCTGTGAGACTTACCTCTATGACATAATGCCTGTGTATATGTGACTCCCAATGTGGGCAGGCAGCGGTCTCTAGGTATGTGTTCGGTCTGTGTAGTGCTTATAACTGGCAGGTGGCTGTCTTTAGGGGAGGCTTGGAGCTGTGCGATATTTTTAGGGGGCGTTTATTGTCTGTATGGAAGGGTCAGGTACGTGGAAAGCGCTGTATAAAAGGCGGGTAAAAAAGTCCAAAATTGAATGTACTTCTGGAGCCCCTTCCTCATCTGTCCAATATTACAGGCGTATTGGTCCTCGGGCATTGCCGCCACTCTTATACCTAGGTAGAGAAAGTTATCTTTCTCCCATCGTAGTAAGTATGCATGAGCGTAATAAAGCACCCTCAAAGGAAATATCCTGCTTTTTCTACTGTTTAGCTTCAGCCCGCCACCTTTCATTAAGTGGCTGTCTGTGTCGTGGCAGTACTCCCATCTGCTCTCTGCAACATCATTACCAGTGCCACAGACCTATCCCTCCTCAATATCCAGCAGGCCAGTAGTCTTCTGGGCTTAACACTGTAATCCCTCCATCAACCGCCCCCCCAGGGACCTATTGGTCTCGGCGAGAACGGGCTTAATGGCTTCCCCTCCTGCCTTTCTGTACTACAGATCGACTAATAAGGCCTCCTGCTCAGTTAGATATCACTATAGCTGAATTTTTAACCCAGTAGATCTTTCCCAGACATACCCCGCTTCCCATTCATGTCGTCTAGTGGTGGCGGTGGCCCAGTTGATCTCCGTAGAAGCTGCAAATTGCGTAGCCAAGTTCTCCCGACACTCATCATCCAATAACACCCTGAATGTAGATGCCAGGCCGTCAACCCCTCCGACCACTCCAGTCCATCTCCACCTTCAAAGGCGAATGGTCGGAGAGGTACCATGCCAAGTACCTGGCATCTCATATCTAGGTCAACATTTCTTCGGTCCTCAGCACCCTATCAGCAGGGTGAAGCTCACTCCAAACATCCACGCTGTCTGTATTACCCATCACCTGTCATAGTGTAGAGACCATGCACTGTTTCATGTCCTTTTGGGGGGGGGGGTCTATAAAGGGCCCAATCTAACACACAGTTAATGTCTCCGGCCCAATGTACCGGGACACCCATGCACTCCAGCAGCGAATCCTGAACCTACGGTGGAATTCCCTGTCATCTGTATTCAGTTCATATATATTTCTCTGCCACCCAGTGTCCACTATAGGAGTATAAATCTCCCATCCATGTCCGCTGCAGAGCGGCCAACTTGAAGGGCAACCCAGGGCAATCTTCTACACTAAGACCCCCTGGCATATGCTGGATAGTAGACAAATACTACTGATTCCATTATTTCCGATTCAGTTAGTCCCCCTCAATCTTAAGCAGCTGTGTCTGCTGAAGGCTGGTCATTTGTAGGTTATGTCTGCCCATGAATGACTTAATTTGAGAAAGGTGGTAGAATGCACACCGCATTCCATGCTTACTGAAGTTTTGTGAAAGTTCAATGTTTTTGATATTTGCGGCGTGCTACCTTTAAATGCGTTACGTCCGTGCGCACAGGTTTGTCACATGAGTAGTAGAGCCTCAACCAGAATTACAGCATCCTCTGTCTCTTTACGTATGTTCCCAGGTCACGGACATTCCAGTCGAGGACGTTACACCTATCCGTGTTCCTGCAGTGTGTGTACTACCCTTCTAAGCATGTGAGGCTCCAAAGCAGCAAGCTATGTCACAGTGTAAAAAACTTTTAGACCTTTAAAAAAACAACAACTTTGTAAACTTCGAGACTGAAACAAAAGCATTTCATGTAATAGGCAACAACTAATCATTGGCAGCGTTGACACACATGGCAGGTCCATGGGTGATAAGGTGCGGCATTAGGGTCAGTCTCTTGTCTGAAGGTCATAGTCCTTAGCTTTTCCCTCTCTATCTGCGTGGAATTGCCGGCGCAGCACTCCACAAATGCAGGATGCCCGAGGTCCCTGCAGGGGACCCCGTAGGAGGGCAGGCCCCGTAGTATCTCCGTGGGCAGCCGGGCAGCCTGGGGGGGGTGGTGTTGGCGCGAGCTAGGCGGCTGGATAGGGGGTGGGGCCAGGGGAGGGTTTATAAGGGTGGCCCCTCCTATCACGCGCCCTCTTTACTGCTGCCCCCCACCTTCGATCGGTCGCATCTCTGGCTGCTCCGTGCCAGCAGTCCGGCCGCAGGTAGCCCCCTCCCCGCCCAGACTCTAAATCCCCTTTTCATCTCCAAGCTGCGCGGATGAGGTAAGCGGACACTTCTTTGCTTCCCCCCGGGCTCCGTCCTTGGGCAAAAACCCAAGTTGTACGGGGCTCTGTGGCCATGGCCACGGGTAGGCATGAGGTCCGTTACGGGTCGGGTGCTGGGTTACCGTGCACGGGAGGGGGAACAAGAGCAGGAGGTTTGAGATGTGTGGGGAACAGCATAAAGGATTCGTCGACACGAGCGGCGCATACTTGCGCATTGCGATCGATAAGGCTTTAAGGATTGTGTCGGTTACGCTAAGGCCCCATCCCCTCCCCCCCGGCTGATGATCGCGCGCGTCGGGCTGGGTTATCAAGCGAGGGTGGGGGCAGCAGGAGTTCGGGATGTGGCCCAGCGGATTGGAATGGTCACCGCAGCGGCACATATGGGGCATTGTGAGCGACCCCCCCGGCTGGTTGCGTGTTGGATGCCGGTTTCGCGCCAGCAAACATTTAAACCTTCCCCCATCCCCCACCGGCTGATTTCGCGCACGTATGTGGGCAGCAGATGCCATCATTCCCAACATTTCCAGGGTAGAATCTGGAAAGAATAAACAATATTTACTACTTATGAAATCTCACTGAGTAAATATGCTCAATGCAGAGCGTTTTAACGGTGCAGTATAACATACATTGGTGCATGTAAACGCACAGCTAATTAATTGTGTTTGTTTTATGAAATTGGGTCATATTTGTTGTAGACAGAACAAACAAAAGTAAAACAAATATATCAATACATTTGCTTATACAAAAAAGTAAAAGTGAATCGTTCCGACAAAGGCACGAGAAATAGGTGAACGTAACATGGATTATTTTAGAAATAACAGTAGGTTCTGAATTGGAATGTTTTTTAGTTAATTTTGGAATTGGAGGAGTTGAGCGACAGCTATAGGTGCGAAGGGGGTAAGGGTTCCTGCATTTTACAGGTCTGAGTTGTGATGACAGGCTAACTTTCGCCCTTGAAACTGCTGACTCTAACATTGGTATCTTTCAAAGGTCTATGAATTGAAAGTATCCATTTGGGGAATAATGTTTTTACAACACTATGACGAGTCAACGGCTGCTATTGCAAGCACTACATACAATAGTAATACCAGCTACCGAGCTGCAAATGTGCATCAACTACGGTTGTATACGGTAATTTAGGGCGTTCTGAAAGGTAAATACCTTTGGTACTTGAATGTATGATAGTGTGGGTTTGCTCTTCGGGACGGGTCGCATTTTCAGTTCAGTATTGTGTGCAACTCGCACTGGCCATCTTTGTGCGCATGTGGGTATGGGCTCAGACTTGGTGCCCATACGATAGCAGGCCTCTCTGCAGACAGTGCATGTGCAATGCTAATTGAAAGCGGATACCCGGGCGCATGTCATCAGTCATCTCCAGTCTCGTGTTTATCCGGTTCCAGTAGCATCTCAGGTCCACACTGATGGAACCATAGTATATCTTGTGGGATTAATAACAATTCATTTTAGATACATTTAGAACGTAAAGAGCCACGTTACGAGATCCCAAAATATACATTTGTTGGCTAAAATGCCAGGGCTGGTCGAAGGTTTGATATCTACTTGAAATCCTTCACATCAGCAGACGGCGAGATCGCACCCGGCGCAGCTGGCTCATCCTCGTGGCTGGCTGGGCTCCAGCATGTGGTCGTACGGTGGGACAAGCTCCAGCGCGTGCACCTCGTGACGTCTGAGCAGCCCACAACTTCCGGTGCAGCCAGGGAGAGGGCGTGCAGGGGTTGGGATGAGTTCCTGCGCCCCTACCACCACTCCCTGATGACGGCGGGTGACCCTCCCTTACTCCCCCCCCTCCCGAGCATTAGGCTGCACTCGTCAAGGAAGAAGCCTGCCTCTGCACAACCGTCCTTTTAGGTGGTTGGCTGGATTTGTCGCCCCCCTGACAGCTTTGGCAACATTGGGTATCTTTCCCCAAGGGTTAACATGAAGGGTTCGGGAGGTGAAGGCTTTAGTTTGAAAACAAATTTTACCCACCACCGTCAGCCATGTGCAACCCCCCCCCCCCTCCACAACTTGAAAATGAACGTGGAAACCTATGGCTGTGATGGAACAATCATCCTTCTGTTACAGCTACACAGTTTGTTTTGCATACCCGTGCACGTCCCGTCTCCGGTGTGTCTGCGGCCCCTTCTAGAGGAATGGACAACGAGTTATGTCAAGTGAAGGGGCAGGCCGGGCTATATCTGTTCACCGCTGTGGAGATAAAGGTCCCCCCTACCCCCAGGCACTTGTGTTTGTGAGCAGGTGGGAAATTAGGTATGCAGGATGCATGCAGCTCCCAAAGGCTAGCCAATCCTCTAGGGTGGCCTAATTAGTGTGTACAGCTGACAATGGTTGTGCTAATGGGTTACAGGACTAGTAACCCATTGGCTACTAGTCCTCACACCACTAAAAACCCCTAAATCCAGGATTTAAGGGGTTCCACTGACACCAGAACTCCAGATCTCCACTGAAGAAGAATGAAAAAGTAGAGACCCTTGTCGGCACAAGGCAGGACTCCACAAAAGAGAAGGTACAAAGCTTTGCATCCGTGGCAGCTCCCTGCACCACTCGACTATGATTCGTCCAGCATCATAGACCAGTTTTACAAGGAAGGCAAACCCCTCTACAACCTAAAGACTTCATCAGGATTCCTTGGGGCAAGGGCTAAGAGTCCCCTCCAGTCTACAGGCACCAACTGCTCTTCCACGATCAGAGAAGCTCTGGCCACCGAGCCCTATCATAGGCCAGCCCAAACGTAATGAGCCAGGTGCCTTCTGGGAAGCTTAGTCCTGAACCTCCTTGAGTCTCAGCCCTCTACAATGTTGCCTGCACCTCTGGAAGAAGATTGGGCTTGTTTTGACCAATGCCAGGACCAAGGCTTTGGTTGACCCCCTCCTCTTCAGTGGTGCAGTTGTCAAGACCTTGCATCCCAAAGACTGCTTTGTTGGCACGCCTGGTGACTTAGTTGCTGCAGTCCCGTTCAGCACCACGTAAAACCAGTTATGTCCCTGCACCCAAGATGCAAAAGAAGAGAGTTTTTCGGTAACTGAAAAAAATATAAAGCCGGCATGTTGGGTCAGTGAGTTATGAGGTTTCTTCTGAAATCTGAATGTAACATCCAGGCCATGTGTTTTGTGCACCTTCATGACTCAATAAGTCTTTTATCCTCCTGAGTTTGATATGCTGGGCACCCTAAAAAAAGGTGTAATAGAAGCACTTGCCATGTATGAAGGTTATAAATAGCAAAAGTGTGAACTCACTATATGTAAAAAAGTTATATTTCTTTTAAAAACAAATACAGTGCTAGCTCTTTCATTTCTATTCCTTGAACTTTGCTAGAGGGAGCCCGTGAGTTACTCCAGAACGCCAGATTGCCAGATTGCCAGATCGCCATCTTCACTGCTGCGGAGAGGTCGCGGTGGTTGTCGGCTTCGTGCCGTTTTGAAGCCGTTTTTTTAAGCCTTGCGGTCTTCACTGCACTCGCGAAGTTCATGAAGTTGCATCCGTGAAGCCAGTGAACGAGCCTGGGGTGGAGCGGAAGAGGCATGCAGCGAGGTACTCAGTGAGAGACGGGGTGTTGAAAAGATCCGTCCGTCCGCTTGCTGCTCCGTCTGCTGGCCCGAACTTGGCTGGACTTGCACCCTGGCCCCCCGACGCAGCCACAGCGAGACGTCACGGTGAGCTGGTGGGCGGGAGGGAGAGAAGGCTGCCGTAGGTAGCTGGCGCAAGTCAAAAGACGAGCGCGCCCGGGTTTGCACTTGGAGAAAGCATCTGCACCTGGCGAGACTCTGAGTGGACTTAGTATCGGGGGAGGTACTGAGCCAGACCAGCCGCCATCTCAGTAAACCAAACAGTTCTCTGCATCCCCGTAAACCAAACCCTCAAAACATTCAGACACTCTCTGTAAAAAACCTCCGGTAAAACACAAAACAGGCTCAAGGACCAAGGATCATAGTCTACAGTCTACGGCGTCAAGGGGCGGCTGGGGCTGCAGGCAGGTGTGAGTGCTGTCTCAAGCGCTGTGATAACAACGCCTGCTAGCAGGGGAAGGGAGGGTGCTTCCCTTTCTGGCCCCCCCGGGCACCCGGTAATTGCTCATCGACCTCGGCAAAAGTGTTGATGTGCGGTAGGCAGGCGTGAGCGCTGTGTGGAGCTCTGAGCGCTGTGATAACAACGCCGCCACCGACACTGATCAACTCAACCATCTGGCTAAACATCTATTGAGAAAAGCCTTTAATTTCAAGCGAATTAGAGCGCAGGAGGCCTATGAATTAAAGGGATACAGAGTGGCCGCAGGAACTCTGCCCTCTTCTTCATCATTCCGACGATTCCAGAGGGTACAACGCTAATGCTGCAGGAAAGCAGGAATTCAACCCTACTGCAGGCCCAGACACAGGCAAAGCCCCACCCGCATAGAGCTGCTAGAAGATGGAAGGCAAAACTCTTCTACCCCTTGGGCGTGAGGGAGCTCTACCCTGGGTCAGCGCTTTTGGAGGGGGGACTTTTGGATTCATCTGGAGCCACAGGAACCACACCAACGCTCCCAGGCTCACTTACCGGGGCTCCAGCACTAACATTGTCTTTAAACACCGTAGTGCCACAACCACGGGAAGAGGGGAAGAGTCATAATCGAGCCACCTTAACTCCGCCTCCCGGTGCCACTTCGGGGCCCTCAGGTAATAGAGATATAAGAACTTTCTTGTACCCTTTGGCAACAAGTCCCGCTGCACTTTTCAGGCCTCAAAGTCGCATATCGTTTATCGTATCTCCAGTTGACGGCCAGAGCTTGAGCTCCATCGCGGCACTGGCACCAGGGATTCCCCTATCACCAATAATAACCACGCTTCAGTAGGGAGATCTGCTCAAGTCAGAGCCATCTGACAGGGCTGTTTCGAGGTTTGAGCACAACAGAACAAAAACCCCGCCCCCTCAAGCACCCAAAAATCTTCAATTAAATTTGCCCCCAAATGCGGTCTCGATGGCCGACGTTTGTACCGGCCAACGCCGTTGCACATCAGAAAATGGAGAGCATTCACCTAATGCGCCGAGTAGCAGCAAAGGTCCCGTCGAAAGAGGAGGAGAAATCACTGAGTCATCGTCCCGACACACCCAGTCCCCGATCTTGTGGAGCTGGAGTCCCCCGGTCCAAGTCAAAATGTCTCAGCTATCACCCACAACGAGTAGAAGAGGGGACAGCCCCCCAATGTTTGTGGACCATCTAACATTGATCAATGAGACCCTGATTTCCATGAATGGTGCCGCAATCATGCATGCCGATAAGCTCGACGCCCAGATAAATATATTACAAACAGTGGCAAACTTAATTTCTGGGGTTGATGCGAAATTGGATCACTTGAACTCTCTGATCCGCAGAGCACAGGACAGCACAAACTTTAAGCCCGAACCATGTAGCTGCGGCCCTATTTTGAAAAATCTAGAAAAATTTCCGCACATCATGTCCACACTAATTGAGGACCTTAAAACAGAAGCTGGCAACAACAAGGCCTCAAACGTAAAGGCACCAGCGCCTGATCTCTCTAAAAAAGAAGGCTTGAAAATCCCTCTACTAAACAGCATAGAAATCAGTAAAGTAAATAAATTCGATACGGTGGAACCCCTATCGTCAATCAACGCAAACTCAGTAGAGGTCTCATTGACCATAACAAAAATCCATGATCGGCAGCAGACTCCCATATCGATCAGCCCAGAACTCCAAAAGCATCTATCGAGGAAAAATAAGAAAACATTTAAAAAACTGAACAAGGGGAACAAAAATAAATCTATACGGGAATGGCTATGCCCTGGCAACCATACGCAAGGTTATAAAGAGACACCGGTAATGAAAGAACTGGATGCAACCCCCACAGTACCAGAAAGCTTGGAACAAAAGCATGAAGTACTCTAACTTCCTGACGCGGCAATTAATTCAGGGCCGGCTGCCCCTCTGGTAACGTCCCGGCCAATACCACCAGCACCAATCATAGGTCTAGTAAATATTTTACATGGTCAAAATGCCGCTGAAGCGACTGAAATCTGCACTATTGATCATCATGCTCGCTCAAAAGCCCCTTTGGACGCTGTTTCAATAATGTCAACGACGCATGGTGCGCCTCAAGCACCATGGGTCGCCTTAGATACTAAGGATATTGTAAACTCCTCGCTTAAAAATTGCCTTCCTAGAATCCCACTCACGGCGGCCCCTCAACGAGCCACGAGTTCACAAGGGCAGGTAAGTGCCCTCCTATCTGGCGGTCCACAGTCATTACAAACTGGCGGTAAGGCCGCGGTCTCTTTTGGTTATTTAAAGTACGACCAATCACAGGACCAGGAAATTATGCTGTGCCCAGGTTATGTCTTGCAGGGGAGGTGGGACATCCTAAATCGTAGTAACCTTCTGACCCTTTGTGCGAACATCCCAGGGCTGGAGGGAATAAAATCTATGGACATTGAAACCGTCTCCTTCCTACCGCCAGACGCGGAAGAGAAAAATGAAACAACGGAGTTAACTTCTACGAGCTCGGTGATGGCAGAGGCCTTGAAAAGCCCGCATAAGCTCCTGGAAAGTTGGGGCATAAAGATAAAACCAGAGCGTCTACAAAAATATCCTCTTTTATAAAAAACACAGTCAGCATATCCCCCGACGGGAAACATGGCACAACCGGCTGGAGAGCCTTTACGCTTGCAGGCGCTCTCCATCTATGCGCAAAAAATGATGTCCACCCTTCAGGGGTCTAAAGGGGGCACAAACACTGGTTAATTCAACAAAACCCCAATAAAGATAACCATGAATCCAACCCAGGGCACACGCACATGCGCTACACTGGGACCCGCGATTAAAGATTGGTCCTGGCTGCCGCTTGCTCTAAACTCCAAGACCTAATGGTCTTTGTCCTAATGCCTGGGGCCATTTCCACTGATGCATGGGAAACACGTACCTAAAGCCCCCAGAGAAGGAACGGTCTCCAGTGAGTCTGAAAATCATGTCTTGGAACGTTGCTGGGCTCAGGAGGTTGCTTCTTAAACAAACTGCGGTGTCATTTATGAAGGAAGCAGGCATCATCTGTACACAAGAAACCTGGCAAATGCAGCCTCTCTCCTTGAGAGGATACACTGAGTACTGAAAACCCGCTAAAAAACTTAACATCTTCGGTAGACCTGCCGGTGGGATATGCATTTATATTAAACACTCACTTAATTTGGAATTCGCTAAAATATCTAACCTACCGGATACCCTCCAGGCAGGCATCCTGAAAGGCTGTCGCCTGACAAACAGTAACTTTTCATTTTTATTAGTTAACCTTTATCACAACCCTCACGGGCTCAAATCTAACATGTCCACGCTGATACACCATATCGAGCGCTTAATGCTCCAATTCGCGGGCCTTGAATGCATCGTTCTGGGTGACTTGAACTCTCACAATATAGGGGTCTCAACCACACGTAGGTGCCAGGCCAGGGCCACCAATGCCATGAACGACCTACTAAAAACCTATAATCTGGCGACGGCGCACTCAGTCTTTTTAAAGAGCACCCCTGGGCTGATCGTCGCTCCCACATTTAATAACCAAACTACGGTCGACTATATAATCCTAAGTGGTAAACTCCAATTCTTAATGTCAAATTTCTTAGTCCTACCACGTAGTGACAGCGATCACGCTGCCCTAATCGTCACACTGAACCTTACAGCGGACTACCGCCACAAGCTTGAATTCATCGGGGAAGCCGATGGAGAAGAACTAATAAAGCTGTCTAGAAGGATCAAGTGAGAACAGACCGCAATCAATAGATTAAACAGCTGGGCAAATCATTGGACAGGTTGGTCACTAAGTGAACAGAAAAATTACGCCATAGAAATCTGGACTGTCACAATAGAGACCCTTGCAGTGGTTCTTCGCGGGAACTTGAATAATATATCGCACAGGCGCCCTTCACCTACATATGGCTATACCTCTGAAATTAAATTAAGCGCCAACAACCTAAACAAGAAACGAAAACTTTTCCGCAAAATTGGGACAAACCAAAACAAGATCCAACTACAAGAAGCCAAAAAAAGCCATGCAAAGAATGTTTGGGAAGCAAAACGTGCCCATTGTGAAGCACAATGGCTAATAATTTTTAACTTGTTGAGCCCGGGAAAATCACAGGAGTTTTGGAAGTACATAAGCAACCTGGGCCGAGACACAAATCATAGAGAAAACTCCCTTGAAGCCTCTACTTGGGTTTGCCATGTAAAAGCTCTCTATACGAATGATGGCGCTGCTAACATGCAAATCGATACATCCACTGCTGGAGACAAACTAGGCACATATACTGAGCTGATGGCTCCACCGGGGAAATCGCTTATCTCCAAAATCATTAAAAACATCAGAAAAAACGCCGCTCCAGATCCTAATGGTCTCCCTGGACACCTATTCAAGGCAAACATCGATTTTTGGGCGACTAATCTGACCCACCTGTTCTCCGAATGTTGGCTGCAGGGGGATGTACCAGACTCATGGAGAGGCTCGCTCCTACAGCCTATCCATAAAAAAGGCCCAAAAACTGAACCTACCAACTACCGCATGATCGCCCTGCTGGATATTGAGGAAAACGCTTATGCCAGCATCATCCTGAGGGACCTCGCAGATTGGACGAGCTCAGAAGGCATCCTTCCATTTTGTCAAACCACTTTTAGACCTGGGTCTGCCACAGTTGATAACATCATCGCACTTTCTTTCCTGGTACATCGCTCTCGGAAACGCAAAAGCCTTCCCCTCTTCACCTGCTTTATTGACTACTCAGCGGCATTCGATGGGGTAGACCGAGCAATTCTGTGGCGCAAGCTGGTCCAATGGAACATCAACCCGGTACTGCTAAGAGCAATACAGTCCCTTTACCAAAAAACATGGGTGCGAATTAAACTCTCGAGGGACCACGCATCTGTTAAGATCAACACAGACAAAGGTTTAAAACAAGGGTGCGTGCTAGCCCCACTACTATTCAACTTATACACAGCGGACATGGAGAAGGCTTTGACTGGGGCTGCCTTGGCCACCCCAAAGATCGGTGGAAATAAAATTCTTTTCATGCAATATGCTGATGACTTTGTTCTTTTTGACCATACGAGAATGGGGCTACAAAGGGTGCTGACGGCACTTGCCACGTACAACGACAAAAACAGGCTTGTAGCAAACCCAAGCAAGTCAAAAGTAATTATTTTTGGCCAACATCCAAGGAAGAAAGCCTTAAAATGGAGGCTAGGCAATCTCCTTCTGGATACTACGCAGCGGTACACCTATTTGGGCATTTGTTTTCAGGAATCGGGGCTCGCAAGCGCCCACCTTAAGACAATTCAAGCCAAAGGTAAATCCATCACCTATGCCATTTGCAAGCTGCAAGCATCCTTACATAGCCCGTCCACCATGGCCATTAATAGAGTTCTCAAAGCCAAGCTTATGCCGGCACTCAACTACGCCCTAAAGGCATTCCCGGGCAAACTGAGCAATGAATTAGAAAAAATTCAGTGCAGAGCATATAAGAAAGTCGCCCACCTTCCAAGGTGTACTAGAAACACCCTTGTTCGCCTGAAGTTCTCGCTCAACCAGCAAAACCTGGAAGAGTTGGCCGCCTTAAGTAAATATTACTTTTTAACAACAGCGGAACAGGAGAACACCTTTAAGGCAGTCTTGAAATGTATTTTCATAGAGCCTGGGAACCCCTGGTCGGCCAATCTTGAAGTGGCTAAGGCCCATCTCAAACTTGCAATGACTCATGGAATCCTGAACATGTCAAATATTTTGCCAACATGTGTGTGCGCGGTCACGGGAACTGGACCTGGACTCTCTGACAAGAAAAGACTTACATAAGACCTTGTGTCTCCCCCACACTCAGCACACTCTGAAATATCATCTCACGCAGGCGGTGGGCCGTGCCGCCCTTCATAAGATTTTGGCTTATAGACTACACCCATTGCCCCTCAAAGAACTATATTCCTATGGACAGGCCAGCTCTGGAGTCCGGGAATGCAGGCTCTGCAGGTATAAACGCGAGTCTTTGGCCCACCTCCTCTTCTGCTGCCCGGCCCTCTGCCTGGCCCGTAGCCTTTATCTCTGGCCTTTACTAATACAATCGGGGCTACGCACCACAGAGGGGGGATCACTAATCTTTATACCCTGTCCACGGTAAAGCACATGGCGGCCTTTGGAAAGTTTATCTTTCAAGCTCGGGCAATGCTGATGGCCTCATTAGGCTGGATCTCAGAGTCTCCTGCCTGCCCATGAATCCTTTCCCCTGCATGTTTAGCCCCCATGGAGCAATCAGATAAATGAACTTTTGCAATTTCCTTGATTTTTACTTTTTTTAATGTTTTTACTTTTGTATTCTGGTTTTATGTAATAGTTTTTAGTAACCCAACAAATAACATTAATTCATTCATTCATTCATTCACTCATTCATTCATTCATTCATTCAGTGCTAGCAAAAAAGAGACTTTCTTACTGGCACTGCAGGGAAGTGGTAAAACAAAGACATGGAGGAGAGAAAGTTATTCCTCTTGGTGCCGCTCGCAGCCGTGGTTCTGCTGACACTTGTTTCCCGTGCTTTTAAACTGAGGGGCTACATTTGGAAAGTACTTACGCTGATTCCTGCTGATTTGGGGCTAACTACTTCAGCACTTTGGGACTTCTTAGAGGAGTGGGACTGCGAGGACCAGCAGTCTGTGCGCATCATCAGTAGACGCACCTGGGTCCTCTTCCCGCCCCCTTTACTCTGTGGTTCTTAACGGCTCGCGGCCCCCGCTTCACGGGCGCCGCTCACAGCTGTGGTTCTGCTGACACTTCTTTCCTGTGCTTTTAAACTGAGGGGCTACATTTGAAAAGTACTTACACTGGTTTCTGCCAATTTGGGGCTAACTACTTCAGTACTTTGGGACTTCTGGGAGGAGTGGGACTGCGAGGGCCAGCAGTCTGTGCGCATCATCAGCAGGCGCACTTGGGTCCTCTTCCCGCCCCATTACTTTCTATTTAGCCCTGGTCCTTCCCACGATACGCGGGTTCAGTGTGGGCGAAGCCCGGGCCAAGGGCGGGCCCGTTTTAGCCCGTTCGAGACTGGCAGAGACCGGACCGGGCCACATCTCTTGGCTTCCACATTCATCTATCTGAGGGGGACGCAATAAGAACTGTAAGTTAAATCTTTTCTCTCGACTGGGGGTTCCTGCACTACAAGATGTCTGGTCGCGAGCTCAGGAGTAAAACTACACCTGCGATTAGCAACACAGCAGGAACTCTGGACAATTATATTACTAGAACTAGCTCACTTATATCCAATGAAGTTTCTATCCTGGAAAAGCGCTTATCTCAAGAACTGTTAAATACTAAAAGATCGTCATTCGTACATATTAGGAATGCTAAGTCGCCAGTCAAGGGTGTGGTTACAATTAGCAGGTGTGTTGAAATGTTGGCTAATGTGGTAAACGAGGGGGCAGGCGACTTAGGGGGGGTCACCTTTGCAGTGTAGTAATAGTAATGATCGAAGCATTATGGAACCCAACCTTGTACCTATTGTTACTATTGACTCTGTAAAGAAGATTTAGGGGACACAGAATGATATCAAATCTAGGGGACAGCGAGAGGGGGCCATACCTAAAAGGTAACGCACTGACCACAAATTAGGTGGCCGCAAGGCCAAGATCGCTAAACAAGTTGGTGGTTTAGATCCACCAGGAGATAGAACTCCTACTCGCAATATGGTCGATTTGAATAGTGAAAATTCTTTTACCCAAGAGGAAGATCCAATGTTTACTAAATTAACCATGATATGTAAAGCCTTGCTAGACCCCATTGTAGACAGATTAGCCCAGATTGAGCTAAGGTTGTCTAGTATCAAGAAGGCTACTGACGTGGTTGGAGATGGTATGTATAGGGTTAAATTGATGTTGAGGGAGGGAGTAAATGGTGTTAAGGAAGCTTGGGGGGACCCACACTGATACCATTAATACCCTGGGAAGTGTGGGAGACACAGTACAAATGTTACCTAGTAACACCACTTCTATTGCCCCGAGACTTTCAGTAGTGGAGGTTACCAGGACAGAGACAGAGACCGACTCTGCCCCAGTTGTGTAGAGTAAGGCTTGCCCGGTTGGCCGACAGCACAATAAGTTGGTAGTCAATTTACCCCCAGAATCAAGCCCCTTTGTCGTTGTATTAACAGGGGTACCCATGCTGGAGGATCCGGTGCGGGAATCTTTTCAATCATTGAAAAATAAGGTTACTAGCTGGTTGAACAGGAATAGGCCCCTTCCTCCCCATTGTTTCAGTGACATTTTGATGGTACAAAGGGTACACTGGATAGGTAATACCACTTAAAGTATCAACAGGGATTGTGTTCTGGTTAACTTTCGAGACCCAAGAACAGTTATGCATATATGTTCTTGGCCCTACCGAGTCCTTGATACTACTATCCAGTCTTTCCCTCTGTCTTTCTTCTATCGGCCTGCCCCTCAGACTTTCAATGGGGAGCTAGAGGATGATTGGACTAGGGTGGGTTCCAGGGGAGGGAGAATTGGGCCTGGGTTAGGGAAGGCCAATTTAAATCCCCCGGGCCCTTGTTTGACCTGTAATCGTTTCAGCCCCCTGGACATGGTTGATTTACTCCCCCCACATTTGTTCCGGGAGGGCGCTGAGTCATTGGCCTGTTCCATGCCGACAAGATACAATGGGCCCTCTACAATGAAATTTGACGAGGATTGCTGTCCTACCAAGGAATCCACAGGGTTGGATGCAAGTATTAATACAGCAGCCCTAAATTGCACAGTCACTCCTCCTTGTATTTGAACTCTCCAGTCCACAGTGCTGGGAAGCTTATTTCCTTGCGATGCGGTACAGGAGATTATGAAGCCCACTATGGGAGAATGTAACAGGGGAGAGAGGAGTGCTTCTAATCCTGACAGCCACAGCACTTTAACAATCTTGTCATGGAATTTGGCTGGCCTTGGTAACAAGATCGATTGCCCAGAATGGGGAACATTTATAGATGGGAATGATGTGTGTCTTTTCCAAGAAACATGGGCCAGAGAGGATAAGACACGCACTGGATATGCTGCCTATTCTGTACTAGCGAGATGGGGTGGGAGGGGACGCCCCTCGGGGGGCCTTGCAATCGGGGTGGGCTCCCACCTAGGCTGCATGGCCAAGTCCTTGAACACATCATCAGGCGATGTGCAATGTATGGTCCTGGAATGGCCTAATGGCACTAAGATTGCACTGGTAAATGTATACTCTAGACCGGTGAGTGTCACTGCGGAGTCTAACACAGTTGAGGAACTTTCTTAATTTATAAGTACAATACCCAGCGGCACACAGTTTGTGATTGGGGGTGACTTAAATTGCAACTTCGAGCTGCTGACAGGGCTGGTAGATGGAGGTTCCCTCGAGGAGGATGTTTGCTGGACTATACCCACTCTGGAGTCCTCGCCCCCCAGGCCTTGGACACCATTGATGGTACAAATCACATCCTTAACACTCAAGCACTCTATTAGGGTGTGCAATGGCAGGGTCAACTTAGATCGACCCCCTAAATGCACTTTTAATAAGCAGGGCCAAGAGGCCTGGTTGGATTACATATTTGTGGAAACTAAATCATGGGCCACAATAAGGGACTTCTTTGTTATACCACGGGATGACAGTGATCACAACGCCCTAAGCTTACAAATAACTATGCCTGGTATGGCAAGGGGGACTCTGCACGCGAATCGCGCCCCAGACCCGAGAATGATCTTAACTAACGATAGGAGAAGAATAAAGTGGACAAAAATAGGAGAAAGTCCAGAGCGACTCTTGGGGCTTTATGCTCTTATCCTCCCTATTCTAGAGGAAACTAGTGTTGCACTCAATGATGGATCCACCTATGACAATTCTTGTAAGGCAGGAACCCTGTATGAACAGTTAATAAATATTTTGTCAGATGTATTTTACCCCCTGCGGCTAAGCGGCCGCAAAAAGGTACTAGTCCTAATTGGTATAACTCTACTTGTAGAAGAGCTAAGACCACACTTGTTACTTCCATTAAAAACAAGGCTAGCAAGTCAACAGTCCAGACCTTGAGAGCTAATTACAAGCCCGTAATGAAGTGTGCAAGAGAGGAAATGGGACCATGATAATTGGACTGGCCTATCTAATGCCCTTGCAACAAGAGACCTACGAAGATTCTGGTCCATTATAAACAATGGCTCAGCAGAGCCAGCGGCAGCTGTGGAGGCTAACATAGCTGAAGGTGTCTGGGAAGAACACTTTCGCACCCTCTACGCAGCAGAACCTGCCATTCCGCAGGGAGTCCTAGGGGAGATGCCGTTAGATCAGATATGCCAATCGGATATCAGTGACTTCACGATAAAGGAGTTCGAAAATGCTATATCCAAATTGGCAATTGGGAAGGCCCCTGCTGGACAAGCTACCGGGTGATCTTTTTAAACATCAACATTCTAATTGGGCCCCATACCTCCTAGTCATATTCAACGCAGTCCTGAGAGGGACCCCAGTTCCTGGTACTTGGCTGGGCGCAGAGATTGTCCCTATATTCAAAAAGGGTTCACCTCTGCTTCCAGCCAACTACAGGCCGATCAGTTTGATCGACGTCCCGCAAAAGATCTTCGGAAGACTAATACTAGACCGTCTCCAGGACTGGATGGAGTAAAACTCCATACTAAGCCCATATCAGGCAGGCTTCAGAAACAAATTATCCACCATGGACCAGATACTTCGGTTCAACATGTTATTCTGGAAGTTGGTTAAGTTTGAGGGGGCAGTCTCTATACCGTGTTCGTAGATTTACAAGCAGCTTTTGATTTGGTCCCAAGACATAAGCTTTGGGTTGTTCTTGTCGAATTGGGCGTTCCTCATCATTTGTTGCACATCTTAATACGCCTACATCAGGATAATTTCGCACGGGTTAGGTGTGGAAGGAATGGTCACCTTTCAGCAAAATTCCCCGTTGGCAGGGGGGGTGAGACAGGGTTACATGTTAGCACCCACCCTGTTGTGCCTTTATGTCAACGGGGTAATTTCCCACCTAAATGGGATAAATCATACTGATGCGCCCAAACTCTCTGGTAGCAGGGTGCAGGCGATAATGTTCGCAGATGACACCATGCTGCTTTCAAAAACCCCAATGGGAATTCAGAGGGTTTTGGATGGCTTTGTGGGATTTTGTGAGGATAGGGGGTTGGAAATCAATGCCATGAAAACCAAATTTATGATTTTCAATCCCCTTGTACGGACTAGACCTAACCCGTGCATTGGAACAATCAGGCTGTAAAGAGTTCATATTTTTGAATATTTAGGGATAACTCTTAATTAAAATGTGACGTGGGCCCCTCATCAAATAAATACCCAACTTAGGCAATCCCAGCTCATAGGAGGCATCCTAAAACTCTCTAACAGCTCCACAATAAAACCAATTCGACCTGTAGTGGAGATTCATACAACAAGAGTGAGAGGGGCTGTCACCTACGGGGGTGAGCTCTGGGGGCACGCCTGTTGTCCGGCAATTGTCGTCTCAGAAAATAAATTCCTTAGGCAACTGTTGATGCTCCCAAGTAGCTCCCCCTTGCTACCCATTAGATTGGATATGGGTCTTAGACCGATTGATGAGGTTGTGGGCTTGAAGCCTTTAATGTTTTGGAGGAGATTATAGAATACCCCGGAGCTTTCTGTTTTCAGACAGGAATTATTAGAGATTTTAAATACAACTAATACGGGAAAAATTCTTTGGCTAGCTTATATTAAAGATGAATTCATCAAGTTGGGCCTCTCACAAATGTGGTACAAACCTGAAATCACTTGCCCGAGAACCTCACGAAACAGTCTGTCTAAACTTTTTTATGAACGTAGATTAACAGACTCGATATCTAGCACACATAGTGGCATTTTAACAAACTCTGTTCTAAAGTTGAAGGATTTTTACTATTTTGAAACTAACCTAGATGTTATCTTTCCGGCTCTTACAAGGAAGTTGTATCTGCAGTGGAGGTACGGCACACTACCAATCAGAGCTTTCACATGCAATTGGTCTCCATCTGCTTTGAAAAACTGTCCTAATTGCAGTTGTGATATTGAGAGTGAAGTACATATTATGTTCTTTTGCCCTGCATATCGGAGAGCGGGAAGGTACTGGTTGGTGCCCCTATGTAAAAACATGCGAATCACACACTGTATGCAAGCCTTACGCATACTGAAAATGGATTTGTCATCTGTAGTTGTATTTGCCGTTGCTAAATATCTGGCGGCGGTGTGGCTAAAACGCAGGGGAGCACTGAACATTATTCAAAACTGCTAATGCATATGCACTTTATAAAGACACCTATCTAATTGATTTTTGTAAAGGCCATAGATTGTTTGGTAATTTCTGTCCTATAGATCCTCGACAGCTGAAACTGATATTGTTTTTAATATTTTTAATGAAATGACAAATGTTGTTTTTATGATTGTTTGCTCGTCTTTTATGGCACGTATTGCCGAAATAAAGAAATATGATGATGATGATATTCCTCTTGTATTGCAACATTTACCTGGCTCTTTCTTCCCCATGTGGTGCGCTAAAGCCCTTGTCTACATATCTAGTTTGTTTGTCTTTTTTTTATCATGTTTTGGAAGTGTTTCCAAATCATTTGTGATGACCTCTGAGGTCTGGTCATTGTGCTATCCAGAGCAGGCATAGGGTGAAGGAAGACAAGGTGTCAAGCAGTGTGTATCTGTGTTTGAATATATATGAAATTTTTTAAGTGGAACGTAACCAAAGGCAGCAGAGCTTTGTACAGATCAAGGATAAGCATAAAGTCAAGCGGTGATAGGAGAGGTAACTGTAACGTGAGCGATTTATGTACTGTGATGTAGTGTTCTTCAAAAAGGTGATTCCTCCATTCTTTCCTAAATGTGAGCAGTGTTGGAGCAGTCTTGATGAATACTGAATGTTATTGTTCCATACCCTGGGTGCATAGTTATAAAACGGCTGCTGCCTTGTTTTTTCTTTTTACATTTTTAAGTCTGAAGTCTGACGATGTTCATGCTTCAGGTGTGCCATGAATCACCATAGTTGATGATCTTGTCTGCAAAATAAGCCATGGTGTTCAGTTGTGATGGCTTTGTAAATAATGCACCAGGTTTTGAAAATGGTGTGGGCTGGCAGGGGCGTGATCCGAGTTCGGTCATGATGGAATGATGTGGTCATATTCTTGCAGGCCCTTGGTGAGACATACTATGGTGTGTAGGATGCTCTTAAGGGGTGCCAGTGTGGACTCTGAAAGGCCCTGGAGCAGTGTGTTGCTATAGTAAAAAATAAGAGTACAAGAACTTTAAGTTGTATGTCACTTTCATCAAGAATCTGTTTTACAGTCTTTAGATGGGATAGCTGGTATCAGGCCTTCATTGAGTTTGTGGTAATGTGTTCCTTGAGGGTGAGATTGATGTCTGAGGTGAATCCAAGTGACTTAGCATTTGGGGAAAGCTGGGGTTCTAAACTATCAAGGTTCATGTCATTCAGCCAGGTTTGTAGGGTTTCTTGTTTATTATTATTGAAAAATATAAAGATTTCTATCTGGGTTGAGTTCCAGGTAGGCAATAGACATCCAGGTCTCGATGATATTCAGGCAGTGTTTTAGGCTTTGGATGTCTGAAGCAGAGGATACCTTTAAGAAGAGCTGTGTCTCACTGGCATATTGGTAAATCTTGATGCTGTTATCTGTGAATAGAGCACTAAGTGGCTCCATATTGAGGTGAAGATGACAGGAGTCAGTATAGAACCTGGGGAACTCTCAAGATGATAGAGATATTTTGCGATCTGGGTGTTTCCATGTAAACAAAGTGATGCCATATTTAAAGATAGGAGAACCAGTGAATTACATTGTTAGTAAATCCCATTTGAGGCCCCAAGATAAATATGAGTGTGGGATAGCTAACTGTGTCAAAGGCAGCTGAGAGATCTAGCACTATCTAGAGGCGGGGGTCATCTTCATCTGTGGTCAAGAGGGCATCATCTATGATTTGGATGGTAGAGCTATCCATGCTGCAGTGTGATCTGAAACCAGATGTGTAGCTATGCAGAAGACGCTCAGCATTGCCATTATCTTGGAATTGAACACAGACTGCTTTTCCAACCATGCTCCCAAATTGCCCCTACGATGGAAAATCTGATCAGACAAGTTTACATTTTAAGTTATTTTGTGAATTTTATAGATACATTAGAAAGAGCATAATACGTCCATTATTTTTAAAGGAAAGATTGTTCACCTATAAAACGGCTTTTGATTTTATTTGCAATTTAGAAAATGATACCGTTTGTAATGCAGTGGCCGTTAATGTTCAGATGGCAATTAGAAGAAGAAAAAATAATTCACACCTGAATACCCTTGCTTATGAAGAAAATGGGATACATATTGACTAATGATGTCCAGGGTTGTAGTTTCGTTGCTGCACTGTATATTATGCCCATTGCCCTTTATGTACAACTTATCTCTCGTGTTTGAGTATTATTGCACTTAATGTATTGCGTACATTGCATATATTCGTTTATAGTAGAATTTTAAAAAACTTTTTATGTGCTTTAATGTATAGACTGCGATGAAATGTGAATATGTTCATTATTATTCTTAGGATGCTTTTATGGTTGTACTTTTTTAACCGAATAAAGCTTGATTTGATTGATTGCAACAGCTTTATCTTTATTGCATATTCATAAAACATAACTTGCATAACATGTTATAAATCTTCCTTACAATCATAACTTCTTTTTAATGGTTGCTATAAATCACTTTTATCAACTGCTGTGACAGCTCTCCTTCTGTCGTTTACTTTGTACAGTGGGTCACAGTATTGAGGCATCCCTTGCTACCGAATGTCTGGTGTTCCTGGCCATGTGCCGGGGCTGGAAGTGCTGTTTCAACCCTGCGCTGCCTGTTTTGTGTACCCTCTAGTGTCCCTGCCGTGAGGCATCCCAAGGACCATGTCCGGGCAATTGTCCTTTTCTATCCTTGCATTATGATATTTATTCCTAAATCCTTGTCGCTCGCCCACACTTCTTCCTAGGGGCTGCAACACTCTCAATATTTTGAATGAATGAATAGGAAGATTTTCTCTGGTGACAATACTCAGGACTGCTTGTTGCGGTCGCCTTCTGGTCCTGCTTTTGTTGCAGTGCCCCTTTGATCTCATTGGGGTATGTGAACAGATCTAGTGTTTGGTGTACTTTCATGACTCATGTCGCTGCCTGGGCCTTTGTTGCCACCCACAAGGGAGGGTTGGGGTGGGAGGGGTAGCCGCCGTCCCTCTAGAGTCAGCTATGTCTCCCGGTCCGGCAGGAATTCTTGCAAATTGCTGTCTCCAGCCGTCTATCTTTCCCTGTGCTCTGGTGATATGTTTCAGAGTTATAGTGTTACACTACATGTGTAACATGATAGCATTATGTCCAAAACTTGCGGGATTATTTTGAAATTAAGTCTAACTTCCTGATTTCCCATACTTCAATCTGGTACTGCATTTTGGGCATAAGTTTGCCATAAATAGATCAAAAGGTTAGCATCAGGTACTATGGCAAAGGGCTTCTGTACAAAAATATCCAATGGTGGTCACAGTCCAATATAACAGCTAACCTTTTAATTTCAAGCTAGAAGTACATGTGCTCCAATTTCATTAAAATCCACCTGATATATTAGATCTCTCATCTTACTGAATGTGGCCAAGCATGACCTGTACGACTAACACCTAGCCACACCAGACTCACGTCTACAGTGTGCTTACTGCTAAAGTGTGTCCAGCATTCTTCGGAAGGCAGCTCAATCTTTAGCTTCTAGAATGCTGCTTGGCTGGATTATGGAGCGTGGAGCACACTTTGTAACTGCATTAAGATGTGCATCTTTGTTCTTTCTAATAGCAGTACAAAGTCACTGTAGCTACTATAGTGTTAGGTAGCTGACAGGTAGAGCATAAAATATGCCCAAGGTGAAGCGTTATGTGCTGATACGGTGAAAGTCCTTTATATAGATATAACTTATAGGCTACTTTAATCCTACTCAGACAGTTTATATTGTCAATTCAAATCAATCAGTCTTTATTTGATAAAAGACACAATACATCATAAAAATGTCACTAAAATGAGTATACCGTAAAATATTCAGTCTTAAAAAGATTAATATATTATCATTTATATTGATAATGTAACATCTTAAAAAAATGAATCCTGCATTAACACTAATTAAGTACAATACCGTCAAAGTGAACAGACAAATAGTGCATAGTAATTGCATTGCAGTGAAACCATATTAGAGCATGGCGAGTAGAACATATGATCCATGGAGCCGGAAATTAGCACAAAATCCATTAGTTTGTATGCTCCTGTAAGGAGGCTAGCAGATACATAGACAAGAAGCACAGACAAGCTACCCTCAACTGTCATGATCTTAGTAGGAATTATAGCATTTGTTTCAATTTTGCAATAATCATCTGGGGAACCTTATCCAGAGTCTAATTGACAACAGTTCTAAATGGTTTAGGAAGAATGACTTCAGATGCTTCCATAAATGTGTTGGTGCGGAGATGGGTGCAGCAAATCATAATATAGATCCAACTATTAGTTTCAGCATTCAAGATCTGCAAGCCACTGCTTAAACTGAGGGGCCCACCCTCTGCCCCATCGACAAAGTAAAGGACACAAATTTCCTATAACAGTGGTTCTTAAACATTTTCAAACCATGGTTCCCTCGACGTACTGGCCGTGGCCGTGGCTCCCTATTATGTTACTTTTTTTTGTCAAGTGGTAAGGGATGTAAGTCCAGCCTCAGGAGTATATCACATTTTCTCCCGGAATATCATTGGGTTGAAGCCATTGAAGGTATTATAATCCTAAATATAATCCTATCATATCGACTGTGGAGCCTGTAGCAGTGTCAACGTCTTATTGGAGGAACATGTGGTTCTCAGAGAAGTGAACTATTACCACATTGTGATTGTTGGACTTGGCCCATTTTCCCAGAATTTTTCGCTTTTCACCCCCTTGTTTTAGGATGTCTCCCCCATGGTAGGGAAATGTATAAGCCATGTGTGTTGTGAGATGCCATGTAAAATGTAATACAATGGTGTGCGCACCTGTAATTCCCCCATTGCAAAAATGCACCCTGGTGAAATGTTGCTTTTAAAATGGATGCAATGGCTGTGTGTGGTGCCACCTGACTGTGGTGGGTTAGCAGTCTAGATGTTCGGTTCCCAGCCATCCCAGATTTTGGAGGGACCACCTGGCACCCAGGGTGCTCTACTCCTCCCCCTGAGCCAGTTAGAACCAGTTTCCCCAGACGCTTCTAGAAGCTTCTGGCTCTGTCTGGTAGGTCAGGTGAGGGGCATATATATAAGGGGGCTGTGCCACCATGTGCTCAGTCAGAGCATGGACATGAATGTGAGGGGACCTGCTGTCAGGAGGTACCACCACTTGGACCTGTGTGCTGGACCCTGCACCCAATCGAAACCCCTCTGATTTCCACAGGGCTAGTGGAAGCCTCACTGCAGGAGTAAAGGCTGCTGTACACGAAGAGTGCCACGGTACAGAAGAGGTTGGTTTCTAAGACCTACCGCCCTGTCCTGATGAGTGCCCACTGACTGCTGACCTTGCCCAGTAGTGCCTGTGCTCTGCTACCTGGCCCCTGAAGAAGGAAGAAGCGCCATCTTAGGTCCCTGAGGCTGCTGGTAGGACCTTGCACCTCATGAGCGCTACATCTAAAAGTGCCAGGAGAAGAGGAGTGTCTGTCCTCTATAGCGCCATACCCCCATGGACTGTGCCTTCCAGCGCATTGTGAGTGCAGCAACTTACTCCCCCAAGAAGAAGAAGGAGGTGAGGAGCGTGAGCGCTGTATCTGGTGGGCGCTATATTTCAGGTGACCTGTCTCCTGCCTGCACCCCTGCCCAAGAAGAGGGGTATTGCCAAAGATTCAGTTGGGTGTCTATTTACAACTCCTGTATACTCAAACACATTTCCTTACATTTTGACATCAGATATGTGAGACTATGGTACGGAGCACCTTTTCATATCATCAACATTTCGACCTTTTCAACAAAGCGTGTTCATAAAAACATCACAATGGGTCTTCCTTGGGACTACTTTGTTGACTTTGTAACAACAAAAACTCCATTTAATCTTAATGATTTGTACCAAGGAGTTTTTACCTTTGCTGTCAATGTGATGTATGGTTTTGTTTTCTTCTCTCACCACTTCACGCCCCTTTTTATGTTTATGTGACCACTAGTTCTTTAAATATAAACAAGCAATACTGCTGAATATACAAAACTGTTTTCTGTAAAAAGAATAATGTCCTAGTGTTTTTTTTTATGTCTCTTCGAACATTTGCTGAACAGAGTTTTTTTCCTGGCAGACTTTATAGGATTAATAATCTCCTTTTGATAATAGGTATTTCTATGGACCGATTGGCCTTTTATGAACCATTGTCCTTTTCAAAACAGGTGCAGAACTTAGCACGTATCTTTGTTGAGTCCTGCCTTGATGTGTAAATGGTTCTCTTCTTAGTATCACATTGAATCTGAGGGTCTGGTGTCTGGGGTGCCCCTTAAATCCTATATTTCAAGCTAGTGGGTGTGAGGACTAGTAGACAATGGGAATCTAGTCATGCAGGTTAATCTGCCCCTGTAGTGACAACATCCTGTGGGTGTATGTTACTAAAACTAGTCAAAACCTGTTTTTAAGCCTAAATTCAAGACGGCCAGAACCATACTCGCTTGTACACCTCAGCTGCCAGCCTCTAGAGGTGTGGTCAGTGTTGTGGAGGTGTACGCTTCCTGCATCCCTAATTCTCCACCTGCCTCTGAAAAACAGTGCCTGGGGCATTGGGAGGCTTTGTCCTTGAGTGGGGCACAGTTCCTTTGTTCAATGGCACCAGAAAAGCTTTTAAGGCTCACTGACACATTGGTGCAATTCACTAGCCATCCTGTGTGAGCACAGGTTTACCTCTTGGTCACACAGGTCCTTTGTGTCTGACCTCTGGAAGTGGCACACATTACTCAGCTTGAGGTCAGACTTCTGTCTTGGCAGCAACGCTTCAAAAAATCACACCCAGGGGATGAGAGTGCTGGTTAAACTAGGTTGCCACTGTCTAAAGTGCCACCTGGGTACATACTGGTTAAACCTTGAACACCACCAGTGTGTTAGGGGTTAAAAAGCATGATGTTTCACAACAAACACAAAAGAAAATAATCGATCTCCCATAGAGCTGGATATATAGGTAGCGTTCTAATGCAAGCCCATGGTATCTTATGGACCTTTGGTCACTTGCAGTAGAATTAGGTTTAGAATGCTACCACAGGGCAGTATAAGCTTGTACATGTACTGCCACACATATAATATAATGCACCCTGCCTCCTGAGCCATAGGAGACCTACCTTAGCGGTGACTGGCATATATTACATGCAATGAGGTGACACTGTCACACATGGGGTGTGCAGATTCGAACTTGAGCATGCAAGCTGCTTGTGCAGGTCTGACATGGCAGACCTAGAGTATTTTACTTTGCTCGGCACAATACATGTAGCAGTTCTGATACCTTTTCTACATCCCTGCCTTGGGTACCACATGTACCATATGCTGGGGCCTTACAGGGATGAAAAGTTCTTTGCCAATTGGGTGTGCCAATTAACATTTTCACTTTCAGGAAATGAGCACTAATGCTGGGCCTGGTTGGCAGGACACAGCACACTTAAAGATCAATTATCACAGCATCTACCAGCAAAAAACGAGGGAATGATCATCCAAAAAAGGGCCCTTTACAGCAGGCCCTACCTGTGTCCAGGGCTTGTAAATTAAATGCTACTAGTGGGCTTGCAGTCCTGGTTGTGCCATCCACTTAAGTGGCACTTAAATCATGACTTAGGCCTGACATCGCAGAGCCTGCGTGTGCAGTTTTAAACTGTCATTTTTGCCTTGGCAAAGTAGATCTTTTACCATGCCCAAACCTTCATTTTTTAAAACATACGTCACCCCTAAGGTATGCCCTGGACAGACAACCCCAAGGGCAATGTGCATTTTATTTAAAATGATGAGCATGTACTTTTCATTTTTACATGAGCTGGAAATTAAAACCTTTTAAATTTATTTTTCACCACTGCAAGGCCTACCTCTCCCAGAGGATAACATTGGAGTTCCTTATTACATTTTAAAAGTGTCATTTCCAAATGAGAAGAGATAATTAGCTCATGTTTGTTGTCTCTGGTATCACTATTTAAAATCCTAATTATTGGTGAAGTTAGATTTTACATTACAATTCTGAAAATACCACTTTTAGAAAGTTGACATTTTCTAGACTTAGCCATTTGATGTCTGCAGCCCGTCTCTCGGTCACATGACTGGGTACCGCCACACAAAATAGGGAGGGGACTTAGGTTGTCTGGATTGGCCATCACTGGCTTGATTGGATAGAGAAGCTGGGCGCAGCCCTACTTGCATTTGAATAGGCTGTGTTCTGCCTCCACACACAGGGTTGCATACACCCTGTAAGTTCATCTGAAGCCAAGGCAGGGAAGGCAGGGCATTTGTGAACTTCACGGACATGCCTCTAGAAGCTTCTTACCACTTCAAAGGCATAACTTTCTATAAAAAAAGATATTAGACACCAACACTTCATTACACTTCTGGACCTGTAGATACTCTGGCTGGAAAAAGGACTGCTGTGCTGCTACAAGGACTGCCATGCTGCTGAACTGCTCTGAAGGAAATGCTGCCCTGCTGTACTGACCTGCTGCCTTCTTGGCTCAGGAAGAAGAACTGGACCTGCAACTTTATCTTGAACCCAGAACCCCAGAGTTTCTCAAAGGACTAGTCTGCTGACATCATGATCTGAGCCTCAGGGACATAAAGGCTCTTCAACCGTCACATTCCTGATCCCTAAGTGGTGGCTCTCAGATCCTGGAACCTTGGTGTTGCTAATGGGCTCTTGAAATCAAGCTTTAGGGCTCTGCACAACCTTGAACGGGCCTGTTCACACCATAACTATATGGCACTGGGACCGATAATCAGCGCGCAACGCCAATATTCCATCTCTTCGCACAGCAAGCATTGATCATCTCCTGAGGCCCACCAAAGCAAATCTCCAAACCACCTATCCCAAATTACCGGCCTGCTCTTCATGCCATGTCAACCACCATCTGCAACACTCCTTGCTTCCCAGGACCCCCTCCATTGCAAACAGAACTCTTAACACAAAACATGAGAAGGTAAATGTGCAGTGAGACTAATCTGGGACTATATCCAACCCACCCATACTCGTGATCAGCCTGAAAATCTATTCTTGACCCTGTCAAGAGGGACCAGATAGCTGCGATGGGCGCGTTATGCTTTTAGGAACAATTTTTTTATCTGTTCTTTAAAAATTCATAACTTCAGTACTACCGATTTGGATTTTTGTTGTTTTGGTCTTAAATTATTTATTTAATTTTGTGTGGTGTTTTCACAGTTTTACTGTTTGAAGTGTTGCACACATAGTTTACACGTGCCTACAAGTTAAGCTTGACTGCTCTGTGCCAAGCTACCAGAGAGGTTGAGAACAGGTTACTTTGGGATTTTCTTGTTTCTTGCCCGGACTAGATTCGTGACTGCTGCTTGACCAGGGCTCATACCTCAGTCAACCAGTAACCCAATTTCTAATAGTAAGAAAGCACAACAATTAGAAATATGGCCCACTAATTATCAATCTCAAAAATTTGGTGAAAAAATTATTTTAACCCTCTGGTTTGTGGAAATGGGAAAGAGTGTGATCTCCTAGCACAGCAAATGTATTATTGATTCCACATATATACTGTCTACATCACTTTCTTTACTTTTTCAGAAATAAATTGCTATGTTCTTGGTATTTTCTAAAACTGCTGGATAGTAAAGCTTTATCTCGTTACAAATTTCATCATGAAGAAACATTGGGGCACAACCTTGCCTGAGATATAATTTGTACCAATGAAGAATATGGAAGCTTAACCGTAAACGTCCCAAAATGAAGAGAGTGAGCTTAGCAAACTTGAGGAAAAAGGCTTAGCGGACATGTTCAAAATAGCGATAGACAGATCACTTCACGCACCGTGCTAGATCCAAATTTCATGGTGCTAACTACATCTGGAGGATCCATAATTCCCTCACTATTTGAAGATGCCCTCAGTGGCAAAGATGCCTTTTTGGCAGTAACAGCTGCTTACTCCTGTAAATAAGGACTGACAAGGGACAGTACATGCAACTGCTGGTTGGAAGGCAGAACTGGTCAAACAATTGTTTCCTATCAGTGCTGCAGCCACTGTCCAGATGCTTCAGTAGAGCTGCCATTCAGCATGGAAAGAGAATGATGCAACAATGGCAGGGACATCTGCCTATTGACAGTTTATGAATTCTTCAGTTATCTAAACAATAAGGTTTAAGTGCAAGCAGAGGCAGGGTAATATATTTTTTATCAATGTCCCTGTCTCCTACATTTTCTATATCAGACCAGACTTATCTTTGAACATGATTTTTAGCTTCAGTCTTAGTGGGAGAAGAATTCCCTGTCCTTGATTCCTCTTCCTGATGCATGTTTGTCTCCATTTGAATGCTTGTGGACCCACGTCCTCTTCGTTTTGTCACTTAGATTGGAATGCAACTGAGAGCATTGACTAAGGTCATGACAGGGGGTGCATTGTAAAATAAATCTCATAGTAGTCCCATGACATTCCAGTGGTGAGACTTCCATGTGTCATCTGCTAGTAGATATTGACACTTGAAGCACTCAAGGCAGTCTGGAAGAATCTTATTACTGAGGTATATGTTGCCTTGATATTACAAGTACAGCACACTGTCAGGGCTTCATCTAGCACCAGCTCTTGGTGCCCATGTTGCAGGTTTCTTTTACAGTATAACGAGCTGCCACATTACTAGTATCAACATTTGGATGGACCCTTGCAGGCAGCTGGTCACTGCTCTAGCACTGAACTGGCTTTGTAATACCAGCAAATAATTTGTTAGTAGATGCCAGCCTGTTCATGCACCAACATGCACAAATCAACATCAAAAATGCTTCACGACTATTGCTATGTTATGAACATATTGCAAACAACGCTTGTGTTGAGGAAGCTGCTGCTCGAATAAAACCTCTACTTGATCTGCAGAAAGAAACTTCGACCTCTTGTGCTGCTTGTGGTGCCATGCTCATTGATTTTACAGCACAGGACAAACTCACTAAACTAAAGATCAGCACGAGCAGGGCAACTTACCTCACTCCACTCCTTGCCGAACTCCTCGGAGTGCATGGAATTTTTTTGTCAATTTGCGGAGTTCTTTTACACAGAACTCTGCATACTCGACCCAGTTCTATCGGAAACCTTATTGGAGAGAGTCGAGGAGGTCGTTTGTTCGAATGTGTGAGGCTAGTTAGGACGCTACACAACTTTTGATGTGGAGACTGGGTGGTAGTTGTTCAGGTTCCCTGCATCAAGAGTTTTTGTTCAAGAGAGGGACAATTTGACCCTTTTTCTGTTGTTTTGGGAAAAGACCCTGTTTGAGAGAAGATTTCACCAGGGTGGTCCATATGGGAAGAAGGTGTGTGGCAAGAGATTTGCAGATAGAACCTGGGATAACATCCTGGTTGTGGTTTTTGTCCCGCTGCAGTGTGGCTTATAAGGGATGCCCTTAGGACTCTGGGTTGGGTCGGGCCAAGCATTTTAAATGGCTGTACTCCGAGAGAATGAAAAAGAGGGAGGGGTTCGCCACCTCAATGCGCTTAGGCATTGACCCACCAAGCACTATTTGAATATGCAGCCCTGGGCACCCCAAACTCACCAACAATGTTCAAAATCAGAGGGGAGGCCGCTGACCAAAGGAAGCACTGTCTGCGCCCCAGCTCAGGCCGACTCCTCCTGGCTGAGCGTGGCAACTGGTGCCATCTTGAGATGAAGAAAACAGCAGCACTACAGCGGCATTGGAGAAGTCTCAAATCACTTACACCATACAGCAGTGGCGACTCCTGGTTGTTGCAGCTCATGGGGAATAGGTTCCCCTTCACTATCTAGCCATCAGATATATTAAGCGGTTCCAAAAGGTCACCTCTCTGGCCTAATCATGTAACCATTAACTTTACATCGGCTGTCGACCTGTCGCTGAAAGTGCCTAGTATTCTTCATTCTTTTAAGGCACGCTGATTTAATTTTCTTTGTCTGTGGTCAGAAACAACCATCTGTTGTGCTCTGATCGGAACTGCTGCAAGGGGGGTGCTCTTCTGCTTTTTGGGATCAGTTGCACTCTCCCGTTGATTCCACTCACCACGGGGTAGGTCGTCCTGACTTTCTATTATTTGTATCCATAAAACATGCCCAATGCTTATGTTCAATTCATAGGTAACCTTGCAAAGTGCCAAACTCACTTTCTACATCTCTGTTCTACTGCACCTTTTAAACCAGTAGAAAAAGCTCATCCCATTGTATTATACTTAATGGTGAATTGTGTTATTGACCTTATTGACACATCTTGAGACCACCATTGCCAGCAGGCAGCTGGCTCCTGTGGGCTGTTAACTTTTAGACCCCCTGGAGACTCTGCCCTTTGTCCAAAAATGGCATCTGAAAAGCGCTGAGATGCCCCTTGTAGAATTGAAGGAAGCTGCAGACTTGTCCAACCATGGGAAATACTGTGTATCCCTCACACCAGATGCCCTCACCCTCAATGGAGGAGAGATCTGCATGGTCAATGGGGCAATTGTTACCTTTCTCCAATCAAGCAGGCTTACGCAGCACCAGTGTCTTCAACTGTAGCAAGTTAACTCTCAGGAAATCAAATGACGCGCACAACATGAGATGGAGGTGGCGCCACAAGGTTCACTGTCACAACATTGATGTAAAAAAGTATTGATGTGAAAAACGTCAATGAAAAAATATAGACAACAAAAATATCGACTCCTATACCTAAACAGGTAAGTGCATAAATATCAACAAAAAAATATCGAAGTAAAACATATAGATGTATAAAATATCAACTTTTAAATAAATATAAAATACAATAATATATAGTAAATATAGTAAATATTAAATATAATTTTACAAAATGAAGTAAATGTAATATATTTTAATAAAATATAACAAAAAAGTAAAGAAAATAAACAAACATAATAATACATACATATATATTTACTTAAAAACAATTAATAAACTATTATTTTCAATGTATGTTAAAAGTTAAAAATAATAGAAAACTGACAATATATAGTAATGATTAAAAATATACAAAAACAACAATCTATAATAATTAAAACATTAAACAATTAAAACATGTTTTAACTTAAATTTCACAATACAACCAGTGCAACACTAGGGAAAGCTTTGGATAGCAAAGGGTTAAAAATAACTATTCCCATTACAGTCAGTGCAGCAGTAGGGTGAGTGTTGGATAGTAGAGGAATTAAATTTACTATTCCATCTCCAGTGAGTGAAACAGTAGGGAAAGTGTTGGATAGAGGACGGGTAAAAATTACTATTTCCAATCCAGTGAGAGCTTCAGTAGGGAAAGTGTTGGACAGCGGAGGGGTAAAAATTACAATTCCCACTCCAAAGAGTGCAACAGTAGGGGAAGTATTGGATAGCGGAGGGGTAGAAATTACTATTCCCACTCCAAAGAGTGCATCAGTAGGGAAAGTGTTAGATAGCGGAGGGGTAAAAATTACTATTCCCACTCCAGTGAGTGTAACAGTAGAGAACATGTTGGATAGCGTTGGGGTACATAAGACTATATCAACTCCAGTAAGTGCAAGAGTAGGATAAGTGTTTAATAGCGGACGGGTAACATTTACTATTCCCACTCCTGTGAGTGCAACAGTAGAGAAAGTTTTGGTTAGCAGAGGTAGAACATGTTTTATCCCACTCCATTTAGTGTAACAGTAGGGAAAGTGTTCAATAGTGAAGGGGTAAAAAGTACTATTCCCACTCCAGTGAGTACAACAGTAGAGAAAGTGTTGGATAGCAGAGGGGTACAAATTAGTATTCCAACTCCAGTGAGTGCAACAGTAGGAAAAGTGTTGGACAGTGGAGGGGTTAAAAATACTATTCCTACTCTGGTGAGTGCAACAGTAGCGGAAGTGCTGGATAGCGGGGAGCTAAAAATTACTATTTCCACTCACCAGAGAATGTGTTGGACAGCGGAGGGGTAAAAATTACAGGCCCAATTCACAAAAGTAACCTAAGACAAAATCCTAACTTTACGACTTTCGGTATTTACAAAAGGCATTTACGGGTAGTAAAGTTAGGATTCCTAACTTTACTGCTCCTAAACTGAGAAAAATCAGAAATTTACGACTTCCAGTATTCACAAAAGTGGTTTAGGAGTAGTAAAGTTAGGATTCCAAACTTCCCACTCCAAGCAGAGCACAGAGTGGCAAAATCTGCATACTCTGCCAGCGAAGCGGAGTTTTTCACCCAAACCCAATTTTTTAAAGAAATTCAGAATCAAAGCAGTTTTCGAATTTCAGTGAGAACAGTTTAAACTCTATATTTTTTGTTGTCCATATTTGAACTCGCTGAGCACAGAACGCATTATGATGATATTTTGAATCAGTGAGGTTTTAAGGTAGAATTATGCATTGTTTGCATACTGCTATAGAGAACAAATTCATTTTATTTTGAATAACCTGGGTGCCATGACCGATCTGAGGCACCCCAAGGACATAAAAGTGGCGACTAAGATATGGCAATCAAAATTACTGACTGGAATCCCTTTGACATGAAAAAGGTGAACAAGTTCCCATGAGACTTTCCAAAACGGACAGTAGGTGCCCATGTTCAATTATGTGAATTGGCACGGTTTCAGATATAAGTGCCACCTGATGCAATTAACTCCATCTTGTGTAAATTGTGCAGGACTTTCACCTTAGTTGTGTTACCATTACAACCTGAGTGGACTCATGTACACCAAGGTGGGAGATCTGCCAACTTTGAGTGGTTACACACCTTTTTGGTTGCTTTTCTTAAGTTTAAGATGTTGGTTATGGGAAATTATTTGAAAAGGAAGACTGAACTTGAAGTTCACATTCTGTAAAATAGTTGTTATTTAACCACATTTTCGAGGTAGGTTCCAGGATGATTCAGAGATAGAGTAGTGCATTATTTCACTCTATTTCTCAGTAGCAATGATAAAGGTCTCTTTGGTGTTGTTCCCTGTGATAAATATTAATGGTAATAGGTAGGCAGGCTAGAAGTTTTAAATAATACAGGTGAGATCTTCAGGCATATAGATTTGAAGTAACAGCATGGTATGCTTGTTTTGAAAGTTCATTGCTCATGGTGACATGTTAAGGGAGTTTGAGAGTCTCAGATGATTTGATTTTTTTCAAATAAGTAGATCAGAAATGTGTTCTGATTATCCATTGATACTTCTCTCTTTGTGGGCACCTCCACCATGTTAATGCTTACATCATTAGCTTGTGGCTGCAAAACATCCTCTGAATTGCAAATGTGAACTCGAGCAAATGCAAATGTGTACCCGAGCAGCTACCTTCTGCAAGTTCTACACCAAAGCAGGGGATCCCATGGCTGATTAGCCCCCTCAATGGGGTTTAAGCAGGATAGGATGCTGCCTCATTGTTTTCCAATAAAATCAGTTTTCTCTAGCTTCAGGGTACTGGAAATCTTAAAATGCATTAAAGACATTAAAGTGAGTATATAATCCATTTCACCTTTCCAAGATAGTTGGTCTTATTTCGTATTTTCTATGTTACTTTGATCTTGACCATTATTTTCCAAGTAGTTTCCCTGTTTTTATCACAAGACCACAGGCTACCATTATGCACCTAACAAAAGAATGGCCTCTGTATGTCTTTAATGAAATCAAGATTCTCTCTGCATAATAATTGGAGAATCGTCATTATCTTCCAAATAGTTCCTTTTCTTGCAGGTTTATCCTAACCTCCTAGGTTTGACTGGGAGTAATTTATTCTGTTAGTCTACTGTGTCCTACTTTTCCAGCCCCTTGTCATTATTCCCTGATGTTTTGCCACATTGTTCCCTGGGACTTCTATTGCTGTTCGTTCTACGTTTCTCCACAAAAAGGAGGCTATATGGGTCTTGTTATTTGCTCTTGTAAGGGCTGTTAATAATGTCATAATGCTTCCCTCAAATTATCTGTGATTCCTATTGTAAGTAGTAATAATGTTGTTTTGCATAGTATGCATGTCACATTGGCTTAGAAAAAATCACAGATTTTCTGATTACTAATGGTTGATAAATTAGCATTTTTTAATATTGTGACTGTAGCTGCTGTAGACAGTGGGGCGCTCTGCCTCTTTTTTAGGGGCAGGCAGTGTTCCTAAATTAATCGAAAGCATTTTAGTTTTAGGTCTCGTGCCTAGCAATACACTGCGCAGCAGTGTTCATGCAGCAAGAGTCCTTTTGGCTGGGTTTTGAAAATGGACCTGGAAAATGCACACGCTTGTGCATGTGATTTTTCATTTGCGGCCTGCTATTGGCCATTCTCTGCATGTTGTTTTGTTAAATAGACACCAAAAGGCCAGAGGCGGGCGCATACCTCCGCCCCTGGCCTTTTGGTGTCTATTACACTCATTTCCTGCCATATGCTTTGAATTATTGTGCCCAGACACGGGCATGATAATTGAAAGCATATGGGTGCTCACGCCCCACTCGCGGCTTTGTTTTTCACAAAGGTGATCGCTTTCGGTTTCAAAGCAATCGCCTTTCTCCTCCCTCCCCACTCCCCTTTGGTCCCCTACCCTCTGCCCCCTCCTCTCTGCCGCTGTGCTCCTTTACACAGCTATGCATGCTTGTTCCCATTGTAGTTTTTTTTTTAAGTTAAACACTGGCCCCATGTAAAGAGGGGCTGGAGAGAGTCCGCGTCCCTTGCAGGGCGCAGGTGGCGGCGTGCTCCCCCACACTGCTATCAGCAGCCCGTGAACATCACACTTCCCAAAGCCTGGTTAAGGGGGTCTGTGTCTAAGATCACAGGCTGGTGCTCTGCTGACGCTGGGCACTGAATTCCTGGAGCTGCCCCTGTGGACTGACAGAGACTTGAGTCCACTGAGAGAGAGCACGGGGCAGGATAGGGTGGCTGACAACCCCACTGTGCCTGCCACGCATGCACCGTTTCCCCTACACATGCACTGCACAAAAGTCCGACCCACTGGCCTTGCCAATGCTTGCTTGATCTGTGGAACACTAGGTCCTGCGTAGAACACATCAGTGCCCTGGCAACATCTGTGTTCGTCATTGAGTTTGCTTTGAGGAATGCTCCTCTTCCCCAATCTTTGAAGCAGATGCGCCCCCCTCAGACACTGATGCTCAATATGTTTCTGGCAAACAAGGAGGAAGGAATGTGGGGCTGCTGCGGGGCTGCTGCGGGGCAGCGGCGGGCAACTGCAGGGCAGCGGGGCAGGGCAGCTCCCTGAGGCATGAGAACCAGGCCGCATCTGATGGAGCCGCTGCGCCCGGCATTCCTGTATCGGGGCATGATCTTCCCCCTGCCGTGCCCCCTTCCGCCATGGGAGGGCAAGCTGGCACCTCCACACAGTGGCATTCCTTCAGCCGTCCCTGTCAGGCATGCCTGTATCACTGATGTGTACGAGAAGTGGGCCAGTGTCTGGCCTGAGTAGTGCATGGTGACGTCACTTCATATATAACCGCTTGTAGTTCATGCAGGCTGAATAATAACACAACATGCGTATTTGTAAAAAATACATTCACCGAGCTGACCTTGGTGCTGAATAACAGATGCTTATTGCTACCCAACTCAATGGAACTCATTTTATCAACCTCAGAAGGATAAAAGGCTGAATGGACCCTCTAGGATTTGAACCTGTGCCCATGAGGTCACAAACTTAACACAAGGTACGGGGGAGAAGGAATACACTTTACTTCACTCTCATCAAAGTAAGTATCCACACACAAAAAACATCCCGGCACCAAGAGGGACCAAATTGGTGGCGGTGCACCACCCTTGATGACTTTGTGACTACAGGGGGTCGCCCTTTGTTCTTGTGTCATTTCTAGCGATCGATTCAATAAACTCGATCTCAAATAAGAGTAAGTGTACTGGACTACACCACATACAACAGAGCTCAAATGAGAAAAAATTGTGTTTTTTTTGTGTTGGAGGCGGTGAATTTAAAGTGCCTCAGTCCCGGCAGTGCCCCTCTTTAAGGGATGGACAAAAATGTATAAACTAGTAGGTCTGGATCTCTGTAACCTGTATGCTGTATGATTCATGAGTGTACATTGGCCACGTAACCCTAGGGATAGCTCAGCTGCCTGAAAGCTGGCCTTGCATCCTAATCTGTGTTACTTGTTTTCTGATGGACACTGTTTCTGTATTTCAAAGGCCGTGTACATCCCAATGTGCTGGAAAATAAATTTGCATCCAAAATGGAATTCCATCTGTGGTGCAAATTGTGCACCAAGGGTTTCTACTTGTTGAGTTTGGAATTGACTTTCTCGCAGCCTCGCAGCCGGAAACATGAATGTATGTGTGTGTTTGGTGTGTGCGTGCCTGGGCGTGTGTGCGCATCTGTGTATGTGTGCATGCCTGTGTGTGTTTGCCTGATTATTTGAATGCATCTTTGTGTGTCCGTGCCTGCGTGTGTGCGCATCTGTGTATGTGTGTGTGCCTGTGTATGTGTGCTCATCTGTGTGTGCGCATAAGTGTGTGTTTGCATGCCTGGGCGTGTGTGTGCATCTGTGTGTGTTTGCCTGTGTATGTGAAAGCATCTGTGTGTGTGTGTTTGTCTGTGTATGTGAAAGCATCTGTGTCTGGGGATGTGTGCGTCCCTATGTGTGTGTGCCTGTATATGTGTGCGCATCTGTGTGTGTGTGCGTGCATACCTGGGCCTGTGTGTGCATGCCAGGGCGTGTATGCTCCTCTGTGTGTGTGCGTGCCTGGGCATGTGTGGGTATCTGTATGTGTGTGCATACTTGTGTATGTTTACATGTGTATGTGAAAGCATCTGTGTGTGTTTGCCTGTGTATGTCAAAGCATGTGTGTGTGTGTGTGTGTGTGTGCGAGCCTCTGTGTGCGTGCGTGCGTGTCCAGGGCAATGCAATCCTGCACTTCTGTCAAGATTAACATAAAAACAAGCATTTGCAATGCATAGGTCTCGCATTATTAAAGTTTAAACTTTTGGTGTTGCATTATTTAGCAATGCCAACAGCTCAAAATTTAATAATGCAAGACCTATCTCATTGCAAATGCTTTTTTTTTTTAAATGCCTTCCGTTTTCCTTTAAGGACAACTGGTTGCATTCGAAAAAAAAACTGCTTTATTTTAAAGCCGTCCCAGACATGGAGGTCAGTTGAGCCCAGCAGACCTCCATACCTGGGAGTGTTAGACATTCCTAATGGGATTGCAAATTGGGAGTGCCTCATTAGTATGCATGAGGCATGCAACCTGCCCCATTAGGAATCGCTAACAGTGTCTCAGACACTGTTGTACATGTCATTGAGTGACTAGCATTTTGCGACTCACAATTGAGAGCAATTTGCGAGTTGCTAAATGACATGGTCATACACAGGCTCTAAGGTCCTAATTACGAGTTGCAGTGGTGTGGGAGTAGGTCGGCCACATTACCAGTGGTTGGCAATGTATGGTGTATCACTTACTCCAAGGCTTGTTCTGACATTTTTAACACTATGTTAGCTTTATAAGTTCTTATTATGTATTGAAATGGTTTTACACTTTTGTTGATGTGTTTTCTGGATTATAATAATGTGCTTCCCACACACATCCATACCTTTCCCTAAGCCCTGTCATTTCATAGTAAATATTTTTAATCATATACCCAGGTGTGCGGCGATCTCCTCACAGAAAAGAAAGGTGAGGTGAAGGTCTACAGATATGGGTTTTTGAAATGCATTTTATAATACAAGTTGTTCTACTATAACACAACTGTTTGTGCTTCAAAGAAATTAACTTTGTGAATCAAGACATACACATCCAATCCTCAATCACATTCTTTTGTGTTTACAATGACCTGGTGTCAACACATTTAGATAAATATGCTACAATTTGTCGCTCATGTAAAAGAAATCCTAACTTTACTACTCCTAAACTGAGAGAAATCCTAACTTTATGACTTTTGGTAGTTACTTTACTACTCCTAAATGCCTTTTGTGAATTCCGAAATTCGTAAAGTTGGGATTTTTCTCAGTTTGGGAGTAGTAAAGTTAGGAATCCTAACTTTACTACTCCTAAATGCCTTTTGTGGATACCGAAAGTCATAAAGCTAGTATTTTGGCTCAGTTTAGGAGTAGTAAAGTTAGTAATCCTAACTTTACTACTCCTAAATGCCTTTTGGGAATACCGAAAGTCGTAAAGTTAGAATTTTGTTTCAGATTAGTTTTGTGAATCGGGCCCTACGTTTTTAATAATGCCCGGAGTTCAGGTGGTTTTAGCCCTTGAAGGCATATTGGAATCTGTACTATAGTCGGATACCGATAACTTTTTAATAATTTGACCCGGAGATTTTAATACCCGTCTCTGCAGACTCTCTGATACACATGTATGCGGAGTCACTGCTGAGGCTGGGATTGGTTACTCACATTTCCCCCACAATGACTATGGCGATCAATTGAATTCCTTAATTACCAAGTTTGACTTACATTTATTACAATGTGAACACGATAGTAATGAGGACCCTATTCCAATCTTTATAGGGAGGAATTCAGATTTGGTTATTGATTATATCCTGATATCTGCCAATGCACGTAAGTGGTATACATTACCTAGGGTTACCTGTCTGGGCCTCAGCGACCATAACTTGATCATATTGACAGTTTCTTTCTGGGGCAATGTCAGTGGTACAACTCCCAGTTGCGCTAATAACTTTGCCCCAATAAGATCTAACGGAGTCCGTATTAAATGGGACGGAGTGCACCTGACTGAAGTTTTACACGATATTTGTTCTTAGGGTTTTAATGATATTATTTGCTGCTTAGATGATATGGTTACCCCAAAGCAGTTACTTTATAGTGTTGTTGGTATTACCAAGACAATAAATGACTTTATAACTCGTCCATTTATGACAGGCCACGCCAAACGTTATGTTTGTTCGTCCATGCATGTACCACTGCCTCTAGGATCCTGAAATTGGCCCCTTGGGAATGACCTAGGGATAATTTGCTGATTGAATCACTTAGATTTAAATACAAAGAGATGCTTTCAGCTAGGAAATAGGAACTACAAGATGTGGCATGGTCTATACTGTCACACGCTGCTAACATAGGACATTGTAAATTATTCTGGGATGCTGTTAATTCCCCTTTTTTGAAGGACGACTTCTTCCCCGAATTGTGGTCACACGTCACCTGTCACGCTTGTGTTTCTCACTTCTTTGGAATTTTTAGCTACTCAACGGCTGAAATGGTAACCACTTCCATCAAGGAACAGCCAACCGTGGCCCCCCTTACCTCTGGACATTACGAGCTGAGAAATGTTATGGGCCCTGAAGGGCCCATTCGATGTTTTCAAGACTGCCACTGACTTATGGGCCACAATCCTTACTAGAGTTTTTAATTTGACTGCAACAATAACAATCCCGCCTTCATGGGGGACATCTATTATAGTCTCCATCTTCAAGAAGGGTAATAAATCAGACCCTAAGAACTATCGGCCAATCTTATTGTTAGATTCATCGGCAAAAGCGATGAGCAAAATATTGCTCAAGATATTAGAAGAATGGGCTTGGGATTGCTCATACTCTCACCAGCACAGTTTGGTATCTGAAAATGTGTGGGAACCCTTGAGCAATGTTTGAATCTGGATTTACTCATAGGGAAGTATACACGTGCCAAAGGTGGATGATTATACCTCTGCTTTGCTGACCTGAGCAATGCTTTTGACCTAGTAGAACAATACAATTCTCTGATTCGCTTTGCTCTATATGGGGGCGGCTTTACCAATCATCTGGAAGAGGTGTGGCCATCGGCCAGGGTGCCTGACTCCGGACCACTGGGTTCATGGTTTGATCCCCGGCTCAGGCGGCAGGTAAGCCCAGCACCATGTGACTCTTGGCAATAGCTTGCTTAATATTCCCGACGGCCCCCAGTGCCAGAACACATCTCTGGAGGCAGCTGTGCGCTTTACAAATGCTGGCATTTTATCTGCTTTCTGGCAAGACTATATGAGAATCTGGCGAGTAAAGTACATTATGACACATGGGGTAAATGTACCATCAACTTCACAGTTAAACTTGGCATTCGGCCAGGCTGTGTACTTGCCCCCTTCTTATTTTCTATATTTATAAATGGGGTGGACCAGACTTTACAATTTGTGCATGCTGATGCCCCACAAGTGGCGGGCGTCCCACACCAGTGCTTTTGTAAATAGATGATGCCGTCCTGCTGGCCAGGACTCTGGTGGAGCTGCAACATTTAATTGATACCTTTGGGGAATTTATTGCTACTAGGAAATTGATTATTAACAAAAGTAAAACTTATACACTGGCCTGTGGGTTCAGGGACAAGCATTTTAGAACATTATTTATGGATAAGTTGCCATTAGCCTCTGTTGATACCTTTTCCTACCTGGCTATTATCTTCTCGGGTAACGGTTCGTGGTCCCATGAAATTACTAACGTTAGAAGCAAAATGAACAGAAACACTCATGGAGTCCTTAGATTTTCTGCCAAGCTGTCCTCCAGGCAAGTTAAGAAGAGGACAGCAATTTATAGGGCAAGGGTTTTACCTATTGCCACATATGGGGCTGATGTGTGGGGCTACTACAACAGTAAAGTGCTTCAGACTGAGGAAAATGTTTTCCTCAAACACCTTTTTTGTCTGTCCACTGGAGCTTCCTACATGATCATTCACAGAGAAGTAAAGCTCTGGCACCTTTTAGAGATAGTTGCACTTTGACCTCTGCTGCCCTGGTATTCCACATGGATCAAAGAAGAAACTAGTTTTACAAAGACCATCATTTTAGATGGTTTTACTTTAGACAATGCATTGGCGATCCCTTGATTACGCTACATTGATTTTATGTACAGTAAACTATTTAAGGCGTCAGTCCGGACTAACCCTCTGCTAGTCTCATCACTTAGTTAGCAATCTATTAGAGAAGCTTTTATGAATTTTCAGAGGGAAGTCCAGCTGGATTGCGAGATAAGCACACCAACTGTCACTTTTATCTCGCACTTACTTTGATGGGGAGGGTTGTCAAGACTAATTTATATTTGTAATCTTATGCATCTTTTTGCACTACTTAAACTCAGATTGGGAATTGTCCACCACCTTGCTGCTTTCCCCAACATGAAAACTTGGATTTGACTCTTTGTCAGTTTGATGGACAGAGTAAGCAAAAATACTGTGCACTTTATGTTGTTTTGTGGCTTTTATTCTGCTCTTAGAAGTTATTACCTGAAACTAATTCTGCTTGCGTATGGCAATGGCTCGCATATTGCAGCCATAAAATCCTTGTCCGAATTAAATGATGCCAGGGTTTGGCTTAATGTAGCACCTCTTATTATTAATGCAATTAACATAACTAAAAGCATCTCTGTTTCATCATAGTGATGACTCAACTAAATTTTTAACTGGAGATTGTACCCCTTTTAAAAAATGTTAAGGGTTTTAAGACATGCCCAATTTTGCTTCCTTTTTGCATACCGAGTATTGCTTTGTGAAATCTTTTATAACTCTTATGCTATCCATGTGTAATGCATTTAGCTTTTTTTTAAATCTATGTATACTTTTATGGTTATTTTAAACATTCCAAATAAAGTTTTTGGAACCGAATCTGCATTTCCTGCGTAAGCTTCCAACTTGTGTTGCGAGCACATGGCTAAGCTGTCATGTCAATGGCACAGATGCGTGACAAATCTGTGCTGTAAAAGTGACGCATTGCTGGAGTTGCATCGCAGGCGTGACGCAGCTCCAGCAATGCTCTGGGGGCCCTATTTAGTTAATGCTGCATCAATCCTTACGCCTGCTTCAGGCAGACACAGGGTTTTGACGCAGCATGGGCCTAAAAGTGTCTGAGTGAAATCTTGTAGATTTCACTCAGCCACTTTTAGGAGGCGTTCCTGCGCTGGAACGCCCCCCCCTGCACAAGAATACCTACATGTGGTGTAGGGATTCACAACGTGATGCATCTCCCAGATGCGTCACGTTGTAAGTACCCCCGCACCATGGAGCAGGATTTGCCCTGCCGCTGCGTCACAAAAGTGACGCAACGACGGCGTAAATGAGGCGCAAGGGGCTTGTAAATCTGGTCCTCAGGAAGGGAGGATATCATTGGGATAAAAACAGGTAGATATATTAAACAAGGACAACAAACGGTCTCAAGTCCCAGATACTTTTGGGATAAAAGTAGGTAGATACGATATACAAGACAACACGCAGTCTCAACTCTTGGGTGGGATGCCCAGAAGTTCCGGGGAAGGTATCATACCGAGAAGTCATGGACAATGACTTAATGGTGGGTTGAACAGTTCGCTGAGGTGATTGTAATGTGATCGTTAGGCCAGAAATTTGCCAATTTGGAAAGCTTTGGTCTCCTTTTTAAGCATGCCAAAGAGAGAAGTCTTCTGATGGCGGGCGAGAGAGAGATCAATATTCCTGGAGCAGTCCCAGAGAAGGTCCGATTGTAGGTTTTTTTTCCCAAAAGCGTGTTGGTTGGAGCAACAGGTTTCTGGCAGATCAGGAGTTTCTGGCTCCTCCGGATATCACAAGTTTCTGGGTGAGAAATGTAGGGGAATTGCAGTATAGGGCCTTGTGAGTAATGCAGGCCAGCTTAAATTGGATTCTGGCCTCGAGGGGAAGCCAGTTCAGGGCTTTAAGGTGGGGAGAGGTATGGTTGAATTTATTAGAACCTGTTATGAGTCTTGTGGCGTTGAGGCAGGCTTTCAATGGGGCCCGCTGCACTTTTCAGGCCTCAAAGTCGCATATCGTTTATCGTATCTCCAGTTGACGGCCAGAGCTTGAGCTCCATCGCGGCACTGGCACCAGGGATTCCCCTATCACCAATAATAACCACGCTTCATTAGGGAGATCTGCTCAAGTCAGAGCCATCTGACAGGGCTGTTTCGAGGTTTGAGCACAACAGAACAAAAACCCCGTCCCCTCAAGCACCCAAAAATCTTCAATTAAATTTGCCCCCAAATGCGGTCTCGATGGCCGACGTTTGTACCGGCCAACGCCGTTGCGCTTCAGTATTCTCGTACGAAAGTCTGTGTCACAACAGCCTTCTATCAGTCTTAGGCGGATGACCTGCTCATTGTCGTATTTTTCAAATTCGCAATGGGCTACTAATTTCCTTAGCCTTGTTGCAAAATCATCCATTCATTCCTCTGGCTGCTGAAAAGCTATGTTGAAGGTATATCTTTCAAAGTCGATGTTTCTTTGAGGATCAAACTTATTTGTTAGACATTTTATTAGTCCTTTGTATGTGCTTGTCTCGCTCTTTGGGAGTGTTATCAGAAGGTCATCCACTTCATCCCCCACCAGATTCAGGAATAGTCCTAGTTTCTTTTCTTCTACTACATCTGTTGCTTCCATGTATCGCTCAAACTTCACAATCCACCTCTCCCATCTTATTCCCACTTGTGGCTCTGATACACTGAATGGCATTGGCCTGCGATACTGTGTGCTTTGTTTTGTTTCAGGCATCTTTGCTCTTTTATTTTGTTGCCTCTTTATTTCTTTTATTTCTGTGATGTTTTTGTATTGCTCTTGTCACTTTCTCCTTTTATATTTCACTTTATTATCTGTTATTCCTTGTTGTGGGGATCCTTCTGTGTCCCTTTCCTTTTTCTCTTCTGTATTTCTCTTTATTTCTTGCTTTATTTCGTTTTGCCTGCCCCTAAGATGGCTGCCATGTATTTTTCACAGTTTTTCTCCTTTGTGTCACACACAAAATGGCTGCCCGTGTTCACTCGAGACTTCGCGATCGAAATCTCATGTTGCCTGTCTTTAAGATGGCCGCCGCGTTGTTTCTGTGCCCTGATTGGCTTTCCTCGCCTGTCTTCAAGATGGCCGCCGATATTTAGTCTTTTCGCGAGACCTCGCGTTTTAATTTTCGAGAGCGAGGACCTCGCGCTTCTGATCTCGGGCACTAGCGCTGTTTGCTGAACGCTGCTTACTGCGCTTAGATGTATTTCGTTGGACACTGTCGGGGTGGGCTCCCGTGTAGCTCCTTGCGTCTTTCTTCTGCCGCTGACTTAATTCTTTTCGAACACACGGTGGAATTCTCATGTGTGTGGTTTTGTCACCTCTTCGTCGCCAGATGTCGTGTTGTTGTTGTTGCAGTCAGTACAGGAAACACAGGACGCCAGGTGAGGGTGGTCACTTTCTTTATTATTATGGTGGGAGCGTGTCGCAGCACGTCTGTCCTCTTTGTCGTCCTCAGTCCTCTGTCCACTTCCTGTCCCTACAGGATGTGGTGTCCAGTGACCTAGTCACTGCCCTATGACCCGCAGGGTCCTAGTGCCCTACGTCAGTTGTCACCCTACTGTCATGGTTGCTACAGGGCCCAGGGATTGGAAGCAGTTTTTCAGGATCACAATTTCTAGTAAAGTAAAGTGGCTCAAGTCAGAACTCATACTCCCAGGGTCCAAGCTTGAAACCTCACCTTCTGATGATAAGAACCACCATGACACCGCCTTTCCACATAATAACGTTGTTAATAGGTGATGTGATTTATGTTCACATCGTGCACCTCTGGATAATTGAACTGTGGATGTTACATTGGAAGGTTTTGAGCCATCATAAATAATGTGAAATACCAATTAATGTTTGTTTATAATTCTATTGATCATGTTAATTTTACCGGCGTGGGAAAAGTCTTCAGCTAATGCAGTTGTTGACTTCTTAAGTAGTGTTTTCGTGGCATATAGGGTTTCTTTTGGCAAATTCATAGTGCCCGGACCGTTCCAGGGACAAAAGGCACTTTCTGTATGCCCTGTACCTTGGGCCTCGCTCCACTCTACATATCAGTTGCATAGTCTCCTGTATAAAATACTATCCCATGCCTTTCACATTAGCCAATCCCTTTGTTAACCCACGATTTTCTACCATGTTTGACAATCTGAAGAAGCTCATAGTGCCATAACTGTATATCTACAATCATCCCATTATCTTAACAAATGTCTTTGTATATTCCCCTCACTTTATAGACTACTTTCACAGCCATCCGATAACAATCCAAAGTCCTGCAGGAAGTGTGAACGTTTGTTGCAGTGTGCGCCATTTACTCTTCTAGTGGTGGGATAGTCTGCCCTACTTGTGTGGAGTGAACATGAGTGAAACGTGGAAGATGACCCCTGATTAGTACTACTAATCTGTTGGATAACATACTCTTATGCTGCCACATAGGATTAGCTGCCTTCATAACTTTAGCTGGCTTGTAACGAGGCAGAGTTTGATCAGCTGGATGCAGGCCACCGGCTCAGAGCATGAGATGCCATCATTGGATTTAATTAATAGGGTTAGTGTAGTTATTTAAGAGAAAGGTTACAGGAAGCAGTTAATAGATAGTGACTGATGTCAAGAAATAGCATTATCATATCCAATGCAACCTTGTTTATGAACTCAGAACATACGAGAAGATATGTAAACACAACTCCTTTTTAGGTCTCGCCTAGCCCAACGTGCATGCGCTGCTCTTGGAGAGGACCTCTTGTAATCACTGCAGACATTCAGAAAGCTTTCTGAAAGCTCGTGCGTCTGCTTGTTAAAACCTATTGGCCTTTGCCTGTGGCTTTCAAAAATTGAAAGCCCCTGCCAAAAGCGGGTGCATGTCCCGCCTTCTCTCTATACATTGACTCCCATGGCCTAGGGAACTCGGGAGCGAGCAACAGCGCGGCCGGGTGCCAGCTGCCTACCTTACATTTCTTGCAGTGAGCGGGCACCGCACTTGTTCTGATTCCTGCCTCTCTGATCCCCATTCAAGGTAATCCTTGCTCTATCTTCCGGTACTATCATCCTTTCTCCCAGCTCTGGCCTCACAGCCCTCGTGTTCATTGTCTTTGGCATCTCTCCTCGTTCTCCCCCCTCTCTCCTATTCAGTTCTAGCTCGGGCTCTTAGTATCGGTCCTGCTTGCAGTTTTCCTCTCGCTGTTTTTGTCTGTCCCCTGCACGTTCTTAACCCATCACTATACTTCTCTCAGTCTCTGTCTTTCGTGCAGTGGCTTCGCATATTTTCCTTTCAAGCCCTCACTGTTTACCGCCCAGCTGTTTTTTTCTTTCTGTGACATGATCATCTTTGTCAGTGCCTCAACGTCTTGAACAGGTCATCTGAGGCCCGGAGGAGCAGATGCTTGCCAGCTCCACACCTGGGTGAGAGAAGCATGGAATCAGGGGGGAAACATAAAACGTCATGGAAACAGTTTGCCTATTAAACTTATAAAGTGTAGTTAAAAAACAATTAATCAACAAGATCTTAGGGAGTTTGCTAGAAAAAAAAAGAAACTCAATCACTCCCATGAGAGGTGGCTTCCAAAGATGGGGTGCAGAACACAACCTTGATATTGCACTCATTGACTGAAAGTTCTCCGTTATGGGAGAGACTGAAGTACTGATATCGAAAATCAAAGCGTTGTTCTTAGTATACTGGGAGAACAAAAAGTGTTTATGGACACATCATCAATGCTGTCAGCATAAACCGGTTTACTGTTTTTGACGAACTGATATTTATTCATAAATTTGAGGGAAGAAATTGACTTCATGAATTCTCTAATTACAGAATTTGGAGTGAAGAACATCACGGTGCATGCAAGGCACCAGGACATACATGAGGAGCTTTCTTTTCAATACAGCAACTTTTGTGATATATGACCTGCAGCCGTCAGAATTCTTAGCTCATTAATGCTTTGGATGCAAAACAGAGATCCCATTGAAGTGACTGAATGCTGCTCCGATTTTCCTCCCTCAACAATGTGTTCCTGCTGCTGCTTGCATCCTTAGAGATCTATGGTTCCCTCTCAGGGATGCTTTTCAGACTGGTTTAATGCCCCAAACCTCTCAAGAAATAGGAAAATGGAGTCCTGAGCAGGGTTGAGTACCTTCCACTTTCATTTGGACATGAGTACAATCACAAAGTTCTGCCCAGTAATGGCAATACGAATAACAATTTGTTGCGGATGGGTCCATCAATATACACCCCAGATCATTCACTGCTGTCCCTCTTTCCATCCTTAGTTTCCTTGGGGAAAAGGCTGCAACTATGTACTTTTAATCAGTTGTAGACTTATCTTTAAAAAAGGCTGCATCTCCTGTGATTGGGCACTGGGGTTCCCTCTAGTGATCAGTCTTGGAACACTGTGTTGGCACTTTAATTCTTCTTTGATATCTGAGGAAGCACAGGCACTGAGGAAAATATAAGCCTGTCGCAATGCTTTGTATAATTGTGACGTTGGATGCTGCTGCATCCGGAAAGAGAGGTGGACTGCCATGAGAACAAGCATTGGCATAGCCAATAGGTGTCGCCTTATAAGTGATTAGAAGTCCCAGCGCTAGAACCCAGACTCAGGGTATTTCGTGTCTGCTTTTCTCGCCGCTAAGCAAGCATCTCTCTGGTTTGAGTAAGTGATCTGACATCCATCTTATAAGGATATTGCTCTTATTACATTGTGTGAGCTCTAGGTATTGCTAGATTCTACTTACCAACATTTATATATCTTTTTCCCGTTCTCTATAGGAGCTAATCTCTGTCACTTTTGCTTTTTATTATATCAGAATTGATAGTGGGCGACCCAGTATACCCTTGAGGGTTTGGGCAAAGAGTATGATGGGGTAAAGATACCTTCAAGGGATTTTAATAGACACAAGAATTTTGAATTCACTTAAAGGATGAGATCGTGTGGGCTTAGTGATTTGGACCCACTAATGCTGGTTATGCAACAACAAAAATGACATATATTCAAAGCTGTTACTTGTGAGTAATCAGTCAGGAGAGAGAGCAAAAAGAGATTGAAAAACGGGTATATATAAACAAAGAGTATTTAATCTTTTTTTCAAATCAAGTTAAAAAGTTGGGTACAAGATAAACAGCAAAGATGTAAAAGGGTAAAACCATTAATCCACACAGTCCTTGTTATATCAATTGCTCAAGCTTTTCTATCTAACACAAAATGAATTAAATATTCAATGGTAGATAAAGCCACAGTCGACATTTCGGTCTCTATTCTTTCGTGTAGGAGACCATCCTCAGGACATGGATTTCATATCTTGAGTACCCTCAATCATGTAGGCGCATGTGTCAATCATGCAAGGATCCGGATCATAAAGTCAATTTCCTAGTGCTGATACCGATTCAAGAATTATCATATTGCGCTGAAGAACCCTTATGGGAGCCAACAGGTGTCCCAGGTAGATGGAATAGTTTGCACCATAGAGAATAAAAATGCCCTGGCGGTATCTGTTAAGTTGGTCGTTTCCAAAACCACGGGTTTAGGGACGGGGTCCTCGTTAATTTTAAAGGATTCCCTTACACATTTGAAGGTATAGCGATGCCTTCTTGTAAATCTTTTTCAGTGAGGTAGTCAGTTCTGAGTTCAATGTGTCAGAGACCGTCCTCACGCAGCGAATGATACAGCAGTGGATGACAGTGCTAGGAAATTGACTTTATGATCCGGACGCTCGCATGATTGACACATGCCCCTACATGATTGAGGGTACTCAAGATATGAAATCCATGTCCTGAGGATGGTCTCCTACATGAAAGAATAGAGACCGAAACGTCGACTGTGGCTTTATCTACCATTGAATATTTAATTAATTTTGTGTTAGATAGAAAAGCTTGAGCAATTGATATAACAAGGACTGTGTGGATTAATGGTTTTACCTTTTTACATCTTTGCTGTTTATCTTGTACCCAACTTTTTAACTTGATTTGAAAAAAAGATTAAATACTCTTTGTTTATATACACCCGTTTTTCAATCTCTTTTTGCTCTCTCTCCTGACTGATTACTCACAAGTAACAGCTTTGAATATATGTCATTTTTGTTGTTGCATAACCAGCATTAGTAGGTCCAAATCACTAAGCCCACACAATCTCATCCTTTAAGTGATTTCAAAATTCCTGTGTCTATTAAAATCCCTTGAAGGTATCTTTACCCCATCATTTTCTTATATCAGTCAGCCTTTCCTTGGCTTGAATTGGCATCAGACACCGATTGTTGTTGCCAATTTAATCTGCGCATCTACGTTTCCTGTAAGACATTGCTGGGTTACTTCATGCTTAGATACCCTCTATTGTTGTTGTAAGTTTATTCTTTCTTCACCACACCCACTGGCTTTTTTACACCTGTTTTTCCTCTCTATTTGGTGAGAGTTACATACTTGCGGTTTATCTCTTTGCTCACGTTTTCCATCACATTTATTTCTCTTTCATCCTACACCTGGAGGCATTGTTTAGCCACTGCAGATCCATTTATAGGAATGATCATCCTTTTATTCTATGCTAATCTTGTCTGCTGTTACGAGGTTGGGCAGTGACACAAAGATCCCCTTCACCTGAACCCATCCTTGCTTTATCTTTTAGAACGGAGTCCTGGCTTTTATCATTCGTCAGGCACCCACATGTTTCCTCCATATCTTCCATGCGGCATACCCTTGGATATCAACCTCTTTGTGCCCTGAAGAAGGTGGCAGCTACAGAAAAGCTTTACACTGAAACGCGCGTCAGCACTGTCCCCTGACAGAAACCTCGCAGGGGTACATGCAAAGAGAGACTAATGTATTGCTCAAATGTGCCTGATCTATCACCCCCTCTCTATGGACATATTAAAGGAATACTTATTGAACCAATGTTATAGATCTATTGAAAATGCACATTGATATCTGTTTATATTAGCCCATTTATTTAAATTTCTACAGCATTTCAACCAATTTCTGTCTGCATAACTATACATAGCATCACAGATATTACCCAGGCCGTGGGTTGTACGTGATATCCCAAAACATTTTCTTGTGAGGCTCCGGTCTAAATATGTACTTTTTATTGTTAGGCTTTTTGAGTATGATAGATGTATGGATGCAAGTATGATATGATTGACTTTATGAAATAATGTTGTTTGCACAATTGATAGGATGACTTTTAGTTGTTCCCTGCCATGATTCATTTAGATTGGGGGACATACTAATAATCTCATTACTGTTCTTGTGGGTGCAAGTTTAAAATGAAAATGTTTATGATCACGCCATTTGATGTGTTCTAATATTTAGTTAAAATATTATTAGAACATTCTCTAAAATAGTTATTTACCACTCAAACATAAATAAAATATATTTTTGTATTAGATATACTTTCAATTTTTTGTAAATTTTAGGTGTTTGCAACAACTCTGGTCCCAATCCCCACTTGTGACATATGTACAGTTATCGAGAGACGTTTTACGCTCTACTTATTTTGTAGGCAGGCGACACTCATTCCCTCCTCTTGTTGGGTGTCTTTCCTAGTTTCAGGAATTTTAGATCTGATAAGAAAGGGTTGTAGAATATTCAGCGCCTAAACTTCCCTGCTTTATGCCATGCTGTGCTACATTTTCTTGTCTCTGCTTTAAAAACAAGCATTTGCAATTCAAACGGTCTCACCTTTGGGACCTTATACATATTAAGATGCTGCAGCACATTAGCCTACTGCTCACTTCTCATAAGCGAAGGAGTTATGGCATTACGACATGCCCGGTGAGTGTTGTAGGGGAAGGCAAATCCCTGCTTCTTACATCTCCCATGTGTCTGATTTTTAAAACACAAAACTCAGAGCGCTGATGCGAGTGACTGGGACCTATTGAATAGCGCACACTTCTAGTTGCCACTTCACTTTTCGAAACTCAGAAGCAGCAACATAGTTGTGGTGTCAGCAGGGCTTTAAGTGGAAGCTTTTTCGGAATTATATATTAGCCATAGTTGCTGCTTGATTATCTTATGCAACTAACAACCATTGACAAAGCCAATAGTCCTGACTTGTTGTAGGTATGATGTTACTCTGTCTCCCCTTATACTGGTGTCACGTCTTAGAGAGATAGGTTTCCGGGGGTCTGCCCTGAGTCTTCTTGTGTAAAAGGTAGGAAGCAACCAATAAACAAAGATCCTTAAGTATTGCCCGGCGGTGTCGCCTCTTTAACCCACAAAATATTAATCAATGAAGAGGCAGGCGCTTGAGGCTGGAAGGCAGGAAACAAGGGTTTATTCTCTCCGGAGGAGAACACATCAGTTCGGACTGCAAGTATCGTCACGAGGTGCTCTAACTGCATCTCTGAGGCCTGGCCTCTTATACACAAGTTTATGGTCGGCAAACATTCTTTATTGTAATAAAGTCACTTTGAAGCATGAAAAGACATTCCCAGAACCTCCGCTTCAGGCCCGTTCCCACACATTTTCACAGTAAGAGTCCCCTCCCTACCCACAGGAGGGGATGGCTATCACACAGCTGGACATTCCGCCGATTCCCGGAATGCGTGCGACTGATCAGATCTCATGGGGTGGGGGCTTTGATCAACTGTAACTCCTTTGAAGAGGGGTGATTCCTTACAGTAGGGGCAATAAACTGCATCCGCAGGGCTAGGTGATGGCCTGGGATCGGCTCGGACAATCGGGCATAGAGGAAGGAGTTTATCAAAGGGTATTTGACCATGAAGGGGATGAAGGGAGGTGTCGGTTGAGCATGGGGTGTGATTCCTAGGGAAGAGCAGCGCAGATGGAGAGGGTTTATGGCCCATGCATGAGAGAGCGGGGGTGACCAGTGCGTGGGGGGTGCTTGTGAGGGCGAAGAGCCGTGCTGGGGGTCAGCGGCGTGCAGAGGGTGGTTCTGACCAAGGCACCTAAAATGGCGGGTGTGCACGACAAAAAGTGTGGCATCGGGGGAAAGGCAAGATGTCGCAGATAATGTTTACCAATATGTACTAAATTTCCACAGTCCTCCCTTTAACATTTCTCGCCAACTTATTAATTCGGGTCGATCCCCATAATGCCACGGATTTCTGCGTCATATAGAGCGTTCGTATGTTCGGTCGGTAAGCCCAAAGTCTTTGGGCAGATGCAATTCGAAAATAATGAACACAGAGGAGGCAAACATTGGATACCTAGGCAACACCCGCATAGCACCACAATTGGAATCAGAATGAACGTGAACAACCTCCACCCCCAAGCTTTCAATGAGTCCCAAAACCAACTCCCAAGCGACCATCCTTCTTGTTCCTGGTGTACTTCGGAAGAGAGTCTATGGAGATGTTCGATAGCCTTATAAACAGAAGGCGAATTGTCTGGTACGTAGGTGCAGCAGCTAGACCCAATGATGCGGCATGCTCCTCCACGGTCAGCCAGAACCACATCTAGAACGAGGTGGTTCTGAAGAGCTACCAGGCGGACTGCCTGAAGCTCTGCGGTGTTGTTGGTCAGGATGCCAGCAGTGATGTTCATGGTGGTCTCAACTGCTTGGGTCAAATGGCGGATGGCACGGCTGTTGGCCATCGGACCCCAAAATGGAACAAGTCCTTTTACTGCATCCAGGAACTGTGCTCCAGTAGAATCTGCCTGGTCGATGTCCCTTGCACGCTTTTGCCGGTGGTGGTTTGCAGGGGCCACATAGGTAGGAGGTAAAATGAAGGCAATGTAGCAAGTGCCCCCCCAGCCTTTGGGGAGCCATGTGTAGGCTTTGGTGCCGCAGACAAAGTACATATTCGGAGAAGCAACAAAGGAGGGGGGGTCAGGTGAATCCAATGTTCTGGTGATGGAGCAGGTACTATGGCCCACCAGCTGCGTACCCAGACCTTCGATGCATACAAGGCCTGAGACGTTGACGACAGACAAGGCCACAGTCAGAGTAGCGGCAGTTCGTTTCCGTAGGTAGGAAAAAGTGGGTCTGGCTGGATTATGGAACACCTGCATTTCAACTCGTTCCTTGGCAGGGATGTCCATGTGAATGGAGGCACCAGAGGTCAGAGGGCAAAAGGGAGCAGAGGTTCGCCCTGTTTTATTCAGCCAGACCCCGTGATAGAAGTGTGAGGCAGTCCTTTCAGAAGTGGCATTGTCTCTGAAGCTTTCTTGCAGCAGAATCAGCCAGGCAAGATAGGAGCCGTGGATTGAAAAAGGCGAAGGAATGAATGGGATGGAGTGTCCGGTGGCATGGGGCAGAAGCCCGCAGATCCAGCAGTTAGTGGCATTAGCGGCAAGGTTGTGCTGGTGCAGCAGTTGCACAAAGGAGTTGTTCCAGAATTCCCTGCGTCGTTCTCGGAGCTGTGGTGAAAGGGCGATCAGGAAATGTTCTTTGGTGGTTGTCGGCAGTTCAGTGGGGAGCAATGTTTCGTGAGCAGGTGTGCTTTCTTCGATGATCCAGAAGGTTGTCATGAGGAGGAGGCAAAAGAGAAGGGTGATGAAAATGGCTATAGTCTTTGAGCTGTGTAGTTTATCAGTCTTTGGGTTTCGGTAGGCGATCTTCGGATATCCGGTTTTCCATCATTGGGGAATCGGGCGCTTCCATCATCTTCAGAGTGCTCGGTAGCGGGCAGAACCACCAACTTCGTCTGACTTCTCTCCTGGCAGCCTTGAGTGTGTTAGGCTACCGTTCTGAGATTTGACTTAATCAGTGGTCTGCTTTGCCGAAGCTCCTCCCTTTTTACGCAGGTTGTACCCTTCTCTGGACGGCACAGTGGGATCGGGAAACTTTGCTAGTTCGAGTGTCTCTGTGCCGGTGTAGCAGCTCAATGATGGTCTGTCTTTTGTCAGGAGCTCTTCTTGAGTCGCGATGTCTTCTTCTGTCGCCAGGGTTGATGGGACTCGTTTGCAGTGGTGCGCATGCACCCAGTGACGCTTGCCTTCCACTCGAAGGGCTGTCCGTGTAGTGATCAGGACTTGCCAGGGGCCCGTCCACCGGGGTTCCAAGCTTCTGGCACGCTGGAAGTTCCGGATCAGGACGTGGTCTCCTGGACGGATGTCGTGTCCTGGGCCCTTGGAAGCGTCTGGGATGGCCTGCAGCACCTGTTGATGGATGACAGTCAAGGTTTTAGTCAGAGTGTACAGATAATCAGACATTAGGACGTCTGGGACGTCATGAATCGAGGTCGGCCTAGGCGCAGCCCAGATGTTCATAGGCCGCCCGAAGACCACCTCGTAGGGGGTCAAGTGGTGCTTGGTGGGGGTGGAACGCATCAATAGTAATGCCAGCGGGAGGGCATCCGGCCACTTCAGCCCGGTGGAGGCAACAATCTTAGAGATTTTTAGCTTGAGAGTGGCGTTGTGTCGTTCACCCAGGCCTGCAGACTGTGGGTGGAAGACTGCGTGGAATTTCTGCTTTACACCCAACCCCTTCAGGATGAGTTGGATGACTTCAGCTATGAAGTGGGGGCCGTTGTCGCTCCATAGGATCCGACAAAGGCCGTATCTGGGGAAACACTCCTTTAACAGGACTTTGGCAGTGGTCATGGCAGTGTTGTCACGTGTGGGATAAGCCTCCACCCATTTGCTAAAGGCGCACACGACAACAAGGACGTACTTCAAACCCATGCAACGTTCTAGCTGAATGTAGTCCATTTGCAAGACTTCAAAGGGATGGTCGGGGACTCCGAACCCACCCCGGGGGACAACAGTTCCTTTCCCTGGGTTGTGCTGGAGGCAGACTAAGCATTGCTGAACTAGGCGTTTAGCAGAGTCGGGAATCTTGGGGTTGTGCCAGACTCGGGTGATGAGTTCAATCATGGGGGTGGATCCTATGTGTGCAGGGGAGTGTGCCATAGTCAGTATGGGGATCAAGTAGGAGTCGGGCAACAGCCATTTGTTCGTGTCCTTCGTCAGCCAGCAGCCTTCATCATCTTTCAATCCCACCCGTGCCCATTCAGTCAGTTCTAGGGGAGAGCAAGCCATTTGTATGTCCCTAATATGTTCTCTAGCGTCCTTCCATTTCTCTGTCTGTGACCTAGTCACGTACATACGTGTGGTCGTCCTATTCTCAGCTGTGGTTCGGGCAGTGATGTCAGCTAGTGCGTTTCCCTGTCCAATTATATCTGCCACTTTCTTGTGTGCCTGGCATTTTATCACCGCTAATTGCTTGGGAAGGAGGACTGCTTCTGTCAGGGCAGAGACTAGATCTCCGTGAAGGATGGGCGTGCCAGGTGAGGTCAAGAATCCCCTCTCTTTCCACAGGAGCCCAAAATGGTGAACCACCCCGAAGGCATACTGGCTGTCGGTGTAAATGTTTGCAACTGTGCCTGCTGCTAGGATGCATGCTCGTGTGAGGGCAATCAGTTCTGCTGCTTGTGCGGACCGTTGTGTGATGCGGGCAGTTTCGACTACTGTTCGAGCCGTGGTGACTGCATAGGCAGCTGAAGTCGTGCCGTCAGGGAGCTTGATGCAAGAGCCGTCTACCCATAGCTCTCCATCAGGGTCTGGGATAGCAGTGTCACGGAGGTCGGCTCTGCTTCTGGTTTGTTCGTCTGTGAGGGTCACACAGTCATGCATAGGGGGTACATTAGGATCGTCGTCAGGGAGGGGCAGCAAAGTGGCGGGGTTCAAGGTGGTACATCGTTTCAGCGTGATGTGTGGTGCAAGCAGGGTCAATTCGTAACCAGTTAGTCGTGCACTAGTCAGGTGTTGAGTCTTAGTCTGGTTCAGGAGGGTGTCAACAGCATGAGGGACCAGTACGGTGAGGGAATTCGAGAGTACAATCCCCTCGCTTTGTCGGATAGAGACGGCAGCGGCGGCTACCGCTCGAAGGCAGGCAGGCAGAGCTCTGGCTACGGGATCAAGAGTGGCAGAGAAATAGGCACAAGGGCGTTGCTTGGGACCCATGGGTTGCGTCAGGACGGACAAAGCGCACCCCTCCCTTTCGTGGGTGAAGAGGGAGAAGGGTTTTGTGTAGTCAGGGGTTCCTAGGACAGGGGCTGAGCAAAGGGCATCCCGTAGAGCTTGAAAGGAGGACTGACATTCAGGGGTCCAGGGGAGCGGGAAGGGAACATCTTTGGCTAACAGAGAGAGCAGGGGTTTGACAATGAGGCTAAAGTTTGGCAGCCACTGCCGACAGAAGGAAGTGAGGCCTACCAAGGAGCGAACCTGTTTCTGGGTTTTGGGGACAGGGGTCTCTAGGATGGTCTGAATCCGATCGGGGGTGAGCTTCCTCCCATCTTTGGACAGGAGATGGCCTAAGTATGTCACTTGGGGTTGGCAGAACTGCAGCTTCTTTTTGGAGACCTTGTGACCGTTTTCCGCGAGGAAGTGCAGGAGCTGGATGGTGGCTGTGATGGCAAGTGGAGTGGTGTCGGCTGCCAGGAGAATGTCGTCGACATACTGAATTAGCACCACTCCATCTGGGAGCTGGACTGCGTCCAGCTGTCTCTTGAGGGCCTGGCTATAGATACTGGGGCTCTCAGTGTAGCCCTGGGGTGCTCTACAGAATCTATATGAACGGGCTTTTAGGGTGAATCCGAAGAGGTAGCGGCTGTCTGGGTGGATGAGGATAGAAAAGAAGGCATTTTTGAGGTCTATAACGGTGAAGACTGTGGCAGTGGAGGGGATTAGGGTCAGGATGGTGGTGATGTCAGAGACTACCGGGTACTGAGGTACAACTACTTTGTTCACCTCTTGGAGATCTATGATGAAGCGATAGGCCTTCTCGTCTCCCTCACCTTGCTTCTTGACAATGGGTAGGATGGGGCTGTTACAGACATTACTAACTACTTCCTCTACCACTCCTGCGTCGACTAAGGACTGAATGATCTCTACCTATGCCTTCTCGCCCTCGGGCGATATCCGATATTGTGGGAGCTTTGGGAGCATGGTGTCTTGTCGAACAGTAATGTGCACAGGGTCAATCATCATGCGTCCTATGTCCGAGTCAGTCTTGGCCCAGAGATGTGTGGGCAAAGTGTCAAGTAGGGACAAGTCAGTGTCAGTGATGGAAAACATTCGTCGGGAGGGACTGGGTCTAAAAAGATTCTGGTTGTCGTACAGTATGACACGTACTCCGTCTGGGGAGCATCGAATGGTGGCCCGAAAATGTTTCAGGAGGTCGAGACCCATAATGGCATCGGGGGTGTTGGAGGATAGGAGGAATGTCGTGTTTGCAATGTGGTTTTCTAGGTCGAAGAGAATCGGTGCAGATAAGGGATTAGTAGAGGGCGCTCCATCAAAGCCTATGGATGTCACATGCGAGCCAGACAAGGGTGCCCTTGAGATAACGCACTACGTGTCACCCCGGTGTCCACCAAAAATGGAGATTTCATGCCCAGGACCTTAGCAGTGACGTAAGGACCTTGCTGGTCAACACAAAGCTTGACTGGATCCCTCCCTTGTCCCGGGCTGTCCTATGCGAAATCGTGGGCGTTCTCGTAATCGGACTGCTGATACTGATTTTGTCGGGGTCGATCAAATGTGTTGGGTCGGCCTGATCTGTCCTGGCTAAGGTCGTTGGTGGGTCCCCGTCTCTGGTCCCTCCCCCTTTGTTTATTCGTCTCGTCTCTAGCTTCTCGGTTTTTGTTCATTTCGTAAAGGACCGGGCACTGTGATTTCCAGTGACCGTATCCTTTACAGAATGCACATTGGTTTTCATCTAAGTCCCTCCGACCTGCATAGGGCGCAGATGTACGTTCTCTGGAGGGCGTATCTTTAGGAGCTGTCAACTGGTAGTTTCCTTTGGGGGGTTCCTTACTTATCGCTACTCCCTGCAGCTGAGCTATCATGACCCTCTCTTTCAACTCTTTCTTTTTACGCTCGGATGCTCTGTCGCTTTCATTTTTCTGATGCTCATAGTATTGGGCCATCTGAAGGATAGCCGCGGGTTTAGAGGCTGCCCAGCTGTTTTCGCTCGCCTGTAGTTTTTGGGATACTTCCTGTGTCAGACACTTCACAAAGTTCTGGACGAACAGGTGATGTCCGGTTGCAGTGGTCATATCTTGGCCGCTGTAGTCGGAGAACACCGTTTCAAACCTAGAAAAGTATTCTGAAGCGTCTTCCTGTGGTTTCTGTCTACAGGCCGTCACTATTGACCAGTCGATTTTCTTCTAAGGAATTAGGGTCTTGAGCTTCTGGACAACCTTGTCCGGGAGTTCAAGAACCGCTTTCACGGGTTTTTGTCCTGGCTCTCGCTGCTTGTGGATAGTCTCAAGTTGTCCCCAGGTGTGCCCAAACAGCTCAGGGTGGTCGACCTTGCGGATCTGTTTCCACACATCAGCGGGCAGGCATAACCCGAAGAACAAGTCGATATCTGCTAAGGTCATAATAGTGGAGCCTAAGGCTGTACCTAGTTCTGTATAGAAGGCAGTCGGGTTCTTTCTTAAGTCGGGCAAAGTCTTACGGAACGTTAAGATCTCCTGTCGGTCCCAAGGCTGGTAGACCCAGTTGTACACGACCCTTCCCTTAGCGTCTTTGTGATTAATGTCATCATTTGTTCCCTTGCCTCGTGGGGGAATCCAGTAGGGGGCGGCTTCCTTGATGGGCATCATGGCCTCAGTTCTCGGGGTTTGGGGTTCAGTTGCTACAGGGGTGGTGGCTTCTGTCTCTGTCTTTTGTTCTACGAGGTGACGGAAGACTTCGAGTGTGCGTGCAAAGAGTTCACCTACGTTACTCTCTGGACCGTTCCCAATGTCGACCATCCTGTACAGGGTTGTTAGAGCATCGGGGCCCTTCTCTTTGTATCTGTCTTCATAGGCATTCAACGTGTGGAAACAGAACCGTACGACGAAGTGTCGTTGGTAGCTGTCAGCGTATGTATCGTGCATGTCAGTGATGTATTCCTCACTTTCCTTTCTGTCTATTAAGGTTCCTACCACCTTATCAATCTTGGTCCGTTCACTTTTGGTCAACCGGTGGGGTCTAGTAAGGCTTTTTCTAAAGTCATGGACTTCTTCTAAGGTCAGCATCGGTAACGGGTCTTGGGCCAGAGGTTCTGCCGGCGCGGAGGCCGCGAGGACCGGAGCCCTGGCACCATTTTCGTTCTTACTCAAAGGTGGTGGGGGTTGTGTAAAGGGATGAGCGGGGGCATAAGGAGGGGGCATATAAATAATTGGTGGGCCTAACAGTAGGTCGTCATTCGCCCGTTGTTTTGAAGGTAACTCAGGATAAAGAGCGGAGGGGGTCCTAACCGGGCACTGGCCCGATGTTTCAGCGTCTCTCCTGCGATTAACTTTCTCTAACTCAAGTTTGGCTTCCGTGAGTTTCAGTTGTGCTTCCTCTAGTTTAAGTTTTGCTTCTTCTCTTTCGTTTATTTCGTTTTCTAGTTTAAGCCTTGCTTCTTCTCTCTCCTTTATCTCTTCTTCTAGTTTCTTTGCAGCTAGGTGAGCTGCTTTCCGTAGCTCTTTGTCTACCCTAGCTTCCTCTTTCTTCTTTTGTTGCACTGCTTCTTTGCGCCATAGGCCAACACTGTCTAGCATGGTCGGTGTCGTTCTACGGACTTTCAGAATTTCATCTAATGCATCTAGTTTACTTTCTTCAAAGGATCCTATCAGTGGCCACTGACTCTGGGGGTCCTTCCTCGTATATTTATGCCATAGTTTGCTGTATGCTATAGCGACTAATCCATGCTTTGTGAACATGTCTTTATTAGGGGTGCCTTCCAGCGGAGCTAGATGGTCCACCTCTAATAAACGGTCCGGGTTGAACCAGCTACCAATCAGTGGGGAGAAGATAGGCATGACAGATTTCAGCGGGGGACAAAGGTCCGCACTACCTATCCTTCACTATCTGCAAAGACTAGACAGAATATTGTTATTCTACGTTGTTTGCAAACAGCGAATATCTCAACAGCAAAATCTTATTCTAACAATAAAAACAGGGAGCTACCCTTACAATCAATCAATCAGTCAATCAGTCAATCAATCAGTGGGGAGAAAAGATAGGCAAGACAGATTACATCGGGGACAAAAGTCCGCGTTACCCACCCCTTCACCGTCCACAAAGGAAGATAGAGTATTTCTACTCTTCCTCGTTTGTAAGCAGCGAATATCTCAAAGAGCGACAATCGTTTCGCAATTTTGTCGTTTTTACACGACCTTACCCGGACCACATGGCTGTTTCTCGTCTTCCGCGTCCAGCGCCCGATCGTCCTCCAATCTCCGATATTGCCACGGCACTCCTGATGGTTCCCAGTCAGGACCGTAGATCACTCGAGAGAGGTCGATTCGGAACCAGTGAAGTTCGGATGATCGGCTGCCAGACGAGGGTCTATTGGGCAGGAGCTCTCCCGATCGTTGCAGTCGTTCACTCTATCGTCAGGACCTCTCCCACTGGATCCACGTGTCGCTGATGGGCCCCACACTTGGGACGCCAATTGTAAAAGGTAGGAAGCAACCAATAAACAAAGATCCTTAAGTATTGCCCGGCGGTGTCGCCTCTTTAACCCACAAAATATTAATCAATGAAGAGGCAGGCGCTGGAGGCTGGAAGGCAGGAAACAAGGGTTTATTCTCTCCGGAGGAGAACACATCAGTTCGGACAGCAAGTATCGTCACGAGGTGCTCTAACTGCATCTCTGAGGCCTGGCCTCTTATACACAAGTTTATGGTCGGCAGACATTCTTTATTGTAATAAAGTCACTTTGAAGCATGAAAAGACATTCCCAGAACCTCCGCTTCAGGCCCGTTCCCACACATTTTCACAGTAAGAGTCCCCTCCCTACCGACAGGAGGAGATGGCTATCACACAGCTGGACATTCCGCCGATTCCCAGAATGCGTGCGACTGATCAGATCTCATGGGGTGGGGGCTTTGATCAACTGTAACTCCTTTGAAGAGGGGTGATTCCTTACAGTAGGGGCAATAAACTGCATCCGCAGGGCTAGGTGATGGCCTGGGATCGGCTCGGACAATCGGGCATAGAGGAAGGAGTTTATCAAAGGGTATGCGACCATGAAAGGGATGAAGGGAGGTGTCGGTCGAGCATGGGGTGTGATTCCCAGGGAAGAGCAGCGCAGATGGAGAGGGTTTATGGCCCATGCATGAGAGAGCGGGGGTGACCAGTGCGTGGGGGGTGCTTGTGAGGGCAAAGAGCCGTGCTGGGGATCAGCGGCGTGCAGAGGGTGGTTCTGACCAAGGCACCTAAAATGGCGGGTGTGCACGACAAAAAGTGTGGCATCGGGGGAAAGGCAAGATGGCGCAGATAATGTTTACCAATATGTACTAAATTTCCACACTTGCCTCCTTCCTTAATGAAAGAGAACAGAGAGTGAAATGGGGTCAGTTCCTCTCTGCCCTAAACCCTTGCACTCTGGGGTTCCTCAGGGCTCTTCATTGAGCTCCACACTTTTTAACATCTATGTGGCCCCCTTGCAAGGGTGGTGAGATCATTTGGCTTGGAGGTGCTGTCTTATGCAGACGACACACAAATAACGGTCTCTCTCACTCATTCAATGAAGGATTGTGCCCAGAATTTCAGGAGCTGTATGGAGGCTGTTTCCCAATGGATGGTGCAGAACTTCCTGAAACTGAATGGTGAGAAAACCGAGGTACTGATTTTTGAGAGTAATCAGGAAATTTGGTCCAGTGACTCGAGCCACCGTCGCTTGGGGAATGCCCCTGTCCAGTCCACCACTGTAAGAACCTGGGGGTGTTATTGGACACTGCCCTTTCCTTCGATTGTCAGGTAATCAGGGCTGTCTTCACCTGTTTTGGTATCATCAGGATCCTTAGAAAGATCTTCCACTATCTTTCTCCAGACGCTCGCAAACAGGCTACGCTGGCATTAGTTTCTTCCAGACTGGACTATTGTAATGCCCTTTCTTTGGGCATCAACAAGAGTCTAATCCATCGTCTTCAAATGGTTCAGAATGCTGCGGCGAGGCTGGTGTTGAATCTTTCTTGATACGCCTCTGCCTTCGCTGCTTGTAAGAACTTACACTGGCTTCCGATGGACCGCAGGATCACTTTTAAAGTCCTTTGTTTGACTCATGAAGCCTTTTATGGCACCGGTCCAGAGGGCATCCAGTCACTTGTTCACCACTACACCCCTAGCAGATCTCTTCGATCTTCCAACAAAAATCTTCTCATTGTTCCTAGGTTTGCCATAACCACATGGGGTGGTAGAATGTTCGCAACAGCGACACCCAGATTGTGGAAATCTCTCCCTCTTGAGCTTTCAGGGCACCCCTCTCTCCTTTTGTTTCGTAAGGACTTAAAAACTTGGCTTTTCTCTGAGGCATATCTGTAAGGCTGTCCCCTCTGTTCTTGTGCTGGATGTTCCGCTCTAGCGCCTTGATGCCCTTGGGCTAAGTTGTGCTCTATAAGACTACATTCATTCATTCATTCACTTGCTGTATCATATGTCTGGATGCAATGACAGAAACAGCAAAATACAAGTCAGGTGGCTCACTATGCTAAGCGCATATTTTTAGCTTATCTGTTTTAAGCCATGTCCTTAATTACATTGGCCACGCCCCTTTGAGTGACCCCCCTCCCAGTTTTGTCATCCCACTTAAAGCCCTGTGCACCTCTATACAGTTCATAGAAAAAAAGTGAATGTGACCACCAGGTCCAGCAGCGCGGCCTCTGTGACTGCTTTTGGGGCAGGGCTGGGGCAGAGAGCCATGGCTTGCAGCCGGCTCTGAGTCTTGCAAAGCTGTGTGGCAGGGCGACTCAGACTGGGACGGACTGAGCAGGCTGTGCGCTGTGCTTGAGAAGAGCCCTTGGCCCGGGAGGTCAGCGGCAGTCTTTAACTGCTCCCGGTGATGATCTCGTGGGGAGCGCTTCTAGCCTTAAATATGTTAAATTCTCCAGGCACCCCAGGCCTCACTGACTACAGTTCAGCCGCAACTGTGACAGACTGTGTACAGTACTCACACATTCAGTGTCACTGTTGGTGCTGTGCTCTGCTCAGCTCTGTGTGTTATTGAGCCCACGTCTGCAAATCTGTGTTTTAAGGCTGATAATTGTATTCGTCTTCTAATATTTATAGGATTCATTATGCTTGCGAGAAAATGTCACTCATAGTCGTTGAATGTCACTCATAACTACACCGGAATTATGGAAATGTCACACATAGCAATATGAAACCTTGACAGCTGTGCTGCAGCTTGCCAGCACCCACCCAGAGCAGTACCTGCTTCAATTGCAGCTTCCATTGCAGTTTCCGTAACTGAAGATAGTCTGTGTCGCCTGCGCCCTGCTCAGCAGCGTGTGACGGCTCACCAACTCCCCTCCCCCCAGATCACAGACCAAAGTGCCTCGATGCCAGAAGGCCTTGGTGCCATGGGGCCAGGAGGTCAAAGGCCACCGGGGGGAGGGGCAAGCAGCGGTCAAAGTGCTCAGGAGAAAAATCAGAGTTCAGCATTCATCATTTATGTTAATCTGAGCACCATGTGCAGGTTTACATGTCGTCTCACTTGCCTTCTTAGTTCACTAAACGGTTATGTTTAAAAACTATGACTTTTATCTCAGAGCAGTGCCAAATGTTATGTATTAAGGTCAACGCTTCTGCAGTTAAAAGAAATACAACTTTTTAAATATTAAGGAGAATTTATTACAGTTTAATCTTTGCTGTATGGTTTACATAGCAAGCATTTTCAGGATTTGGCTTGTGCACTGGCTGTAACAGCCAAGCCAGACCCTTGGCTCGGCTGGCTCTCCATGTTGATTTGTTGACTTGCACAAATCTAGTTTGAAGGAGAGTGCGTCAGCTGAATTCACCACCAGCGCAAGCATCTAACACAATCGACCAGTCAATGGTTTACACATTTTCCACGAGTTCCACCTTTTTGCGTGTCTTCTGTATGTACTTACAGTGCCAGTCTTGTCTGCACTGTCAATCAAAGCTCGTTGCAACACCAATGCAAACTGGTCATACTAGCCACCAGTCTCTGCCCGGGCTTCGCTCTGCGTGCTACCCACAGTATACATAACCTGGCATTGGGGCAGTTGTGTTTGTGCAGGCTGTTTTTTCTGTGAGACTTACCTCTATGACATAATGCCTGTGTATATGTGACTCCCAATGTGGGCAGGCAGCGGTCTCTAGGTATGTGTTCGGTCTGTGTAGTGCTTATAACTGGCAGGTGGCTGTCTTTAGGGGAGGCTTGGAGCTGTGCGATATTTTTAGGGGGCGTTTATTGTCTGTATGGAAGGGTCAGGTACGTGGAAAGCGCTGTATAAAAGGCGGGTAAAAAAGTCCAAAATTGAATGTACTTCTGGAGCCCCTTCCTCATCTGTCCAATATTACAGGCGTATTGGTCCTCGGGCATTGCCGCCACTCTTATACCTAGGTAGAGAAAGTTATCTTTCTCCCATCGTAGTAAGTATGCATGAGCGTAATAAAGCACCCTCAAAGGAAATATCCTGCTTTTTCTACTGTTTAGCTTCAGCCCGCCACCTTTCATTAAGTGGCTGTCTGTGTCGTGGCAGTACTCCCATCTGCTCTCTGCAACATCATTACCAGTGCCACAGACCTATCCCTCCTCAATATTCAGCAGGCCAGTAGTCTTCTGGGCTTAACACTGTAATCCCTCCATCAACCGCCCCCCCAGGGACCTATTGGTCTCGGCGAGAACGGGCTTAATGGCTTCCCCTCCTGCCTTTCTGTACTACAGATCGACTAAAAAGGCCTCCTGCTCAGTTAGATATCACTATAGCTGAATTTTTAACCCAGTAGATCTTTCCCAGACATACCCCGCTTCCCATTCATGTGTCTAGTGGTGGCGGTGGCCCAGTTGATCTCCGTAGAAGCTGCAAATTGCGTAGCCAAGTTCTCCCGACACTCATCATCCAATAACACCCTGAATGTAGATGCCAGGCCGTCAACCCCTCCGACCACTCCAGTCCATCTCCACCTTCAAAGGCGAATGGTCGGAGAGGTACCATGCCAAGTACCTGGCATCTCATATCTAGGTCAACATTTCTTCGGTCCTCAGCACCCTATCAGCAGGGTGAAGCTCACTCCAAACATCCACGCTGTCTGTATTACCCATCACCTGTCATAGTGTAGAGACCATGCACTGTTTCATGTCCTTTTGGGGGGGGGTCTATAAAGGGCCCAATCTAACACACAGTTAATGTCTCCGGCCCAATGTACCGGGACACCCATGCACTCCAGCAGCGAATCCTGAACCTACGGTGGAATTCCCTGTCATCTGTATTCAGTTCATATATATTTCTCTGCCACCCAGTGTCCACTATAGGAGTATAAATCTCCCATCCATGTCCGCTGCAGAGCGGCCAACTTGAAGGGCAACCCAGGGCAATCTTCTACACTAAGACCCCCTGGCATATGCTGGATAGTAGACAAATACTACTGATTCCATTATTTCCGATTCAGTTAGTCCCCCTCAATCTTAAGCAGCTGTGTCTGCTGAAGGCTGGTCATTTGTAGGTTATGTCTGCCCATGAATGACTTAATTTGAGAAAGGTGGTAGAATGCACACCGCATTCCATGCTTACTGAAGTTTTGTGAAAGTTCAATGTTTTTGATATTTGCGGCGTGCTACCTTTAAATGCGTTACGTCCGTGCGCACAGGTTTGTCACATGAGTAGTAGAGCCTCAACCAGAATTACAGCATCCTCTGTCTCTTTACGTATGTTCCCAGGTCACGGACATTCCAGTCGAGGACGTTACACCTATCCGTGTTCCTGCAGTGTGTGTACTACCCTTCTAAGCATGTGAGGCTTCAAAGCAGCAAGCTATGTCACAGTGTAAAAAACTTTTAGACCTTTAAAAAAACAACAACTTTGTAAACTTCGAGACTGAAACAAAAGCATTACATGTAATAGGCAACAACTAATCATTGGCAGCGTTGACACACATGGCAGGTCCATGGGTGATAAGGTGCGGCATTAGGGTCAGTCTCTTGTCTGAAGGTCATAGTCCTTAGCTTTTCCCTCTCTATCTGCGTGGAATTGCCGGCGCAGCACTCCACAAATGCAGGATGCCCGAGGTCCCTGCAGGGGACCCCGTAGGAGGGCAGGCCCCGTAGTATCTCCGTGGACAGCCGGGCAGCCGGGGGGGGGGGTGGTGTTGGCGCGAGCTAGGCGGCTGGATAGGGGGTGGGGCCAGGGGAGGGTTTATAAGGGTGGCCCCTCCTATCACGCGCCCTCTTTACTGCTGCCCCCCACCTTCGATCGGTCGCATCTCTGGCTGCTCCGTGCCAGCAGTCCGGCCGCAGGTAGCCCCCTCCCCGCCCAGACTCTAAATCCCCTTTTCATCTCCAAGCGGCGCGGATGAGGTAAGCGGACACTTCTTTGCTTCCCCCCGGGCTCCGTCCTTGGGCAAAAACCCAAGTTGTACGGGGCTCTGTGGCCATGGCCACGGGTAGGCATGAGGTCCGTTACGGGTCGGGTACTGGGTTACCGTGCACGGGAGGGGGAACAAGAGCAGGAGGTTTGAGATGTGTGGGGCACAGCATAAAGGATTCGTCGACACGAGCGGCGCATACTTGCGCATTGCGATCGATAAGGCTTTAAGGATTGTGTCGGTTACGCTAAGGCCCCATCCCCTCCCCCCCGGCTGATGATCGCGCGCGTCGGGCTGGGTTATCAAGCGAGGGTGGGGGCAGCAGGAGTTCGGGATGTGGCCCAGCGGATTGGAATGGTCACCGCAGCGGCACATATGGGGCATTGTGAGCGACCCCCCCGGCTGGTTGCGTGTTGGATGCCGGTTTCGCGCCAGCAAACATTTAAACCTTCCCCCATCCCCCACCGGCTGATTTCGCGCACGTATGTGGGCAGCAGATGCCATCATTCCCAACATTTCCAGGGTAGAATCTGGAAAGAATAAACAATATTTACTACTTATGAAATCTCACTGAGTAAATATGCTCAATGCAGAGCGTTTTAACGGTGCAGTATAACATACATTGGTGCATGTAAACGCACAGCTAATTAATTGTGTTTGTTTTATGAAATTGGGTCATATTTGTTGTAGACAGAACAAACAAAAGTAAAACAAATATATCAATACATTTGCTTATACAAAAAAGTAAAAGTGAATCGTTCCGACAAAGGCACGAGAAATAGGTGAACGTAACATGGATTATTTTAGAAATAACAGTAGGTTCTGAATTGGAATGTTTTTTAGTTAATTTTGGAATTGGAGGAGTTGAGCGACAGCTATAGGTGCGAAGGGGGTAAGGGTTCCTGCATTTTACAGGTCTGAGTTGTGATGACAGGCTAACTTTCGCCCTTGAAACTGCTGACTCTAACATTGGTATCTTTCAAAGGTCTATGAATTGAAAGTATCCATTTGGGGAATAATGTTTTTACAACACTATGACGAGTCAACGGCTGCTATTGCAAGCACTACATACAATAGTAATACCAGCTACCGAGCTGCAAATGTGCATCAACTACGGTTGTATACGGTAATTTAGGGCGTTCTGAAAGGTAAATACCTTTGGTACTTGAATGTATGATAGTGTGGGTTTGCTCTTCGGGACGGGTCGCATTTTCAGTTCAGTATTGTGTGCAACTCGCACTGGCCATCTTTGTGCGCATGTGGGTATAGGTTCAGACTTGGTGCCCATACGATAGCAGGCCTCTCTGCAGACAGTGCATGTGCAATGCTAATTGAAAGCGGATACCCGGGCGCATGTCATCAGTCATCTCCAGTCTCGTGTTTATCCGGTTCCAGTAGCATCTCAGGTCCACACTGATGGAACCATAGTATATCTTGTGGGATTAATAACAATTCATTTTAGATACATTTAGAACGTAAAGAGCCACGTTACGAGTTCCCAAAATATACATTTGTTGGCTAAAATGCCAGGGCTGGTCGAAGGTTTGATATCTACTTGAAATCCTTCACATCAGCAGACAGCGAGATCGCACCCGGCGCAGCTGGCTCATCCTCGTGGCTGGCTGGGCTCCAGCATGTGGTCGTACGGTGGGACAAGCTCCAGCGCGTGCACCTCGTGACGTCTGAGCAGCCTACAACTTCCGGTGCAGCCAGGGAGAGGGCGTGCAGGGGTTGGGATGAGTTCCTGCGCCCCTACCACCACTCCCTGATGACGGCGGGTGACCCTCCCTTACTCCCCCCCCTCCCGAGCATTAGGCCGCACTCGTCAAGGAAGAAGCCTGCCTCTGCACAACCGTCCTTTTAGGTGGTTGGCTGGATTTGTCGCCCCCCTGACAGCTTTGGCAACATTGGGTATCTTTCCCCAAGGGTTAACATGAAGGGTTCGGGAGGTGAAGGCTTTAGTTTGAAAACAAATTTTACCCTCCACCGCCAGCCATGTGCAACCCCCCCCCCTCCACAACTTGAAAATGAACGTGGAAACCTATGGCTGTGATGGAACAATCATCCTTCTGTTACAGCTACACAGTTTGTTTTGCATACCCGTGCACGTCCCGTCTCCGGTGTGTCTGCGGCCCCTTCTAGAGGAATGGACAACGAGTTATGTCAAGTGAAGGGGCAGGCCGGGCTATATCTGTTCACCTCTGTGGAGATAAAGGTCCCCCCTACCCCCAGGCACTTGTGTTTGTGAGCAGGTGGGAAATTAGGTATGCAGGATGCATGCAGCTCCCAAAGGCTAGCCAATCCTCTAGGGTGGCCTAATTAGTATGTACAGCTGACAATGGTTGTGCTAATGGGTTACAGGACTAGTAACCCATTGGCTACTAGTCCTCACACCACTAAAAACCCCTAAATCCAGGATTTAAGGGGTTCCACTGACACCAGAACTCCAGATCTCCACTGAAGAAGAATGAAAAAGTAGAGACCCTTGTCGGCACAAGGCAGGACTCCACAAAAGAGAAGGTACAAAGCTTTGCATCCGTGGCAGCTCCCTGCACCACTCGACTATGATTCGTCCAGCATCAGAGACCAGTTTTACAAGGAAGGCAAACCCCTCTACAACCTAAAGACTTCATCAGGATTCCTTGGGGCAAGGGCTAAGAGTCCCCTCCAGTCTACAGGCACCAACTGCTCTTCCACGATCAGAGAAGCTCTGGCCACCGAGCCCTATCATAGGCCAGCCCAAACGTAATGAGCCAGGTGCCTTCTGGGAAGCTTAGTCCTGAACCTCCTTGAGTCTCAGCCCTCTACAATGTTGCCTGCACCTCTGGAAGAAGATTGGGCTTGTTTTGACCAATGCCAGGACCAAGGCTTTGGTTGACCCCCTCCTCTTCTGTGGTGCAGTTGTCAAGACCTTGCATCCCAAAGAATGCTTTGTTGGCACGCCTGGTGACTTAGTTGCTGCAGTCCCGTTCAGCACCACGTAAAACCAGTTATGTCCCTGCACCCAAGATGCAAAAGAAGAGAGTTTTTCGGTAACTGAAAAAAAGATAAAGCCGGCATGTTGGGTCAGTGAGTTATGAGGTTTCTTCTGAAATCTGAATGTAACATCCAGGCCATGTGTTTTGTGCACCTTCATGACTCAATAAGTCTTTTATCCTCCTGAGTTTGATATGCTGGGCACCCTAAAAAAAGGTGTAATAGAAGCACTTGCCATGTATGAAGGTTATAAATAGCAAAAGTGTGAACTCACTATATGTAAAAAAGTTATATTTCTTTTAAAAACAAATACAGTGCTAGCTCTTTCATTTCTATTCCTTGAACTTTGCTAGAGGGAGCCCGTGAGTTACTCCAGAACGCCAGATTGCCAGATTGCCAGATCGCCATCTTCACTGCTGCGGAGAGGTCGCGGTGGTTGTCGGCTTCGTGCCGTTTTGAAGCCGTTTTTTTAAGCCTTGCGGTCTTCACTGCACTCGCGAAGTTCATGAAGTTGCATCCGTGAAGCCAGTGAACGAGCCTGGGGTGGAGCGGAAGAGGCATGCAGCGAGGTACTCAGTGAGAGACGGGGTGTTGAAAAGATCCGTCCGTCCGCTTGCTGCTCCGTCTGCTGGCCCGAACTTGGCTGGACTTGCACCCTGGCCCCCCGACGCAGCCACAGCGAGACGTCACGGTGAGCTGGTGGGCGGGAGGGAGAGAAGGCTGCCGTAGGTAGCTGGCGCAAGTCAAAAGACGAGCGCGCCCGGGTTTGCACTTGGCGAAAGCATCTGCACCTGGCGAGACTCTGAGTGGACTTAGTATCGGGGGAGGTACTGAGCCAGACCAGCCGCCATCTCAGTAAACCAAACAGTTCTCTGCATCCCCGTAAACCAAACCCTCAAAACATTCAGACACTCTCTGTAAAAAACCTCCGGTAAAACACAAAACAGGCTCAAGGACCAAGGATCATAGTCTACAGTCTACGGCGTCAAGGGGCGGCTGGGGCTGCAGGCAGGTGTGAGTGCTGTCTCAAGCGCTGTGATAACAACGCCTGCTAGCAGGGGAAGGGAGGGTGCTTCCCTTTCTGGCCCCCCCGGGCACCCGGTAATTGCTCATCGACCTCGGCGAAAGTGTTGATGTGCGGTAGGCAGGCATGAGCGCTGTGTGGAGCTCTGAGCGCTGTGATAACAACGCCGCCACCGACACTGATCAACTCAACCATCTGGCTAAACATCTATTGAGAAAAGCCTTTAATTTCAAGCGAATTAGAGCGCAGGAGGCCTATGAATTAAAGGGATACAGAGTGGCCGCAGGAACTCTGCCCTCTTCTTCATCATTCCGACGATTCCAGAGGGTACAACGCTAATGCTGCAGGAAAGCAGGAATTCAACCCTACTGCAGGCCCAGACACAGGCAAAGCCCCACCCGCATAGAGCTGCTAGAAGATGGAAGGCAAAACTCTTCTACCCCTTGGGCGTGGGGGAGCTCTACCCAGGGTCAGCGCTTTTGGAGGGGGGACTTTTGGATTCATCTGGAGCCACAGGAACCACACCAACGCTCCCAGGCTCACTTACCGGGGCTCCAGCACTAACATTGTCTTTAAACACCGTAGTGCCACAACCACGGGAAGAGGGGAAGAGTCATAATCGAGCCACCTTAACTTCGCCTCCCGGTGCCACTTCGGGGCCCTCAGGTAATAGAGATATAAGAACTTTCTTGTACCCTTTGGCAACAAGTCCCGCTGCACTTTTCAGGCCTCAAAGTCGCATATCGTTTATCGTATCTCCAGTTGACGGCCAGAGCTTGAGCTCCATCGCGGCACTGGCACCAGGGATTCCCCTATCACCAATAATAACCACGCTTCAGTAGGGAGATCTGCTCAAGTCAGAGCCATCTGACAGGGCTGTTTCGAGGTTTGAGCACAACAGAACAAAAACCTTGTCCCCTCAAGCACCCAAAAATCTTCAATTAAATTTGCCCCCAAATGCGGTCTCGATGGCCGACGTTTGTACAATACGCCGTTGCGCATCAGAAAATGGAGAGCATTCACCTAATGCGCCGAGTAGCAGCAAAGGTCCCGTCGAAAGAGGAGGAGAAATCACTGAGTCATCGTCCCGACACACCCAGTCCCCGATCTTGTGGAGCTGGAGTCCCCCGGTCCAAGTCAAAATGTCTCAGCTATCACCCACAACGAGTAGAAGAGGGGACAGCCCCCCAATGTTTGTGGACCATCTAACATTGATCAATGAGACCCTGATTTCCATGAATGGTGCCGCAATCATGCATGCCGATAAGCTCGACGCCCAGATAAATATATTACAAACAGTGGCAAACTTAATTTCTGGGGTTGATGCGAAATTGGATCACTTGAACTCTCTGATCCGCAGAGCACAGGACAGCACAAACTTTAAGCCCGAACCATGTAGCTGCGGCCCTATTTTGAAAAATCTAGAAAAATTTCCGCACATCATGTCCACACTAATTGAGGACCTTAAAACAGAAGCTGGCAACAACAAGGCCTCAAACGTAAAGGCACCAACGCCTGATCTCTCTAAAAAAGAAGGCTTGAAAATCCCTCTACTAAACAGCATAGAAATCAGTAAAGTAAATAAATTCGATACGGTGGAACCCCTATCGTCAATCAACGCAAACTCAGTAGAGGTCTCATTGACCATAACAAAAATCCATGATCGGCAGCAGACTCCCATATCGATCAGCCCAGAACTCCAAAAGCATCTATCGAGGAAAAATAAGAAAACATTTAAAAAACTGAACAAGGGGAACAAAAATAAATCTATACGGGAATGGCTATGCCCTGGCAACCATACGCAAGGTTATAAAGAGACACCGGTAATGAAAGAACTGGATGCAACCCCCACAGTACCAGAAAGCTCGGAACAAAAGCATGAAGTACTCTAACTTCCTGACGCGGCAATTAATTCAGGGCCGGCTGCCCCTCTGGTAACGTCCCGGCCAATACCACCAGCACCAATCATAGGTCTAGTAAATATTTTACATGGTCAAAATGCCGCTGAAGCGACTGAAATCTGCACTATTGATCATCATGCTCGCTCAAAAGCCCCTTTGGACGCTGTTTCAATAATGTCAACGACGCATGGTGCGCCTCAAGCACCATGGGTCGCCTTAGATACTAAGGATATCGTAAACTCCTCGCTTAAAAATTGCCTTCCTAGAATCCCACTCACGGCGGCCCCTCAACGAGCCACGAGTTCACAAGGGCAGGTAAGTGCCCTCCTATCTGGCGGTCCACAGTCATTACAAACTGGCGGTAAGGCCGCGGTCTCTTTTGGTTATTTAAAGTACGACCAATCACAGGACCAGGAAATTATGCTGTGCCCAGGTTATGTCTTGCAGGGGAGGTGGGACATCCTAAATCGTAGTAACCTTCTGACCCTTTGTGCGAACATCCCAGGGCTGGAGGGAATAAAATCTATGGACATTGAAACCGTCTCCTTCCTACCGCCAGACGCGGAAGAGAAAAATGAAACAACGGAGTTAACTTCTACGAGCTCGGTGATGGCAGAGGCCTTGAAAAGCCCGCATAAGCTCCTGGAAAGTTGGGGCATAAAGATAAAACCCGAGCGTCTACAAAAATATCCTCTTTTATAAAAAACACAGTCAGCATATCCCCCGACGGGAAACATGGCACAACCGGCTGGAGAGCCTTTACGCTTGCAGGCGCTCTCCATCTATGCGCAAAAAATGATGTCCACCCTTCAGGGGTCTAAAGGGGGCACAAACACTGGTTAATTCAACAAAACCCCAATAAAGATAACCATGAATCCAACCCAGGGCACACGCACATGCGCTACACTGGGACCCGCGATTAAAGATTGGTCCTGGCTGCCGCTTGCTCTAAACTCCAAGACCTAATGGTCTTTGTCCTAATGCCTGGGGCCATTTCCACTGATGCATGGGAAACACGTACCTAAAGCCCCCAGAGAAGGAACGGTCTCCAGTGAGTCTGAAAATCATGTCTTGGAACGTTGCTGGGCTCAGGAGGTTGCTTCTTAAACAAACTGCGGTGTCATTTATGAAGGAAGCAGGCATCATCTGTACACAAGAAACCTGGCAAATGCAGCCTCTCTCCTTGAGAGGATACACTGAGTACTGAAAACCCGCTAAAAAACTTAACATCTTCGGTAGACCTGCCGGTGGGATATGCATTTATATTAAACACTCACTTAATTTGGAATTCGCTAAAATATCTAACCTACCGGATACCCTCCAGGCAGGCATCCTGAAAGGCTGTCGCCTGACAAACAGTAACTTTTCATTTTTATTAGTTAACCTTTATCACAACCCTCACGGGCTCAAATCTAACATGTCCACGCTGATACACCATATTGAGCGCTTAATGCTCCAATTCGCGGGCCTTGAATGCATCGTTCTGGGTGACTTGAACTCTCACAATATAGGGGTCTCAACCACACGTAGGTGCCAGGCCAGGGCCACCAATGCCATGAACGACCTACTAAAAACCTATAATCTGGCGACGGCGCACTCAGTCTTTTTAAAGAGCACCCCTGGGCTGATCGTCGCTCCCACATTTAATAACCAAACTACGGTCGACTATATAATCCTAAGTGGTAAACTCCAATTCTTAATGTCAAATTTCTTAGTCCTACCACGTAGTGACAGCGATCACGCTGCCCTAATCGTCACACTGAACCTTACAGCGGACTACCGCCACAAGCTTGAATTCATCGGGGAAGCCGATGGAGAAGAACTAATAAAGCTGTCTAGAAGGATCAAGTGAGAACAGACCGCAATCAATAGATTAAACAGCTGGGCAAATCATTGGACAGGTTGGTCACTAAGTGAACAGAAAAATTACGCCATAGAAATCTGGACTGTCACAATAGAGACCCTTGCAGTGGTTCTTCGCGGGAACTTGAATAATATATCGCACAGGCGCCCTTCACCTACATATGGCTATACCTCTGAAATTAAATTAAGCGCCAACAACCTAAAAAAGAAACGAAAACTTTTCCGCAAAATTGGGACAAACCAAAACAAGATCCAACTACAAGAAGCCAAAAAAAGCCATGCAAAGAATGTTTGGGAAGCAAAACGTGCCCATTGTGAAGCACAATGGCTAATAATTTTTAACTTGTTGAGCCCGGGAAAATCACAGGAGTTTTGGAAGTACATAAGCAACCTGGGCCGAGACACAAATCATAGAGAAAACTCCCTTGAAGCCTCTACTTGGGTTTGCCATGTAAAAGCTCTCTATACGAATGATGGCGCTGCTAACATGCAAATCGATACATCCACTGCTGGAGACAAACTAGGCACATATACTGAGCTGATGGCTCCACCGGGGAAATCGCTTATCTCCAAAATCATTAAAAACATCAGAAAAAACGCCGCTCCAGATCCTAATGGTCTCCCTGGACACCTATTCAAGGCAAACATCGATTTTTGGGCGACTAATCTGACCCACCTGTTCTCCGAATGTTGGCTGCAGGGGGATGTACCAGACTCATGGAGAGGCTCGCTCCTACAGCCTATCCATAAAAAAGGCCCAAAAACTGAACCTACCAACTACCGCATGATCGCCCTGCTGGATATTGAGGAAAACGCTTATGCCAGCATCATCCTGAGGGACCTCGCAGATTGGACGAGCTCAGAAGGCATCCTTCCATTTTGTCAAACCACTTTTAGACCTGGGTCTGCCACAGTTGATAACATCATCGCACTTTCTTTCCTGGTACATCGCTCTCGGAAACGCAAAAGCCTTCCCCTCTTCACCTGCTTTATTGACTACTCAGCGGCATTCGATGGGGAAGACCGAGCAATTCTGTGGCGCAAGCTGGTCCAATGGAACATCAACCCGGTACTGCTAAGAGCAATACAGTCCCTTTACCAAAAAACATGGGTGCGAATTAAACTCTCGAGGGACCACGCATCTGTTAAGATCAACACAGACAAAGGTTTAAAACAAGGGTGCGTGCTAGCCCCACTACTATTCAACTTATACACAGCGGACATGGAGAAGGCTTTGACTGGGGCTGCCTTGGCCACCCCAAAGATCGGTGGAAATAAAATTCTTTTCATGCAATATGCTGATGACTTTGTTCTTTTTGACCATACGAGAATGGGGCTACAAAGGGGGCTGACGGCACTTGCCACGTACAACGACAAAAACAGGCTTGTAGCAAACCCAAGCAAGTCAAAAGTAATTATTTTTGGCCAACATCCAAGGAAGAAAGCCTTAAAATGGAGGCTAGGCAATCTCCTTCTGGATACTACGCAGCGGTACACCTATTTGGGCATTTGTTTTCAGGAATCGGGGCTCGCAAGCGCCCACCTTAAGACAATTCAAGCCAAAGGTAAATCCATCACCTATGCCATTTGCAAGCTGCAAGCATCCTTACATAGCCCGTCCACCATGGCCATTAATAGAGTTCTTAAAGCCAAGCTTATGCCGGCACTCAACTACGCCCTAAAGGCATTCCCGGGCAAACTGAGCAATGAATTAGAAAAAATTCAGTGCAGAGCATATAAGAAAGTCGCCCACCTTCCAAGGTGTACTAGAAACACCCTTGTTCGCCTGAAGTTCTCGCTCAACCAGCAAAACCTGGAAGAGTTGGCCGCCTTAAGTAAATATTACTTTTTAACAACAGCGGAACAGGAGAACACCTTTAAGGCAGTCTTGAAATGTATTTTCATAGAGCCTGGGAACCCCTGGTCGGCCACCCTTGAAGTGGCTAAGGCCCATCTCAAACTTGCAATGACTCATGGAATCCTGAACATGTCAAATATTTTGCCAACATGTGTGTGCGCGGTCACGGGAACTGGACCTGGACTCTCTGACAAGAAAAGACTTACATAAGACCTTGTGTCTCCCCCACACTCAGCACACTCTGAAATATCATCTCACGCAGGCGGTGGGCCGTGCCGCCCTTCATAAGATTTTGGCTTATAGACTACACCCATTGCCCCTCAAAGAACTATATTCCTATGGACAGGCCAGCTCTGGAGTCCGGGAATGCAGGCTCTGCAGGTATAAACGCGAGTCTTTGGCCCACCTCCTCTTCTGCTGCCCGGCCCTCCGCCTGGCCCGTAGCCTTTATCTCTGGCCTTTACTAATACAATCGGGGCTACGCACCACAGAGGGGGGATCACTAATCTTTATACCCTGTCCACGGTAAAGCACATGGCGGCCTTTGGAAAGTTTATCTTTCAAGCTCGGGCAATGCTGATGGCCTCATTAGGCTGGATCTCAGAGTCTCCTGCCTGCCCATGAATCCTTTCCCCTGCATGTTTAGCCCCCATGGAGCAATCAGATAAATGAACTTTTGCAATTTCCTTGATTTTTACTTTTTTTAATGTTTTTACTTTTGTATTCTGGTTTTATGTAATAGTTTTTAGTAACCCAACAAATAACATTAATTCATTCATTCATTCATTCACTCATTCATTCATTCATTCATTCAGTGCTAGCAAAAAAGAGACTTTCTTACTGGCACTGCAGGGAAGTGGTAAAACAAAGACATGGAGGAGAGAAAGTTATTCCTCTTGGTGCCGCTCGCAGCCGTGGTTCTGCTGACACTTGTTTCCCGTGCTTTTAAACTGAGGGGCTACATTTGGAAAGTACTTACGCTGATTCCTGCTGATTTGGGGCTAACTACTTCAGCACTTTGGGACTTCTTAGAGGAGTGGGACTGCGAGGACCAGCAGTCTGTGCGCATCATCAGTAGACGCACCTGGGTCCTCTTCCCGCCCCCTTTACTCTGTGGTTCTTAACGGCTCGCGGCCCCCGCTTCGCGGGCGCCGCTCACAGCTGTGGTTCTGCTGACACTTCTTTCCTGTGCTTTTAAACTGAGGGGCTACATTTGAAAAGTACTTACACTGGTTTCTGCCAATTTGGGGCTAACTACTTCAGTACTTTGGGACTTCTGGGAGGAGTGGGACTGCGAGGGCCAGCAGTCTGTGCGCATCATCAGCAGGCGCACTTGGGTCCTCTTCCCGCCCCATTACTTTCTATTTAGCCCTGGTCCTTCCCACGATACGCGGGTTCAGTGTGGGCGAAGCCCGGGCCAAGGGCGGGCCCGTTTTAGCCCGTTCGAGACTGGCAGAGACCGGACCGGGCCACATCTCTTGGCTTCCACATTCATCTATCTGAGGGGGACGCAATAAGAACTGTAAGTTAAATCTTTTCTCTCGACTGGGGGTTCCTGCACTACAAGATGTCTGGTCGCGAGCTCAGGAGTAAAACTACACCTGCGATTAGCAACACAGCAGGAACTCTGGACAATTATATTACTAGAACTAGCTCACTTATATCCAATGAAATTTCTATCCTGGAAAAGCGCTTATCTCAAGAACTGTTAAATACTAAAAGATCGTCATTCGTACATATTAGGAATGCTAAGTCGCCAGTCAAGGGTGTGGTTACAATTAGCAGGTGTGTTGAAATGTTGGCTAATGTGGTAAACGAGGGGGCAGGCGATTTAGGGGGGGTCACCTTTGCAGTGTAGTAATAGTAATGATCGAAGCATTATGGAACCCAACCTTGTACCTATTGTTACTATTGACTCAGTAAAGAAGATTTAGGGGACACAGAATGATATCAAATCTAGGGGACAGCGAGAGGGGGCCATACCTAAAAGGTAACGCACTGACCACAAATTAGGTGGCCGCAAGGCCAAGATCGCTAAACAAGTTGGTGGTTTAGATCCACCAGGAGATAGAACTCCTACTCGCAATATGGTCGATTTGAATAGTGAAAATTCTTTTACCCAAGAGGAAGATCCAATGTTTACTAAATTAACCATGATATGTAAAGCCTTGCTAGACCCCATTGTAGACAGATTAGCCCAGATTGAGCTAAGGTTGTCTAGTATCAAGAAGGCTACTGACGTGGTTGGAGATGGTATGTATAGGGTTAAATTGATGTTGAGGGAGGGAGCAAATGGTGTTAAGGAAGCTTGGGGGGACCCACACTGATACCATTAATACCCTGGGAAGTGTGGGAGACACAGTACAAATGTTACCTAGTAACACCACTTCTATTGCCCCGAGACTTTCAGTAGTGGAGGTTACCAGGACAGAGACAGAGACCGACTCTGCCCCAGTTGTGTAGAGTAAGGCTTGCCCGGTTGGCCGACAGCACAATAAGTTGGTAGTCAATTTACCCCCAGAATCAAGCCCCTTTGTCGTTGTATTAACAGGGGTACCCATGCTGGAGGATCCGGTGCGGGAATCTTTTCAATCATTGAAAAATAAGGTTACTAGCTGGTTGAACAGGAATAGGCCCCTTCCTCCCCATTGTTTCAGTGACATTTTGATGGTACAAAGGGTACACTGGATAGGTAATACCACTTAAAGTATCAACAGGGATTGTGTTCTGGTTAACTTTCGAGACCCAAGAACAGTTATGCATATATGTTCTTGGCCCTACCGAGTCCTTGATACTACTATCCAGTCTTTCCCTCTGTCTTTCTTCTATCGGCCTGCCCCTCAGACTTTCAATGGGGAGCTAGAGGATGATTGGACTAGGGTGGGTTCCAGGGGAGGGAGAATTGGGCCTGGGTTAGGGAAGGCCAATTTAAATCCCCCGGGCCCTTGTTTGACCTGTAATCGTTTCAGCCCCCTGGACATGGTTGATTTACTCCCCCCACATTTGTTCCGGGAGGGCGCTGAGTCATTGGCCTGTTCCATGCCGACAAGATACAATGGGCCCTCTACAATGAAATTTGACGAGGATTGCTGTCCTACCAAGGAATCCACAGGGTTGGATGCAAGTATTAATACAGCAGCCCTAAATTGCACAGTCACTCCTCCTTGTATTTGAACTCTCCAGTCCACAGTGCTGGGAAGCTTATTTCCTTGCGATGCGGTACAGGAGATTATGAAGCCCACTATGGGAGAATGTAACAGGGGAGAGAGGAGTGCTTCTAATCCTGACAGCCACAGCACTTTAACAATCTTGTCATGGAATTTGGCTGGCCTTGGTAACAAGATCGATTGCCCAGAATGGGGAACATTTATAGATGGGAATGATGTGTGTCTTTTCCAAGAAACATGGGCCAGAGAGGATAAGACACGCACTGGATATGCTGCCTATTCTGTACTAGCGAGATGGGGTGGGAGGGGACGCCCCTCGGGGGGCCTTGCAATCGGGGTGGGCTCCCACCTAGGCTGCATGGCCAAGTCCTTGAACACATCATCAGGCGATGTGCAATGTATGGTCCTGGAATGGCCTAATGGCACTAAGATTGCACTGGTAAATGTATACTCTAGACCGGTGAGTGTCACCGCGGAGTCTAACACAGTTGAGGAACTTTCTTAATTTATAAGTACAATACCCAGCGGCACACAGTTTGTGATTGGGGGTGACTTAAATTGCAACTTCGAGCTGCTGACAGGGCTGGTAGATGGAGGTTCCCTCGAGGAGGATGTTTGCTGGACTATACCCACTCTGGAGTCCTCGCCCCCCAGGCCTTGGACACCATTGATGGTACAAATCACATCCTTAACACTCAAGCACTCTATTAGGGTGTGCAATGGCAGGGTCAACTTAGATCGACCCCCTAAATGCACTTTTAATAAGCAGGGCCAAGAGGCCCGGTTGGATTACATATTTGTGGAAACTAAATCATGGGCCACAATAAGGGACTTCTTTGTTATACCACGGGATGACAGTGATCACAACGCCCTAAGCTTACAAATAACTATGCCTGGTATGGCAAGGGGGACTCTGCACGCGAATCGCGCCCCAGACACGAGAATGATCTTAACTAACGATAGGAGAAGAATAAAGTGGACAAAAATAGGAGAAAGTCCAGAGCGACTCTTGGGGCTTTATGCTCTTATCCTCCCTATTCTAGAGGAAACTAGTGTTGCACTCAATGATGGATCCACCTATGACAATTCTTGTAAGGCAGGAACCCTGTATGAACAGTTAATAAATATTTTGTCAGATGTATTTTACCCCCTGCGGCTAAGCGGCCGCAAAAAGGTACTAGTCCTAATTGGTATAACTCTACTTGTAGAAGAGCTAAGACCACACTTGTTACTTCCATTAAAAACAAGGCTAGCAAGTCAACAGTCCAGACCTTGAGAGCTAATTACAAGCCCGTAATGAAGTGTGCAAGAGAGGAAATGGGACCATGATAATTGGACTGGCCTATCTAATGCCCTTGCAACAAGAGACCTACGAAGATTCTGGTCCATTATAAACAATGGCTCAGCAGAGCCAGCGGCAGCTGTGGAGGCTAACATAGCTGAAGGTGTCTGGGAAGAACACTTTCGCACCCTCTACGCAGCAGAACCTGCCATTCCGCAGGGAGTCCTAGGGGAGATGCCGTTAGATCAGATATGCCAATCGGATATCAGTGACTTCACGATAAAGGAGTTCGAAAATGCTATATCCAAATTGGCAATTGGGAAGGCCCCTGCTGGACAAGCTACTGGGTGATCTTTTTAAACATCAACATTCTAATTGGGCCCCATACCTCCTAGTCATATTCAACGCAGTCCTGAGAGGGACCCCAGTTCCTGGTACTTGGCTGGGCGCAGAGATTGTCCCTATATTCAAAAAGGGTTCACCTCTGCTTCCAGCCAACTACAGGCGGATCAGTTTGATCGACGTCCCGCAAAAGATCTTCGGAAGACTAATACTAGACCGTCTCCAGGACTGGATGGAGTAAAACTCCATACTAAGCCCATATCAGGCAGGCTTCAGAAACAAATTATCCACCATGGACCAGATACTTCGGTTCAACATGTTATTCTGGAAGTTGGTTAAGTTTGAGGGGGCAGTCTCTATACCGTGTTCGTAGATTTACAAGCAGCTTTTGATTTGGTCCCAAGACATAAGCTTTGGGTTGTTCTTGTCGAATTGGGCGTTCCTCATCATTTGTTGCACATCTTAATACGCCTACATCAGGATAATTTCGCACGGGTTAGGTGTGGAAGGAATGGTCACCTTTCAGCAAAATTCCCCGTTGGCAGGGGGGGTGAGACAGGGTTACATGTTAGCACCCACCCTGTTGTGCCTTTATGTCAACGGGGTAATTTCCCACCTAAATGGGATAAATCATACTGATGCGCCCAAACTCTCTGGTAGCAGGGTGCAGGCGATAATGTTCGCAGATGACACCATGCTGCTTTCAAAAACCCCAATGGGAATTCAGAGGGTTTTGGATGGCTTTGTGGGATTTTGTGAGGATAGGGGGTTGGAAATCAATGCCATGAAAAACAAATTTATGATTTTCAATCCCCTTGTACGGACTAGACCTAACCCGTGCATTGGAACAATCAGGCTGTAAAGAGTTCATATTTTTGAATATTTAGGGATAACTCTTAATTAAAATGTGACGTGGGCCCCTCATCAAATAAATACCCAACTTAGGCAATCCCAGCTCATAGGAGGCATCCTAAAACTCTCTAACAGCTCCACAATAAAACCAATTCGACCTGTAGTGGAGATTCATACAACAAGAGTGAGAGGGGCTGTCACCTACGGGGGTGAGCTCTGGGGGCACGCCTGTTGTCCGGCAATTGTCGTCTCAGAAAATAAATTCCTTAGGCAACTGTTGATGCTCCCAAGTAGCTCCCCCTTGCTACCCATTAGATTGGATATGGGTCTTAGACCGATTGATGAGGTTGTGGGCTTGAAGCCTTTAATGTTTTGGAGGAGATTATAGAATACCCCGGAGCTTTCTGTTTTCAGACAGGAATTATTAGAGATTTTAAATACAACTAATACGGGAAAAATTCTTTGGCTAGCTTATATTAAAGATGAATTCATCAAGTTGGGCCTCTCACAAATGTGGTACAAACCTGAAATCACTTGCCCGAGAACCTCACGAAACAGTCTGTCTAAACTTTTTTATGAACGTAGATTAACAGACTCGATATCTAGCACTCATAGTGGCATTTTAACAAACTCTGTTCTAAAGTTGAAGGATTTTTACTATTTTGAAACTAACCTAGATGTTATCTTTCCGGCTCTTACAAGGAAGTTGTATCTGCAGTGGAGGTACGGCACACTACCAATCAGAGCTTTCACATGCAATTGGTCTCCATCTGCTTTGAAAAACTGTCCTAATTGCAGTTGTGATATTGAGAGTGAAGTACATATTATGTTCTTTTGCCCTGCATATCGGAGAGCGAGAAGGTACTGGTTGGTGCCCCTATGTAAAAACATGCGAATCACACACTGTATGCAAGCCTCACGCATACTGAAAATGGATTTGTCATCGGTAGTTGTATTTGCCGTTGCTAAATATCTGGCGGCGGTGTGGCTAAAACGCAGGGGAGCACTGAACATTATTCAAAACTGCTAATGCATATGCACTTTATAAAGACACCTATCTAATTGATTTTTGTAAAGGCCATAGATTGTTTGGTAATTTCTGTCCTATAGATCCTCGACAGCTGAAACTGATATTGTTTTTAATATTTTTAATGAAATGACAAATGTTGTTTTTATGATTGTTTGCTCGTCTTTTATGGCACGTATTGCCGAAATAAAGAAATATGATGATGATGATATTCCTCTTGTATTGCAACATTTACCTGGCTCTTTCTTCCCCATGTGGTGCGCTAAAGCACTTGTCTACATATCTAGTTTGTTTGTCTTTTTTTTATCATGTTTTGGAAGTGTTTCCAAATCATTTGTGATGACCTCTGAGGTCTGGTCATTGTGCTATCCAGAGCAGGCATAGGGTGAAGGAAGACAAGGTGTCAAGCAGTGTGTATCTGTGTTTGAATATATATGAAATTTTTTAAGTGGAACGTAACCAAAGGCAGCAGAGCTTTGTACAGATCAAGGATAAGCATAAAGTCAAGCGGTGATAGGAGAGGTAACTGTAACGTGAGCGATTTATGTACTGTGATGTAGTGTTCTTCAAAAAGGTGATTCCTCAATTCTTTCCTAAATGTGAGCAGTGTTGGAGCAGTCTTGATGAATACTGAATGTTATTGTTCCATACCCTGGGTGCATAGTTATAAAACAGCTGCTGCCTTGTTTTTTCTTTTTACATTTTTAAGTCTGAAGTCTGACGATGTTCATGCTTCAGGTGTGCCATGAATCACCATAGTTGATGATCTTGTCTGCAAAATAAGCCATGGTGTTCAGTTGTGATGGCTTTGTAAATAATGCACCAGGTTTTGAGAATGGTGTGGGCTGGCAAGGGCGTGATCCGAGTTCGGTCATGATGGAATGATGTGGTCATATTCTTGCAGGCCCTTGGTGAGACATACTATGGTGTGTAGGATGCTCTTAAGGGGTGCCAGTGTGGACTCTGAAAGGCCCTGGAGCAGTGTGTTGCTATAGTAAAAAATAAGAGTACAAGAACTTTAAGTTGTATGTCACTTTCATCAAGAATCTTTTTTACAGTCTTTAGATGGGATAGCTGGTATCAGGCCTTCATTGAGTTTGTGGTAATGTGTTCCTTGAGGGTGAGATTGATGTCTGAGGTGAATCCAAGTGACTTAGCATTTGGGGAAAGCTGGGGTTCTAAACTATCAAGGTTCATGTCATTCAGCCAGGTTTGTAGGGTTTCTTGTTTATTATTATTGAAAAATATAAAGTTTTCTATCTGGGTTGAGTTCCAGGTAGGCAATAGACATCCAGGTCTCGATGATATTCAGGCAGTGTTTTAGGCTTTGGATGTCTGAAGCAGAGGATACCTTTAAGAAGAGCTGTGTCTCACTGGCATATTGGTAAATCTTGATGCTGTTATCTGTGAATAGAGCACTAAGTGGCTCCATATTGAGGTGAAGATGACAGGAGTCAGTATAGAACCTGGGGAACTCTCAAGATGATAGAGATATTTTGCGATCTGGGTGTTTCCATGTAAACAAAGTGATGCCATATTTAAAGATAGGAGAACCAGTGAATTACATTGTTAGTAAATCCCATTTGAGGCCCCAAGATAAATATGAGTGTGGGATAGCTAACTGTGTCAAAGGCAGCTGAGAGATCTAGCACTATCTAGAGGCGGGGGTCATCTTCATCTGTGGTCAAGAGGGCATCATCTATGATTTGGATGGTAGAGCTATCCATGCTGCAGTGTGATCTGAAACCAGATGTGTAGCTATGCAGAAGACGCTCAGCATTGCCATTATCTTGGAATTGAACACAGACTGCTTTTCCAACCATGCTCCCAAATTGCCCCTACGATGGAAAATCTGATCAGACAAGTTTACATTTTAAGTTATTTTGTGAATTTTATAGATACATTAGAAAGAGCATAATACGTCCATTATTTTTAAAGGAAAGATTGTTCACCTATAAAACGGCTTTTGATTTTATTTGCAATTTAGAAAATGATACCATTTGTAATGCAGTGGCCGTTAATGTTCAGATGGCAATTAGAAGAAGAAAAAATAATTCACACCTGAATACCCTTGCTTATGAAGAAAATGGGATACATATTGACTAATGACGTCCAGGGTTGTAGTTTCGTTGCTGCACTGTATATTATGCCCATTGCCCTTTATGTACAACTTATCTCTCGTGTTTGAGTATTATTGCACTTAATGTATTGCGTACATTGCATATATTCGTTTATAGTAGAATTTTAAAAAACTTTTTATGTGCTTTAATGTATAGACTGCGATGAAATGTGAATATGTTCATTATTATTCTTAGGATGCTTTTATGGTTGTACTTTTTTAACCGAATAAAGCTTGATTTGATTGATTGCAACAGCTTTATCTTTATTGCATATTCATAAAACATAACTTGCATAACATGTTATAAATCTTCCTTACAATCATAACTTCTTTTTAATGGTTGCTATAAATCACTTTTATCAACTGCTGTGACAGCTCTCCTTCTGTCGTTTACTTTGTACAGTGGGTCACAGTATTGAGGCATCCCTTGCTACCGAATGTCTGGTGTTCCTGGCCATGTGCCGGGGCTGGAAGTGCTGTTTCAACCCTGCGCTGCCTGTTTTGTGTACCCTCTAGTGTCCCTGCCGTGAGGCATCCCAAGGACCATGTCCGGGCAATTGTCCTTTTCTATCCTTGCATTATGATATTTATTCCTAAATCCTTGTCGCTCGCCCACACTTCTTCCTAGGGGCTGCAACACTCTCAATATTTTGAATGAATGAATAGGAAGATTTTCTCTGGTGACAATACTCAGGACTGCTTGTTGCGGTCGCCTTCTGGTCCTGCTTTTGTTGCAGTGCCCCTTTGATCTCATTGGGGTATGTGAACAGATCTAGTGTTTGGTGTACTTTCATGACTCATGTCGCTGCCTGGGCCTTTGTTGCCACCCACAAGGGAGGGTTGGGGTGGGAGGGGTAGCCGCCGTCCCTCTAGAGTCAGCTATGTCTCCCGGTCCGGCAGGAATTCTTGCAAATTGCTGTCTCCAGCCGTCTATCTTTCCCTGTGCTCTGGTGATATGTTTCAGAGTTATAGTGTTACACTACATGTGTAACATGATAGCATTATGTCCAAAACTTGCGGGATTATTTTGAAATTAAGTCTAACTTCCTGATTTCCCATACTTCAATCTGGTACTGCATTTTGGGCATAAGTTTGCCATAAATAGATCAAAAGGTTAGCATCAGGTACTATGGCAAAGGGCTTCTGTACAAAAATATCCAATGGTGGTCACAGTCCAATATAACAGCTAACCTTTTAATTTCAAGCTAGAAGTACATGTGCTCCAATTTCATTAAAATCCACCTGATATATTAGATCTCTCATCTTACTGAATGTGGCCAAGCATGACCTGTACGACTAACACCTAGCCACACCAGACTCACGTCTACAGTGTGCTTACTGCTAAAGTGTGTCCAGCATTCTTCGGAAGGCAGCTCAATCTTTAGCTTCTAGAATGCTGCTTGGCTGGATTATGGAGCGTGGAGCACACTTTGTAACTGCATTAAGATGTGCATCTTTGTTCTTTCTAATAGCAGTACAAAGTCACTGTAGCTACTATAGTGTTAGGTAGCTGACAGGTAGAGCATAAAATATGCCCAAGGTGAAGCGTTATGTGCTGATACGGTGAAAGTACTTTATATAGATATAACTTATAGGCTACTTTAATCCTACTCAGACAGTTTATATTGTCAATTCAAATCAATCAGTCTTTATTTGATAAAAGACACAATACATCATAAAAATGTCACTAAAATGAGTATACCGTAAAATATTCAGTCTTAAAAAGATTAATATATTATCATTTATATTGATAATGTAACATCTTAAAAAAATTAATCCTGCATTAACACTAATTAAGTACAATACCGTCAAAGTGAACAGACAAATAGTGCATAGTAATTGCATTGCAGTGAAACCATATTAGAGCATGGCGAGTAGAACATATGATCCATGGAGCCGGAAATTAGCACAAAATCCATTAGTTTGTATGCTCCTGTAAGGAGGCTAGCAGATACATAGACAAGAAGCACAGACAAGCTACCCTCAACTGTCATGATCTTAGTAGGAATTATAGCATTTGTTTCAATTTTGCAATAATCATCTGGGGAACCTTATCCAGAGTCTAATTGACAACAGTTCTAAATGGTTTAGGAAGAATGACTTCAGATGCTTCCATAAATGTGTTGGTGCGGAGATGGGTGCAGCAAATCATAATATAGATCCAACTATTAGTTTCAGCATTCAAGATCTGCAAGCCACTGCTTAAACTGAGGGGCCCACCCTCTGCCCCATCGACAAAGTAAAGGACACAAATTTCCTATAACAGTGGTTCTTAAACATTTTCAAACCATGGTTCCCTCGACGTACTGGCCGTGGCCGTGGCTCCCTATTATGTTACTTTTTTTTGTCAAGTGGTAAGGGATGTAAGTCCAGCCTCAGGAGTATATCACATTTTCTCCCGGAATATCATTGGGTTGAAGCCATTGAAGGTATTATAATCCTAAATATAATCCTATCATATCGACTGTGGAGCCTGTAGCAGTGTCAACGTCTTATTGGAGGAACATGTGGTTCTCAGAGAAGTGAACTATTACCACATTGTGATTGTTGGACTTGGCCCATTTTCCCAGAATTTTTCGCTTTTCACCCCCTTGTTTTAGGGTGTCTCCCCCATGGTAGGGAAATGTATAAGCCATGTGTGTTGTGAGATGCCATGTAAAATGTAATACAATGGTGTGCGCACCTGTAATTCCCCCATTGCAAAAATGCACCCTGGTGAAATGTTGCTTTTAAAATGGATGCAATGGCTGTGTGTGGTGCCACCTGACTGTGGTGGGTTAGCAGTCTAGATGTTCGGTTCCCAGCCATCCCAGATTTTGGAGGGACCACCTGGCACCCAGGGTGCTCTACTCCTCCCCCTGAGCCAGTTAGAACCAGTTTCCCCAGACGCTTCTAGAAGCTTCTGGCTCTGTCTGGTAGGTCAGGTGAGGGGCATATATATAAGGGGGCTGTGCCACCATGTGCTCAGTCAGAGCATGGACATGAATGTGAGGGGACCTGCTGTCAGGAGGTACCACCACTTGGACCTGTGTGCTGGACCCTGCACCCAATCGAAACCCCTCTGATTTCCACAGGGCTAGTGGAAGCCTCACTGCAGGAGTAAAGGCTGCTGTACACGAAGAGTGCCACGGTACAGAAGAGGTTGGTTTCTAAGACCTACCGCCCTGTCCTGATGAGTGCCCACTGACTGCTGACCTTGCCCAGTAGTGCCTGTGCTCTGCTACCTGGCCCCTGAAGAAGGAAGAAGCGCCATCTTAGGTCCCTGAGGCTGCTGGTAGGACCTTGCACCTCATGAGCGCTACATCTAAAAGTGCCAGGAGAAGAGGAGTGTCTGTCCTCTATAGCGCTGGGCTGAGATAGCGCCATACCCCCATGGACTGTGCCTTCCAGCACATTGTGAGCGCTGCAACTTACTCCCCCAAGAAGAAGAAGGAGGTGAGGAGCGTGAGCGCTGTATCTGGTGGGCGCTATATTTCAGGTGACCTGTCTCCTGCCTGCACCCCTGCCCAAGAAGAGGGGTATTGCCAAGGAGAAGAGGGGAGCTGGTGGCTGAAGCGCTGGCCTGAAAAAGCACTATATTTCTACCCCCCCTCCACATTGTGGGCAGTGGTAGCGGAGCGAGAGGCTTCCCGCGTTTTGGCGTGCTTTCCCCTAATTAAAACTACGGGTGCCTACCCCGCGTTTTGGTGTCCTCTGGCGGGTGCCTACCCCGCCTTATGCAAATTTTGCCACCATGTTGTGCTTAATTAACCCCGTGGGTGCCCAACCCGCATTGCCCCCTACGAAGGAGTGGAGCCACCCGTAGGCTTATTTCAAAAGCAGGAGCCTACCCCGCGCTGTCAACTCGCCAGGAATCACCGTCACGACCCAGGGAGTAGCTGGGGCCGCTGCTCTGTCTGTGGCGACCCGGAACCCACGTCCCAGCAGGTGCAGGCCTGCAGGATGACGCCCAGAGCCTCACAAGTGCCGAAAGCGAGTAGAGGAGTTGTGTGGCTAGAACGAGGGGAGCTGCTACATTGGGGGCCACAGTGCTCCCATTACCGCGTCCCGGGAGGGGACTCCAACACTGGGGGCAATTGTGTAATTAGAGAACCACAGAAGAGGGACTCCCACACGCCAACAGTACAGGACTGACTTTACCCCACCACCCCTCTGGACAGTGGGCAGTGGCAACGCTTGGGGCCCATGGAGATTATGCCTGCAGGGCCTCCTATGATTTGCATCTCCAGGGGGTTAAGTGCTGCTTTTAGGCGTAAAGGGGTTTCCTACCTCGTGATCCATGCCTAATACAGGATAGGCTGTTTGCCCCTACTGCTTACGTCGCAGTCGAATGTGCCCTATGTTAATGTGTGTAGACCCCATGATGATGCATCTATACTAATGTGCCTAATGGGTTTTTCCTAAGGTTGGTCCCCTTGAGCTCCCATGATTTTGCCCAATGCAGGGTGAGACTTATATTCCCTGCTCATGATTGATGCCTAATGCACCCATGAGCCTGATGCCTACTGCATGAGATTATGCAGGTTTTACGCTAATGTATTTACGGTAAATGTGTTGTTGCTTCCCCTAGTTTGCGCGCTGGTGAGTCGGTGCCTAATGCTCTTAAGGTCACAGGTGGATGCCAATGAGGACCCATGATGTTCATGCTGAACACCTATGTTCCTGTCGGTACTGGTTGTTTCTATGCCTCATGCAGTTCTTTCCGAATGTTATGCCATGCTGGTTTTCCTTCCAGGCCTACGGCAAAGGGGATTGATGCTGAACACGGATGTTATAGTGCTTCATGCCTGGGTCCACGTGAATTATGCCAATACCGTTATGCACAATCTACTCAAGTTTTCATGCCTACTGTTAGATGACTAACAGCCCAATGTGTTTATATGCTAACCTGACGGGTGTTCTGGGCCCATTGTTTATGCTTCATGCTAATAAGGATGCCTTATGTTTAGGCCTGATACTTTTGACAGGGTCGCCCAGGTCGGGATCTAGCCAGAAGGTCCTGGCGGTTGTATATGTAGTGATAGAGTTCCCCTTTATTCTTCACCCTTACCTTTATCCCTTGTTCTTTTTGCAATGGTTCTGGCAGCGGCCTGATTGGCCCTGCCATGTAAATAATCCCCTTGTACATATTGCCCTGGCGCCAGTTGGTGCAGTATAGTGACTTCTGTGATTACTATTGCATGTTTGACCCATTACAAACGTTATACTTACACAACCTGGTGTCGTGTCTCTTTTTGGAATGTGCCTTGTGTGTCGCCTGTGTGTACTGCGTGAATGCTTTGCACATGTCCTCTGGAGTTTGGCCCACCCTCTCTGCACCACGCTACCCCATTTCTAACAGTGATGTAGTGCTCTTCTAAGAGGAGTGTCTATACCTTTTCCTGAGCAGGGCTTGTGAGGACCTGATAGATATAGGAATGTGGTTTTAGATCCTGGGTGCATATCTCAATTTTTCGTTTTTTACATATTCAGTCGGATGTTAGCAGTCTGTCCTTGTTCCTTTGGCATTGTGGTCCTTGAAAATGAGGTTGGTGTCCCAGGTGAATCGATGTAACATTGTGTTGTATGAAAGTTGAGGTCTGAATTGGTCCTGGTTCAAGATGCTGACTCACTTTTGAACTCGTTTTTGCTTCTTTTTCTGAGCAAATAACAGCCCTTTGTGGGACTGAGCTTCAGACCAGCACTGAACAGTGAGTTCTGAATGAGGGGCAGACATTGCTTGTGGTATAGAAAGCCTGGAGCAGATGACACTTTCAAGTAATATGACTTTTCCCCAGCAGGACCCTGTAAGTGGTAACTATTTACGTAGCATATGTGCACCAAATGTATTTGACTCAGTAATATACAACTGTGTTCCTTGCAAATTCAGTGTTACAGCGAATAGCACTTTAAAGACTGGATGTTATGTCCTGTGGGCTACTGATGATCTCTATGACAGATGCCTTAGCCCGCTGAGATATCTTTAATGGCACACGTCCTGTTGAGCTAGTGCACTGATCTCGGCAGTCATCAGATTAAAGCTTCTGAAATGTTTTGGTCAGTGTGGACCAGTGACTGGCATGTTACACACAACAAAGTTGCATATACATTTCTCAAGTACTTTATGCCCACTGAGCTTTCTCACAAGTTAAAAACGTGTTAGCACACTGGCTCCCAAACAGCTGGGCTACTCCGCTAAGCATTCCAGACTAGTTCTAATGTGTCACTCAGAACTCTGCAGCAAGGGCAGAGAGGGACCGAGGTTTGCAGTAGAAAGGAAACGACTCCATGAAGACAGATACACATATTATTGCAAAACACTCACACTAAATGATTTGATAAATTTTGTTTGTCACACCCGCATCAACTTAGATATTTTTTCGCATCCAAAAACCTTGCTAACAAATATTGCACTCCTTACAACTGCTATACCTGTCATATACCCTATAGGAGAGTAGGATCTGCTTCTTATAGTTACCCCCACTTTTTTGGTGGTGTAACACTGTTTTCGACTTAGTCTGACTGGGATCCTACTATTTAGGACCCCGGTCTAGCTGCTTTCTCCTCTAAATCGATTGCATGTACTTTAGGTTCACTCCAGAATGGATTCTGTGGTACCCTTATAAGTCCCTAGTATAAGTTATACTATGTACCCAGGGCCTAAGTACTCCAGCGGCCTACCAGGGGCTGCAGCATGTATTTGCCACCCCTGAGAAACCATTCAAAATGACACCACAGGTCTGCTACAGCAGCCTGTGTAAGGTGGTGCATGTAGATGGGTCCCCAGAGTTTGTCCTATCCCTTCCTTGGGTATTAAGTAGGAACCCCTGACTACAGGACTTTAGATTTTACCTGGACTAAACTCTGCTACAGAAACCAAGTACTTTGTCGATCTGCAAAACACAGGATGACTGAAGAATCTCCCTTGGAGTAAAGGAGTTACTCCCCTGTAAGGCAGGGACCTAAAACGCATCTGACCGGTTTGCATCTCCCAAGCTCCTGAGGACTTTGAAGATTTCTGAAACACAGGGGGTGGATTCCCGAAGTCTCTGGGGTTGATCTGTGCTCTCAGCAATTATGAGGTATGTATCCCTCGTGGTGACTGTGGAACTCAAACCCCTGTGCACCATGTAACTTTGCATCAGCATATGCTTTTTGGTGATCCCTGAGGCTGTGCTTTGGGCTACTTGTAGTCCTGACCTTGAGCAGTAATTCCACTGAAGATTTCCAGCCCACACTTCACGAGTGTTCCGTGGGCTGGTACTTTGTGATTTAGCTCAAGGTCCCTTCGCGATCCCTGGTCCGTCGACCTGTGGGTCCCTGTGAAGGTAGCTTTGACTATCTATGGGCTTTCCTGGTTGCTCCAGATGTGCCCTGAATATCGACAGCTTAGAGAGTACCCAGGACCTTGCTTGTCCTCACCGAAGCATCTTTCTTCTGCCCGCATGAGTTGCAGTTGCCAAGGCTTGTTAGTGTTCAATCCGGGCACTAACCCCCCAGCACTCGACATGCTTTGTGGGACAGCTCACCTCCAGACTATGGTCATCATCGACAACTCCTGGTCCCCGTGGCTGCAGAGTCAAGCTTCACCTGACATCGGTGGGCATTCGTCTATCATACCCCTGGTCACTGTGAAGTGACCCAGACTCTGTCCCATCTGCTGTTAGGTTCTTCTCACCTCGGATCCAGGCTTGGATCCCACCAGACACTTTTCATCTTCCCGCCAGCAGCACTTTTTCGTATCACGCCACTGAAAACAGCAAAGGTTTCCAACATCACTTGACCCCTATGCACCCAGCTCCTCTGGGATAGGTAACACGGGTACCTCGGTACTCTCAAGATTGCTGGCCTTAAAACCTTTTATGTTTAACTGGGTTTGCCTAAAGTTCTCTCCGAAGTGTCCTTAATCTTTAAATTTCCATCCGCAACTTTCCCATAGAGTTGTACGGAGCTCATGCCTGTGCTCACACACTGCACTCATCCTCCGTGGGTTCCCTGTGTCACTACCTTGGGGTCCCAGTGATTCTAGGTGCTCTAGGCACTGTGTCTAGTCAAGTTGTGGTTGTTATACCACTTTCTTAGCATATGGTTTGGTCTCCCCCTGGAACCCATTATGTATTGTGCTATTTACTGTTGTTCTAGTGATTTAATATTGTGTGCTTTGTTCTCTAATCTCATAAAGAGGTTAGTAGAGAGTGTTTAGTAATACATAAATATATTATATATCTCTCTTGTGTGGTTCTCCTTTCATTTGGTCATTCAGGAGATTATGATCTGGTAAAATAAGCTGCTTTACATTCCTTCGAGACTTAGCCTGAAGGTTGCTCTCCATAGCTACCACTAGGATAGCTTTCAATAAAGGTTGTCTTTAACCTAATCATCAATAAGGGTCATTTTGGACTGGTGCAAAGTGCCCACTTTAATTAGTGGACAGCATATACCAGGCCAACTTCTCACATACCCAGTTAAACCAAATAATACAAATAAATAACAGAAACGCTCTCACAATTCTAACACTGCACGCTCTGTCAGTATCTATTTCAGATATAGTGGGAAGGCTCAATGGGAAGTGGTTCATATGGGGCCTGTTTAAAATGCAATACTTGAGGCAAATTTAAAGCCATTGTGTCTTCTTAAATACTGAGGATGTATGCATGAACCTAGGAAAAACTGCATGCTCTGGCAGTTGCCTTTTGGATTATGTGAAATAATGAGATCAGCTTCTTGGGAAATCCGTAGAAGTTTTGTGTACTAGAAACTATGTTTCGTCCATTTGCATGTTTTTACCATGTGCTATTACTGTTAAATTATTACATTTCTTCTTTGGGCCATAAGGCTCTGTAATTCAATAGCTGCACACTATCTGAAACTTGCTTTAAATGTAAACACAATCAGTGACATATATTTGCTTCAAGCAGTGGTTCCCAAACTATGTGCTTGGTGCGCAGTACCCCTGGTTACTTTTGATGGTGCACAGGGATGCAGCGGTGCACAGATTAGCAACCACTGCACTATATCCTTAACATAGCCCAGAAAACACCCCCAAGGTATCAAATCACACAATTTCATCTATCATTGTGGATAGAGCAGCGGCGACCTCCTAATATGAATACACACTTGAACAGAGCCACACCAGATGAAGGAACCTTGCCGTAGATGACAATATCCAGCATTCATCCTTGTGTAGTCCAAATCTACGGGAGTACATAGAGGCATCCTGGGACGACTAATGGGGGAGGTCAGTCCTGTCTGTGTGCATCCGAATCGTCACCTCTTCTCCGAAAGCTAATGTCCTAACGCTTTTTCACATCTGAATCTAGATCCTCAGGATATCACCCCAACCTTCTTCTGAGCTAAAGTGTTGTGATGAGGTGTTAGGAAAAGGTGGCAGCTAGTAGTCTATCCAACTTAGGGACAGCAGAGGACTTTGCTGGGAATTCTGGCAATGCAAGTCTGCAGCTACTTCAGAGTCGATTGTAAATAAATGTATACATTGTGGCACAAGGCAAGCTCTCTTGGAACCCAGCCAGAGTGAGGAAGACTGCTTACCAATAGAGGTTGCCTCAACTGATCAGGCAATTCTCCCAAAGGTGGGATATCTTTAGCTTTTGATGTGTGATTGCCAGCAGGGGATGGAAGTTCTGCAGGAAACAGCTGAGAATGATGGCCCCACACCAGCACCCCTGCCCAGTTGCCCCCATGCTCTAGTCATACATCTCACAGTGAGTAATCAGTGGAGGGTTAGCTAGAGGGAGTCTCTATGAATAAGGGTGGGGCACCAGAGCCATATTTTTCAACTCATTTCAAGTTAGAACATTTATATCCTGATTACCCAGGAAATTCAAATGAACGGAGTGACACATACATATTGACTGACAAAAGAAAAATACTCAATACCAACACAAAAAAGTACTTTGCATGGTATATTAACTTTTATGTATAGTGGAGATAGGCAAATGTTACATATCAAGGACTGTTATGTAACATAAATTTGCTACATAAAAAGCGTGCTTCGTCAGTAATATAATACAAAATACAGAACAGTATACAAAAAAAAAAGATTCAGTTGGGTGTCTATTTACAACTCCTGTATACTCAAACACATTTCCTTACATTTTGACATCAGATATGTGAGACTATGGTACGGAGCACCTTTTCATATCATCAACATTTCGACCTTTTCAACAAAGCGTGTTCATAAAAACATCACAATGGGTCTTCCTTGGGACTACTTTGTTGACTTTGTAACAACAAAAACTCCATTTAATCTTAATGATTTGTACCAAGGAGTTTTTACCTTTGCTGTCAATGTGATGTATGGTTTTGTTTTCTTCTCTCACCACTTCACGCCCTTTTTTATGTTTATGTGACCACTAGTTCTTTAAATATAAACAAGCAATACTGCTGAATATACAAAACTGTTTTCTGTAAAAAGAATAATGTCCTAGTGTTTTTTTTATGTCTCTTCGAACATTTGCTGAACAGAGTTTTTTTCCTGGCAGACTTTATAGGATTAATAATCTCCTTTTGATAATAGGTATTTCTATGGACCGATTGGCCTTTTATGAACCATTGTCCTTTTCAAAACAGGTGCAGAACTTAGCACGTATCTTTGTTGAGTCCTGCCTTGATGTGTAAATGGTTCTCTTCTTAGTATCACATTGAATCTGAGGGTCTGGTGTCTGGGGTGCCCCTTAAATCCTATATTTCAAGCTAGTGGGTGTGAGGACTAGTAGACAATGGGAATCTAGTCATGCAGGTTAATCTGCCCCTGTAGTGACAACATCCTGTGGGTGTATGTTACTAAAACTAGTCAAAACCTGTTTTTAAGCCTAAATTCAAGACGGCCAGAACCATACTCGCTTGTACACCTCAGCTGCCAGCCTCTAGAGGTGTGGTCAGTGTTGTGGAGGTGTACGCTTCCTGCATCCCTAATTCTCCACCTGCCTCTGAAAAACAGTGCCTGGGGCATTGGGAGGCTTTGTCCTTGAGTGGGGCACAGTTCCTTTGTTCAATGGCACCAGAAAAGCTTTTAAGGCTCACTGACACATTGGTGCAATTCACTAGCCATCCTGTGTGAGCACAGGTTTACCTCTTGGTCACACAGGTCCTTTGTGTCTGACCTCTGGAAGTGGCACACATTACTCAGCTTGAGGTCAGACTTCTGTCTTGGCAGCAACGCTTCAAAAAATCACACCCAGGGGATGAGAGTGCTGGTTAAACTAGGTTGCCACTGTCTAAAGTGCCACCTGGGTACATACTGGTTAAACCTTGAACACCACCAGTGTGTTAGGGGTTAAAAAGCATGATGTTTCACAACAAACACAAAAGAAAATAATCGATCTCCCATAGAGCTGGATATATAGGTAGCGTTCTAATGCAAGCCCATGGTATCTTATGGACCTTTGGTCACTTGCAGTAGAATTAGGTTTAGAATGCTACCACAGGGCAGTATAAGCTTGTACATGTACTGCCACACATATAATATAATGCACCCTGCCTCCTGAGCCATAGGAGACCTACCTTAGCGGTGACTGGCATATATTACATGCAATGAGGTGACACTGTCACACATGGGGTGTGCAGATTCGAACTTGAGCATGCAAGCTGCTTGTGCAGGTCTGACATGGCAGACCTAGAGTATTTTACTTTGCTCGGCACAATACATGTAGCAGTTCTGATACCTTTTCTACATCCCTGCCTTGGGTACCACATGTACCATATGCTGGGGCCTTACAGGGATGAAAAGTTCTTTGCCAATTGGGTGTGCCAATTAACATTTTCACTTTCAGGAAATGAGCACTAATGCTGGGCCTGGTTGGCAGGACACAGCACACTTAAAGATCAATTATCACAGCATCTACCAGCAAAAAACGAGGGAATGATCATCCAAAAAAGGGCCCTTTACAGCAGGCCCTACCTGTGTCCAGGGCTTGTAAATTAAATGCTACTAGTGGGCTTGCAGTCCTGGTTGTGCCATCCACTTAAGTGGCACTTAAATCATGACTTAGGCCTGACATCGCAGAGCCTGCGTGTGCAGTTTTAAACTGTCATTTTTGCCTTGGCAAAGTAGATCTTTTACCATGCCCAAACCTTCATTTTTTAAAACATACGTCACCCCTAAGGTATGCCCTGGACAGACAACCCCAAGGGCAATGTGCATTTTATTTAAAATGATGAGCATGTACTTTTCATTTTTACATGAGCTGGAAATTAAAACCTTTTAAATTTATTTTTCACCACTGCAAGGCCTACCTCTCCCAGAGGATAACATTGGAGTTCCTTATTACATTTTAAAAGTGTCATTTCCAAATGAGAAGAGATAATTAGCTCATGTTTGTTGTCTCTGGTATCACTATTTAAAATCCTAATTATTGGTGAAGTTAGATTTTACATTACAATTCTGAAAATACCACTTTTAGAAAGTTGACATTTTCTAGACTTAGCCATTTGATGTCTGCAGCCCGTCTCTCGGTCACATGACTGGGTACCGCCACACAAAATAGGGAGGGGACTTAGGTTGTCTGGATTGGCCATCACTGGCTTGATTGGATAGAGAAGCTGGGCGCAGCCCTACTTGCATTTGAATAGGCTGTGTTCTGCCTCCACACACAGGGTTGCATACACCCTGTAAGTTCATCTGAAGCCAAGGCAGGGAAGGCAGGGCATTTGTGAACTTCACGGACATGCCTCTAGAAGCTTCTTACCACTTCAAAGGCATAACTTTCTATAAAAAAAGATATTAGACACCAACACTTCATTACACTTCTGGACCTGTAGATACTCTGGCTGGAAAAAGGACTGCTGTGCTGCTACAAGGACTGCCATGCTGCTGAACTGCTCTGAAGGAAATGCTGCCCTGCTGTACTGACCTGCTGCCTTCTTGGCTCAGGAAGAAGAACTGGACCTGCAACTTTATCTTGAACCCAGAACCCCAGAGTTTCTCAAAGGACTAGTCTGCTGACATCATGATCTGAGCCTCAGGGACATAAAGGCTCTTCAACCGTCACATTCCTGATCCCTAAGTGGTGGCTCTCAGATCCTGGAACCTTGGTGTTGCTAATGGGCTCTTGAAATCAAGCTTTAGGGCTCTGCACAACCTTGAACGGGCCTGTTCACACCATAACTATATGGCACTGGGACCGATAATCAGCGCGCAACGCCAATATTCCATCTCTTCGCACAGCAAGCATTGATCATCTCCTGAGGCCCACCAAAGCAAATCTCCAAACCACCTATCCCAAATTACCGGCCTGCTCTTCATGCCATGTCAACCACCATCTGCAACACTCCTTGCTTCCCAGGACCCCCTCCATTGCAAACAGAACTCTTAACACAAAACATGAGAAGGTAAATGTGCAGTGAGACTAATCTGGGACTATATCCAACCCACCCATACTCGTGATCAGCCTGAAAATCTATTCTTGACCCTGTCAAGAGGGACCAGAAAGCTGCGATGGGCGCGTTATGCTTTTAGGAACAATTTTTTTATCTGTTCTTTAAAAATTCATAACTTCAGTACTACCGATTTGGATTTTTGTTGTTTTGGTCTTAAATTATTTATTTAATTTTGTGTGGTGTTTTCACAGTTTTACTGTTTGAAGTGTTGCACACATAGTTTACACATGCCTACAAGTTAAGCTTGACTGCTCTGTGCCAAGCTACCAGAGAGGTTGAGAACAGGTTACTTTGGGATTTTCTTGTTTCTTGCCCGGACTAGATTCGTGACTGCTGCTTGACCAGGGCTCATACCTCAGTCAACCAGTAACCCAATTTCTAATAGTAAGAAAGCACAACAATTAGAAATATGGCCCACTAATTATCAATCTCAAAAATTTGGTGAAAAAATTATTTTAACCCTCTGGTTTGTGGAAATGGGAAAGAGTGTGATCTCCTAGCACAGCAAATGTATTATTGATTCCACATATATACCGTCTACATCACTTTCTTTACTTTTTCAGAAATAAATTGCTATGTTCTTGGTATTTTCTAAAACTGCTGGATAGTAAAGCTTTATCTCGTTACAAATTTCATCATGAAGAAACATTGGGGCACAACCTTGCCTGAGATATAATTTGTACCAATGAAGAATATGGAAGCTTAACCGTAAACTTCCCAAAATGAAGAGAGTGAGCTTAGCAAACTTGAGGAAAAAGGCTTAGCGGACATGTTCAAAATAGCGATAGACAGATCACTTCACGCACCGTGCTAGATCCAAATTTCATGGTGCTAACTACATCTGGAGGATCCATAATTCCCTCACTATTTGAAGATGCCCTCAGTGGCAAAGATGCCTTTTTGGCAGTAACAGCTGCTTGCTCCTGTAAATAAGGACTGACAAGGGACAGTACATGCAACTGCTGGTTGGAAGGCAGAACTGGTCAAACAATTGTTTCCTATCAGTGCTGCAGCCACTGTCCAGATGCTTCAGTAGAGCTGCCATTCAGCATGGAAAGAGAATGATGCAACAATGGCAGGGACATCTGCCTATTGACAGTTTATGAATTCTTCAGTTATCTAAACAATAAGGTTTAAGTGCAAGCAGAGGCAGGGTAATATATTTTTTATCAATGTCCCTGTCTCCTACATTTTCTATATCAGACCAGACTTATCTTTGAACATGATTTTTAGCTTCAGTCTTAGTGGGAGAAGAATTCCCTGTCCTTGATTCCTCTTCCTGATGCATGTTTGTCTCCATTTGAATGCTTGTGGACCCACATCCTCTTCCTTTTGTCACTTAGATTGGAATGCAACTGACAGCATTGACTAAGGTCATGACAGGGGGTGCATTGTAAAATAAATCTCATAGTAGTCCCATGACATTCCAGTGGTGAGACTTCCATGTGTCATCTGCTAGTAGATATTGACACTTGAAGCACTCAAGGCAGTCTGGAAGAATCTTATTACTGAGGTATATGTTGCCTTGATATTACAAGTACAGCACACTGTCAGGGCTTCATCTAGCACCAGCTCTTGGTGCCCATGTTGCAGGTTTCTTTTACAGTATAACGAGCTGCCACATTACTAGTATCAACATTTGGATGGACCCTTGCAGGCAGCTGGTCACTGCTCTAGCACTGAACTGGCTTTGTAATACCAGCAAATAATTTGTTAGTAGATGCCAGCCTGTTCATGCACCAACATGCACAAATCAACATCAAAAATGCTTCACGACTATTGCTATGTTATGAACATATTGCAAACAACGCTTGTGTTGAGGAAGCTGCTGCTCGAATAAAACCTCTACTTGATCTGCAGAAAGAAACTTCGACCTCTTGTGCTGCTTGTGGTGCCATGCTCATTGATTTTACAGCACAGGACAAACTCACTAAACTAAAGATCAGCACGAGCAGGGCAACTTACCTCACTCCACTCCTTGCCGAACTCCTCGGAGTGCATGGAATTTTTTTGTCAATTTGCGGAGTTCTTTTACACAGAACTCTGCATACTCGACCCAGTTCTATCGGAAACCTTATTGGAGAGAGTCGAGGAGGTCGTTTGTTCGAATGTGTGAGGCTAGTTAGGACGCTACACAACTTTTGATGTGGAGACTGGGTGGTAGTTGTTCAGGTTCCCTGCATCAAGAGTTTTTGTTCAAGAGAGGGACAATTTGACCCTTTTTCTGTTGTTTTGGGAAAAGACCCTGTTTGAGAGAAGATTTCACCAGGGTGGTCCATATGGGAAGAAGGTGTGTGGCAAGAGATTTGCAGATAGAACCTGGGATAACATCCTGGTTGTGGTTTTTGTCCCGCTGCAGTGTGGCTTATAAGGGATGCCCTTAGGACTCTGGGTTGGGTCGGGCCAAGCATTTTAAATGGCTGTACTCCGAGAGAATGAAAAAGAGGGAGGGGTTCGCCACCTCAATGCGCTTAGGCATTGACCCACCAAGCACTATTTGAATATGCAGCCCTGGGCACCCCAAACTCACCAACAATGTTCAAAATCAGAGGGGAGGCCGCTGACCAAAGGAAGCACTGTCTGCGCCCCAGCTCAGGCCGACTCCTCCTGGCTGAGCGTGGCAACTGGTGCCATCTTGAGATGAAGAAAACAGCAGCACTACAGCGGCATTGGAGAAGTCTCAAATCACTTACACCATACAGCAGTGGCGACTCCTGGTTGTTGCAGCTCATGGGGAATAGGTTCCCCTTCACTATCTAGCCATCAGATATATTAAGCGGTTCCAAAAGGTCACCTCTCTGGCCTAATCATGTAACCATTAACTTTACATCGGCTGTCGACCTGTCGCTGAAAGTGCCTAGTATTCTTCATTCTTTTAAGGCACGCTGATTTAATTTTCTTTGTCTGTGGTTAGAAACAACCATCTGTTGTGCTCTGATCGGAACTGCTGCAAGGGGGGTGCTCTTCTGCTTTTTGGGATCAGTTGCACTCTCCCGTTGATTCCACTCACCACGGGGTAGGTCGTCCTGACTTTCTATTATTTGTATCCATAAAACATGCCCAATGCTTATGTTCAATACATAGGTAACCTTGCAAAGTGCCAAACTCACTTTCTACATCTCTGTTCTACTGCACCTTTTAAACCAGTAGAAAAAGCTCATCCCATTGTATTATACTTAATGGTGAATTGTGTTATTGACCTTATTGACACATCTTGAGACCACCATTGCCAGCAGGCAGCTGGCTCCTGTGGGCTGTTAACTTTTAGACCCCCTGGAGACTCTGCCCTTTGTCCAAAAATGGCATCTGAAAAGCGCTGAGATGCCCCTTGTAGAATTGAAGGAAGCTGCAGACTTGTCCAACCATGGGAAATACTGTGTATCCCTCACACCAGATGCCCTCACCCTCAATGGAGGAGAGATCTGCATGGTCAATGGGGCAATTTTTACCTTTCTCCAATCAAGCAGGCTTACGCAGCACCAGTGTCTTCAACTGTAGCAAGTTAACTCTCAGGAAATCAAATGACGCGCACAACATGAGATGGAGGTGGCGCCACAAGGTTCACTGTCACAACATTGATGTAAAAAATATTGATGTGAAAAACGTCAATGAAAAAATATAGACAACAAAAATATCGACTCCTATACCTAAACAGGTAAGTGCATAAATATCAACAAAAAAATATCGAAGTAAAACATATAGATGTATAAAATATCAACTTTTAAATAAATATAAAATACAATAATATATAGTAAATATAGTAAATATTAAATATAATTTTACAAAATGAAGTAAATGTAATATATTTTAATAAAATATAACAAAAAAGTAAAGAAAATAAACAAACATAATAATACATACATATATATTTACTTTAAAACAATTAATAAACTATTATTTTCAATGTATGTTAAAAGTTAAAAATAATAGAAAACTGACAATATATAGTAATGATTAAAAATATACAAAAACAACAATCTATAATAATTAAAACATTAAACAATTAAAACATGTTTTAACTTAAATTTCACAATACAACCAGTGCAACACTAGGGAAAGCTTTGGATAGCAAAGGGTTAAAAATAACTATTCCCATTACAGTCAGTGCAGCAGTAGGGTGAGTGTTGGATAGTAGAGGAATTAAATTTACTATTCCATCTCCAGTGAGTGAAACAGTAGGGAAAGTGTTGGATAGAGGACGGGTAAAAATTACTATTTCCAATCCAGTGAGAGCTTCAGTAGGGAAAGTGTTGGACAGCGGAGGGGTAAAAATTACAATTCCCACTCCAAAGAGTGCAACAGTAGGGGAAGTATTGGATAGCGGAGGGGTAGAAATTACTATTCCCACTCCAAAGAGTGCATCAGTAGGGAAAGTGTTAGATAGCGGAGGGGTAAAAATTACTATTCCCACTCCAGTGAGTGTAACAGTAGAGAACATGTTGGATAGCGTTGGGGTACATAAGACTATATCAACTCCAGTAAGTGCAAGAGTAGGATAAGTGTTTAATAGCGGACGGGTAACATTTACTATTCCCACTCCTGTGAGTGCAACAGTAGAGAAAGTTTTGGTTAGCAGAGGTAGAACATGTTTTATCCCACTCCATTTAGTGTAACAGTAGGGAAAGTGTTCAATAGTGAAGGGGTAAAAAGTACTATTCCCACTCCAGTGAGTACAACAGTAGAGAAAGTGTTGGATAGCAGAGGGGTACAAATTAGTATTCCAACTCCAGTGAGTGCAACAGTAGGAAAAGTGTTGGACAGTGGAGGGGTTAAAAGTACTATTCCTACTCTGGTGAGTGCAACAGTAGCGGAAGTGCTGGATAGCGGGGAGCTAAAAATTACTATTTCCACTCACCAGAGAATGTGTTGGACAGCGGAGGGGTAAAAATTACAGGCCCAATTCACAAAAGTAACCTAAGACAAAATCCTAACTTTACGACTTTCGGTATTTACAAAAGGCATTTACGGGTAGTAAAGTTAGGATTCCTAACTTTACTGCTCCTAAACTGAGAAAAATCAGAAATTTACGACTTCCAGTATTCACAAAAGTGGTTTAGGAGTAGTAAAGTTAGGATTCCAAACTTCCCACTCCAAGCAGAGCACAGAGTGGCAAAATCTACATACTCTGCCAGCGAAGCGGAGTTTTTCACCCAAACCCAATTTTTTAAAGAAATTCAGAATCAAAGCAGTTTTCGAATTTCAGTGAGAACAGTTTAAACTCTATATTTTTTGTTGTCCATATTTGAACTCGCTGAGCACAGAACGCATTATGATGATATTTTGAATCAGTGAGGTTTTAAGGTAGAATTATGCATTGTTTGCATACTGCTATAGAGAACAAATTCATTTTATTTTGAATAACCTGGGTGCCATGACCGATCTGAGGCACCCCAAGGACATAAAAGTGGCGACTAAGATATGGCAATCAAAATTACTGACTGGAATCCCTTTGACATGAAAAAGGTGAACAAGTTCCCATGAGACTTTCCAAAACGGACAGTAGGTGCCCATGTTCAATTATGTGAATTGGCACGGTTTCAGATATAAGTGCCACCTGATGCAATTAACTCCATCTTGTGTAAATTGTGCAGGACTTTCACCTTAGTTGTGTTACCATTACAACCTGAGTGGACTCATGTACACCAAGGTGGGAGATCTGCCAACTTTGAGTGGTTACACACCTTTTTGGTTGCTTTTCTTAAGTTTAAGATGTTGGTTATGGGAAATTATTTGAAAAGGAAGACTGAACTTGAAGTTCACATTCTGTAAAATAGTTGTCATTTAACCACATTTTCGAGGTAGGTTCCAGGATGATTCAGAGATAGAGTAGTGCATTATTTCACTCTATTTCTCAGTAGCAATGATAAAGGTCTCTTTGGTGTTGTTCCCTGTGATAAATATTAATGGTAATAGGTAGGCATGCTAGAAGTTTTAAATAATACAGGTGAGATCTTCAGGCATATAGATTTGAAGTAACAGCATGGTGTGCTTGTTTTGAAAGTTCATTGCTCATGGTGACATGTTAAGGGAGTTTGAGAGTCCCAGATGATTTGATTTTTTTCAAATAAGTAGATCAGAAATGTGTTCTGATTATCCATTGATACTTCTCTCTTTGTGGGCACCTCCACCATGTTAATGCTTACATCATTAGCTTGTGGCTGCAAAACATCCTCTGAATTGCAAATGTGAACTCGAGCAAATGCAAATGTGTACCCGAGCAGCTACCTTCTGCAAGTTCTACACCAAAGCAGGGGATCCCATGGCTGATTAGCCCCCTCAATGGGGTTTAAGCAGGATAGGATGCTGCCTCATTGTTTTCCAATAAAATCAGTTTTCTCTAGCTTCAGGGTACTGGAAATCTTAAAATGCATTAAAGACATTAAAGTGAGTATATAATCCATTTCACCTTTCCAAGATAGTTGGTCTTATTTCGTATTTTCTATGTTACTTTGATCTTGACCATTATTTTCCAAGTAGTTTCCCTGTTTTTATCACAAGACCACAGGCTACCATTATGCACCTAACAAAAGAATGGCCTCTGTATGTCTTTAATGAAATCAAGATTCTCTCTGCATAATAATTGGAGAATCGTCATTATCTTCCAAATAGTTCCTTTTCTTGCAGGTTTATCCTAACCTCCTAGGTTTGACTGGGAGTAATTTATTCTGTTAGTCTACTGTGTCCTACTTTTCCAGCCCCTTGTCATTATTCCCTGATGTTTTGCCACATTGTTCCCTGGGACTTCTATTGCTGTTCGTTCTACGTTTCTCCACAAAAAAGGAGGCTATATGGGTCTTGTTATTTGCTCTTGTAAGGGCTGTTAATAATGTCATAATGCTTCCCTCAAATTATCTGTGATTCCTATTGTAAGTAGTAATAATGTTGTTTTGCATAGTATGCATGTCACATTGGCTTAGAAAAAATCACAGATTTTCTGATTACTAATGGTTGATAAATTAGCATTTTTTAATATTGTGACTGTAGCTGCTGTAGACAGTGGGGCGCTCTGCCTCTTTTTTAGGGGCAGGCAGTGTTCCCAAATTAATCGAAAGCATTTTAGTTTTAGGTCTCGTGCCTAGCAATACACTGCGCAGCAGTGTTCATGCAGCAAGAGTCCTTTTGGCTGGGTTTTGAAAATGGACCTGGAAAATGCACACGCTTGTGCATGTGATTTTTCATTTGCGGCCTGCTATTGGCCATTCTCTGCATGTTGTTTTGTTAAATAGACACCAAAAGGCCAGAGGCGGGCGCATACCTCCGCCCCTGGCCTATTGGTGTCTATTACACTCATTTCCTGCCATATGCTTTGAATTATTGTGCCCAGACACGGGCATGATAATTGAAAGCATATGGGTGCTCACGCCCCACTCGCGGCTTTGTTTTTCACAAAGGTGATCGCTTTCGGTTTCAAAGCAATCGCCTTTCTCCTCCCTCCCCACTCCCCTTTGGTCCCCTCCCCTCTGCCCCCTCCTCTCTGCCGCTGTGCTCCTTTACACAGCTATGCATGCTTGTTCCCATTGTAGTTTTTTTTTTAAGTTAAACACTGGCCCCATGTAAAGAGGGGCTGGAGAGAGTCCGCGTCCCTTGCAGGGCGCAGGTGGCGGCGTGCTCCCCCACACTGCTATCAGCAGCCCGTGAACATCACACTTCCCAAAGCCTGGTTAAGGGGGTCTGTGTCTAAGATCACAGGCTGGTGCTCTGCTGACGCTGGGCACTGAATTCCTGGAGCTGCCCCTGTGGACTGACAGAGACTTGAGTCCACTGAGAGAGAGCACGGGGCAGGATAGGGTGGCTGACAACCCCACTGTGCCTGCCACGCATGCACCGTTTCCCCTACACATGCACTGCACAAAAGTCCGACCCACTGGCCTTGCCAATGCTTGCTTGATCTGTGGAACACTAGGTCCTGCGTAGAACACATCAGTGCCCTGGCAACATCTGTGTTCGTCATTGAGTTTGCTTTGAGGAATGCTCCTCTTCCCCAATCTTTGAAGCAGATGCGCCCCCCTCAGACACTGATGATCAATATGTTTCTGGCAAACAAGGAGGAAGGAATGTGGGGCTGCTGCGGGGCTGCTGCGGGGCAGCGGCGGGCAACTGCAGGGCAGCGGGGCAGGGCAGCTCCCTGAGGCATGAGAACCAGGCCGCATCTGATGGAGCCGCTGCGCCCGGCATTCCTGTATCGGGGCATGATCTTCCCCCTGCCGTGCCCCCTTCCGCCATGGGAGGGCAAGCTGGCACCTCCACACAGTGGCATTCCTTCAGCCGTCCCTGTCAGGCATGCCTGTATCACTGATGTGTACGAGAAGTGGGCCAGTGTCTGGCCTGAGTAGTGCATGGTGACGTCACTTCATATATAACCGCTTGTAGTTCATGCAGGCTGAATAATAACACAACATGCGTATTTGTAAAAAATACATTCACCGAGCTGACCTTGGTGCTGAATAACAGATGCTTATTGCTACCCAACTCAATGGAACTCATTTTATCAACCTCAGAAGGATAAAAGGCTGAATGGACCCTCTAGGATTTGAACCTGTGCCCATGAGGTCACAAACTTAACACAAGGTACGGGGGAGAAGCAATACACTTTACTTCACTCTCATCAAAGTAAGTATCCACACACAAAAAACATCCCGGCACCAAGAGGGACCAAATTGGTGGCGGTGCACCACCCTTGATGACTTTGTGACTACAGGGGGTCGCCCTTTGTTCTTGTGTCATTTCTAGCGATCGATTCAATAAACTCGATCTCAAATAATAGTAAGTGTACTGGACTACACCACATACAACAGAGCTCAAATGAGAAAAAATTGTGTTTTTTTTGTGTTGGAGGCGGTGAATTTAAAGTGCCTCAGTCCCGGCAGTGCCCCTCTTTAAGGGATGGACAAAAATGTATAAACTAGTAGGTCTGGATCTCTGTAACCTGTATGCTGTATGATTCATGAGTGTACATTGGCCACGTAACCCTAGGGATAGCTCAGCTGCCTGAAAGCTGGCCTTGCCTCCTAATCTGTGTTACTTGTTTTCTGATGGACACTGTTTCTGTATTTCAAAGGCCGTGTACATCCCAATGTGCTGGAAAATAAATTTGCATCCAAAATGGAATTCTATCTGTGGTGCAAATTGTGCACCAAGGGTTTCTACTTGTTGAGTTTGGAATTGACTTTCTCGCAGCCTCGCAGCCGGAAACATGAATGTATGTGTGTGTTTGGTGTGTGCGTGCCTGGGCGTGTGTGCGCATCTGTGTATGTGTGCATGCCTGTGTGTGTTTGCCTGATTATTTGAATGCATCTTTGTGTGTCCGTGCCTGCGTGTGTGCGCATCTGTGTATGTGTGTGTGCCTGTGTATGTGTGCGCATCTGTGTGTGCGCATAAGTGTGTGTTTGCATGCCTGGGCGTGTGTGTGCATCTGTGTGTGTTTGCCTGTGTATGTGAAAGCATCTGTGTGTGTGTGTTTGTCTGTGTATGTGAAAGCATCTGTGTCTGGGGATGTGTGCGTCCCTATGTGTGTGTGCCTGTATATGTGTGCGCATCTGTGTGTGTGTGCGTGCATACCTGGGCCTGTGTGTGCATGCCAGGGCGTGTATGCTCCTCTGTGTGTGTGCGTGCCTGGGCATGTGTGGGTATCTGTATGTGTGTGCATACTTGTGTATGTTTGCATGTGTATGTGAAAGCATCTGTGTGTGTTTGCCTGTGTATGTCAAAGCATGTGTGTGTGTGTGTGTGTGTGTGCGAGCCTCTATGTGCGTGCGTGCGTGTCCAGGGCAATGCAATCCTGCACTTCTGTCAAGATTAACATAAAAACAAGCATTTGCAATGCATAGGTCTCGCATTATTAAAGTTTAAACTTTTGGTGTTGCATTATTTAGCAATGCCAACAGCTCAAAATTTAATAATGCAAGACCTATCTCATTGCAAATGCTTTTTTTTTTTAAATGCCTTCCGTTTTCCTTTAAGGACAACTGGTTGCATTCGAAAAAAAAACTGCTTTATTTTAAAGCCGTCCCAGACATGGAGGTCAGTTGAGCCCAGCAGACCTCCATACCTGGGAGTGTTAGACATTCCTAATGGGATTGCAAATTGGCAGTGCCTCATTAGTATGCATGAGGCATGCAACCTGCCCCATTAGGAATCGCTAACAGTGTCTCAGACACTGTTGTACATGTCATTGAGTGACTAGCATTTTGCGACTCACAATCGAGAGCAATTTGCGAGTTGCTAAATGACATGGTCATACACAGGCTCTAAGGTCCTAATTACGAGTTGCAGTGGTGTGGGAGTAGGTCGGCCACATTACCAGTGGTTGGCAATGTATGGTGTATCACTTACTCCAAGGCTTGTTCTGAAATTTTTAACACTATGTTAGCTTTATAAGTTCTTATTATGTATTGAAATGGTTTTACACTTTTGTTGATGTGTTTTCTGGATTATAATAATGTGCTTCCCACACACATCCATACCTTTCCCTAAGCCCTGTCATTTCATAGTAAATATTTTTAATCATATACCCAGGTGTGCGGCGATCTCCTCACAGAAAAGAAAGGTGAGGTGAAGGTCTACAGATATGGGTTTTTGAAATGCATTTTATAATACAAGTTGTTCTACTATAACACAACTGTTTGTGCTTCAAAGAAATTAACTTTGTGAATCAAGACATACACATCCAATCCTCAATCACATTCTTTTGTGTTTACAATGACCTGGTGTCAACACATTTAGATAAATATGCTACAATTTGTCGCTCATGTAAAAGAAATCCTAACTTTACTACTCCTAAACTGAGAGAAATCCTAACTTTACGACTTTTGGTAGTTACTTTACTACTCCTAAATGCCTTTTGTGAATTCCGAAATTCGTAAAGTTGGGATTTTTCTCAGTTTGGGAGTAGTAAAGTTAGGAATCCTAACTTTACTACTCCTAAATGCCTTTTGTGGATACCGAAAGTCATAAAGCTAGTATTTTGGCTCAGTTTAGGAGTAGTAAAGTTAGTAATCCTAACTTTACTACTCCTAAATGCCTTTTGGGAATACCGAAAGTCGTAAAGTTAGAATTTTGTTTCAGATTAGTTTTGTGAATCGGGCCCTACGTTTTTAATAATGCCCGGAGTTCAGGTGGTTTTAGCCCTTGAAGGCATATTGGAATCTGTACTATAGTCGGATACCGATAACTTTTTAATAATTTGACCCGGAGATTTTAATACCCGTCTCTGCAGACTCTCTGATACACATGTATGCGGAGTCACTGCTGAGGCTGGGATTGGTTACTCACATTTCCCCCACAATGACTATGGCGATCAATTGAATTCCTTAATTACCAAGTTTGACTTACATTTATTACAATGTGAACACGATAGTAATGAGGACCCTATTCCAATCTTTATAGGGAGGAATTCAGATTTGGTTATTGATTATATCCTGATATCTGCCAATGCACGTAAGTGGTATACATTACCTAGGGTTACCTGTCTGGGCCTCAGCGACCATAACTTGATCATATTGACAGTTTCTTTCTGGGGCAATGTCAGTGGTACAACTCCCAGTTGCGCTAATAACTTTGCCCCAATAAGATCTAACGGAGTCCGTATTAAATGGGACGGAGTGCACCTGACTGAAGTTTTACACGATATTTGTTCTTAGGGTTTTAATGATATTATTTGCTGCTTAGATGATATGGTTACCCCTAAGCAGTTACTTTATAGTGTTGTTGGTATTACCAAGACAATAAATGACTTTCTAACTCGTCCATTTATGACAGGCCACGCCAAACGTTATGTTTGTTCGTCCATGCATGTACCACTGCCTCTAGGATCCTGAAATTGGCCCCTTGGGAATGACCTAGGGATAATTTGCTGATTGAATCACTTAGATTTAAATACAAAGAGATGCTTTCAGCTAGGAAATAGGAACTACAAGATGTGGCATGGTCTATACTGTCACACGCTGCTAACATAGGACATTGTAAATTATTCTGGGATGCTGTTAATTCCCCTTTTTTGAAGGACGACTTCTTCCCCGAATTGTGGTCACACGTCACCTGTCACGCTTGTGTTTCTCACTTCTTTGGAATTTTTAGCTACTCAACGGCTGAAATGGTAACCACTTCCATCAAGGAACAGCCAACCGTGGCCCCCCTTACCTCTGGACATTACGAGCTGAGAAATGTTATGGGCCCTGAAGGGCCCATTCGATGTTTTCAAGACTGCCACTGACTTATGGGCCACAATCCTTACTAGAGTTTTTAATTTGACTGCAACAATAACAATCCCGCCTTCATGGGGGACATCTATTATAGTCTCCATCTTCAAGAAGGGTAATAAATCAGACCCTAAGAACTATCGGCCAATCTTATTGTTAGATTCATCGGCAAAAGCGATGAGCAAAATATTGCTCAAGATATTAGAAGAATGGGCTTGGGATTGCTCATACTCTCACCAGCACAGTTTGGTATCAGAAAATGTGTGGGAACCCTTGAGCAATGTTTGAATCTGGATTTACTCATAGGGAAGTATACACGTGCCAAAGGTGGATGATTATACCTCTGCTTTGCTGACCTGAGCAATGCTTTTGACCTAGTAGAACAATACAATTCTCTGATCCGCTTTGCTCTCTATGGGGGCGGCTTTACCAATCATCTGGAAGAGGTGTGGCCATCGGCCAGGGTGCCTGACTCCGGACCACTGGGTTCATGGTTTGATCCCCGGCTCAGGCGGCAGGTAAGCCCAGCACCATGTGACTCTTGGCAATAGCTTGCTTAATATTCCCGACGGCCCCCAGTGCCAGAACACATCTCTGGAGGCAGCTGTGCGCTTTAAAAATGCTGGCATTTTATCTGCTTTCTGGCAAGACTATATGAGAATCTGGCGAGTAAAGTACATTATGACACATGGGGTAAATGTACCATCAACTTCACAGTTAAACTTGGCATTCGGCCAGGCTGTGTACTTGCCCCCTTCTTATTTTCTATATTTATAAATGGGGTGGACCAGACTTTACAATTTGTGCATGCTGATGCCCCACAAGTGGCGGGCGTCCCACACCAGTGCTTTTGTAAATAGATGATGCCGTCCTGCTGGCCAGGACTCTGGTGGAGCTGCAACATTTAATTGATACCTTTGGGGAATTTATTGCTACTAGGAAATTGATTATTAACAAAAGTAAAACTTATACACTGGCCTGTGGGTTCAGGGACAAGCATTTTAGAACATTATTTATGGATAAGTTGCCATTAGCCTCTGTTGATACCTTTTCCTACCTGGCTATTATCTTCTCGGGTAACGGTTCGTGGTCCCATGAAATTACTAACGTTAGAAGCAAAATGAACAGAAACACTCATGGAGTCCTTAGATTTTCTGCCAAGCTGTCCTCCAGGCAAGTTAAGAAGAGGACAGCAATTTATAGGGCAAGGGTTTTACCTATTGCCACATATGGGGCTGATGTGTGGGGCTACTACAACAGTAAAGTGCTTCAGACTGAGGAAAATGTTTTCCTCAAACACCTTTTTTGTCTGTCCACTGGGGCTTCCTACATGATCATTCACAGAGAAGTAAAGCTCTAGCACCTTTTAGAGATAGTTGCACTTTGACCTCTGCTGCCCCGGTATTCCACATGGATCAAAGAAGAAACTAGTTTTACAAAGACCATCATTTTAGATGGTTTTACTTTAGACAATGCATTGGCGATCCCTTGATTACGCTACATTGATTTTATGTACAGTAAACTATTTAAGGCGTCAGTCCGGACTAACCCTCTGCTAGTCTCATCACTTAGTTAGCAATCTATTAGAGAAGCTTTTATGAATTTTCAGAGGGAAGTCCAGCTGGATTGCGAGATAAGCACACCAACTGTCACTTTTATCTCGCACTTACTTTGATGGGGAGGGTTGTCAAGACTAATTTATATTTGTAATCTTATGCATCTTTTTGCACTACTTAAACTCAGATTGGGAATTGTCCACCACCTTGCTGCTTTCCCCAACATGAAAACTTGGATTTGACTCTTTGTCAGTTTGATGGACAGAGTAAGCAAAAATACTGTGCACTTTATGTTGTTTTGTGGCTTTTATTCTGCTCTTAGAAGTTATTACCTGAAACTAATTCTGCTTGCGCATGGCAATGGCTCGCATATTGCAGCCATAAAATCCTTGTCCGAATTAAATGATGCCAGGGTTTGGCTTAATGTAGCACCTCTTATTATTAATGCAATTAACATAACTAAAAGCATCTCTGTTTCATCATAGTGATGACTCAACTAAATTTTTAACTGGAGATTGTACCCCTTTTAAAAAATGTTAAGGGTTTTAAGACATGCCCAATTTTGCTTCCTTTTTGCATACCGAGTATTGCTTTGTGAAATCTTTTATAACTCTTATGCTATCCATGTGTAATGCATTTAGCTTTTTTTTAAATCTATGTATACTTTTATGGTTATTTTAAACATTCCAAATAAAGTTTTTGGAACCGAATCTGCATTTCCTGCGTAAGCTTCCAACTTGTGTTGCGAGCACATGGCTAAGCTGTCATGTCAATGGCACAGATGCGTGACAAATCTGTGCTGTAAAAGTGACGCATTGCTGGAGTTGCATCGCAGGCGTGACGCAGCTCCAGCAATGCTCTGGGGGCCCTATTTAGTTAATGCTGCATCAATCCTTACCTCTGCTTCAGGCAGACACAGGGTTTTGACGCAGCATGGGCCTAAAAGTGTCTGAGTGAAATCTTGTAGATTTCACTCAGCCACTTTTAGGAGGCGTTCCTGCGCTGGAACGCCCCCCCCTGCACAAGAATACCTACATGTGGTGTAGGGATTCACAACGTGATGCATCTCCCAGATGCGTCACGTTGTAAGTACCCCCGCACCATGGAGCAGGATTTGCCCTGCCGCTGCGTCACAAAAGTGACGCAACGACGGCGTAAATGAGGCGCAAGGGGCTTGTAAATTTGTAAATATGGTCCTCAGGAAGGGAGGATATCATTGGGATAAAAACAGGTAGATATATTAAACAAGGACAACAAACGGTCTCAAGTCCCAGATACTTTTGGGATAAAAGTAGGTAGATACGATATACAAGACAACACGCAGTCTCAACTCTTGGGTGGGATGCCCAGAAGTTCCGGGGAAGGTATCATACCGAGAAGTCATGGACAATGACTTAATGGTGGGTTGAACAGTTCGCTGAGGTGATTGTAATGTGATCGTTAGGCCAGAAATTTGCCAATTTGGAAAGCTTTGGTCTCCTTTTTAAGCATGCCAAAGAGAGAAGTCTTCTGATGGCGGGCGAGAGAGAGATCAATATTCCTGGAGCAGTCCCAGAGAAGGTCCGATTGTAGGTTTTTTTTCCCAAAAACGTGTTGGTTGGAGCAACAGGTTTCTGGCAGATCAGGAGTTTCTGGCTCCTCCGGATATCACAAGTTTCTGGGTGAGAAATGTAGGGGAATTGCAGTATAGGGCCTTGTGAGTAATGCAGGCCAGCTTAAATTGGATTCTGGCCTCGAGGGGAAGCCAGTTCAGGGCTTTAAGGTGGGGAGAGGTATGGTTGAATTTATTAGAACCTGTTAGGAGTTGAGGCAGGCTTTCAATGGGGCCAGAAAAATCTTGGGTAGACCTGCGAGATTAGAGCATCCATATTCTAGTCTGGAGATGACTAGTGCCTGGATTGCCTTTTTTCGGTTGGAAGGTTTGAGGAAGGGTTTCAGGTTTCTTAGCTAACTCAGGTAAAATCTAGCAGTTTTGGCCATCAAGTTGATATGGCCCGCATGTTTAAGCTGCTGTCTAGGGATATTCCAAGGGATTTAGCAGAGTCCACAATGGCAATGTCTCCCCTCTATAACCCACTCTTTATGGAGCGTCTGTCACTCCAATATAATGTGGTTTTAACTCATTTGAAGAGAGGAAGAGAGAGAGATGCAGTTAGGTTGAAGTTGACTGGCCCACATGTAACTAACTGCCCCAGCCCAGCAGACCCTCTCGCAGGAGCTTTGCCACCGTCGCTACAGCATGCTCAATGACACTGATGCGAGGCCTACTGCAGCCAAATTATGGCTAATATATAGTACCTAACTAGAATAGGGCTGCACATTCCTTGTGCTTTACTTAGGGTACAAGGCACTGTTGTTCTATCTACTCCAGCCTTCTTCTCATATATAGTTCTATTTATCACTGGTTCCAAACTTCTTGCAGGTATCCCTCGCGGAATATCCCACACAGATCTCATTCAAAAATATTCTCGAGTTTATCTCTTCTACCTCAAACTTCAAAGCATTACGTCAACGCAAGTAACATCCTAATCTCATGCCTAAAAAGGAAGAAGTACTATATGCAGTTGTTGCAAAGAGATGTGTGTGGGAAATGCAATTAGCCCTTCATATTGTGAATTGCATTAGAAGTGTCTTCAAGCGGGGGTGGGAAATGAAAGTTACCTTGGATTGCAAAGCTGGGGTACCTCGGTGCCCCCTAGTTCAGTCTTGTGAAGTGCTTAATTTGAGCCGGTTGTTTCCGGTGCTCAGCACAGGCACATAAGTGTCAGCATCAGGGCCTGTGACATTCTGCTACAAGGTGGCGCTGTCTGACTAATTTAAAGATGACCACAACAACAGTTAATTATTAACTCAATGTATATTAAAAATAAATAATACCTTGCGTCCTAGCCATTCTTATTGCGTTGGGGCACTGAAATAGTCCGCACTGTCACACTTGTAGGAATGTGAATGTTAGAACTTCTGTTTTTACTATCATTGGCAGCGCTGGCAGGGGCAACATTTGGTACAGAGTGCAGTGGCCTCCTGAAGAGAGCCCTGGCACTTATGGTTTTGAAAATTAAGCACAAGGAGTGAATTAAGTACCATTCTCTAAACTAGAAGGGGCTGTAAAGTGCCCTGCATCTCCTTGAAGCTATGCCCATGTTCAGTCAATTATTTTGAAATATGTCCTGACCAAGCCTGTTGGACTGGCTTGCTGCTAAAAATGCCTTTTGACTGACTGATGAGTTTGTGACTATGTGCTATTTTTGATGGGTGAATAAGTGGATGCAAAAATGAGTCAACGTGTGGCTGAACGGACACATCAGTACAAAGATGAGTGACAAACTATGCACGATAAGTGAGTCCGTAAACTCAACAGACAACTTTTAGTAATCAAACAGACTTGTCTGTGTGTGCGTGCGTGTGTGTGTGTTTTTAAAATATTCCAGTTATGGTTTAGGCTTTATTACTGAGTTGTTGCTGAATGTTAATCTAATAGAAGCATTTGTCTTTCTTGTTTCTAGCCTGGTGCTGCCAAGTTCATTTCATGCAACACACCTCCACGCTCTCCCAGGTACAGTATCATATGATGTGATAACAGACTTGATGAACATTTAACCAATAGCCTCCTACAACCTACTGTTTTGGGGCGATCCTTACTTTTAGAAGACTTGTCACTTTTTAACTCCTACTCACCCCTAAAACCGAACATTAGAAGTATTAAAGAGCCATCTGTTATGCACATTTATGGTTTGTAGGTCACAACGCTACTCTGTCAGACTGCCCTCAACTCAACCTTCCTTACGATCTCTCCACCTTCCCTTCCTTCTGCTGTGATGCAGTCAGCCAGTGCTGTGAGGATGCTACAAAAGTGCATAATTAAATAAAGTTGAATTATAAATAAGCACAGGCAAAAGGTTATTAAAGCATTGACAGCCATATCTAAAACCATGTGGCATCAGTGCTGAAGAAAACAAAGCACAAGCTTCTAAATTCCGGTCATGTAAACATTAGGAGTCATTGGGTCATTTAGACTGATGTAACGCAAAATTAATTTTCATATGTTGGGGTGCATTATAGTCACACATGTGGAGTGTATGGAGTGCATCCACATGTAGGGCCAGATGTAGGTAAATACTATTTGCCAATTATTAAATACCGAATTTTACCGATTCAGTATTTAAGAATAGGTAAATAGTATGTAGGTAATTATTCGGTAAATGTTACCGAATCGGTAAAATTCGGTATTACCGATTCTGTATTTACCGAATCAGTAATTCCCATTCATTCCCATGGGCCTGGAGGCCCATAGGAATGAATGGGCAGCCATTCACTATTACCGATTCGGTAATACCGAATCGGTAATAGGGGGGTCATTTTCAAGGGTTGCAGGGTGTCACATTGACACCCTGTTGCACCCCTGAATAGTGCATGGGTGCACATGTGGCACACATACATGCCCTAAGGGCATGTATGTCTGCCACATGGCACTTTAAAAAAAAGCAAATTATTGCTTTTTTAAAGGTATTCGGTATTTACCTTTTACTTTTTAGATCAAGAAGGGAAGGATCACTTGACCAAGTGATCCTTCCCTTCTTGATCTAAAAATTAATCCTACGGAGACTGAATGGATCAGTACTCTTTCCCCCTATTTTGATTGACTACTATTCGGTATTTACCACCAACTTGTAGTTGGTGGTAAATAATGAATCCTTAAATGAAAATTGCACTCACTTGAGTGCTCCCTACATTAAGGATTCAGTAATTTACCGAATTGGTATTTTAAGAATTCGGTAATTTACAGATTCCTTAAATTACCTTTCAGTAAATTACCGAATCCTTATACCTGCCTCCTACATCTCAAACCCTAAATACCGGTCGGTAACGGACGAAATTCGGTAATTTCGGCCGGTACCGACCGGTATTGGACTACCTTCATCTGGCCTATAATCCTTTGTCGTGCTAACATAAGGTGTTAGGACTTTAAATCGTAATAAGATAAATGTGATGTATTTAGGCCGTTGCATGGAAAATATGAAGAATTTTTGTGGAAGCCAAATGTAACTAGCAGGAAACACACAAACGTGAAGAATTTGTGGTGTGCAGCTAACAACTATTATTGAATAAGTTTATAAGTTTGTGTCATGTTTTACGTAGGTAGGGATGTTAACAGAATGAGCCTTATTTTTAAACCTGAGCGGAGTTACGTGTAACTTCACTGCGCTGCTCGGACATCCACAATTTTCAGCGCCAGGTGTTTGTCCTGTGCTGGAAAATCAACTTCAATGGCCCCATGCACAGCGCAAGAGAGCGCTGCTTCTTATTTGCAGGTCGAGTCGATTTTTTACTCATGAAGCAATTTTTTTAACATGAATAGAAGGTTTCCAAACACGAGTGGACTCTACCACCTGCGACTGCACCCGTTGAGAAATCCGACAGCCGGCGTTGAAAAATCCTGCCGGGATGTGGATTTTTCTCACTCATGCACACCGACTTGACTTTTGGGAGCGAGAGCGAGGAAAATTAGTTTTTCCGAACTCTGCATGCTCCGTGGAGCACAGAGTTTGGAAAACTCAGAAAACTCTGTGAACGGAGCAGAGTTTACGGCCCCATCTTACTTGTTTTCTATGTAATTTGTAAAGCTCATGTTCCATTTTTCTTATGTTAGCTTAGTCTTGTAGGCCTGAAATACATTTCCCTGAAAGCTCTCCCTTTAGACGTAACAGGAAATTTCAGGTGTGCTGTGGATTTGGTTCTTTCTCATGTTTGTGTCTGAGTGGATGAAGCGCCCTTGTTAGTTAGAATAATATCTTTGTTTTAGAAGTTAGGCAAGAAGAGAAGAGGATGCATTGAGATTTAAGCCCTCTATGACTATTTTATTTAAACATTGGAGAAAGCCCAGGAATCAAGGTCCACATGTTACTGCTCAGAAACAACACTGTCTTCTGGAAAACAGCCAGTGAGAATGTGGTGAGTGAATGAGGTGACCTGAAAAGCATCCTGGGACGATACCTACTATAATGTTGGCAAAGAGCCCCACTTCGTCTATGCCTTTCAAGAGAGAGTATCTTAGAATGAGCTGTGCTCTCAGTAGCTTTATGCTACCTGACCCACTGGCGTGGAGAGACTTCCAAGAAAGACTCTACATGCTGACACCTTTTCTCTATCCTACCCCAAATTATGCTTAAGTAGGGATGTCACATTAGCGTTAGTGAAGGGATAGATTAATGTTTTATTTCCATCAACCTTCAATTCAGGGAAATTTGGACTCATGCTTTTTGATGCTTTGCATTCTATTTCTTGAGTTAAGGGCTTGTGTTTGCTGCATAAACAACTTTATTCACAGATTTGGCTTCCGGTTGATTCCAATGTATTTCTACACTCTCATCTTGAGGTGTCTTTATGTCCAGTTATTTTTGGATTTGTAATACATTAACTAACCTTACTTCGTAATTTGTGGTTACCGTGTGGCATGGGGATCTTGCTTTTAAACTGATTGACATTTTTACGATTTCTCCTCCCTCCACGCTTTCATGCTGAAAAACAGAACAATTGACTTGTGAGTCTAGAACAGATCTAGAATGTATGGGCTCAGCCCTTTCAAGACGAAGTGGGCAGTCCACTGTCCTGCCGGGCCAGCGTAGGGTACAACCTCTACTCCCATACTGGATTCCACCCACCCTATTTTGAGATCCTGGCCGTGTTGGCTTAGATCTCTGTGCCACTAAACTTAAACAGCTCTGCTGAGCCCACCGAAGGCTTACCAGCTTAATATCATGTTTGATGCTCTTGCTTGTCATCATTTTTTACTACAAAGGAAAAATTAACCAAACTGAGTTTATTTATTAACATCAAAACACATAATGACCCTGACTCACAGAGAGCTTTCTCCCTGGGTCCGGGGGACCCTGCCTCTTATCCCTACCCAGGGCAGCTGTGTCCACAAGGCAGGTTACCCGATCAAAGGGTTACCCTTTTGGAGCCAGATAAACCTTCGCTGGCATAACAATAAAATACAATATGCATTTCTAAAGTACACAGCTGCTTCTGAAGAAGTGCCCGTGCTCCAGCAGAAGGATCACAGAAACACTAACATCTCATTCCTGGACAACCAGCCTAAGCATTAAAGAGATACATATTCTGACTTTTTCCAAAGACAGTGGCAAATGGGGTAAAAACGGAGAGCAGTCAAAAGCAAGTTCCAAAGTTTCACAGTGAAGAATGCAAAGGACCTTCCAGCTCGCCTCATCTTGCAGACCCTATGGGTATGCAAGAGTTCTAAAGTATTAGACCTCAATGATCTGCCTTGTCAGTAGGCCTTAAGCCTCCTTCTAAGGTACTATGGACCATTTGGCTCCAGTGCTCTGTTGGCAATATGAATGCCTTGAATTTGATTCAGCTAGCGATAGGTAGCCAGTGCAGCTGGCGTAGATAGGCAGACACTGACTGGTGCATTGGAACTTGAAGGATATGATGCGCATACCTAACTCACACGGTGCTACATCGTGACACAAGATATCAGCTCCTTTTACCGATCACCAAGTGGCAGGGAAAACTCGCTGGAAATCCACTGTCAACAGAGGATTTCCAGCTCATTTTCCGGGGCTTTGAACTGCTGACATCCATTAAGGGTGTGAAGATACCCCAGGAGATTGGCACCAGCTTCAGCAAGCGTTTTTCTCTGGTTTTGGAGGAGAGTGATTGGCGGCAGTGTAAGGGCAAAAGTGCCTCTCAAGTGCTTCGTCAGCACAAGGCCATGTCCCTCCTATGCCTGCCCCCATCCTCGCACTGAAAATTGGGACTTAGTTGGCAGGTATGGATGTCTAGCACCATTTTGAATGATCTGCAGTCAATGGAGTAAGTAGGTTGGCATAGCCAAATATAGACGATTTGTCTAGTTTAACTTTGAGGTGAGCAGAGCATCGACAATGGTCTTCTGGGCAGCTACCGGAATTAGGTGTAGCCTTTGCCTCCTCCTGAGAGACTTCAGAGTTACAAAGAAGCTAGGTAAAACCATTTGACCTGTGGTTCAAATTCCAAGGTGGTATGAAATTTGAAGCCCAAGGTTTCTGACACAGGAGTATTGGGCAGGAGGAGCACCAAGCTCTGAAGGCCACAAGTTGAGTGAATGAGGGTACAGACTAGTGCCAAAAATATTTCAGTTTTGTCAAAATTCAATGCATGGCAACTATCACTCATCCAATCACCAACTGAAAGAATTGAAAGCATCAGTCACTTTATCTTGGAAGGACAGAAGTAAGCTGTGTGTCATCAGCATAAGAGCTCACCTTCAAGCTCCAAGATTCTACCATATTTTCCAGGGGTTCCAAGTAAATATTAAAAAGAGTAAGGCTCAAAGCAGATCCCTGGGATACCCCACAATCAAGAAGTTTTGTGGCAGACGTAAAAGGGGCAAGAAAAATGCTGCTTGAGATCTGTCTTCAAGATAAGATTTAGGCCAAGCCAAAGCCTACCATTGGACTCCAATGTCCTTGAGCCTATTCAATACAATCGTATCAGAGACAGTGTCAAATGCTGATGACAAATTGTTAGAAATGGGGTCTCTAGTCAGCAGGTTCCTACCCTGTTAAGGTAGAGACCCTTTTTACTGGTCAGGATAAGGGAGTTACAGTTCTGATATCACCCCTGAATCACCACCTCTGTAGCTTGGCACGAGCAGTCATGCTTCCCTTAGAGTCAGTTTGTGAAGCATTTGGACTTAACAATGCAGTAATACAGTGACATTTCAACTAAAGGACACTATACCAGTTTCAGAAAAATAGCCAATATTTATCTGTGTAAAACAAGACCAAAGTGATCAGAATCCAAGATAGTTTTTTTTAAATGTATTTATTTATTTATTTATTTATTTTTTGTGGTTTAAACTTGACCTTTATTGACATCAGGGACTTAACGCAGCCGGGTGTCTACATCCCATCGGGCGGGCACAGCATTACATGTTGGTCCGTGCAAAATGTAATGAGGGATGCATACACAGCAAGTCGCCTACAACCCAATGGGCCGGCTGCGTCAAATAGGCAATCAGAGCAGACAGCAGTCAATATAGGTCTCCTAAAAGGTAAAGAAAACACCAAAACCCCCCTAACTCATAATTCCTGCAAAGATCAACAGCCACAGTCAGCCACAGTTCCATCCAAAATCTAGTCCAGTTGCCACCAACGTCACAGGTGCCTAGGTGTGATCAAGGATTGCTTCACACTGTGCCCCACCCTCCACCCCAATATGATGCTCCAGGATCTTATGGGCTCACAACCAGGGATTCTCTCGCCTCCGGAGGCTTCTCCCAGCCTCCCCCAATCTCCCACCCGCTCCGGACTCCGGTCCATCCTCTTACTGTCAGTGTGTTCCAGAAGGTGTGCCCTAAGAGGGCTCCAAATATCTTTAGGGCAGAGGAAGGTGGCATAAGGTCAGCATAAATGTCCAGCTGCTCCTGGCAATGTACAAGGTCATTAAGCCACTCTTTAAATTTAGGAGCACGCCCGTGTCCCCACTGACAAACTATACGCCGTTTTGCCATGAAAAGAGCTAGAGAAGCAAACCTCTGGACTTTGCTCCATATAGCCCAGCAGGACGGTTAGGGAATCATCAGACACATGTCTCGCAGTCATTGCATTCAGCGCATGCAGTACCTCTCTCCAGTACTCCAGAACAAGCGCACAGTCCCATGCCAAGTGCCCAAAGTCAGCGCAGGCAGCCCCACATCTATCGCAGCAGTCTTTGTTGCGTAAGCGTAGCCGGTGCAGCCTAGCAGGCGCATAATATAACCGATGAATGTATTTGTAGTGTATTATCCATAGCCTGCTATTTGCAGAGATGGCCCCTGTTTGGCGACAGCAATATGCCCATTGCTCCTCCGAAATGGGAGCCCCCAACTCCTCTTCCCACTTCCCTTTAGCTCTGTGAGTGGAACTATATAAACGCGACACCACATGTTTAGGGGGGTCCTGTTGCAGTAAGGTAAGTAAAGGGACCATGATGGGGTGTTCCAACGGGAAGTCCTGGGTTAGTGATCGGATATCTTTTCTAAGTCATACGTAATAAAAATGCTCTAAAGGAGTAAGGATGCAGGGGCCAAAAAACAGTTTTCGCAGCATGCGATGGCACCGTCCCTCCGTAGTGACTGGTATATCCTGCCTCCCATGCAGGGGCACTAGCGGCGAGTAAAGAAGGGGGCACTGAAGTGTATGTGCTATGTCACACCAGGCGCCGGTCGTGCACTGAACTGTGGTGGCCGCCAAGTGCCTAGGCACTGTGGTCTTGCTAAGGTATGCAGTGCAAGGTGTGGGCGCCATATACCCATCTTCAATAGCCAGATGAGGCATATATGGGGGGATGGAACCAGTAAGCCGCAAAGTGCGCTTGTCCACAAGCAAAGTATAGATCCAAATCCGGGATCTCAATTCCACCATCCTCGAAGGGCCGAGTCACAATGCCCCACGCCAATCTTGGCTGTTTCCCTCCTCACGTTAATCGGATCAACTGCGTTTAATACAGTTAAATAAAAACCGGCTCGGGCATAGGGGATGTTAGTAAAAAGATAAAGGAGTTTAGATAAAATGATCAATTTGATCAGCAACACTCTAGCTGCTATAGAAAGAGGCATCGAGACCCAGCCAGTCACTTTGTCTGATGGTGTCAAGCGCACGGCCATAGTTGGATCGCATCACTTCCTTCTGACATCAAGAGACTCGAATTCCCAGGTAGGTAATGGTGTCTCCACACCATTTCAGCTGAAAATCAGGTGCAAATTCCTCTGTAGCGTCTATGAGGGGGAAGATTTGGGATTTACCCCAATTCACATTGACGCCAGAAAGCCGTCCAAAGAGGATGAGCAAGCGGAGAATGGGGTTAAGGCTAACCGCAGGGTCCCGCAAGTAGAGTGTTAAGTCATCTGCGTACAAGGAGATAAAAATTTGCCTTTCAGGATATATAAGGGCATGCTCACCATAGTGCTGCCGGACCTTCGCTGCTAGGGGCTCGATGGCTAGGGCAAAAAGCAGCGGCAACAGGGGGCATCTCTGCTGGGTGCCCCGTGTGATAGTGAAGGCTGTTGACTGAATTGCATTCACCACCACTCTGGCACGCACCCCAGAGTAGAGCAGGTTTATCCACTCCAGAAAAGGGGTTGGGAATCCCTTGCGCTGGAGGACAAATGCAAGGTAGTTCCATTCTAAAGAATAGAACGCCTTAGTGGCATCAAGAAATACAGCTGCGGCGTTGGCATCCGGATCAATGTCATGAAGGAGCGCGAACAGCATCCTCAGGTTATGGGACGGACGTGCCTCGAGTAGGCACAGAATCTGATTGGTCTGGAAGCACCAGCGCTGTCATAAGGGGGCTGATATGATTAGCAATAAGTTTGGATTTTCGCGTCAACATTTAGTTAAAAGAGAGGCCTATATGAGTCGGACAAGTGAGGCGGCTTACCAGGTTTAGGTATTGAATTGATACGCGCCTCTCTCATAGAGGGGGGAAGTATACCGCTCTCCCGGGCCTCTTCAAACACGCTTCTCATCACAGGGATAAGGAGATGATGGAAGGTCTTATAAAATTCAGCCGGGAGGCCGTTCGGACCCGATGCCTTTTTGGACTGTAACTGCATTATCGCTGTAATGATTTCCCCATCTTCTTGGTGTCTTAAAAGTAATGCCCGCTGCCCATCTCCCAGCCAGGCAATAGCGGTATCCTCAAAGAAGGGAGTAAAGTCTACGGTCTGAGTTCTATGAGTTTTATACAACTGTTTATAAAATCGCTTAAAAATGTCCACAATCTCGGTCGCGTCATTGTGCATTTGCCCATCTTCCCCCTCAATCTCCAGCACCGTGTTCGAGAAGCGTGGGGGTCGGATCAAAGCCACCAGCATCTTTCTAGGCCTATCCCCTCCCCATATTGTCGTGCCCTATGATACTTCCCTCTGTGTTTGCATTCCCTCTCTGCTGTCTCTTGATGTTCACTAAGAGCATTACGGAGTCTAGCCTGCAATTCAAGGGTAGGACACTGCTGCAGCTCAGTATTGATGTGCCTAATGTCTGTCTTCAGGCGGCGCAAAGTGGAACGGATGTCCCTCAGGACTCTGCCACTCTTCGCAATATATAGTCCCCGCACCCTTAGCCTTGAAGGCGTCCCACAAGGTGGAGTAATGCGCCACCGAGCCCTCATTCCTGGGGAAAAAGTCTGTGATCTCCTGTTCTAACTCCTGCTTGAAAACTGGGTCCAGTAGGGAGAGCGGGTTAAAGTGCCAGAATTGGAAAGGGAAGTCCGTGTGCGGGAGGGTCACAGCAACCAGTACCGGGGAGTGTTCAGAATAAGTCTGAGGCAAATGCTAAGAATGTGTAGCCCATGAGGCAGGTCCCTTTGAAATAATCCACACATCCTTGACCAAGACGCTTGAGCGGTAATATAACAGGTACCCTCTCACCTAGTCGGGTGTAACTGTCGCCAAACATCAACCAGATCATTATCCTCAAGTAATGTCTTAAGGACAGCCTGTGAACGGGAGTAGTGGTGTGGTTGAGGGTGGGAGCGGTCCATACCAGGAGCGATTGTCACATTGAGATCTCCTCCCCATAACAGATGTACCGACCCAATCTCCAATATCTTTCCCCAAAGCACCCTGGAAAATTTCTGATCATCAGTATTAGGTCCATAACATGACACCAGGGTAAATGTTTGATTAGCTATTTGCCCCCATAGGATGGAGTACCTCCCCTGCTTATCAGTGACATTTCCCAGTGGGGTATATGGGACGGACTTTCTCACCAGTATACACGTGCCTCTGGCATATGTAGAGTAAGAAGAAAAAGACTTGTGACTGGCCCATCGAGCAGCAACGGTAGGGGGGACAGTGAGGCTGAACTGCGTCTCTTGTAGCATAGCACAGTGTTATGTTGTGTCTATCCAAATGCGATAGTATGTGTCTGCGTTTATGGGCTTCCCCCATACCTCTGACATTCCAGGTGAGGAAGTGGTAGGTAGGGGGTCCTGAGTGCTCATCTATTACACAACCTAGGGCATTACATTCTCCAGCAACATCCAGTGGCATTGCAGTACTTTATACTCATGATGCAGTTAGCTCAAAGAACAGTGGCCTGTGGCAGGGACAGGCAGTGATCATCATTCAAAAATTCAACCAACAGTTCCGGACCCCTCACCCACATCAGCAGTCCAATCCTGCTGTGGCCAAAGTCCCTCCCCCATCCCTCCTTTCCACAAAAATAGACTCCCAACACGGGAGAACATTTGTACCATTTCCATAACTAGTGGTGCAAAGTCCATAGTCATCTCAGTAAGGGGTCACCTGCGAGGTGGCATCCAGAGGGCGTCCAGCGGTCATTCTTCCCATAGCAAGGGTGCTCGGGAAGGTATATAGTGGTATTCCAGAACTTAGTTACATATAAAGACATGGACTAGAACAAACCACTCTTGCAGCAGGCATAGGGGCGAATTATAAATGTCCATATCTATGTAAGCGGGCCGGGGGCAGGCACCAATCCCAAACAATGTCAATGCAAAAATCTCCATCAACGCCACCAGGGTGACTGCCAACACAGCAGAGTTCAACTGGGTCCCGCTCCCCTCTAGGAGGGGATGAGCTGCTACCCCCCAATTGTCCTACCGCTTTACAAAACTGCCCCTCTCACCTATATTAGTCGAATCAGGATCCTCAGGTTTGTATGTTCCTCCATGTGCGCCATAAAGGAGGTCGGTGGTCATTCTACATCCGAGTAACGGTGGGCGGAAAATTCGTTCTGCTTGCGGAATTTGCAGATTTTCTGCAATTTCGCGATGTGCGAATCTCGCAAAATTGTAGAAAATTCCGCAAATCCACGAGCTGAACGGATTTTCCAAAACAGAAGAACATGAAGCCCTTACAGGGTTACAGCAGGTGCCCAAGTTGAAGCTAATTTCTTTGTAACCATTTACAAAATGGTTACAAAGAAATTAACTTCAACTTTGGCACCTGCTGTAACCCTGTAAGTGCCTCCTGAGTGGCACCTCCAGAGAGTTCGTTGCCTACTTGCAACTATTCTCTGACCCTGCTCTGACCCTTGAAGCAGTGTCAGAGAATAGTTACAAGTATGGCACAATGCTCCTGTCACAAAAATTAAACCTCAAGAGGAAGCACTCACAGATATAAAGCAGGTGCCCGAGTTGAAGCTCAAATTCAGTAAAGTTTTTTTAATCAGCCCAAACACATTGGTGAGCATGGTCGAGGCTGGGCAAGTGTGCTTTAACCCCGTCTCTGCTGTCTAAAATTAGCTGTAATACCCGAGGGAGGTCTTTGCATCCATGAGTTTCTCGAGCGTGATCCCCTTGTAGTTCCTGTGACCAGGAGGCTGCTTTCTCCTCACCTGCTGCCCTGCTCGCTCTCTGACCCTTTACACAAGAGGCATGTTTGTGAACACGCATAGAAACCCTGCCCATTTGGCCCCGCACCACACACTAGCGGTATCAAATCCCGACCTTTGCCAACTATGACCGCGAGTACGTCATCACGGGCCGCCATCTTGACCAGCAAGAGTTTGACAACGCGAGCACGTCATAAGGGCCCGCGAACACGCATCGCGGGAGTAAACAATTGCGAACACGTAGATGCTGCGCACAGCTGACTTCCGGCGGGAGATTTGAACAGCTCGCTTTACCGAACTTGCAAAATTTGCAATTCTGCACAAGAAATCCACCGCAGCCAGCATAAACCTCCTGAAAATAATGATTTTGAACAGAATAACTCCTCAGATTGACATTTGGCTGCACTTTTTTGTTCAAGGAGTCCATTTTTGAGGGGGGGGGTGGGAGTAAGGAAGTGCCCCAGTGTCTCCAACTTTCTGTTCCTGTCCAGCAGGCTCCCCCCAGTGCTTTGTCCACGTCCTGGTCACTTTTCATTTGGATCTGGAGGTGGAAGAATTACTTTTTGTGGCTGCTGCTGGATATTTGTATATGAGGACTTTTTGGACTTTGAAAGGGATCACTTTTGGATTTGAGATTTTACAAGTTAGTTAATGTTGTTTGTTTGGGGCATTGCAGTTGCTGTAACTACAATTTTGAAACTTTTTCACAACGTTAAAAAAAATATATTGAGGGTAGCCACAGTATCCAGTAGCCCAGGGTTAGTCATTGGTGCATGATACAACTGTTTCTGTGAGTCTTGTTGAACTTAAATCTCATTTATGTCATGTAATTTTATGTGGATTTTTTTTAATTTTGGGGTGCCTGTAAAGCTACACTAGCCAGTAGGCCCAGGGGTACTGAGTGGTGCATGGACCACATCTTTCTGTGGGGTGTTTTGAATTTAAACATCATTGAGGGCATGGTTGGCATTGGATTGTTGTATTTTTTGTGTGTTTTTCGACTTTTTGGTGGGTTGTTGGGGCCTGGCCATATGGGTGGGGGCGATTTTGAGGCCTGGTGCAGGCAGGGCCTGGCCATGTGAGTGGGGGTCAAGGGGCCATTTTGAAGCCAGGCAGTGTGCTCAGGCCTGCACAGTTTGCCTTGCTTTCATCCATTATGCCCGGGGTACTGAGTGGTGCATGGACCAAATATTTCTGTGGGGTGTCTTGAATTTAAACATCATTGAGGGAATGGATTGCATTGGATTGTGGTGATTTTTGTGTTTTTAAACTTTTTGGGGTGTTGTTGGGGCCTGGCCATATGGGTGGGAGCCATTTTGAGGCCTGGTACAGGCTGGGCCAGGCCATGTGTGTGGGGGTCAAGGGGCCATTTTGAAGCCAGGCTGCGTGCTCAGGCCTGCACCCAGTTTGCCTTGCTTTCATCCATTATGCCCAGGGGTACTCAGTGGTGCATGTCTGTTTGGTCTCTCTTCTATTAATGTAAACAAACATCCATTTTCCATTAGAATTGCAATTTTTATTTTGGGTCCTTCCATTTTCGGGGGTGTTGTAAAAATAAATGTCTAGTTGCAAATATTAATTGAAGCACGAAATATTGAACATTTATTTAACTGATGTTCCTCTGGCTTCCTTTGATTTTAGGTGCACAAGGTCAGTCATCGTTCATCATCAGTGCCAGGACGAAGTCCTGCTGCGGTGTGTGCAGCACAATGTCACGTGATGTCACGTGTGGCCACAGACAACTCTGCAACTTGTGGAACTGCGGCCTGCTGTTCTGACATCGGAAGAAGATGGGCCCAAAGAAAGGTGGCCGTAGCTCCTCTATCAAAAAAGTTGCCAGTGCCACTGCCAGCTGAAGGAGCAGAAGAAGCAAGTGGCGCCACTTACCAAGGAGACTGGTGTGCCCACAGACTTTTTTAAGGGAAAAAAAAACTACGCTAGCAGAAGCGGTGTCTGCCGAGGACCAAGCTGGGAGTAGCACCTCAGCGTCATCTCTGTGCCCCCACACCAAGTTAGGCCCAAGGCCATGAGTGCCGCAGAGGCAGCCACTTTAGTTTCTCAATCCCCATCAACCAGTAATGTTGGGGTTGCCTCATCGCAAGAAAGTAGCATCCAATCAACGCAGGGTGTAACTCATCTGACGAGTGTTCAACCGCAGCCGCAACCACAACCACTGCAGGTGCAACAAGGAGAGGTGCAAGGAGAGGTGCAAGGAGAGGCACAAGGAGAGGCGCAAGGAGAGGCACAAGGAGTGGCACAAGGAGAGGCGCAACTGCCCACAATGCTTGTTTCTCCAGAAGTAGGGGCACATCAGGAAATCGAGATTGAAGCGGAGGTATAATCCGAGCAAGCCACTCCTCCTGATGAACCATTGTCTTCCAGATCCCCAGCAAGAAATAGGTGAAGGAGGGCTAGTACAAGTTCTTCAAGTCCCCTTCCTTCTGATGATCTTGATCAAGATTGGAACCCACATCTGAGAGGGAGGCACGCCATGAGCCCACAAAGGTAGCTAGTGAGTTCCACCGGCTGCCGGACGTGAAACGAAGAGGAATCTGTACCATTCCCCCCATATCTTGAGGGCACCGCCTGGTGAAACCGCCGCTTTGCCTGCCCTTCTATGAGAATGCAGATGTGGAATGTGATACATCTAGCGCCCGAACACCCTGTCTCATAGAGGATTACAAGTTATGGTATCATCCAAACCATAAAACGCTATCTAGAAGAACGCAACTTTTGATTCTATCGCATCTCCATACCCTCCCACCTTAAATATTTATTGAGGACCCCAGGAAGGTGCCAAAAACGTGCCATTTATCGAAGCAGATTGGTCATCATTTCTCCACAGCGGACTATACGCTGAGGTGTTGCTGAATCCAAGAGCACTTGGATATCAGATATATTTCACTACAGAATACAACCCCTCCTTCCCCTTTCTTGCCCTGACGAAGGTGCGGCCTATCTTTGGGGCCTGGCACCGAAACGCGCGTCGGCGTTGAAACCATCTCCCCTGAACATTGTACGATCTATCCCCGGCCTATGGCTGAGAGGAATATTCAGGATGTTCTCAGAGCAATTTACCTCAAAGTCCATCTGAGCAGAATGTTTGAATGAGCCTTGTATGAGTATGATTGGTTGCGATGTATGAATTTGTTGAAGTTTGAATGTTGGAAGGATGACGGGTTGTGTATATTTATAGATGTTTTTATCTTATAATTTTTCAAAAAAATGAGTTTGTACAATTATGTTATGTATAAAAATATATGAATCAATCAAGAATAAAAATGATATATTTTCTATAAAAGTGCTTCTGCTTAAATTGTATGCGGTCTTGAGTAATTGGTGAGCGCTAAAATGGGTGACTTTTGAAGATTCTGGACTCTTACTGAGCCTATACCTGATCAAACACGGGGCAGATCTACCTTCTTCTTTAAGCTACTTACTGTCCTCTCCCCCGCAGATCTGCCTCACATCCTACCCCCGGGGGGCCCCTCACTTTGTGATTTAGTAGACACAAAGGTAGCTAAGCCTAAGAGGAAGGTTCCCGCAAGGCTTCCACTTTTGTGTGATGATGACCAACAAGAAGTAGAAGTGGTGTATTCTGCTGCTGATGAACAGTCTGACGATTATGACCAAGTCATCACAGTCATCACTCCAGCCCCAGAGGACATACAGCAGACTAACATTTTTACCCTATCCCAAATTGCTGATGAGCGGGATGTGGGCTGTGTGGCACTGGTACCATCACCAACACAGGTAACCACTAAACCAACACGACCTACAGCTGCCATATTTTCTATTCAGAAGGGCCGGCAGGGACCTCCATCCAGCTCGACCTCCGTTACCTCAAGTAGTGGTGCTGTAACTGTAAGTGCACGACTGGGTCAAATTCGACCACGCCCATGCTCCACTTCAAATGGCATTGAAACTGAACGTATCACCTCGACCACCACCACCAGATATCACAACTCCCCAGTTTGGGACTTCTTTAGTGTCAGCAAAAAAGCAGAAAACCTAGTTGTTTGTTCGATATGTAAAGCTGTAGTTAGTTGGGGTAAGCTTGGAACCAACTATGGTACCGGAGGCCAGAGAGGTCATCTCAGAAAACACCACACTATCCCTTGGGAGGCGCAACTAAGTAAGATCCGTGTAGCCAAAAGTACAAGAAATCCAAATGTATCCATTGACATTGCATCTGATGATGACAAGGGGCTGATCGAGCAGGGGGAGGTGAAGAAGCGACAGATATTTTTTATGGTACAGCCAGTACCCCTGACAGCAGCACTGTAGTGGTAGTGCCCACACCCTCTACACCAGCAACATCTATGAGGCACACTAAGAGTCTGGGAGAGACACCAATGCGAAAAACTACTAAATCAATGAGCCTAACTGGGTTGAAGAAGTCTGGATCATCATCACGTATGAAAACGGTCCAGACCACCATTTAAAGCATGTTTTGGTCGGAGGTGCTATTGAACGCAACCACCCAATGGCACGTTTTTATAATGAAATGCTGTCTAAAATGTTAGCGCTGGACCTTCTCCCTTTTTCTTTTGTGGAAGGGGTGGGTTTTCTACAATTTGTGGCAACAGTCTGCCCTAAATGGAAGGTTCCTAGCCGTTCCTATTTTGCCAGAGTTGCGGTTCCAGCACTACATCAAGATGTGCTGGAGGTGATTGGGGCAGCTTTGCAGTAGAGTGCTGTTTACACTATCTACCTTACAAACGACATGTGGACCAGTTGCCTAGCCCTTCATTACATGTGTATCACTGCACACTGGGTCTCTTTTGCAGGGGTTAAAGAGAAGCTATCTGCAGGTGTTGACACAGACACAATTTTTCAAGCTACTCGGAAACATGCAACAGTAGGCATGTTTGCCATGGAGAAATCTCATACTGCATCAAACATTTTGGCTGAGTTTAACAGTAAGGTCTATCAATGGCTGCGTCCAAGAAACCGCATGGTTGGCTATGTTTCCACGGATAATAGCAGTAATATAGTTAGGGCCATGAATGATGGTGACTATTTCAGAATGCCGTGTTTGGTGCACTGTATTACCCTAGTTGTTCAAGATTTCTTGAAAAAAGAAAACTAAGTCAGCAAGGTACTGACCACCTGCCGAAGAATCTGCAGACATTTCAGCCATTCTTTTAAGGCCCGGAAGCATCTGAGGAACCTGCAACGTGCACGTAGACTGCCAGTCAGAAGACTCATCCAGGAGGTGGTAACACGTTGGAACTCAACCTTCTACATGCTTGAGCATCTGTCTGAGCAGTGCTTGGTAATCAATGAGTATGTCTATGCACTGGTTCTACTATGAAAGATGAGGCTAGAGATGGAGGAATGGGACCTAGTTAAAAGCCTGACAGAAATGCTTCATCCTTTTGAGGTCTTCACGCGTGAAGTCAGCAGGGAGGACTGGACTTTGGGCAAAGCTATCCCATTGTTACGCATGCTAGAGCACCAACTGAAGGCGGTGTCTTCAACGTTCAAAGATGATACTGAGAAGCAAGACGCATATCAGTTGGTGGAGATATTATTAACTCGCCTACTTGACAATGTAAGACTTAAAAAATACTTTCTGAAGAACATTACATTTGTGCCACTATTCTGCATCCACAGTACAAAAAGGCAGTGGCCAGCAAAGCATTCACTCCTTTTGATGAAGCGGGTGTTTCAAAGTTCAAACATTGGCTAGCTATGTCAGTCACTCGGTTAGAAAAAGAGCGGCAGGAAATTGAAGGAACCGCCAGAAGTACTACTGAATCAGCAGGCCATCCGGCGTCAAGGTCCACTTCTGTGACCGAAGGCAGTGACTTTCCCTCACAGCCGTTACCGACACCAGCAACCGTATCATCATCCTCACTCGCACCAGGCCCAGCCATAATATTGTCGCAAGCGGATTGGCTAACTCATCAAGGGTTTGCTCGTTCTAGCGTTGATGCAAAGGCCACAGATGGTACACAAAGTGGAGCACCCCTGGACAACCTTGAGTGAATAGTGCAGGCCTATCTGGATGACACAACAGAGGTCTTCTTAAATCAGAATCCATTGCTGTATTGGTATGGGAAAAAGGGTCAATGGCCACTGATCACTAACTTGGCTCTAAATTATTTGTCTTGCCCACTCGCAAGTGTGTCTTCTGAACGTGTATTCAGTGCTGCTGGTGCCATTGTAACTTCAAAAAGGACCCACCTCTTGCCCAAAAATGTGGAGAGGTTAACAATGATCAAGATGAATCAGCACTTCATACCACCAGATTACAAAATACGTGAATGCATGCAGGAAGAAGAGGACACCGACTTGGGTGAAGGAAGTTCTTCTTCACTGTTAGCTGACCTACTCCCGTCTCAATTTACAGAGTTGGAGGACGAGCTCTACTTCCCTGACACCGAGGCCTGAAATTGACTTCCTTTTTTCCCCGTCCTTATTCACTTTTATTCCTGTGCGTCTTTCTTTGTTTTGCAACTTTTACCACAACAAAACTCTAATCACCTAATCACAGCAAATCCATCAGCCGCACTGTCTTCTTCTTCTTATTTCCTTATTGATTTGAAGGTGCTGCTGTCTGCATTCCTGAGGTTCACAAGTTCACAACTCAGTCATGCTCCTCTATCCTCCTCCTCGAGAATCCCCCTATCCATTTCCCTCAAGGCAGATGGCTGGATTACGCAGAATCAAGAAACTTTGGCTTCGTAGACGAGTCCCCTCAAGTGGGACTGGAATTACTGACTACATGCTGATTGCTGACAGTTACTTTGGAAATTGACAGGAGAGGCTGCCCGGTGAGCCTTTAAGAACAAGATGCAGACAAAAAGTGGAACAGGTAATGAATAATGAGAAGATGGCATGGCATGCAGTGGACATCAATGGCTGTCTGGGTCTGATGAAAGCAATTGCTGTTTGTTTGTTGTGCATGAAATGAATCATATGTCTTCTGGTATTATTTAATCTTTTACACACTAAATGTAGCTCAAGTCTACTCTGCTTTTTTTTACCTTGTTTAATTCAAATTGTACTTCAACTGCAGGGGCCACTACGTTGCATTTTCCAATATGCAAAATATACCATGATGATGATAAGTGTTGATGATCAAAGTTAAATAATATATCTTTTTTCTTTACAGTCACTCATCGAGATGGATGGATCATCCTCGTCAGTTCACGGAATAACTATGGCCAATTTGTGAGTGGCAAAAAGGTAAACCAGTCAACAACAACTACTACAGCAGAACTACATGTCTGTCTAGTCGTGGTATGGAGTGGTCGAGCCAGTGTAGTGTTCTTATGCCAGAGTCCAGACAACACTTCATGTAAAATTGTGGCTACGTGGCTTGCTGCATACAATTATATATGCTTTTTCTGTCTGTGTCAAAGAGGTATGCTACATCAGGTTGCTTCACTCAGTGGTTCCTGCCTTGAACGGTTGCATGGCCCTGGCCTGCTGTGTGCTAATTACTATCCTTGAAAAGGAGACTCAGAGTACGCACTTTAGAAATGATGCTTGTATGTCATACTGCAAAAACTACAGTTGATGGACAGAATGCAGAACAATGTCATACATTCACCCCAGTACAGAGATCTGGGCCTAAATCCACTTTGTATGTCATACTGTCGCCTCTGAAACTTAAAGTGTTATTTTTGCACTACACAGCATATCTTATATATTTTTTTCTCCGTGGTATTTTAATATCACTTCCTGTTTTTCCATCACCAGTTACAGGCCGGCTTTTACCCTGTGAGATGGGAAAAACGATTAACTCAGGCTTACCATTAGCGATCCGCAATTCCGCATCCGCCAGGCAGGCAGTGGACAGTGTGTCTGGTCACCAACATTGATCAACGGAGTGTCAGATGGAATGGAGGAGTACTGCGAATAAGAGGAATGGCTGGATGCATGCAGCTTCCCAAATTCAACAGGACCACTACAACCTACAGTTACAGTATCCTCTTCACTTCTCCTTATCTTTTAAATAATGTTATTGCTGTGAACTTTTATGAGTGTGACTCTGTGCATTTGTTTGCTCTCTGCTTCAAATTCATCCCTCCAGCTATTGTTTAGCTTTTTCTTTGCTATTTTTAAAACGAATTTAATGTACTAAGTGTTTATTCTCTCTGAGGGCAGATAGGCAAGTGAAATTGCGTAATTACTGCAGCCCTGTACTGTCACATTGTTTCTTCATAGTTAGTAAGTTGTAGTAAGTACTACTTTTCAGTAACCTAACCATCCATTTAGCAAGCAACTTCGTGCATGCAGTAGTGCATGCACTTCCTTTATGTCCCTTAAAAGATTTATGGATATCTTCGTATCCAAAGATTTTTTTTACTTCATTTGTTGTTTGTCCATGCTGTATTTTTATTTTCCTCTCTCCACAAAACTTTCCCAAAAAACCCCATTCCCATCCACTTTTCAAACCCTAACCCTCTTCCCCCGGGCTGTGTGGTTTTCAATGAGGTGTGACTAAACAACAACAATAATTCCACACACTTGCTGGGGAGGATAAGGTCAAAGCAACAGAAAATACATTTCAAGGATGGTGAAGGATTCGAGGATATGTTCTTACTGTGTACTGTACTATCTATCGTACTGTTCTAATGCTACGCTCGGGCCACTCAATGTTTCATTTCTTTTTTTTGTATGCTGCTACTGCCAGTGTGTAGTGTACCACACAACTACCACCACCACCACAACGATGACATTTCATCTGTCCAGGATTCAACCTTAAACGCCATTTGCCATGCACCCAGCCCTATGCTTAGCCCTATTCTCAAACACGAATCACCGGTAAATAAGCATTTTGGGGGAGGAAGAATAATGGAGTAGGAGGAGAGGAGAGGAGAGACTGACGGTAGTACTAGTAAAGTAGTAGGAAAATTGAATTCACTAACTCTGCCAGTGGCAGTTTTCTAAACATTTGGGCGATTAGACAATTTGAATCAACCAGCCAGTTAAATTTCAGGAAAACAAACGTACAGTTGAGTAAACCCCTCCTGCCTCCCCCACAAAACAGTAAAAACGCGTATGCTATGTTTAAGTTGAAAATAAATAATTATTTACACCCTAACTAAAATAAACTAACCCGCAAGATCTGACCCACCCCCCTCCCTAACCCTAACCAATGTCCATGAAATGTCCAGAAGAAAAGTTCCAAAACCCCAACGCATAATTCCCACCCCCCAAAAGTCTTTAAAAAATGGGCAAGGGACAGTCTCTCCTCCTCTACTGCCGCCGGCGGTGTCCTTTGGCCAGGTGGTCCTGATGTTCCCTGCGGAGGTCCTTGAGCAGGGTTTTCAGTCTCTCCACCTCCTGCTCAAGGTTGGATACCCTGAGGGTCAAGCAGTGCAGACGAGCCTTGCACCTGCTGTGGGGGGCAGCTGATTTTTTTTGCTGCTTGGCGGTGGCGGATGGCTGCAGTACCACGGCTCCATACCCCAGAAGGCTTGCGCTGACTGGATGACCCAGAATGAGCAGAGGAGGATGCAGCTTTCGTGGATGTTGTAGATGTCGACGGAGACTGCGTGTCCTCCTCCTCCTGGGCCACCAGCTGCCGATATTCGGCGACAATTGCCTCCAGCTTCCGTTGCCGTGCCCGTCTAGCTAGCTCCTTCCGTGTTAGTTTTAAAGGAGCATCCATATGAAGAAAGAAAAACATTCTGTAACCAATGCTCTTTAAGATTAACACAAAATAATTGAGCAGAAACTTGTGTCACAGTAGCTCTAGCAAGCACAGTACATAACATTTGTGACCTGTATCTATCTAACCTCCCACTTCATCGGCCTCTGCTCTAACATTAGTGGGAGTTTCAGGAATTCTACTGGCACTATATGGACTCACTACATTAGACTTAGACAGTGCACCAGTCTTCTTCCTCTTCTCTCTTGTTTAGCGAAATTGGTACGTAAACTTGTGGAAGCCGGCATAATGCCAGCGCAGTCAACTTGCACCCGAGAACCATGATACAGGTATCCATCCATTCATAGTAAATGTCAATCATTCTTCTTAATGTCTCAACTGGACAAACCTTACATTGTCTCACGGAAAAACAACCTTTTTATTTTATTTTTTAAACCGCCAGCCATGCATCCATGCTTGACTCACATTTGAACCAAAGGATATATTGCCCACACATACAGTTTCTGTTTCACCCACCCAGGCAGTCCTCTTTCCTGTCTCCTTTCACCCATCCTTGCTTCAGCCTTCAACCGGCCATGCATCATATTCCCAGCCACCTCGGGCAGCATTCAAAAACATGTATCATTCTTTGCCAGTCATTACTTTGAACTCGCTCGTCCTTCCTTACACCCTTCTTTCCCTTTTCGTTCATGCCATCCATCAAGTTCATCTCTGATCTAACTTGGCTTCTTGATAAAACTTTCACAGCTGAGTTGAAGTCAAATTTAGAGGAGGCCATTGGTTACTCGTCAACTGCCGCATCTAATGCTATTGCTAATGAAAAGTCAAGGGTGAATGTCTTCTACCTGGTTGACAAAAACTTAGTTCTAAATTTGTAATTCTTCTTAATAGTAAAGTGTAATTGTACTGTACAACATATACACCCCTGCAGAGAGCCCACTCTGCAGTCTGCAATCTCAATAAGTAACAGAATATAATAGCTTTGCTTACCACTGTCCGCCACTCCGTGACATCCCCCACAGCAGTTCCTGATGGCTCTTGCACCGTATATGTCCCTGGAGTGCCCACCTCCGCGCTGGCCCCGGCACTGGTGCTTGGCTGTGCCGATGTTCCGCCTAGAAAATACATTTAATATTTTTAGATGCCATATAGACCACTCCCTATTTTGTCTAGGAATGAACATTTTTTAGTAGTACTACATAAACAAATTTACTAATTTGTGACTAGTCTAAACTACAAATTTCCCTTTTTTCAGGGAAGGGTGTTTTTTATTTATGTTTATCCATAACATGTGATGCTACACTTTTTGGCACAACTGATGAATGCTTGCTTTTTAACACACACCATTTTTCTCATAACAGACAGAAACTTCCCTTCTAAGGACAAGAGCAAGATCATCATCATATCATGTTGGACGGAGTCGTCAACGATTCATCCCCACCAAGACTTTAAGTTCCAACCAGGTGAGGGCTCTCCCACAATGAATGTGTGAAATCAGCCACTTTTCAGGTTTGAATCCTTCACCGTTTATCTTATATGAAGTTGATTTTAATATATGTATTTACTTTTAATAAAGCTTTAAAACTTGCATAGACTCTGGTTTTTGCTCATGAGTGAGTGAGCGAAAGGGTTTGCAATTTGCAAGCATGAGTCCGTGGCTCTGAGAGGTCAGGACTCTGACTCCGTAGTCTTATGCTCTGGGTTGTATAATCATTGGTGATCACAGCTGCTTTCGGGAGCTAAATAATGACTCTGACACACTAGCTAGTCAGTAAGGAGACTGGGGGTTCAACGTCTGTTATGACTGAGGTATGTGGAAAGTCTAAGTGTGCCTATTATAATTTATAACCAATGCCCTATTTCTTGTCCATAGTTCTGTTTGTGCAGAATAGTCCCTGCAACAGTAGACAAATGGATTGTCCTCTTATCCAATCAAAATGTAAACTAGTATCTTATTCTTGGTGGCCTTTTACATTTTATTTTGTTGGGAATTGTCAAAGCATAAACATTTAGAAGACTTCATTAGACATTATGGACAACCCAGAGGTCTGCACTCAGTGCATAGAGCTATTGCTGAATAGAATAGGAGTTTTGTTTAACACCTTTGGCCAACTGTGCATGCTTATTTAGCCTCACAGACAGACTAATAATAATCCAGTAGTACCACAGGGAGTCATAGTAGGGGCAGGATAATAATTTAGAAACAGTCTACAAGAAGATCAAAAACGATTTAGGAAAAAATAGAATGAGGAACGTTTAGAAAAAAAAGGGGCTGTAAAAGATAGGGAAGTATAATTCTTAATATTAACAGGAAAACTTACTGGGGCCAGCAGAGGAGCCCTCGGCGGACCTATCCTGGCCTTACTGGTGTTGTTCCTGCTCCACCAGCGCTGCTACCTCCTCCTGTGTCCTCTTGCCCCTGGGGGTAGCTGATGTACAACATGAAGGAAAGACACAAACATGGATGATTGTTGTCAACCAAATCAAACATTTCAAAAAACAATAACAAATTATTTCGGGGAATTAGACAACAATTGCACTAAATGTATTGACCTATCTGATGTGGTCTACTAGGATATAGTATTGCTGGATTCGCGGACCGTCTACTTGGAAAGTTATGTAACTTACTAAACCAACTACAAAAAGGTTCTACTAGGACTGGCAGGCAGCATTCTGGAGCACGCGTAGTGACAGACACAGTCCGTCATGATGACCACCACTATCTCTTCTTAGTGGCAGGAGTACAAATGAAGGACTGACTTGAGTCTCTAATGTCTCAGCATTACGCAGTTCTGTAAAGTACACTGATACATAATCATCACCCAGGCAAAATGAGCACAAAATTGAAAATAAGTAAGCATAGTAGCACCGCCACTGAGCAGGTGTAATGATTGAAAGCAGCGCAAGAACACGCAAGCGCCACTAACCTGACTCCAATGCCCAGCAGAGACGAAGGGATGACAGTCCTCGCCACCTCCCTCTGCACAACACCCAAATAAGGAATAGTCACCGCTATCTGAGTGAGCACAGTCGGAGGCCGCAAGGTGAAATGATGGAGGGATGCCGCAAGGTGAAATGATGGAGGGATGTGGGTGTCTCAGACCTCTTCGATTCGAAATATAGCCTCAGCGGATTACTGGTAAGACCTCCCTGGAGGTGGGTGACAAGACATAAAGAATAATGTAATTCCGTACTGCCTAGTATAGTCCCTCTTCCCCTGTGTTCCTGGACTTACCAGTTTCTTGAATGCGGACTCCGTGGATAAAGACTGAACCAATATTGCTGGAAGTAGGTCTGCCCCAATGGTCTCGAAAAGTTACTTCACTTCTCGAACAGGATCCAACAAGGACAATCAGGGAAGTATTGCACTCCACGAATAATGTAGGAGATGAGCAATGGTTTCCATAGAGACCCAAAATACGTCTTTTGGGTATGAATAGCCGTGGATCATCCACAGGCTCAAACGGGTCTGCAGTAATAGGTTTCCAATAGTACAACAAATGAAGATAAGTGCGACCTGCACCGGTATTGACTGCGGCTTTTACCAAACAAAATTGACAAAGTAGCGGAAGAGAGCGAGCCCGCTCTCTTTGGGAACTCCAAACCAAAAGCGGTTGCGTTTTACTTACAGGAACTCCGCGGGTGTATGAACTCTGGCCACGCAGGCGCTTCGTCGTCGCGGCGGGTGTATGATCTCTGGCCACGCTGGCGCTTCGTCGTCGCGACGGGTGTCTGGATTCAGGCAAAGTAGGCTTATCACGGATTCTCCAAGGCAGGATTTCCAAACGATCACACATACCGAGGACAAACCAGGAACAAGATTGACAAGCCCCGTTTTGTTCCAGGGGCGGAGCTTAAGTAAGGTCTTCCCATTGTGCAAATTCCCAACGCCGCTTGGCCTTCTGGGATTGGTAGTTTTTCTGTGGATAACCTGAATATTGATGTCTGCGGCCACCTGTTGCTCTGCTAAGGGAGATCGCTACAGTACCCCCTCTCGAGGATCGCTGTCCCGGTGGTCGTCCTGGCTTACCGGGATAGTGTTCATGAAAAAGGGCAACCAACTCAGGACAATGCAAGTGTTCAACAGGTTCCCATGTGCGGTCTTCGGGGCCGTAGCCTTTCCACTCAACTAAATACTGGACCCGACCCCGGACTGTACGAGCATCCAAGATGGACCCTACTTCATACTCCTCCTCCCCTTCCACTTCCACAGGGCCAGGGCGCACTGGCAACCGGAGACCAGGTAGGCAGGGTCGTAGGAGCGATACATGAAAACCCGGATGGATGGACCAAGATACGGGCAAAGAGAGTTTCATGGCCACAGTATTTATCACTTCGCAGATACCATAAGGACCTATATATTTAGGTTTCAGTCTGTTCACTCCTTTCAAGTGCAAATTGCGTGTGGACAGCCAGACTTTATCGCCTACCTTATATTCGGGCTCCTGGGACCTTCTTTTGTCAGCGAATGTTTTCTGGGCGTCTTGAGCCTTTTTCAAATTGTTCCGAGCCTCAATCAGGATCGCCCGGAGATGAGCGTGGTGTTCATGGATGGCAGGAACTAGGGAGTGACCAGGCCACTCAAAGGGAAGCATGTTTGGGTGGAATCCGTACAAACAGAAGAAAGGAGAACATCCCAGGGTGGTGTGCACAGCGTTATTGTACGCAAATTCTGCCAACCACAAAAGGGTGGTCCAGTCGGTGGCATTTTGTAAGGTGAAACAGCGAAGATATTGTTCTAGGGTTTGGTTCAACCGTTCTGTCTTACCATCCGTTTGCGGATGATAGCTGGACGATAGGCGAGCGTCGATCTGTAAGATGTTACATAGAGCCTTCCAGAATCGAGAGGTGAATTGCGTACCCCGATCTGTTATCACCACACTTGGTATCCCATGCAGACGCACAATATTTTGTAGGCATACTTTCGCAAATTCTCCAGAGGTAGGCAACCCCGGTAGAGATATAAAGTGTCCCATCTTTGTGAGATGATCTACCACCACCAATATGACTGTTTGTTTCTCACAGGGAGGCATTTCCACTATAAAATCCATAGATAAGGTATGCCAGGGTTTAGGCGGAATAGGCAAAGGGTGTAACAATCCCGCTGGTTTAGCGTGACAAGATTTACCTTGTGCACAAACCGCACAGTTTTTTACGTAGTCTTTCACATCAATCCGGATATTGGGCCACCAAAAGGACCGTTCCACAGTAGCGATTGTTTTATATATACCCATGTGTCCTCCCAGTACTGAGTCATGGGCCCATTCCAACACTTTGTTTTGCAACTCGATTCGAGGAATGTATAAAGCATGTTTATGATATGCTAATTGGTCCTTCTCACAGCGATGATCTGGTTCTTCAAGGACCCATGCGGGTATATCAAAGTCAGTGAGGGCGACTTTGACGTCCTCAAGAAAGTCGTCGGAGACGATTAATGCAATAGAGGCCTCGGAGTCCTCGATGCCCTGAAGTATAGAAGGGGTTTCCACAGGTTCCAATGAGTCATCCTCCCCTAACCGAGAGAGAGCATCTGCCTTACCATTCCGAGTTCCAGGTCGATATTTGATAACAAAGTCGAAATCAGAAAAGAAAAGGGTCCACCTCAACTGACGAGGCGTCAATGCCTTCGCTGTTTTCAAAAATAGGAGATTGCGATGATCCGTAATGATCTCCACAGTATGCAAGGCCCCAAGGAGGTAATGTCTCCACTCCTCACATGCTCTTTTAATGGCCAGGAGCTCCTTGTCCGTAATGGGGTAGTTAATTTCACAAGGAGTGAGCTTTTTCGAATAAAACGCCACTGGATGGAGCTGTCCGGTGGTAGGGTGACGTTGTGACAGTATCCCTCCAAGAGCATATTGGGAGGCATCCGTTTCGAGAATGAAAGGCAGCTGTGGGTCTGGATGCCGAAGAATAGGGGCTTGAGTGAACCTCTCCTTGAGGGTTTGAAAAGCCGTTTCCGCTTCTGCCCCCCATTTGAACAAAACCTTTTTTCTCAAAAGGGACGTGATGTGATGTATTATCTTGGAAAAACCCTGAACAAAGCGCCAATAATAATTGGCAAAGCCAAGAAAGCTCTGAACGTATTTGACAGTTTGCGGTGTTTTCCAAGTAAGAATGGCCTCGATCTTTTTCATGTCCATCCTAAATCCTTGTGCATCAATCACATATCCCAGAAACGCCACCTGTTGGACGTGGAAAAGGCATTTTTCAAGTTTGGCATACAAAGAGTTTCGTTGAAGCCTCTCCAATACTTCCTTTACATGTGTGATGTGTTCAGGGAGAGTGGCAGAATAAACCAGAATGTCATCGATGTAAACGATACAAAAAGACTCCAAACACCCCCGCAATACCTCATCCATGAAGAACTGGAAGGCGGCTGGGGCCTTACATAGGCCAAACGGCATTACTCGGTATTCGTAGAGGCCAAATTTGGTTCTGAAGGCCGTTTTCCACTCATCCCCGGTTTTTACTCTCACAAGATGGTATGCCCCTCGAAGGTCGAGCTTGGTGAAGTACTGTGCCCCTTTGAGTTGGTCCATTAAAACGGGAATCAAGGGCAAAGGATAACGGTTTTTAATCGTCACCCTATTGATGGCTCTGTAGTCTATACATGGTTGCAACTCTTCACAATCCTTCTTGGGGATGAAAAACATAGGTGAGGACACAGGGGAAGTGGAGTGTCTGATAAACCCGGTGGCCAAGTTGTCGTCGATATAGGTCTTTAGATACTGTGTCTCCTTTTCGGTCAAGGCATATACTCTGCTACAGGGGAGATCCGCACCAGGAACAAGGTCCACACGGCAGTCATATGCCCTATGTGGAGGCAGATGAGTAGCCTTTTTTTTATCAAACAAAGAAGCGAATTCTTGATACTCAGCCGGCAGGACCGTGGCACAGCAGAATCTGTCGACTGAGCATGCCCCTGCTAAATAAGAGGCAGGCGAGGGTTCAGTGGAACTGTGGAGATTCTCCTCGGTCTGACAATGTTCATGGCAATATTTGGATGTCATCTTTACCGTGCGAGTTGACCAGCATACTGAGGGATCATGTAAAGTAAGCCAGGGCATACCTAGGATGAGCCGGAATTGCGGGGCGTCTATGAGGTCGAATTGGATATATTCAAAGTGATTCGTGCCGTATCTCATTAACAATGCAAGGGTGTGCTGAACCACAGGCCCTGATGACAAGACTGTGCCATCCACTGCCTTGACAGTCTCGGGCTTTATTTTCTTCTTGCAGGGGATACCCATTTTAAAGGCATAAGCTTGATCAATATAGTTCCCTGTGGCCCCCGAATCCAACAGGGCGTCATCCTGGAAGGGTTGCTGATCCATCACCTGTAGAGACACGTTGATATTCATGTGTGCAACTGCAGGGTGAAGGGTGTTAGCTATGTAAGGGGAGACGGGAATGGACGGGAGTCTTGAATCAGAGGTCTCTTTCGGATCCAAGACCTTCAGTTTTCCGACGGCTCCTCCATCCTCATGGTAGCCTGTGCCCTGGGAAAGGTTTTCTTCCCTAATGTAGAAGCCCGAGCTCTACATTCATTAATGAAAATACCGCTTTTACCACAGTACATGCATAATTTGAGTCTTCGTCTCCGGTCCCTTTCTTCCTTGGTAAGAGGGCCCCGGATTCCTCCAATTTGCATGGGTTCTGGCCCGTCTTGGGGTTTGGCCTTCTCCTCACCCGTTTGTCGGGGTCTAACCAGAGGATAGGAGTACCTAGCTTCCCCTTTGCTCCGATCCCCTCTCCGTTCCAACAACCTGTGGTCCAGTTGTACTGTCAGATCGATTAGTTCTTCACAGGTAGAAGGCAATTGTACCACCTGTGCTAATACGTCCTTCAATTCACCCCGAAGGCCTTGATAGAACAGAGAGATCCGTTTCTGAGCCGGCCAGTCAGTTTCCACAATGAGACGATTGAAGGTGGTAATATATGATAACAGATCCTGTGATCCTTGGCGCAATGTCATCAACTCCCGGTCTAAGGATAACATGTGGGACTTTCTGTCAAACAGTTTTCGCAACTCAAGACAAAAATCAGCGAAATGGTGAAGTACAGGATCATTCCGTTCCAACAAAGGAATGGTCCAACTGGATGCGTTTCCTCCCATATAGGACATTACGAAGGCTGTCTTGGATGATTCATCCTGAAAGATTTGAGGCTTACAAAGGAAGTGAAGGCGACATTGGTTCAGGAATGTTTCAAACTTTCTAGGGTCTCCGTAAAACCTTTCGGGAGGAGCTAGCGGTATGCCATGGGTTTGCAGTATGTGTACAGTGGGAGTCGCGTCCGTTGACGTGGAAGGGGCTGCAAATGATCCTCCAGGTTGGAAGGAAGGAGGCGGGGGCAAAGTAGCAGGCCGAATCAAAGGTTTGGCACTCGGCTCCTTATGGGCAAGATCGGACATCTCTCGGCGCAAGTCCGACACATCCTTGTATAGGGCTTGATTCTCGGCACGAGATGGTTGGACATCGGTTTGTAATTCAGTGAAACTTTCCAACAAGGAAGTGAGAACGGCATTGGTATCCATCGTCCGGGCTGGGTAATGTTCTTGGGCTTGTCAATCTGTAATGATTGAAAGCAGCGCAAGAACACGCAAGCGCCACTAACCTGACTCCAATGCCCAGCAGAGACGAAGGGATGACAGTCCTCGCCACCTCCCTCTGCACAACACCCAAATAAGGAATAGTCACCGCTATCTGAGTGAGCACAGTCGGAGGCCGCAAGGTGAAATGATGGAGGGATGCCGCAAGGTGAAATGATGGAGGGATGTGGGTGTCTCAGACCTCTTCGATTCGGAATATAGGCTCAGCGGATTACTGGTAAGACCTCCCTGGAGGTGGGTGACAAGACATAAAGAATAATGTAATTCCGTACTGCCTAGTATAGTCCCTCTTCCCCTGTGTTCCGGGACTTACCAGTTTCTTGAATGCGGACTCCGTGGATAAAGACTGAACCAATATTGCTGGAAGTAGGTCTGCCCCAATGGTCTCGAAAAGTTACTTCACTTCTCGAACAGGATCCAACAAGGACAATCAGGGAAGTATTGCACTCCACGAATAATGTAGGAGATGAGCAATGGTTTCCATAGAGACCCAAAATACGTCTTTTGGGTATGAATAGCCGTGGATCATACACAGGATCAAACGGGTCTGCAGTAATAGGTTTCCAATAGTACAACAAATGAAGATAAGTGCGACCTGCACCAGTATTGACTGCGGCTTTTACCAAACAAAATTGACAAAGTAGCGGAAGAGAGCGAGCCCGCTCTCTTCGGGAACTCCAAACCAAAAGCGGTTGCGTTTTACTTACAGGAACTCTGCGGGTGTATGACTCTGGCCACGCAGGCGCTTCGTCGTCGCGGCGGTTGTAGGGACTTAGACCCCACAGGCACTTTACTCACAGGAACTCCGCGGGTGTATGAACTCTGGCCACGCAGGCGCTTCGTCGTCGCGGCGGGTGTATGATCTCTGGCCACGCAGGCGCTTCGTCGTCGCGGCGGGTGTCTGGATTCAGGCAAAGTAGGCTTATCACGGATTCTCCAAGGCAGGACTTCCAAACGATCACACATACCGAGGACAAACCAGGAACAAGATTGACAAGCCCCGTTTTGTTCCAGGGGCGGAGCTTAAGTAAGGTCTTCCCATTGTGCCAATTCCCAACGCCGCTTGGCCTTCTGGGACTGGTAGTTTTTCCGTGGATAACCTGAATATTAATGTCTGCGGCCACCTGTTGCTCTGCTAAGGGTGATCGCTACAGCAGGCGAGCACCTGCAATCACAGAAGATTTTGAAACATAATTTACCTGCAATGTAATTGACAGCTTTCTTGCTCTTCGGAAAAAACAAACATTTGTGATATGATAACATAGAGCAGGAGAAAACAGAATAGTGATTAAATAGCTACTACTACTCACCAAGCTCAGCCTAGCAGGTCGAGCAGATCGTGTTCCCGGTCCAGGACGTCGGACCACCGGTGCGTCGCCTGTTTGTAGGTGCGCCGGACCCCAGACTCCCGATATATGGCCCGGCACACCTTCCCCCATAGCTTGCGATGCTCCCGAGCCCGTACCCGGTACTGGGCCTGCCGCCTGCCGCAACGGTCTTGGGGAGGTGGCGCTGAACAAAGAAAACCAGTGCGGCCACCTCCACTGCGCTGAAAATCTCCTGGGCTATTACTGCCTTCCCCCCTTAAGCGCCCGCATGGGAGGGTAGGGGGGTGCAGGACCCTTCCCCTTCTGGTTCCCTCCGGCTCCCTTTGCCATGGTCCTGGACAGGAAAGTTAAATAAAAAATAGGAAAGAATAGGGAAAAAGTTAATAAAATAAAAGAGGTAAAAAAAGTTGTTTTTAAAGTAACGGAAAGTTGAAAAAAAATACAAAATATAGATGTAGAAAAATAGAGGGATAGATAATGAGTAAAAAAGATCAAAAAAAAGTTCAAAGAAAAAAAGGATTGCAAAGATTAGGTGAGGATTGAAAAAGCATGCCCAGAACCATAGCAATGAATGAAAAACAAGATTGCCGCGCCCATTGCAACCACTTGGGTAAGTTTGCGTGATATTTCCCCAGCGAGCATGCAAAAACGCACGCAAACACGTAATTGAGCCCCACACATAGGAAATGCCCAACGCGAGCATGCAACGAGAGCCCGGAAACGGAAATACGGAACGCGAATACTGAAAACAAGATGACCGTGCCAATGTACGACCTCATGGGTAACTTCCCGGTCCACGCGCTGAAAAGAACCCTGCAAACACTCAAAGCGCCCGGCGAACACGCAAAAAAAAATATTTCGCAAATTCGCACAATTTCGCGGATTTTGCGGACCGCGGATTCGCTTTCGGGCAAATTCCTGTACCATAAATTTGCAAATTTTGTCTATACGAGGCACCTCCGCCAGCCTCAGGACGAGGAGGCGGTGAAGGCTGCTCTGCCGCTGCCTTCGGTAGGGTCTTTAGGAAGTCCTGAGCTAGCTGCGGAGAGTTGAAGAAATGCTGCTCACTCTGATAGGTTACTTTTTAAGTTTTGCGGGGAAGAGCATTGCATAAGGGATGTTAAGTTACTGTAGTTTTTTCTTCACCAAGATCCTCGTTTTTGGCCTCAATCACACGTAGCACCCTCTCTATTTCCAGTGTGCGAGTCGTAGTCGTGGTAGATGCGTCTTCCAGATCCGAAATCCGCTGTTCCGTCTCCCCCAGTCGCTCCTCATGTTTGTCTACTTTATGCGACACTCCATCCAGCCGCGCAGACATGGAGTCCATTTTGGATTCTATGGAGGTCAAACTGGACTGCATGGCCAGGAGAAGCTCCTTCAGGTCGACCGTTGAGGGCGCCTGGGCCTCCCCCTGCTCCTCTTCAGGGTCCGCAATCGAGTGCATGCCTTTTCGCGCTTCGAAGTTTAGTTTTTGCTGGCGGCTGTTGAGTTTCCCTATGGTGTCAAGTTACGGAGTGTGGCCCGCAGCGGCTGTCTTCCTCCCCGGTCAGATAGTAAAGATGAAGGCCACCTTCTAAGTCTCTCACCTACAAACACAATGCCACACAGCAGGAGGCACTCAGGGGGGAGAGAGCCATACTCCAATTCTTCTCACACCAGGGATGGGGCAAGCACGGGAGTTGTCCAAAGTGCTATTGCAAGAAGGCCCTCTTCAAAGTTGGATGCCGCCTCTTCAGTGCTGCCCAGGTACCCAACAGGGCCCCAGCCCCAGCGGTCAGTAGTTGCTCCAGCTACACTGCAATGCCCTCTGCTGGGCATGTGATATCGCCTCCCCAGGATCTTCAGTCTGCTGTGCCCTTCTATGTTTGGTGCAGGCACACTGCCTTTTACTCAACACTCCAAGGGTTGGCCCCATACAGTCTGCAGACCCTCCACAATATCCTTTCAGCCCGGGACTCGAACTGGCAATAAAGATGTTGATATAAGCGCTGCATTGTCTATATCAATCTCGGTGGCAGGCCCAGCAGCCCCTTGCAGGTCCCACTCACCACCTTCTCTCCCTCTGGGTGCCTCCTCCAGGGACGGGGCCAGCTCGACTTCTCGCGGCGTCCCGCAGCCTCGCCGCTTCCCGCAATTCTTCACACCCAGCTCTGCCTTGATGTCTCACACCGGTGCGCAGGTTCCCGCTGTGCCGGCCGGGCAGGGGGGCTCGAAACAGGCAGGCTGCCTGATGTCCTCCGCACTCGCAGGGGTACACACGCCCTCAACGGGCACTGGAGTCACTCAGCCCCAAGAGGATCGGTTGACCAAGGGGGGGGGCAGCAAGGACCAGGCCTCTTCCCAGGGCGGCAACCTCGCCACTCCTATGATCCTCAGCGGAGTTACGGCGGGCCGAGCGCAGGCTCCCTGGTCCAAAGCGATTCAAGGCGATGTCCCCAGCAATGCAGGTGGAATTCCCCAGTTGGCTGGAGGGATGGGGGGGGGTCAGGTATGCCCAGCAGGGATCCTGCACATCGTTGGTCTCTACAGCTCCCAAGGCCCCAAGAGAGGGGCTTGCAGCGGGTCTTCACGTGAGTGGTGGCAGAGCCGCCGCATCGTTCTCTCCCCCTCCGCAGTTGTTACAGGCAAGCTCCGAGCCCAGATCTGCTAGTCAGCAAAGTGTAGATCAGGGGGCCGCTGCGCATTCCTCTCCTCCACGAGGCAGCAGTGCGGTCTTAACCGGGGCCTTCTACACAGCGTCGGCAGATCACCCTGAGATTATCACGGGCAGGTGTCCCCCGCATATTATGGGCAAGAGTCGGTCGCTTTCCCCGCCACACATTATTTCCAGCGCTTCCTCCACAGTGTATTAGCACGGCACACGCCCCACCTCCGCTAGCAGTCAGATTTGGCTGCCGCCATCTTGCAGGTCGCAGCTCCTGAGTCAGGTGGCGGGTCTCTGAGTTCCAGTGGCCAATACACCGCCGCTTTCAGTCTCAGCACAGTGCCCGGCTGTCTACACAGCCATATCCGTGCTCCACAGCTGTTTTCCCAGAGAGATGACCAGGATATCAGGCAGATAACAGCCCGAACAGCAAGAGCCTCACGTAAGTGCAGCCATCTTGCTTGGTGCCCTCTAGTGCACCCCAGAATCCAAAATAGTTATTCATGAATCTAATTAAGCAAAGATAGACTTCAAAAACAGTTCCTTGAAGTTGCTAGCTCTGTCCAGGGCAATCGCTGCATTGTGAACAAACAAATACAGCAGTTCTGGCATAGAGCTGCATCGCGGGCCAGCTATGGTTTTGTGAAGACCCACAACCAGTCCCTTTAGAAATGTAGGGCATTGGAGACTTTGCAGTGAGCTCTGAAGAGCTGGCATTGGCAGGTGTCGGTTCAGGAGGTCGGCGCTGGAGTCCTCAGACCCTTGAAGTCACGCACGTTGCAGAACAAATTCTCTGCGGTTGAAGGCGGGAGCATTGGTGAGCATCAGGCTCTTATGCGTAGTGCAGTGGTGCATCATGTGGTGCCCTCAGGTTGCAGCGCAGGCAGCGGCTCAGTGACAGCACCCAGTGACATCGGTGAGATGAGGCCTGCTGTGCAAAGTGGGGCGATGCTCGTCGTGGTGCAGGCAATAGTGTTGTTGTAGTTGCAGCGCTGTTGTTGGCTGACAAATTGGAGTTGATGGCACCAGCAGGCTGAGGCTGCAGTGTTTAATGGGGCAGTGCATTGTGTAACTAATGAGCGGTGCCCTCAAAACCACGGTGTAGGCAGTAGCATCAAGGTCAGCTTGTAGCGGCAGCATTGGTGAGACCAGAGCTGCGGTGTGAAGCAGGACAGGTGCTCAATGTTCTCCCCAAGTGGTGTCCACAGGCCACAGTGCAGGTAGTGGCGTCAGTGACAGCATTGCAGTGTCGTCGGGGATACCAGGGTAGTGGTGTGAAGAGAGGCGATGCAGAGTGTAGTACCCATAGGTCACAGTGCAAGCAGCAGCTTGGAGGCGGGGTTGAACAGCGTCATCGGTGAGATCAGGTTACGGTGCAAGATGCTGCAGTGCCCTCTGTGGTGCCTTCAGGTCACAGATCCGGCAGAGGCATTGGGTAGTAGATTAACTTAAAGTATTTATTGCTCCTGAGACTTCTTGAACAGGGGGTAAGTTCTACCTCTAGCCCGTGGAGACACTCAGAAAAAAGATTGCTGAAAGTTAAGTCCATTACAAAAGTAGGGTCAACCCAAAAACCGTCACTGGGACCTGCGTATAAAGTTTTGTAGTAGAAAGGGTCCCAGAACAGAAGGACAGATAAAACAATTCAAAAGAAATTGAAAAATAACTGTTGAGTAAGGAGTACCATGTTATTTATTCACAGAGTATTCAACCACATCTTTGGTATACATTGCATGAGAAATATCCATTGATATGCATTAGTGCCCAAAAAGAGGGGAGGGGTGAGAAGGAGGGGGTGATGTGGTAGGAAGTGGTGTATGGTAGGGAACTTGGTGCAGGTCAGAAATACATTTTTTACAAACAAACAAAGTTCTTGGCTTCCCACGGGAGCCAAACATGAGTATCACAAATGCTCATATAGTTTTTCAAGCAACCAGGCTTCCGACGTAAGCTGTGTAATTCTTGCTGGGGGTAGAAGCTGGTACGGGGGGTAGATGTCTACGTTTCGACCCTGACTGGTGTAGGGTAATTGTTCACTTATGAACGGGTCTTCTTCAGGACGGGAAAGGAGGGGTGGGCAGAGTTCCTAAAGGGTGGCATAAATTAAGAGTTAGTAAGGGTCCTTATGGGATCACAGGAATAAGATACACAGAGGATCATTACATGGTGGCCAAATTATGCTGGACACCAACCATGTTGGTTGAGGACTGAATACAGGAACCCTAGATGCTAACACAATGTTAAAAAATAATAAATAAACCATTGAGCCTCAGACAGACGTTCATGAATACAGTGGACCCCCATAGTGGGCTGTAGATTAGGGTACACAGACAAAATATCGAGTTTTAAATATCGATATACCAAAATATCGAAGTTTAAATATCGATATACAAAAATATCGAAGGTAAGTAATATCGACAGTCTAAATATCGATATTGGTATGATATCAGTAATATCGAAGTTGTAAATATCGATGTTAACAATATCGAAATTAATAACTTTGATGTTACTAATATCAATTTTTAAATAAATTTAGTGTATATTATATTGTATTTATTATGTTTTATTATTTATTTTTAATGTAATTTAATTAAATATTGACTTTTACTACTGTAGCGGGTTGTGGGTTTATAGGGGAATAGGGTGGGAAGTAATTTAATTATGTTAAATTAATTATTAATTAGTAGGAATTATTAATTAATTGAGAATTAATTTTTAATTATTTTTAATTAATTGATTAATTGATAAATATGTTCTGTAGCGGGTTATGGGTTTATAGGGGAATAGGGTGGGAAGTAATTTAATTATAATTAATTAATTGATATATGTTTGTACATATTTTAATTAATAATTAATTGGTAATTAATTTCTATTAATTAGTTAATTAATTATTATAATTTTTTACATATTTATAATTATTAATTAGTTGGTAATTAATTATTATTAATTATTTTATTACATTAATTATAGTAATTTTTTTATATATAATTTATTGTTATTCTTAATTAATTAATTGGGCAAAATAATATTAATTATTAAATTAAATTAATTACAGCAAATGTGCTAATATATTTACTTTATTGTTATTGTTAATTAATAATTAATTGGTAATTAAATAATATTAATTAATTTTGGGTACAGGGGTATTTTTAGGGTTCAGGGTCAGTTTTCAGTTCATGGGTACAGGGGTATTTTTAGGGTTCAGGGTCAGTTTTCAGTTCATGGGTAAAGGGGTATTTTTAGGGTTCAGGGTCAGTTTTCATTTTTTGGGTAAAGGGGTATTTTTAGTGTTCAGGGTCAGTTTTGAGTTCATGGGTAAAGGGGTATTTTTAGGGTTCAGGGTCAGTTTTCAGTTTTTGGGTAAAGGGGTATTTTTAGGGTTTAGGGTCAGTTTTCAGTTTTTGGGTAAAGGGGTATTTTTAGGGTTCAGGGTCAGTTTTCAGTTTTTAGGTAAAGGGGTATTTTTAGGGTTTAGGGTCAGTTTTCAGTTTTTGGGTAAAGGGGTATTTTATAGGGTTCTGGGTCAGTTTTCAGTTTTTGGGTAAAGGGGTATTTTTAGGGTTTAGGGTCAGTTTTGGGTTTTTGGGGTACAGGGATATTTTTAGGGTTCAGGGTTAGTTTTGGGTTTTTGGGTAAAGGGGTATTTTTAGGGTTCAGGGTCAGTTTTGGGTTTTTGGGGTACAGTCGTACAGGGTAAAAATAAAATAAATTTAAATTAAATCAATTAAATGAAATTAAAAAATATAAAATTACATTAAATTATAAAGTTTTTAATTTATTTTAAATGTATATGTATTAGTTTTAATTTTTTAATTATGTTTTAATATTTTTATTTAATATTTGTAACATTATATGTATTTTATAATTATTTTTACATTATTATTAATACATTTAAAAAAACGATATTTTTAATTTCGATATTTTTGTACTACAATATTAATTTTTCGATATTTTTGTACTTACCTTGTTAGGGATAGGATTCCTATATTTTTGACTTCGATATTTTTGTTCCGATATTTTTGTATTTCGATATTTTTGATTTCGATATTTTGTCAGACATTCGTAGATTAGACACGGAAGCACTTACTATATGCATAAGGTAATCAGGCCGATAAAATCCATGTGTGGCAAACCCGTGCTACAGGCATAACTGTTAACATTAGATGCGAGCACGCAATACTTGTAAAAAGAACTTGAGGAATCAAGGTCAGGCAGTAAGGGGACTGTTAGGAACTCGTAGCAAAACCTGGTTAGCATTAAATACGAGCACTTACTGCTTGACAAAGGAACTGAATACAGGAACACTAGATGCGAACACAATGTTAAAAAATAATAAATAAAACATTGAGCCTCAGACAGACGTTCATGAATACAGTGGACCCCCATAGTGGGCTGTAGATTAGACATGAAAGCACTTACTATATGCATAAGGTAATCAGGCCGATGAAATCCATGTGTGGCAAAACCGTGCTACAAGCATTCCTGTTAACATTAAATGCAAGCACGCGCTGCTTGTAAAGGAACTTCAGAAATCAAGGTCAGGCCATAAAGGGACTGTTAGGAACTAGGAGCAAAACTTGGTTGACATTAAATACGAGCATTTACTGCTTGACAAATGAACTTCAAAAAACAAGGTCCGGCAATCGGGAGACATTTGTCGAAGGGCGCAGTCCTCTAATGGGGTAGAAAAACCTCGTATTACTAGTACCATCAGGCGAGGCTGGGGATTAGCAACTTCGATCTAAAAATTACATATATACAATATATAACATAACAAGTACCTTCAAATAACTCAGGCCGGAACTCCACCTCACGGTGGGCCTCGAATGATTGTAAAGGTTTGTTGCTGTCGGTAGCTGGAGAAATAAATAAATAAAGCGGTGGAACCGTGTTAGGAAGGAAACAATGGGCGAGGGGGCTGGGTTGGGGGGTTGGGGGTTTGGCGGCCCGTGGTTACCTGGCAACACGGCTGATTTAATCAGGAGAAAAACGGATGACGGATTGTAAGCTCAAGTCGATATGTGGCAGCCAAAGGGTAGCGATTGACAGGGAGTTAAGGAGCGTGTGACGTCATTTTTGAAACGGTAGAAAGACTAAGGCTCATAGTAACCATGGTAACTGATCGTGTTTTTTGGATTCAATATACATAAAATAACAGCCCAGTCAGAATTCAATAAATGGTAAGGACAAACAAAGAAATGAAATATAATGTGCATACCAGCCAACCATGGTGGTTATAGGCGCATGTATAAACAAGTTGAATCATGTATAATAGGTTACATAGTAGCGCAACGCAGATGGCCAGTCATAGCAGTGTGGCACATGGTAGCAGCAGTCAAAGGACCAACATTGAATTGGAGTAAAATGGTTTTGGCTCAGAGTGCGAACCTGCCACGCAGGGCGGTACAGTGGCTGAGAGGTCAACCCACACGAATTCGCACAAAAGGCATGTAAAATGTATATATAAATATATGTCTCAAAAAAGCGCGAATCTACTGCACAGGGTGGTAAAGGCGCTGGGGAGTCAGACACATGTATGCAAACATAATTAACCATTTAAACCGTGCGCATACCTGCCACGCAGGGTGGTAAAAACGCTCTGGTGTAATTCCACAATTAGAGATTAAAGAAAAGAAGGTCACGGCCAAACCCTAACTTGTGTACCGTTCAAAACATTAAGGTAAAGACATGTAGGTGCCTGACTATGTCAAAGCGAGAGAACAGTAGATTATAATGTTGCAAGTTGTGCATAGCTACTGTCTGATTCATTTAGCCCACTGTGTACGGAGTCAAAAGTAGTTATCCACTTGAGTTCTCGAATATTGAGTAATGGGCCAATGTTGCCTCCCCTCGGGCCAAGGACACTCGTTCCAGGACAATCATTTAAAACACTCCAGGGAGTGTCCGGCTTGCACGAAATGTTCCACCAGTGGTGCGCCAACTACTTTGCAACTAATCCGACTGCAGTGTTGTAAAATCCTCATTTTTATCTTCTGTCGAGTTTGTCCGACGCAGATTAAGTCAAATGGGCAAATAATGCAGTATATGACATCAGATGTATTGCAGTTCATATGCCATTTGAGAGGGACTTTGTGCTGTTTGAATTGTAATTCTTTGGTCTGAATGCTGCTGGCGCAGGCCTTTTCAATTACCACACTTCTGATGACCGAGGACAGGAGGAAAGTTCCAAAGTGATAATATTGTAGTCGCTGCTGGTGGATCCAAAAATTATCGAACCACGTGGTCACAGATATTCTTGGCCTTCCTGAAGGAATGAATGGGCGACATGACACTACCCAGATCATCAGATATCAAGTCCAATGTTTGTTTATCGTTTTTTTGATGTCATTGCTCTTGGTTGGATAAGTCATTACACAAATCAGACGCTGCTCCTCAGGGTTCACATGTTCCTTGGGTTGCAGAAGAGATTCACGAGGGCTGAACCACGCCCGCTTCCTCGCTCTTTTGACCAGTCTTTTTGGATATCCCCGCTGGATGAGACGTTCCATTAAATTCTCTCACTCATTCATATAGTCTTCCTGATGGGAGCAGTTGCGTCGAATGCGTGAAAAATGCCCAGAGAAGCCAGTATTAGTTCATAACATTACCCCAGACCAGTGGAAGGACCATTTCGAGGGTGTGTACAATTATGGTCATAGCGAGGAACCCATCATGGATGACAATTCTCCCTCTGGCACCAGAGCTATCTCTTTTAGTTTTGATGAGGTAAGATTGGCCATTGAGGGATTGTCACAGAATAAGGCCCCTGGTCCAGATGGGATCCCCCGGACCTTTTTCGTGACAACATAGAGGTCTGGGCTACTGTTACTAGGGTACTAAAGACTGCTGTGAGGACAATAATGGCCCCTTTGTGGTCTACGGCCACTATTGTACCGATTTTCAAGAAGGGGGACAGGGACAATCCTCACTGCTACCGCCCTATATCGCTCATTGACCGATTACTGATGGAGCAAGGTTGTGCATGTAAAGCGACTTGCTTGTATTCAACCCTCTCTAATGACTTCTAATGTACTAACTAACATGTGTGTCTTATTAATATTGCATTACACAACATATTAGATATCTAGAGGAAGCTTGTCTATGTGCTTTTACTAACCATAATCCGCTTGCACTAAGATGGCAGCTGCTACGCGGGATGTCTTACTGCGCATGCGTCTGTCTCACTCACTTGACATGACGTATTATTCTGCTTGGAGGGAAACTTTTGCTTCTGCGCACTAGAACTAAGATGGCTGCTATGTGTTATTAATGTGCAAGAAGCTTGCATAGCTGCTTTTGCTAAGCTGTTCATTCTGCCTAATTTCTAGTGCAATAGTTAAAATAAAATAATGGGAATAGAGTAGTGATAGGTGGTATACTGAACATTAATTTATTCTTTGTTCTAAAATTGTTTGTCTTTTATTTTTTACATGTAACATTTCGGGCCTGATGAAACCCCACTGCACCCATTTTGAACATGCACACAAGACTCCAAAAGCTCAAGAGTCATTGGCATTGAATGAGAGCCAAGCCAAACTTGCGAGAAGATGTGCCTGGGAGAGTGAACTTTCAACCCCAGGAGAGGAAGATGGACTGTACAATACTGAACGCTATTGTTACTGATTGATACATTCATTACTGGGGGAAATAAAAGTGCATTGGAAAATAAAGTTAAAGGCCGGGAACGTTAATGTTAATATCATCTAGAAAAGTTTCATTTTGGTATGGTGTGATGGCCTCTCCTCTCTTCTTGTCCAATCAAAATTGGGGATCCTTACACTTGCAACATTGGGGGTGGTACACTGACCTGGAAAATAGTATAACTAGGCTAGGCTTAGTTAGCTAATTTGTCCGACTTGTCCGAATAGCTGACCTGTCACTGACCCAACGCACTCAATAGGTGATCAAGAGCAGAGGTGCTTGCGGAGCACTCTGTCAAAAGATTCGACAACCCAATTGGGGTTCGGGAACAAGGGTGCTGGCGGAGCCCTCTGACGGAAGATTCGATAACCCAATCAGGGTTAGGCTGTTAGCTGCAGAGAGGGTTGTGGCGCTGGTGTAGCAAGTTGTTTGGACCAACTGTGGGCACAACCCGAACCAAGAATATTATTGTTGAATATTGTGGTGTTTTTCTATTCAATTCAAAGACTTGCTGCAGGATTTTGTGAAGATTTATCACTTGACTGAACTGTAAGATAGATATGTCTAAATTTAGGGATACCAGAGAAGAGATGGCTTCATGTTTGTTTGGTACTAGTCAAGTTGTAAGTTCTAATGTGACTAGGGAACCAGCTATGGAGGGACTACTTGCTAAGTTTCTAAAACTGGAAAGGCTTAAGAAATTAGAAATGTCCCGGTGGTGGGATGGTATAACACTGCAAAAATACCTAGACAACAAGAAAATCCCAAGTGGCCTACGCATTTGATCTTCCCAACGTTTGAGGACTTGGATGAAGAGGCCCTCAAGGACTGGGAAGAGAACTTGAAACAGGCATCCCACACAATGATGCAGATCCTAATTCGCCACTCTGATAAAAAGGTCGCTAGTCTGAAACAAGAGATTGTGGACCTAGAACGTGAGATTGATGAGTCAAGCCTCAAGGATATAGTGAAGAAAAATTACGAAATCTTTATTGGCATAATAGGTAATTATCAGATTTACCTGAGGGATAAAAAACTCAGAAAAATAAAACGTGACGATAATGACTATAAAACAGGACGCATCTACACCTTCGCCCACAAATTTGACAACATAAAACCAGGGGGAGAAGGTAAGACAGCTAGAGAAGAATCTATTAGTGCTAGTACTAGTTCAGCCTCCTCTCTCAACAGCTCACCCTCAAAGGTTGGTGGGGCACCCCTGGCTATCTCTCCTAAACGTAATTTTTTATTGGAGATGGAGAGGATCAGGCAGGAGAAGAAGGTCACAAATACAAGACAAGATCCAAAACCAGGAGGGGTGGCAAAAGGTGGAAGGCCTGGGTGAACAAGAGTGGAAACAACACACCCAATGGACACCCGATCCAAGAAAACCTAATTAGTACTGAACATCTAGATAACACTGGTAAGGAAGACACGATTTCTTATACTTTGACTATTGTTAACATGTCAGACTGCATCTTGACAGAAGTGGAAACAGGAATACTCCAAAAGAGATTGAGTTTTTGTCCATCACAAGTTGGGGATCCAACTGAATTGATGGTGGACCTTTATAAGTTTGTGCGACTTTTGAAATTAAAATATCATTTTCAGGATAACCCTGTGGTTCAATACAAAGGTGTCACTGTGTCTTCTTGTGTTACCACCATTTCTGATTTACAAAATGCTCAGTTATTGTTATCTATTGAAGGTGATGACAATCTTTCCTTACAAGAAATAAGGGCAGACCTCATCATCGAGGAAGATTTGACAATTTCAAGTGGTCTAAAACCACGCTCTAAATTCATTCCGGCCAATGCCCATAAGAATATTGACTTTTTTAGAGAAAGAGTATCAAGGGATCTGCACGCGATGATCGATTGTCCCAATAAGTATAAATATACACGTCAAAACATGACTAAAAAAGAAAGGTTGGTCTTGGAAGGGCTTGCAAAGGATAAAAAAATTACCATCAAAGAGGCTGACAAGGGGGGGAATGTTGTTGTCATGAATACTTCAGACTACAATAACAAGATTAGGAGACAACTAGCAGATTCGAGCTGTTACAAAAGTTTGAATGATAACCCTATTCCCTCCCTAGTCTCTTATATTAACACCAAAATCCATGACTGGGGTGAGATTGGCCTTCTTTCAGAGGAGGAGTGCAGATACTTAAAGGTCACGAATCCTATGGCATCTTGTATCTACATTCTTCCCAAAATTCACAAGACGAGCCAATTTCCCCCAGGACGCCCAATAATATAAGGGATAAATTCACCCACAGAGTGACTTTCCCAATACGTTGATGGTTTTCTCCAACCATTTGTAAACAACCTGCCAGCGTACATTCAAGACTCAAGAGATATTTTGGGAAAATTTGATGGCTTTACTTGGTCTAAGGACCTACTTTTTGTAACAATGGATGTGACTGGACTCTACACTTGTATCCTACAACATTTTGGTATAAGAGATGAGTCCTCCTTCCTGGCATCCAGAACGGCAGACCATGTCCAACATAATGGCATGCTGATCGAAATGCGTGAGATAATACTCTCAAGGAACTTCTTTATTCACTGTGGCACTTGGTACCACTAGACCAGGGGCACCGCGATGGGGAGCAAATTTGCTCCCTCGTACGCGGAACTCTTCATGGGGTGGTGGGAGAAGGAGCATGCATGGGGCAAATATGCCTCCCCCTGGATTGACATGATTGTATTCTGGGGGAGGTATATATACGACATTATCATGCTGTGGAAAGTGACTGAGGGTCAACTTGCCGAATACTACACCTACCTAAATGACAACCCTTATAATGTACAACTGACCATCAAGTCCAGTGAACCAATATTGAATTTCTTGACATTTTATTCTACATAAAGGAAGATACGATACAAAGCAGCTTGTATCGTAAAACCACCTCTTGTAACAGCATGCTGCATGCTTCGAGCGTGCACCCAACCTCAGTAATCAACAACATTCCATTTGGGGAGATGGTGTGAGTTTGTCGCAATTGCAGCACAGAAGATAAGTTTAGAGAATACATTGATGATGTTAAGAATAGTTTCAGAAATAGAGGTTATGATGAAAATGTTTTAGACAAGGCAGCCAAAAGAATACAAAACGTTAGTCGAAGGAGCACTTTGGTTAAAAAACAAGGGAAGCGCAAAAAAGCCCAAGAGAAATCGACAATTGCTTTCATAACTCAATACACACAGAACCGTACCAACGTTTTTAAAATCTTGAGAAAGCATTGGGGCCTGCTTACAGAGATACCAAATTTGAAAAATGTCATCACAAACACCCCGAGAGTTACGTTTAGAAGAGGCTAGACATTACGCAATTTGCTATGTCCGAGTTATCCAATAACACCTAAAACAAAGACATGGCTTCCTACATCACCAAATGGATTTTTTACATGCAGTGGCTGTAACATCTGTCCACTGGATAGAAACAGAATTATGAAATTTCAGTACAACACGAATCGAGAGTATGAAATAAGACATTACATCAACTGTAATACTAGTCACGTGGTCTACATAATTGGTTGTGAATGGAACAAGATCTATGTAGGCAGTACTGTACGGCCACTTAAACTAAGAATTCAGGAACATGTCTGGGCACTTAAGAACTTTGACCTCAAATACCCAATGGCATATCATATGAGAGAAAATCATCACAACATCAGAAATGTATGGTTCCACGGAATTGATTACATCCCCCCACACCCTCAGGGGGTAATCGCGAACTGACACTACGTAAAAGAGAGGCCTCTTGGATATGTCGCCTTAGGTGTCTAGAAATGGGACACAATACGGAGGACGAAATGCATTAACATCTACAATAGCTTTGCGACCTCTTCTGATTCCCATGATGCGTTAGCTATGATATAGTGCTGTATTTGTGCATCTTATGTACCTCTCCTGTAAGCCAGTTGTGAGACCTATTAAATTAATCTTTTCCCTTTCATCCGTGATAAGATAACACATGTCCCCATTAATTCAACTGGGACCTGTATTCTGGATTTGTGTAAATATTTCTCATTAATGCCAATGATTTCTTAGGGGAACCTGGTTGGTCCTCCTTTGTTTACAAATAACCTTCCCATTGCTCATTATAGGCTCTGTTTAGGCGTTTTCCACTACTTCTCACAAAATATCTGCCGAGGTTGTTTAAACATAGAGAGCGATGTGGCCGACATCCTTTATCATAGAACGAGTGCATATGGTTTAGCGCTTTTTCATGCTTGTTTTAAAATAAAGAGACTTCGGTTTAAGATAGGGTTCCAATATACTTTACGGTATCGGTAAAATGGATTTGCATAATTTGTAATACACGGAGGGTTTTTCGAATGCGAAGTCATGAAATATATTTCCAATATAATTAAAACACATGTTGATAGTGCTAAGATGGCCGCACTATTTACTAAACACAAGCGCCAAGACCTACGGGGTCCATGACGCACATGGACACATGTTATGTGGCGCTCGATTTAATAACCTATCACAGGTGGAATTTTGGGATAGCACTGACGGCGGTTTTTCGAAACTGCAGAACGCCTTTGTTGATTCATCGTGATCAACACACCAGGTATGATTTATTTTTTTCCGATTTCCTTGCGTGCCACGTTTTTTACTTACCCACTTGTACTCTCACTGTGTCCCATTAATGAAATTATGGACAGCGTAATAGTATGGTAGGAATAACTTAACTCCCTACGTGTGGTTGTGTAAATAATATACATCTCCACACATTGTTGATAATGTATCTTGATCTAGAAATGCAGCCTTTTGCACTTAAGACAGCTGATCATTATGTTTATCAGGTCTGTCTGATTTTTTCTTTTCTTAAACCGCATGACTTAGGTGATTACCGGTGTAATACTTTTAGCTTGGGACTGTGGAACAAGGGAAAACAACACATATTCCCCTAAACAGGACGGAGTCGTAAATCAAGGTAGGCCATTGCGCAAATAATGACAAGAGTACTGTGCTGTCTTTTACCTTTCGGTAGCATTTACAATGCCTATGCCATCCTTTCGCGCCGTATAATTACCCTTATCTCCTTCCTTCCCTAGTTACTTTTTCTTGTTCACCCCTCCCTCCGGCTTCCGGTACAGAAAACAAAGTTTCTTAAATTAGTTATATAACCTCCAGCACTGTGCGACTGGGATTGCGGTCTAAAGCTTCCAGTAAACAAACAAATAAATAAATAATGTGCCAAATAAGAGTGTGCGTAAACAACGCTTATTTGCACTCTCTTTGTCATTTCAGATCTTTGTCTCTATACAAGTAATTACTTTCGAGGTAACTGTATTGAGGCACATTCTGGATCCAACGAGTGACAACTATTTGAGCAAAATTAATGTATTACTCTTAATATGGAGCTTTGCCGGGGGAATTTGGATAAAAAGGAATAAAAAGGATTAAAAGGATTTAAAGTACTTTCCCCTTCCCGTGTCGGATAACATTGCGCTTTGGAATAACCCTTTCGGTATGGAATGTTGCATGTTTAATATGTATTTTATCTTTGATGCAATATGCTGTTTACTCTCTGGTTTTTACACAAGTTTTGGCACAATTAGAAATAACCGTTTGTGACTCTATACTTATCGGATTGCTCTGTTTGAGACATGAATGTCTAGGATGTCTATCTGGGCATATATACTATGGGCTTCATTGATGGTTATACATGTTGCTTGAGCCATGAAACATCTTATTCCTCGCTGTTCTTAAGATCGCGTTCATTTCGAATGTTGAGGTGAGATATGATGAATTAGAAGGTTGGATTTGGTATCCTTATCACAAATGTGCACATTGAATATCTTTTAGCTTGGTCTTATTTGTTAGAAGTAACAAAATTGACTTTTTGAGACGATAATGATGATACAATGCTTTCCTGTGGCATCTCTGAATTGTGGTTTTTAGAGGGACGCAAATGAGTCTTGGAAAATAAAATGCCTCTTATGCAAATGCCTAAATAGGAATGATTATAGAATTAGTTTGGCTATCGTCAATATCATTGTGAATATATATTGTACAGCACTTGAATGTTTTTTATGTCGAATACAGATACTTTCTTGTATATATGAGAGAAAATTAAGGTTTGCTTACATGTTGTTGTATTTGTGTTGACACTGTCAATGTCTATATTTATCGTGTTGTCTTGTATACCACCAACATTGTCTTTTTATATGTTTTTAAACTTTCAGCCCTGAAGAAGTTCTGTTTTCAGAACGAAACGTGTTGGCTGGCTTTTTTTCGAAATAGAACATTAAACAAGCATTGAAAAATACATCAAGACTCAGCGTCTATATACAAAGACAATAAGAGATTTATCTAGCATTCCCATTTGGATTGGATTGATTTATAGAGCGGTGCTTTTCCAAACTGGACAACAAAAAAAAGTATCTCAGTATACGTCTGTCACTCAGAGCTCGGGCTGCCTGTTATTTCAGACCTGATAAAAATGGAGCCCATCCTTCTTTGGCACAGAATTTGGTCGTAACCTGAGACCAAGCTAAATCAGGAAGTTTTAGCAGATAGTCTAAAGCTTGAAGGGGCACTGCTGATCTCATGGCTGAGGTTTATCAGAAATGTTATGTCTGATCTCAGCCACTCGGAGTACTATAATAACCCGAGTTCATTGTAATCGATCAGTAGAAAGGAATTGAAAAAACAGGGCCTACTTCACTTGGACTCAATTAGATTGGCTTGCGAGAGCTCAAATCCCACTGTGCAATATAATCAATTGATTTTATCCTCTTTTAACATTCAGTCCTATTTATTGATTGTACCTGGTGGCTGCGACAGATTTTTATTAACCCGTTTTAGATGTAACATTTTCCACAGGCTAGTAAGCTTCCCAGGAATGAACGATTGGTCGCGAACTTTAGGACTGTGTCCGTGTGACAACTGTTCAGACCAATCGACAATTCATGTCCTGTTATTTTGTAGGTTTTATAGTAACCTGAGGAAACTTTGGATTGTCCCCATTCTAAAGGAGCTGGACTTGAGACAATAACGCCCTGCATTGCTGGTGCTGTAGCTCCTGGACAATGTACAGAGAGGCTAGCGAATTGGCATGTTTTTTTAAAAAAAAGTCCTTAGGCACAGGAGATGTATCACTTAGTAACTTTGGAGACTATTACGATTGTTTGTATGTTGACTTTATTAATGTAATCAGGTATAGTTTTTTTTCTATTTCACAATTTTAATGAATGAATTGTTTATATCGAATAAAGTCTCTTTTGATTTCATTTGATTGGCAATTACCCACACTTTTTTGAGAAATAAGACATTTTAACAGATTGCCTAGCTCCTAGAAGGGCTCATTTATCTCTCCGTTATTTAAGTCAGGGGACAAATCACTCCCTCAAAATTTTAGTGACCCTAATAAATAATGAGGCAAAGTACTTTGCAGGTTTACTCTTGGAGGAGTTGCTGGCCTTGGCCACAGAGAGTTCTTTAATTCTGGTTAATCGGACTGGCTTCGCTAAATCAGTTGGAAGTGCATCCACTAATGCCCTAACCATGGGTATGTTAATAGATAAGGCAGGATCAACTAAAATGCCCATGCTCTTCTGCTTTATATAGTATAAGGCTGCTTTTGACTATATAAATCGGAACATCTTATGGTCTAAATTGAACAGCTGGTGGATACCAAGGTCTCTGTTAGACTTACTGATTAACCTTCAAACAGAAACATGGGTCCAGATAAAGCTGGGTGATGGGTCACACCTGTCAAGACGCATACCAACTAACAAAGGCCTCAAACTGGGTTGCGTTTTAGCACCCACACTATTTAATTTGTTTTTAGCAGACCTCATTCCGATCTTAAATAGTTGTAACTCTCACGCTCGGATCACTGACATAATATCGACCATCAAGAATATCGTTGAGAAAATATCGACAGTCAAAATATCGAGTTTCTATCTACAAACAGGTAAGTCAAAAAATATTGAGTTAAAAATATCGTTTACTAAAATATAGTTTTAAAAAATATCGACTTAACTAAAAACAATGTTAAATTAAATTAATATCAAAAATTAATTACTACAATATACTTAAAAATACTTAAATTAACTTATAATAATTAAATAATAATGAAAGTTGAAAAAAATGTTTTAAATCATATTTGTTAAAACATATATATAGTAACAAAATATAATTAAATATTAGCCAATATTATTAATGTACAATAACAAAAGTGTAAAAATTACTATTCGCACTCCAAAGAGTACAACAGTAGGGAAAGCATTGGATAGAGTAGGGGTAAAAATTACTATTCCCACTCCAGTGGGTGCAACAGTAGGGGAAGCGTTGGATAGCGTAGGGGTAAAAATTACTATTCCCACTCCAAAGAGTGCAACAGTAGGGAAAGCATTGGATAGCGTAGCGGTTAAAATTACTAATTCCACTCCAGTGGGTGTAACAGTAGGGAAAGCGTTGGATAGCGTAGGGGTTAAAATTACTATTCCCACTCCAGTGGGTGCAAAAGTAGGGAAAGCGTTGGATAGCGTAGGGGTTAAAATTACTATTCCCACTCCAAAGAGTGCAACAGTAGAGAAAGCGTTGGATAGCGTAGGGGTAAAAATTACTATTCCCACTCCAGTGGGTGCAACAGTAGGGAAAGCGTTGGATAGCATAGGGGTTAAACTTACTATTCCCACTCCAAAGAGTGCAACAGTAGGGAAAGCGTTGGATAGCGTAGGGGTTAAAATTACTATTCCCACTCCAAAGAGTGCAACAGTGGGGAAAGCGTTGGATAGCGTAGGGGTTAAAATTACTATTCCCACTCCAGTGGGTGCAACAGTAAGGAAAACGTTGGACAGCATAAGGGTTAAAATTACTATTCCCACTCCAGAGAATACAACATTAGGGAAAGTAAATACTTCATACATTATTTAAAAATTAAAAAATGAATATCTATTAATAATTAATTAAACATAATTAAAAATGTTATATAATATGTTAATTGATATATTACAATTACTAATTAACAATAATTATTTCAATTGATCACCTATTAATACAAATTAATTACAAATTAACAATTAATTATTTAATAATTATAAATTATTTTACCATTATTTCCAATGAAATAAATGTAAATACATTTATTTATTTAATTAATTATTAATACATTACTTCCCACCCTATTCCCATATAAACCCACAACCCGCTACAGAAATTAAATTATTAGAATTAACATAATTAACAATTAATCAATTAAATTAATTGGCAAATACATTTTTTATAATTACCCATAAATACTTAATTAATAATTAATTCTACATAAATACCAATAAATAATTTTACACATTTAATTAATTATAATTTAATTACTTCCCACCCAATTCCCCTATAAACCCACAACCCGCTACAGAAAATAAATTAGTAAAATTAACATAATTACCAATTACAATCTTGACCCCATCCTCTCCAATCTTGAATCCATTGTGTGCAGCCCATCTCTACCCATCCTATGGTCTGACCACTACTTGGTGACCTTTTGTGTCACTACTAACTGTTCGCCCAACCTTCCCTCGACCCTCACTGAATCTAGACCTTTCAGAAAATGGACTAATCTGGACCCTACAAAATTTAACACTTATCTTGAGAATACCATACCCTGTACTGAAGTTAACAACACTGAAGCAGACTCCCTAGTTAACACCTGGCTAACTGAAGCTGTTAATGTATGTCTACCCCTGAAAAAGAAAAAGCACAACCAGCATTACCCCCCTGCGCCCTGGTTCACAGATGCATTGATAAAAGAAAAAACTCTATGTAAAAATCTTGAGCGCAAGTAGCGCACACACTACGACACAAGCTCTAAACAACGATACAAGACTGCCTTAAATAATTATCATGCACTCTGCAGAACTGCAAAAAGAGACTACGTCAATATCACAATACTCGAGGCACAAAATCGCCCCAAGGCTCTTTTTAAGGCTATACAGAATTATCGGGAGCAGCATGCCAGCCCAAAGCGCCCTGCCTAGACGCCCCACAATGCAATTCCCTAGCTGAATTTTTATTTCCAAAATTGACTCCATTTACGTTGATTTTGGCAAGCCGATTTCCCCTTCCCCTTCCCCAAAACTATCCAATCCGGCCACCCTATGTGTCCCGGAGGCTTCTGTGGACAAGCTCACTACTCCTCTGAAACTGAGTAGCTCCACCAACAGGTCGGTTTCTATGATCTTTCCTGAATCCGAACACTTAGAGGAAATCCATATTCCACCTGCCCAGCAAATTAGTACTTGGAACCTTCTCAACAGCTCCTCACTCACCAACATCATCAACAATATTAAATCTGGTTCTCCACTGCATCCACTTCCCCCTCAAATATTAAAAACTCTGGACACCCCCTCTCTTAATATTATTCTGGATTTACTTAATTCCTCCCTCAGAGAAGCCAAGGTCCCCTCCGCGTGGAAACATGCTATGATCAAGCCACTATTAAAAAAGGCTAATGCTGACACCAACAACCTATCCAATTTCCGTCCCATTTCTCTCCTCCCTGTTTTCTCAAAATATTAGAAAAACATATTATCACACAATTCGCTCAGCATGTTGAATCCAATAAGATCCTCCATCCATCTCAGTCTGGTTTCAGATCCGGCTTCACAACAGAATCCACCCTGTTGGGGGTCTCAGAAACTATTAGTTGCCGAGTGGATGAGGGGGAGACCGTAGCACTCATTCTACTCGACTTGAGTGCCGCTTTTGATACGGTCTCCCACCCCATCCTCATCAATACCCTTAGATCATCAGGCATCACCGGCTCAGCCCTCAACTGGCTCATTAGCTTTCTTTCAGACAGCACTATTCAAGTTTTTTCCCCTTCCTCTGCCTCTCAAATCTATAAAGCAGTGCATGGTGTTCCCCATGGCTCCATCCTAAGCCCCCTACTTTTCAATCTGTACGTCAGCTCTCTGGCCTACATTGCAGAACAGGCAGGGTTAACCATCTACTCATACGCTGATGATACACAGATCATCTACTCTCTCTCAACCGGTTCCCATTCCACCCCTTCCTCCCTCTGTATCGTTCTTAATAACATCTCCAAGTGGATGCACGAAAACAAACTTAAGCGAATGGGGGGAAAACAGAGCTTCTCTTATTTGGCAAGAATACTACCCTGTGGGGACCCCAACATTGGCCCGCACAAATGGGTAAGCTCCCTGTACCATCTAAACCAGATCGTAATCTGGGCATCACTTTCGATGATCAACTTTCCATGAAACATCATGTGGTAAAAATCTCCTCCACCTGCATTACCATCATCAAGTGTCTTCGTAAGATCATCGGGATGCTCCCTCAGGAGACCCAGAAAACCGTAGTCCAGGCCTTAATCACCTCTAGACTGGACTACAGCAATATTCTTCTCCTGGGGGCGTGCAAAGAGGTAACCTGTAAATTACAGACAGTCCAAAACATGGCAGCTCGGCTGCTCTGTAAAATACCTTACACATCTCCCACTTCCAACTCACTTCGTAAACTGCACTGGTTACGTATTGAAAACCGCATGAAATTTAAGGCCCTCTGCTATATGCACAGGATAAACACAGGCCAGGCTCCACCATACCTCAGTACCTTAGTGCATCGATACAGCCCTGCCCGTACCCTTTGATCCTCTAATCTGCATAGGTTCCAAGTTCCTAGAGTCAAGAGAGCCAGGATGGGAGGTCGCTCCTTCTCCGTCCTGGCCCCATCCCTCTGGAACTCTCTTCCTTTATCTCTTCGCACAGAACCCTGTTATCTTAAATTTCGTAGAGAAGTCAAGACCTGGTTATTCATCCAATAATGTCACTTTAGCCATCAATCTGTTTTCCCCTCACTTTTGGTCTCTAGCGCCGAGAAACCTCCGGGTAGCTGCGCGCTTTATAAGCTTAAATATAATAATACTAATAATTACCAATTAAAATTTAATTAATTAACAAATATAAATTACTATCAATAAATACAATTTACATATTTAATAAATTATTATTACATTTCTTCCCACCCTATTCCCCTTTAAACCCACAACCCGCTACAGAATTAAATTACGCAATAATTATAAAAACAAAATTCATTAATTAAAATTAATTATACCATAAATACACACTTTTCACACATATTATAACATATAAATACACTATACAAAATTAGATATTATTAAATAATCAATATTTTTAACTATCTATATTATATACTTCGATATTTTAACTTTCTATATTTTTAACAGTCAATATTAAAACACTTACCTTAAAAAAGATATTTTGGTTATCTATATTCTGTCCTGTCGATATTTTGTCCAGTCTATACTTACTACTCGCTATTATGTCCAAACGATATTTTTGAGTCGATATTATGTCTGTGCACCCTCACGCTCCTAAGTTAGGCGGGCTACTATTACCCTGCCTTCTCTATGGGGACTATATAGTCCTAATTAGCCATACAAAAGTAGGGCTACAACATCTTGTGAATGCTACAAAGGTCTATTCAAAAGCAAATGGATTGACCATAAACCTGGAGAACACACAGACAATGACGATCAGCAAAAGTAGTAAAAAATCATCTACCTGGTTTTGGAACAACATTCGCATTGAGGGCACGTCGGTATATAAATATCTGAGAGTAAAAATCGATAAAGGCGGTCAGTTCACAGTATACAAAACCAGCATTAGAGGTAAAGGCCTCGCCTTAGCAATCTCTTTAAAAGCATTAAACAGTAAACTCACTGGCCCATCTCTCTTACCCCTTGTACACATAATACGAGCCAAACTCCTGCCAACAATCACTTATGGGAGTGAAGTACAGAGAGGCAGAGATGCAACAACTGTTGATAATACAGTCATAGCTGCATACAGGATTATTTTTAGCTTGCCCAAACATACCTCACCGGCCCAAATTAGGCAAGAGTTTGGTGTCCAGAAACAGCTCCTGGCAATACAAGGGGCGTACATAACTACCTTGGACAAAGTGCGAAAATCCAAGGAAGGGACTCTAAATTATTTTTTATGGAAGGAGTGAGAGCAAAACTCAGCTTCACCAGCTGCCAAGTACCTAAACTGAAGCCTATCAAATCAGCTTTGAAATACTCCTACAAATCACTTAATGCTCAAAAAACAAGTCAGGAAAACAATCCAACATATTTCGGGGGTTGAAGACAAGGCATCCCGCACAAAAAGGTCACATGGCTGGATGACCTTGAACTCGTATTCCACACCAGCACTACAGAACTACTTTGAATTGGGTTATGCCAAAACTGTTAAAATTAAGTTCTTAAAGTACAGGCTGGGCCTGCTACCCTGTATTTAGCATTTTCCATACTGGCTCAAGGATAACGTGGGATCCACCTGTCCTCTATGTGGTGCGGCACCAGAAGATATGCTGTATTTGTTATGTTCTTGTGACGAACTCTTGGAAGAACGTAAGCATCTGTTAAAAGGCCATTTTAATCAGCGAGGGATACACTCATGAAGAAAAGCAGTTCTTGCGTGCTTTGCACCCCAGGACCCACAGCTGAACTACAGCTTTGTAAAACTTATGAAGGTATTGGAAAGGAAATGCCAAGATTAGAATCATAATTAACTATAAGAAAGTATTGTAACACAAAACTGTATTTTCACTTACGCCTAAAAGTATATAATTTTATGATTTTAACAAAATGAAAAATTATGGATTATGAAATACTATTTTAATAATGTAACTAGATCAGTTTTAAGTCTTGATGTTTTGAATTGCAATGGTTTTAATTAACTATGCAAATAAAAATTACTTACTTACACACTTTATGTGATAAGTTGGCTCTAACAAATTGGTCCAGGGTTTTAATATTGGGTTTTCTTCTGTGTCAACAATCAGATCGGTGGGTGTATCAGAACTGTATCTTATTTCTCATTTTATGGTGGAAGTGATTAATGCTTACATTGTTAATTTGTGATTCTTGCACCCTGGCATTACGCTGCTAACAATTGATCCTGTTATCAACGTTTTTATCATTTTTAATGTTGTTTCTTTGATGGTTGTGACTCATGCCAAATAAAGATTATTATTATTATCATTATTATTATTCAGTACATCAATGGTTTTAGCTGAGCCATACCTGCTATTGTTTAGTGTCAAAGTCAAAGAACAGTGGAATAATCGGGGTGCTGGTAGGCACTCGAATAAGGGATCTAACAAAATGATTCTCTTTGACTGCCAGCTTCTGAGAGCCAGTATAAACCCAGACTTCAGGGGGAAAAAAGTGGTACTTTGGGTCTTGGCACAATCATAAAAGCCAAATGACATCATCTTGGCCATGAGCATTTCCATAGCCCAGGTCAGCATTAAACATAGGTCACTTTCACACAAAGCAATATATGAATAATAAAGTGCTCATACAAAACATCACCATTTCCAGTAGGTCATTCTCTCTATTAGACCTTATTCAGGATTGAAGTTCTTCATGAGTATGACATTTAGGCTTCTAAGATAGTCTCTTATCAGCCTGTGGTCAACATATGAAATAATCAATTTATGCTTCATTCTCTGTTCACTGTAGTCCTTGTTGGCTTTTGGCAGCTTTTGCGCAGACCAGGACAAATCTAAAAGAGGCACTGAGAGGGAAGCTTTAGTTTCCTGTCATGGCAATTTTAACTTGTATTTTAACTTGTTTTTTTAATATGGGCTTAAAACCTTCCCTCACTTCTAAAAAATCTTTTTAAGTGAAATAAACATGTGTTGAAGGAGGGGTGCTCCAGGATTGAGGTTTGTTACATCACAGCAGTGAAAAACAAGGTTTTTTTCTCACTGCTGCGACATACGTGCAGTGAATAACAACCTTTTGAAAACTCTATTTAGGAAAGTAGTTTGATTTGGAACCATATGAAACATATATGTGAGGAAATGGGGAGCACAATCCCTTTAGCACCAGTAGGCTTCTTTTGCTAAACCCTCTATCTCAACCCTGGGTAGCTGTGGCACTGAGCAGCAAGACGTCCACAAGGGAAGGAGGTGTAAAGCATTTAAACAGCACCAAGACAACTGCAGAATCAATAAACAAGGCACTCAAGTAATCTGACACCAAATTTAAAATTAGACTGCATTTTTAAACACCACAATGACAAAGATCAGACTATAGGGTTCCAGAGATACAAGTTTTACAACATATATAAATATGCATGAATTTGACAGAAACTGTTTCAAGAAATATGTGAAAATAGGCTTGGGAGGAGGACTATGCCAAATGTTCGATGGAATTTTGGAGACTAATTCCCAAAGTCCAAACTTCTTCTCAGTGCATGGTGTGCCATTGTAATTCAGAGGTGCAACTAAAACACAAAGAGATACACGTGTTTCGCCCAGTGGCTGACTGGATGACGTTTTTTTCAAGGCTGACATGTACAGTACATATAACATGTGAAAAGATTAGGCGATAAATCTACACTGGTGCAAATGGCAAGTGAGAGGAGGATAAAGGAAAAAGGAAGAAATCGCAATAGGCAGTTTCAGGGGAACATGGAAGGGTACACAATATTAGGGAGGGGAAGGAAATGTGGAAAAAGAAATATGAAACATTACATTGGACTTTGAGATTAAAAATAAATAAATACCTCCAGAACGAAAATAAATATGTCAGACAATACAGAAACTGGAACACAAATGAAAATTAAATAGGAGTATGTCATCAAACCAGATCAGGTGGTACGATACTTGAATCGGTGAGCATAATAAGAAGGATACGACCAAATGGTGGGAGCAGCTAGCCTAAAAAAATATTTGGAAGCATAAAGAATACCAAGAGCACTTCGCATCCTGATATTTCCGCCAGTGGAAACCACAAAGTGGATCAAATTAATAGGAAGAAAATCTAAGGGAAGCATCTAATAACATGATTTGAGAAATTATTGACAGGGCAGAAGAAGAGCATGCTAAATACAAATTAGAAGTGGATGAGCTGACCAAGAAAATTGAGGACTCCAACTGGGTCGACATTACGACCAAGAATTATGAAATTTTGAGTAGAGTTATTGATGAATATGAAGAGGATTTGATTCAACGTAAAAACAGAAAATTCCTCCGTGACCAGATTGATTACCAGTTAGGGAGAGAGTATACATTTGCCAAACGCTACGATAACATTACACAAAGTGCATTATCTTCCCAAACACTAGAGACACAGGACTCAGTGACAAGATTTGAAGCAGAATCTCCTGGAATTGAAATGACAGTCTCAACAACTAGATTAGGGGTGAATTTTTTAGAGAAAGTTCTAAGAGGTTTTCAAAATCAAACTCCTGAAGATACAGAATTCCCACCGAAAAAATGCACCAAATACTCCAACAGGAGAACCAACCAGAGGAGTAACAACACGAGCAAGGAGGAAACAAGGAACGGAAGAACCAAGCAACTTATTTATTAACACCACTGGTCAAGAGAACACAATGCCACTGGAAAATATCATCAATAGGGGATTGTCTTTTTGCCCAACAGCTTTGTGGGACCCTACCAAAACAATGAAAGATCTCTTCAAGTTCACACCCAAACTGAAACTGGCCACCTTTTTCTACAACAAGCTAGATGTTCGGAGAGATACCAGACCACCTGTCTCTAGTTCCTTAATGGTCCTAGACCTAGAAAACATACATCTACTACCCACTTTATTGGAGGATTTGGATGAACAACCGCTGTCTCCACCTACAGCGTCCCAAGAACTGGGAATTGACACTACGTACACCGCTCAGAGTTACGTAAACTCCAAATTGATTCTCTGTCCCTAATCACGAGCTGGAAACACTATTGATCAGTTTCACACAGCAGGTTCTAAGGACTTGGCTTTGGAATACCACAAATATCAGAAGAAAAAGCGTTTCCTACCCAAAAAAACTGGATGGTTTGGAAATTACTGCAATAAAAGAACTCAAGCCTAATCCTGAAATTGTGATTAAGAATGAGGACAAAGGGGGTAACATAGTCTTACTACAAGCAGATGACTACATTGCACAGGCACATAGACAGCTGGGTGACAAAACATGCTATAAGGTACTAGAAACCAACCCTACTGAAAGAATTCTCCAAAACCTTAAAATCAAACTGGACATATGGTAGCAAAAAACGTACCATCTGCCGAAGAAAAGAATTACCTTTTTATAGAACTTCACACTATAGCTACACTCTATTTCTTGCCTAAAATACACAAAAATTTCACCATCCCACCAGGAAGACCGATTATAGCTGGCATGATCCCCATCTGCTTCAAACGTGGAGAATACATTGACTACTAACTCCACCCTTATATGAAAGATCTTCCATCATTCATAAAGGATACAAAATACATTCTACTAAAACTGGATAACATCCATGGGATAAGGATTACATTCTCACTACCATCGATGTACTGAGTCTCCACACTTCGATTCAACATGTGGATGGACTGGAAGCAGTATGGAAAATACTACCCACAAAACTGGTGCACTTTATGCAATCCAACCAGATGATTTTGGAAAGGCTCCTCTTTTGCCTCACAATGTGTTTTTCATTTAACAAGTACTATCTACAACTACAGGGCACCACCATAGGCGCAAAATTTGCACCACCATATGCCTGTATCTTCCTGGGAGAAGTTAACAAATATTGGTTAATGGGCAACACCTTTTGGAAATACACCCCCATATGCTTTTTGGGGGAGATATATTGACAACATTGTGTGCATCAGGCAGGGCACAGAGATCTCCCTTAATGAGTTCCTACAAAAGTACAATACCAACAAATGGAATATCCAGACATCTTCGAACACATCCATGCCTGCATGTGCCTCCCTCAAAGACGTCTTTCCTCCGGCTGCACTGTTAGTCATAGAGTGTTTTTGTTTCTCTTTAATTCATTAGTCGTCTTTCGACACGGTCCTTACACACAAACTTATATCATATTATTTTACTCTTCCACATTGCCCATGCCTCCGGCTTGCTTTGTTTGTGCCTGCTCACGAATGGGTAGGCCTGGGCGGTAAATTCCATTCCGCTTGTGGAATTTGCGAAATTTGGGTAATTTTGCGTTCCACGGAGAAAGCGGAATTGCCCAAAATTTTGCGATCCGCGGCTTAGCAGAATTGTTTGCTTATTCGCGCTTTCAAAATGCATGTTCACAAAATATTTCTCTCCGAGCATGCAAACAGCGTTCGCGAACAGGAAAAAAGCATTGCAAACGGGCGGAACAAGCAATTTCATGTGTTCGCCAAACTTTTGCGTGCTCGCGGAGACTTTTTACTGTTTCACTGAGCTCTGCGTAGCGCGACTACGCAAATTCCGCCCACCTCTATTTATGGGCTTGCAGCTCGGATCTTTTCAACATGTTTTTGGTTAGCTCAATCCTGCCATACACCTTTTCACGTACCTTAAGCATGGTCTCTTGCAGTTCATTGACGTGCTTGCACGCATCCCAGTATTTCACATCCCCGGTACTCAATAATTGCATCTGTTCATGTATCTCTAGCATGGACTCTTGCGGCGCTTTGGCCTGCCTACATGCATGCTAGTTTTTCGCATCCCCGGCACTCATTAATCACTATTACCGTTGCGACCTATTTTGAAGCATTTCTCAGAGTTTGTTTACTCCCACCACTTACCACAGATCAATTGACTGCAAGCGATTTCTTGGTAAGTGTGCATATTTTTACCGACTATTACACAATCACTCAGCTGCGATTACTGAGCCAAACGAGTGCTGGTTATTTTGACTTGTATCTAAGGTTTCAGATGTTAATGTTTTTACAATGTGGCCTCCCTCCCCCTGTATGCTCTTACCCCTTGATTTAATCTCACGAGTTTCTGGGTTGAGTCCAGGAAGACCCTTTGATGTGAATCTTGATATTACCTTGATAACGTGCATTATATTCTGCTGTATGCAAAGATTCCATGTAAGAATTAATCACAGAACCCATGTAACTCCCTTGACCTCTGCAGGTTGCCACATGTATACTCGTCCATTTTGATTTCCACCTAGTTTTATCTGCATACATTTATCTTATATTTATTTTCATTCTAGCCTTATTTATGTATCTTTAATCTCAAAGTCTAATGTAATTTTTCATATTTTTTCCCCCATTTTCTTCCTCTCTCCAATATTGTGTGTACAGTTGCATGTTCCCCTGTAACCGCCTATTGGGATTCCTTCCTTTTTCCTTGCTCCTCCTCTCACTTGCCACTTGTACCAATGTCATTTTATCGCCTATTTGCCTCACATGTCATTTGTACTGTACATGTCAGCCTTGAAAAAACCCTAGACCATTGAGCCACCGGGCAAAAATGTCAGCTGTTTTTCTGTCTCTTTTTTTTAATTGCACCTCTGAATTAAAATGGCGCACATGCCCTGAAATGAAGTTTGGACTTTAGGAATTATTCTCCAGAATACCATTGAACATTTAGCATAGTCGTCCTCCGAAGCATATTTCTGTATCTAATTTTTTGGAGGCTCATGTGTGAAGCCATCTGGGAGAAGTTTGCCGACAGCGCAATTTGGGTCCTGACTCTTTAGTGTGAACCCTAGCACTCCACAATCCACTCAGTTCCTACCCAACAAGAAAAACCTGGGTAATTATCAATTGATTACTTTCATTTACCTTGAGTGATCAACTCAGACAGGGAGCCAGTAAAGGGTACCAGCAAGGTTCCCGGAAACAGTTACATGTAGGGAGAAGGAATCTTCAGTCAGTTGGTACTTTATTCTGTCATAGACTATAAAAGTACACTAAAACAAGTACAAATACAACATAGATTAAAAAAGATAAAAACCAGTTCTTATAAATTAAATGTATTACATACTCAAAAAATTACACTAATTTGATTTTTAAAAAAACATACAGTACAATATTGTGTGATGATGTCTATATTATTGGAGGCCATAGTGCTGTGCTACCTAACAAAGGTTTGGCCCGGGTGTTCAGAGAGAATGGAAAGGGGCGACCACTCGGTCCCCCCGAACGTATGGTGGAGTACCCCGATCTCCCCGGGAAACCATTTTGGGCGGGAGGCGTGTCCCGGCTGGTATGCCCGAAGCGGCGTAGCTGGGGCGCGCCTTTTCCCGCCCAAGAAGGGGTTGTCCTAGACACCGACACCGCCAGCCACGCCCGGGAGGCGGATTGGAGGAGGGTCTACGCCCGCCCGAAGAAGGATAAAAGGAGCGACAAGCCAAGGAAGAATCCTCTTGTTCCTGTGCTCTGAAGCTGCACCTCCTCGTTGCAAGTGAGCTCGAGACGGAACGAAGAGCCAATTTTGAAATTTGTAATTTCTCTTTTTTCTCTTCCAGCGCTACAAGTCTTATCCAGGACCTTTCAACTACGTGAGGAAAATGCCGGGCAAAAGGGTCGCAAAGAAGGTTAGCACCGACCAAATGCTCCGTATGCTGATGAAAGACATGGCGGAGATGAAGAGGAAAATGGCGGCCAGGGATGGTACAGGACGGCCGAAAAGAACCATCCCAGGGGCGGTCCCTGCCGGGAGAAGAAAGAGGGCCAGGAACGGGGCAAATGAAGACGAGGTCCCAGTTCCGGAGGCTCCCCCGGCGAGCCCTCCCAGACCGGTGGAGGCTCCTGTGCCGGTTCCCGACGCGGGGCAGCCGATCCCTGTTGTGGTTACCCCTGTGAACGAGGGGGACATGCCCCCGGAGTTGGCCGCCCAGCTGGCGGCATGGTTGGGTGGTAACAGTGTGGGTTCCGTTGCTCCAGGGGACACGGCCGAGGAGGCCAAGCAATTAATGAGGCAGTTGCGGCAATCACGAGAGGCCGCAAAAGCACCTTGTCCTTTCGTTTCCCCGCAGGCGCCCGTGGGTCAACCAGGATCAGGCGTTGGTACGGCGGGGTCGACAGTTACAGCGGCAGCTTCAGGTAAGCCATTGCCGATGGTTGGGGAGGGATCGGTACCTTCAAGGAGGGAGAAAATTGTGCAGCATATCCCGAAGGAGGTGAAAGAGAGGATATGGGCAGACAAATATGTAAACATATTTTCCTTGTTGACCGATCACTACGAAATCGAGCATGTAAAAAACCAAAAAGAGTTTCTACATCCAAGTGTATGGCGAGCCAGGATGGCCGGTTTTAGAGTCGATGAATCGATAGGCAATTGGGGCAGAGCGTTCGGAATGTTCACTGCAATTATGGGGGAACGTAGGCCCGATTTGTTGGGGGAATTGGCTGTGTATCAGACACGTATCATGGGATTTTAAGAAACTTGTGGAGGAAATCAATGGTTTGCTTATGATAATATATTTCGTAAATCCAAGGAACATGATTCATCCCTGACATGGGATTGTTTTGACTCCATTTCATGGCAAAATATGGAAAAGCCAGGCGTGGGGAAGGCACCAGCATTGGGGGGTGAGATGGCCGAGTATTCCCGCCATTCGTCAGGGACGCCCTTTCGGGCAGGTTCCAACAATGACCGGAACTCAAGGAATAGCGGCAGCACAGGGAAAAAAGGGGTCTGCTGGAGCTTTAACAGGGGTAAATGTACTAGACCACAGGGTTCTTGCAAATTCACGCACGAATGTTCGGGGTGTGGGCAGTCCTCCCATCCGGGGAATACGTGCAGAGCCAAGGCTAGTGATACGGGGAGTAGAGGTAGCGCCAAACAGGTCTGAAATGGTCCAGGGGGCGCCTCTACCGACCCCGGTTGATATCATGGCAATGATCCCTTGGCTAAACGAATACCCAGATCATATCTCCGCTGGGGTGTTGCGAGATGGTTTCTCATATGGTTTCCGCATCCCGGCGGGGGATTTTCAGGGTGAAGCACAATGTAAGAATCAACTATCGGTGCAGCAGAATGCGGCGGTGGTACAAGCAAAGATTGGTAAAAAGGTGGCCCGAGGTCGGGTTGCTGGACCATATGACAACCCGCCAGTGGCTAATTTTGTTTGTTCACCCCTGGGTGTAGTCCCCAAAAAAGATCCGGGGGAATTCAGGTTGATACATAATTTGTCAGCTCCAAGGGGTCTTTCGGTGAACGATGCGATTGACCCGGGAGTTTGTTCGGTGCGGTACGCATCTTTCGATGAGGCCGTCGCCATTTTGAATCGCCTAGGGCCCAGAGCGCTGATGGCTAAATCAGATATGGAGTCAGCGTTCCGGTTGCTCCCGGTACACCCAGACGATCAGCGTCTCCTTGGTTTCATGTTTCAGGGTCGCTATTACATGGATAAATGTATGCCAATGGGTTGCTCCATCTCTTGTGCTTATTTTGAAAGATTCAGTTGTTTTTTGCAATGGGCCTTCACTAGAATAACAGGGTTTACTCATGTGATGCATTATCTTGATGATTTTCTGTTCCTGGGGGCAGCTGGGGACATAGAGTGTGCACAAGCTTTGAATAAATTTTGTGTTCTCATGAGGCGCTTTGGCGTGCCATTGGCACCCGGTAAGACAGTGGGGCCGTCTACTTCGCTCGAGTTTCTTGGAATAGAGCTCGATTCCGAAGAGGGGTGCTTCCGCTTGCCCAAGGAAAAGGTGGCGAAATTTGAGGCATCGCTTAAAGCATGTATTAGCGCGACGAAAGTGAGATTACATCAGTTACAGCAGGTTGTGGGTCAACTAAATTTTGCCCTGAGAGTGATCCCAATGGCGCGCCCATTTTCCCGCTCTATTGCGCAGGCCATGGTTGGCCTTAAGGAAGGCCACCACCGCACAAGGCTCTCGGCAGAGGTTCGGCAGGACATGCTCATATGGTTGGCATTCCTGGCGGATTTCAACGGTCGGGTCGTGTGGAGCAAACCCGGGGTCTCCTCGGAGGAGCTGGGGTTGTGGACGGACTCGGCAGGGAGTGTTGGATTTGGCGCCATTTTTGGTAATCATTGGTCAGCACAAACCTGGCCGGCCTGGTGGCACGAGAATGGGCTCACAGGTAACATAGGATTTCTTGAGCTGTTCCCTATTCTGGTGGCCTTGAAAACATGGCCCGAGGGATTTCGTGACCGTGCTGTGGTGTTCTGGTCTGATAATATGACCGTTGTTGAGTGTATCAATAGTCAGGCTGCCCGCTGCAGATGGATCTTGAGATTGCTGAAGGAAATTGTTCTGCTGTGTATGAGGCTAAACGTCCACTTTAGGGCAAGACATGTGCCAGGGGTTTTAAATCAGGCAGCTGATGCACTTTCTCGTTCCCCTATGCAGGCCTTCTGGGGTTTCCTACCCTCAGCGGACCCGGTGGCGGCACCTTTTCCCGAAGCTCTCTGGTCTCTCGGTGCCCCGGACTACAAGACCTCGTGGGAGAGAGTCTAGCTCCCAGGACAAGGAAGGCGTACGAAGGGGCGTTCCGTTCCTATTGGTCCTTTTTGGGTTCTGCTGGGGGGGAGCTTTGGGGCCAAGAGGAGTATGTCCTGAAGTTTCTGTTATCCCTACGTCAGGCAGGCAAATCAGTAGCCACGGCACAGAGACACCGGGCCGCCATTTCTTTCATGGCACGGGCCCATGGTATCCAGGACCCCACAGCGTCTTTTGTGGTTCAGAAGGCGCTGCGAGGGTGGCAACGCCTTGAGGGTCGCAGAGTGGACGACAGGCACCCGATAGGTCTGGAAAGGTTGGCCCTGTTGATGTCAGTACTCCCTGCAACATGTTCATCTCAATCTGAGACAGTACTATTTAGAGCCGCTTTTTCATTAGCATTCCATGGGGCTATGAGGGTAAGCGAGCTGGTAGCAAGGAACAAGCAGGATACGGGGGGGGACTGTGCCGAGAGCACATCCGAATTAAAGGGGAAACAATGGTAGTCTCGTTTGCCAGGTCCAAGACCGATCAGGGAGCGAGCGGGGATTGTGAAGTAGTCCACCGGATTCCCGGATCGCCCATGTGCCCGGTAGCATGCGTTGAGGAATATTTGGCGCAGAGGGCGGCAGCATGGGGGGGAAGCTTACTGAGGCACGCCGACACCACCCCACTACCGAGGTTTCAGTTCCAACGGGTGCTTGCGATGGCAATTACAGCCGCAGGCTTGAACCCGTGCGAGTTTGGGACCCATTCTTTCAGGATAGGGGCTGCTACTGAGGCCACAGCCAGGGGCCCGAGTGTTGATAAGGTAAAACAGTTGGGGCGTTGGTCCTCGGACTGTTATAAACGGTACGTGCGGTTGCACATGTTGTGAAGCTAATATCATGAACTCACGCTTCTTGTTTTTGTTTGGTTTTACAGTTTCGCAAGCTTACGAGGCGGGGCAGACTGTGCAGTCGACCCGACACCGGGGGACCAGCGGTAAAAGGACACCGGCTGTGGACAGAGTGGTGTGGGTCGTGGGACACTCATACGTGAGGCGTGCCGCAGACGTATTCAAAGCAGGTGACATGATTCACATGGCTGGGGAATACGGGTACAGGGTGACCTTCTACGGAAGGGGCGGGCTCTGTATTGACCAGTTTCAAGATTTTATGGAGGGTTTGTTAGGGCGGACGAGGTCACCGCCATCTATACTCATAGTGCATCTTGGGGGCAATGATTTGTTGACCATTGGTCGGCGAGTGCTTCTCGAGGTGATATTATCCACTGTAAGTTGGTTGGCAAAAAGGGTCCCTGGGTGCACAATTGCATGGTCCCACATGATCCCACGGAAGGTGTGGCGGGGGGCTAATTCTGTGTCTGCTTTAAATCATTCTGTGAAGAAAGTAAATAACAAACTTGGTAGATTGTTTCGTACAAATACATTGCATTCTATTCCGCATGGGTGTATCAGGGGAGATCAGATGTATCTAGAGGACGGGGTTCATTTGTCCCGGGTGGGGAATGATTTACTCATAGGAGACTTCATAGCTTGGTTGAGGAATTTGTAGCCATGACCTTTAAGTAGGAGTTTTTGTGGGGGGTCCGGATAGCCGGTCAACTATCCGGGCCTGTGGCGGTAAGGTCATGATCGGTGAGCAGTAATTGGAAGATCCCTAGAGGTTTGGGCGTCACCCATTATGGATGGGAGCGCCCGGGGGGAGGTGGCCATTGGCCCCTCAAACGGGAGGCGGTCCCATCTAAGGATGGGACGCCGAAAGGGAAGGCGGCCATAGGCCCCTTCACTGGGGAGGAGGGGCTACGGACCCCTCCTCGGAATTTCCCGGGGCCCGGACATCTGCGACGGCAGGTGTGGTAAGTTGTGTGGGGTGGGAGGGGGGTCTACGCTACCTTCTAGACACCTCACACGAGTCCTCGGACGACCACTAAGATGGCGTCGAGTTAACAGGGGCCCCCGCTAACGCAAGGGAAATTGGAAGTGGGCACAGAGGTACAGTCCGCTGTGCGACCGCCCCTCACACGTGAGGGGGGAATTGGTATTGGGGATCTGACACCGGTTACGACCTTGCCGTTGGCCCGTAACGTTAGGATGTACAATTTCAATGTTCAGAAATGCATTTGCAGGATGTTTAGTATCGGCTAGGAGAACCTTTGTATTAGAGATGTGTTAAGGTCAGCCAAGAACATCGTACTGTATAAATGAAATTGTACATGATATGAAACTGTTATTTTAATGTTTTAATTTTGTTTCATATTTTAATAAATACGGCCGGGAAGGGTAACTCCCTCCCGCCTTCCAAAAGCTCAGAACCGTTTCCGTCTTCCCATCCTTGGGGATTTGTGTTGAGAGGGGGTGGCGGGTATCTCAGCCATATGGAAAGGGGCGACCACTCGGTCCCCCCGAACGTATGGTGGAGTACCCCGATCTCCCCGGGAAACCATTTTGGGCGGAAGGCGTGTCCCGGCTGGTATGCCCGAAGCGGCGTAGCTGGGGCGCGCCTTTTCCCGCCCAAGAAGGGGTTGTCCTAGACACCGACACCGCCAGCCACGCCCGGGAGGCGGATTGGAGGAGGGTCTACGCCCGCCCGAAGAAGGATAAAAGGAGCGACAAGCCAAGGAAGAATCCTCTTGTTCCTGTGCTCTGAAGCTGCACCTCCTTGTTGCACGTGAGCTCGAGACGGAACGAAGAGCCACTTTTGACCCACCCACCAGCCCCTGTTGACAGCGATTTGTTGGAATAAAATTGATTGACGTGAATTGGTTTCTCTTACAGGTTGTCTTGGAATAAAGTTGATAATGTGTTGTGTAATAAAGGATGATTTTCGTTTTTCAACATGTTTTCTTAGCAGGAATGTTTGCGATTAATTTTAATGGTGATGCTCAGTAGACTTCTACGTGAAATTGTTTAAATGTAATAATTTTTTCGTTAGCTTAGTCAAAATGTCGTATTTATTTCTGGTCGGGCGGTAAGGTCATGATCGGTGAGCAGTAATTGGAAGATCCCTAGAGGTTTGGGCGTCACCCATTATGGATGGGAGCGCCCGGGGGGAGGCGGCCATTGGCCCCTCAAACGGGAGGCGGTCCCATCTGAGGATGGGACGCCGAAAGGGAAGGCGGCCATAGGCCCCTTCACTGGGGAGGAGGGGCTACGGACCCCTCCTCGGAAATTCCCGGGGCCCGGACATCTGCGACGGCAGGTGTGGTAAGTTGTGTGGGGTGGGAGGGGGGTCTACGCTACCTTCTAGACACCTCACACGAGTCCTCGGACGACCACTAAGATGGCGTCGAGTTAACAGGAGGCCCCCGCTAAGGCAAGGGAAATTGGAAGTGGGCACAGAGGTACAGTCCGCTGTGCGACCGCCCCTCACAAGTGAGGGGGGAATTGGTATTGGGGATCTGACACCGGTTACGACCTTGCCGTTGGCCCGTAACGTTAGGATGTACAATTTCAATGTTCAGAAATGCATTTGCAGGATGTTTAGTATCGGCTAGGAGAACCTTTGTATTAGAGATGTGTTAAGGTCATCCAAGAACATCGTACTGTATAAATGAAATTGTACATGATATGAAACTGTTATTTTAATGTTTTAATTTTGTTTCATATTTTAATAAGTACGGCCGGGAAGGGTAACTCCCTCCCGCCTTCCAAAAGCTCAGAACCGTTTCCGTCTTCCCATCCTTGGGGATTTGTGTTGAGAGGGGGTGGCGGGTATCTCAGCCATATTTTACATTGAATGGGCCAGATACTCCCAAGGTACTTAGCTACATAAAAGGCTATGACAGGTGATATATCTGCTTTGCAGAATCATAGCTACCTTTTGCTGATGGACACCGAGATAACAGCATAGGGAAACAATCAAGTATTTCCTCTGTTTGCAGAAGATGGGGAAAAAGAACAAGAGATGATCAGACGTTTCCTCACCCCAGCCACACGGAGGACAGGATTTACTGCCTCCTTGGCCACCTTTGCATTTAGCTGTAACTTCAGCTTGTGGAAGTGAGCCTAGCTTAAATCTTAGATTTAGGGCTTTGGTGAATGGAGGATCTATCTCATCCATGTAATTCTCAAACAAGGGTAGATGTTTGAACTCAAGGAAGAATTCAGTCAAGTGCCCCAGGCCTTTTCTGGTTACATAATTTAGCTTCCTCATGCTCCCAAAAGGCGATTTTTAAGTTTTGATTATGGCGGGGAGAGTAAACGTGCTTGGATCTAGCCAATGCTCTTGCAAAAAATCTAGCACAAAGAAACTGTTTGATGTAGGCAAACCACTTACTTTTCATCCCACCCTGGGACCTATCCAAAACATCCCTTAGATGATTCTCCCGAGGTCACGCGCTCCTTGGTGGCCGATTTAGGGTCTCCTGGATCGTGGGACTTGGCAGGCAAACAGCGTTTTGAACAGGCGCCATCTTGGGAAGGATCGGTCGGCGCTATAGTGTTACGGGCGATTTAGGCCCTCACACTACATATAGTGCGGACTGATAGACAAGCCTCATTGATAGAAACACGCAACTCCTGAGGTGGAAGCCGGGAGCCAAGGGCTTTCTTTTAAAAATTGTCCTCATTGTATTTTTCTTGTGATATTTTTAGCAACATTTTTATATTTACTTCGAAAGATGTGTGAGTTGGACACAGCTCATAAAAAATCTTATTGACCTACCTGAACCTCCTCGTGATTCTCCCGAGGTCACACGCTCCTTGGTGGCCGATGTAGGGTCTACTGGACCGTGGGACTAGGCAGGCAAACAGCGTTTTGCAGAGGCGCCATCTTCGGAAGAATCGATCGGCGCTCTAGTGTTGCGGGCGCTTTAGGCCCTCACACTACATATAGGGCGGACTGATAGACAAGCCTCATAGATAGAAACACACGTCTCCTGAGGCGGAAGCCGGGAGCCAAGAGCTTTCTTTTAAAAATTGTCCTCATTTTATTTTCTTGTGATATTTTTAGCAACATTTTTATATTTAGTTCGAAAGATGTGTGAGTTGGACACAGCTCATAAAAAGCTTATTGACCTACCCGAACCTCCTCGTGATTCCCCCGAGGTCACGCGCTCCTTGGTGGCTGATTTAGGGTCTCCTGGACCGCGGGACTAGGCAGGCAAACAGTATTTTGCACAGGTGCCATCTTGGGAAGGATCGGTTGGCGCTCTAGTGTTGCCAGCGATTTAGGCCCTCACACTACATATAGGGCGGACTGATAGACAAGCCTCATTGATAGAAACACGCGACTCCTGAGGCGGAAGCCGGGAGCCAAGGGCTTTCTTTTAAAAATTGTCCTCATTGTATTTTTCTTGTGATAGTTTTAGCAACATTTTTATATTTACTTCGAAAGTTGTTTGAGTTGGACACAGCTCATAAAAAAGCTTATTGACCTACCCGAACCTCCTCGTGATTCTCCCGAGGTCACGTGCTCCTTGGTGGCCGATTTAGGGTCTCCTGGACCGCGGGACTAGGCAGGCAAACAGCGTTTTGCAGAGGCGCCATCTTGGGAAGGATCGGTCGGCGCTCTAGTGTTGCGGGCGATTTAGGCCCTCATACTACAAAATGCCCCCTCCTCGACGGACGCGCAGCGTACGAGCGGAGCGGGCACACCGATGGTGCGCCGGAGGTGCACCAGAGATAAAGCCATCTGCGCCCGTCCGCGCCAGGACGGGCCTAGGGCCAGACACTATGGACTCTGCCCACCATAATAGGTTATCCTACTCCAGAGAACTCCTGTGCCAATTGAACCAGCCCCTTCAGTACCTCTGAGCCCACTCCATCAGAGGTGAGGGCCCTCGCACCCATTGTCTCCATTGCCCATTCAAACTTACCCCTTCTAAGACCAGCCACTCTGCCGAGACAGTCATCAACATGGCCCTGATAAACTGCAGATCTCTGCCTAAACATGCCCAAGAAATCCATATGCTTTTAGAAGAGCTTCAACTGGAGATTCTGTTTCTCACTGAAACATGGCTCTCTCCAGACTCCGACTCGGACATTGTTCAAGCGCTGCCTCATGGCTTCCTCATACAACACTTGGATCGAGTTAAGGAAGGGGAGGAGGGATAGCTAATATTTACAGAGACCATCTTTCGTGTAAATTTCACGACAGCCCCCTCTCTGACTGTGAAAATGTGCACTTTACCATCCAAATGTCCCCACATAACTCCCTCTCGAGAGCTCTTATTTACCGCCCCCCAGGGGCTTTGGGACAGTTTTGTAGCTCTCTCCTGGAAACATCCATGGCCATGGCCAGCACCCTGCCCAATTTTTTAATTTTAGGGAACCTTAATATCCACTTTGATAATAGTAATGACAACACAGCCTCGAAACTGCTTCTAGACCTAGCAACCCATCAACTTCACCTAAAGAACGATCAACCCAAGCTTACTCTTGGGCACTTGCTTGATCCCATCTTTTGTAACATCCCTTCCCATCTTTTGTAACATCCCTGACCACAAAGTGAGAACACCAATTTCATTGCTTTGGTCCGACCACCTGCTTATCCCCTTTAGCTGGTGGATCTCGACCACTCCACCTCCCAACCAAGCTCCTGGTAGACTCTCACATCCCTGGGCCAAACTGGACACTGGCAAATGGAAGCATGTCCTGGAGCTCTCTAGACCTAACTATGAAGCAGACCCCGCAACAGCGGATGCTGAGTTTTCCTCCTTGATTGAAAACTCCCTCAACACCGTCCTCCCCAAAAAAACGTATTTGTAACCCCGGAAAAAAACCACCTCGCCATGGTTTACTCATGAAGTCCGCCTCCTGAAAAAACTCTGTAAGAGGTCTGGAAGAGTGTGGAGGAAAGACTTTGACCCTAACAGCAAGAGGGATCACAAACTGGCTATCCTCAATTTCAAAAAAGCTCTTAACGCTGCGCAAACAACCTTCTTTAATGAAAAAATCAGAACTGCATCTTGTTCGTCGAGAGAAACCTTTCAAATTGTGAAAAAGCTAATAAAAACCCTGGAGCCTACATGCACGGGTGATCTCTCGGACAATCACTGCAACGAATTAGCTACCTACTTTGATCAAAAGATCCAAAACATCCTCCACCAACTCCCCCCTCTCACCTCCGTGGACCTCCCACATCTGTGTCCGACTCAGGCCCAGAACCTCAATACAGGACTAGACATGTTTACCCCTATCAGTGAGGACACCTTGTCTCCCATCCTTCAATCACTCAAGAGTGGCTCCCCGCTTGACCCAGCCCCAGTTAAGTCCTTAAAACTGGTAGCTCCTACCATCCTTGCTCCGATGGTGAATTTGATCAATGCCTCCCTAGCAGATGGAACGGTACCCCCTAGCTGGATGAAGGCGGTGGTCAAGGCTTTACTCAAAAAATCTAACCTTGACACCCTAAACCTGACTAACTTCAGGCAGATTCCTCTTCTTCCATGCATCAGCAAGATGGCTGAAAAATGTATTAACGGCCAGTTGACCAATTACCTGGAATCCAAGGAACTGCGTAAACATTCTCAGACAGGTTTTCTCCCGGGTCAAGGCACTGAAACAGCAATGGTGCCGGTTGTCGAAGAGGCCAGAAAGATCATCGATGCAAGAGGACCAGTGGCAGTGATCCTCCTGGATCTTAGTGCGGCCTTCGACACCGTCAACCACCATATATTGGCTCAGCGGCTCAGGGACCTTGGTATTTCAGGGCCCGCCCTGTCCTGGTTAAAATCCTTTCTTCACTGTCGTTCCTTCCAGGTGGCGGAGGGTAACTACATCTCCAAAGAGACCTCTATATGCTGCGAAGTGCCGCAGGGCTCTTCGTTGAGCCCTACGCTCTTCAACGTGTATATGTCTCCTCTCGAAAAAATTGTCACCCCACATGGAATGAAACTTCTGACATATGCGGATGACACCCAGCTGGTGGTATCTCTCAGTCATCAGGAAAATCCCACCATCGATCTGTACTCCTGTCTGGGAGATATAGTCAGCTGGATGGACAGGTCCCACTGAAACTTAACAGTGACAAAACGGAGATAATGGTGATGGGCAACCAGTCTCATTTCCGTCCGGAATCCCTGTGGCCCCCGTGCATGGGCCTGCCTCCAACCCCCAAATCATACATCAAAAGCCTCGGGATTTGGCTGGACTAAAACCTCACCTTGAACACCCAAGCAAGGAAAACGGCTGGAGCCTGCTATGGTCTCCTGCGCACCTCCCGTAAGATCCTTCAGCTGCTCCCCTTTCAGTCAAGGAAGCTCCTAATCCAGGGCCTTATTCTGTCCAGACTGGACTACGGAAATGCCCTGTATCTTGGCGCAACAAAGAAAGTGACAACCAGGCTCCAGGTAGTGCAAAACGCTGCTGCCCAGATTCTTACTGACACCAAGAAAGGCTGCTCGGCCAAACCGGCCATCAGAGCACTGGACTGGTTGCCCGTCTTGAAAAGAGTGCATTTCAAGGCCCTTTGCCTAACCCACAAAATTCTCCATGGGAAAGCTCCACCTATCCTTAAAGACCTCATCGTTCCATATACTACATCCAGAACCCTCCGTTCCTCAAATCTCCATCTGACCTTGCCACCCAGGATCAAGAGGTCGCGTTCTGGAGGTCGGCGTTTTTCATATAACGCTTCTAAACTGTGGAACTCACTCCCTCTTGACCTACGTGTCCAACCCAACCTCCTTCCATTCCGGAAACTTTTAAAGACTTGGCTGTTCCCGTAACTTCCCTCTCCTGTTTTTCGCCTGTTTCTTCTGTCAGTGCTGGGACGCTTACGGGCTGCCATGCGCTTCAGAAATCTTTTAATATTTAACATTTAACTCCTCCCTATAGTGTGCCAATTCAGGAGTAGACTATACTTGACACCAGTAAAGTATTTGTTTCAAGCGAATTACAGAAACAATAGATCATATTTCTAAGTCAGTCATGTTCGAAGACTAATGGAGTACTTTGAGGTAGTTTGATGGCAGCTATCAGGAATTTATTTTCAGCTATTTTCAAGCTATTACTTTGCGTTGGCATAAGCGTTCTACTGCATTTGTAGCAGCAGCTACAGCTTGGAACTTCCAGACTTCAAGCTAAGGGAAAAGTAGACATGAGATGGTCTTACTTGCAAATTTTTAAATAGCAGCTGCCCTATGTTTCAGAATAGGAGTGCTTTTGGCACCCTGGTTGGCGAAGGAGTTGGAAGTGGGTAAGCTTATGCCAAGGTAGGTAAAATCTGTCACTCGATCTGGTTCCGCCCTTCTAGGATTATATTCCCTCTAAAAACACTCTGTGGAGGTGGATGATCATAAACTTAGTTTACTTTCATTGATTGTTAGGCCATGTTTTAGGCAAAATGAATTGATGTTTTTATAAGGGTTTCAAGGTCTTTGGGAGTCTTGGATACTAACAGTGTATTATCTGTGAACAACAGAGCTGGTATTTCAGTTTCTTGTAGTACCAGACAATTGTTGTCACAGGCCAATAGATAATCAATACAGCCATTGATAAACACCAGGAACAGCGTAGGGGCAAGTGCACAGCCTAGCCTTACCCCTTGTTGATCTCAAAAGGATCAGTGGTTTCCCCATTCACTCCCCTGTATCTCAGAGAAGCTGAATAATGATATTAAGAAGGGAGGCAGAAAGTTCCAGATCTTTAAGAATGCACCATAATTTACCTCTAGGGACCATGGCTAGCAGCCATATCAAATGCCACCTTGAGATCGACAAATACACCATTGAGACTGCTTCTACTAAGGTCATCCTCCTTTCTTCCTATTAGTTGGAACCTAAAGACCAAACTGGTTTTGGTGCAAAATCCACCTTGGAATAGAGTCAGAATCATGGTTTCAGGAAGTTATCAATCCAGAAAAACACTCAATCTAGCATTAATTCACAGAATATCTTTTTACTGGAATCAATAAGGCTTATTGGGCAATAGTTTGCTGGATCTGACTTTAAACCTTTCTTGTGGATGGGAATATTCTCCATGCCCTTCCAAGACATTGGAATATCCAGACCTGCCATTACGGCACTAGCAACGTTGGTAAAGTATTGGGTCCAGATAGTGGGTTCGGAAATAAATAGTTTGATGGAATTTGATCAAGTCAGGAGCTTTCCCTGGGTTCTGTGCTTGTATGGCATTGGTGGGGAATTCTTCATCCCTGAGTCAGTATTATAACCAGGTAGCCAATCTATAGTGGCTAGTATTGACTCATTATTATCAGAAGTCTCATATACGGGGTTAGAGGAAGAGGAACAGTATAGTCTTTTAAAATGGGATACCCAGTTCTGGGGAATAATATGGGATTCAAGTTTCACTCTCGATGTCTTGGAGCCATGTGTGATGACATGCCAAAATATTGCCAGCTCCCTGTATGTGCAGCAGTTAATATATAGGTCTGAATGGCCGTATCCCAGTCTGTTTTTGCAAATCTCTTTACTGCTTTATAGTTGGTTTTAGCAGCCTGACTATTAATGTGGGGCCGTCCCTTGAGGGCACCAAGGAGACAGTTTTTGGCTACTCTGTAGTTTCTATTAAACCACATACTAAATTTGTGGCGGAATTCGTGTTAGAGTAAGGTTTGGTAAAGAACATCAATCTTAATTACTCAAACCAATTATCATGGATGTTGTTAGACCTGGCCCTATTGCAGGGTCATCCCAGCACTTTTTGCCTTCCTCCTGTATTTTTTCTGACCTGTTGTTGGTGGTTTTATGACTCTGGGCACTTTACCACTGCTAATCAGTGCTAAGGTGCATGTGCTCCCTTTTGTATACTTGGTAAGATTAGTCTGCACCTGTTTGGCATATTTACGCCCTTACCTGTGGGCGCGTTTTTCTTCATGCTACGCTCTGCTGCCCGGCTCCCTTAATGCCCAGTGCCCCGTGTTGGTGTAGACTCGCTGCCAGCCCTTAGCTCCCGCTCCCGCAACCCGCAACCCGCAACCCGCACCCATCGCGGACCGCTGGCTGCCATACTACACCATCCGGAAGGCAGCGCAGTCCCACGAAGGTTGCACTCTGCCACCCCAGTTCAGATATGGCTATATGCAAATCAGTATGAACCTGTGCCTCATGGGAATAGTCCAGCTCGAACTGCAAAGCCAGAAACAAGCTGCTGAGAACCGGTTTCTGGCATTCCAGCCGTCTTCAGCCTGGCTTGCTTGAATCCAGTGGCAAAGTGAGCAAGGGACTCACGTCTGAGCATACCCTGCCACACTTATGGCGGCCAAAAGCGGTACAAAAGGGGGTGGTGATGGATGGAGCATCTGAATCAATCAAACACTCACACCCAGTCAAAAGATCTGGGTTTAATCCATCACCGTTCTTTAGCCCACTCTGCCACCCCAGTTCAGACATGGCTATATGCAAATCAGTCTGACCCTGTGCCTCATAGGAACAGTCCAGCCCAAACTGCCAAGCCATGTCTTCCCTGGACGAGAAACAAGCTTCCGAGGACCGGTTTCTGGCATTCCAGCCGTCTTCAGCCTGGCTTGCTCGAATCCAGTGGCAAAGTGAGCTAGGGACTCACGTCTGAGCTTACCCTGCCACACTTATGGCAGTAAAAAGCGGTACAAAAGGGGGTGGTGATGGACGGAGCATCTCAATCAATCAAACACTCACACCGAGTCAAAAGATCTGTGTTTACTCCATCACCGTTCTTTGGCCCACTCTGCCATCCCAGTTCAGACATGGCTATATGCAAATCAGTCTGACCCTGTACCTCATGGGAACAGTCCAGCCGGAACTGCCAAGCCATGTCTTCCCTGGACCGGAACAAGCTTCCGAGGACCGGTTTCTGGCATTCCAGCCGTCTTCAGCCCGGCTTGCTTGAATCCACCCCCTTTTGTACTGCTTTTGGCCACCATAAGTGTGGCAGGGTATGCTCAGACGTGAGTCCCTTGCTCACTTTGCCACTGGATTCAAGCAAGCCGGGCTGAAGACGGCTGGAATGCCAGAAACCGGTCCTCGGAAGCTTGTTTCCGGTCCAGGGAAGACATGGCGTGTCAGTTCCGGCTGGACTGTTCCCAAGAGGCACAGGGTCAGACTGATTTGCATATAGCCATGTCTGAACTGGGGTGGCAGAGTGGGCTAAAGAACAGTGATGGATTAAACCAAGATCTTTTACCTGGGCGTGAGTGTTTGATTGATTCAGATGCTCCGTCCATCACCACCCCCTTTTGTACCGTTGTTTGGTGTGGTGCATTCATCTTGCCACACCGCCACTGGTGCTTGTAACAAAGGGGGACTGCATCACCCAGAGTCCTAGGTGACACAGGAACAGCGAGTCAAAGCCCAACGCCAGGAGGCGCTCAAATTGGACCTCAAACTCCCATAGCGCGGCAAAGCCCGGGCCAAGAGTGGGGCCATCATAGCCCGGAGGAGACTAGGCTGGGCCACTCCCAAACAACTGCAGAACTATAAGGACACTATCATTTTTCTTGTGGATTGTCGTACTGAATTGATTGGTAGCCTATTGTGGGGGGGCAGATTAGGCGAGCCTTATCTGTGTTTATTACATTGATGGCAGCATGGGCAGGGAAAGGGAGGAAGGGTGCGAGGAACCATAAGTGGCACACTTGACCAATTTATTTCCATGGCAGCATCAGTACTCGAGCATGAAATAGCCCTGACAGAACGTCGCCTTTCTCTTGAACCAATGTATGTAAGGAAATCTTCCCTAGGGGCTATAATGTCAGTTATCTCCCCAAAGCACTTAGAAAGCCAAGCTAATAACACACACACTAATGAGGGAGACAACGAACACAAGGCGGATAATTTGCTCAATATAACAGTGTCAAATGAGATTAGCCTTTCTGCTTTATCCTTTAGTCTAGCCCCCGAGAATGTACTTAACAATGTCGCACCTCACTCCTCTACAGGGCCCTCTGTTAAACATAGCACAAGAACCCAAATTTCAAAGCAAACTGCAGGACTAGCCTCTGCTGCTAAGAGGAAGCGGGGAGGGGGCGCCCAAAAGGGAAGATGCCCAAAGATATCAAAAACCTTCAAAGTGATTAATAATACTATAGAAGAGATCTCGACCTCACAAGTTACTGGACCACCATCACAGGCACTGACACTTACCCCATCGCTAATACCCCCAACCACTAAGACGGTTGAAAAACTTGGCCTTCGTTGCAACCACCTGAAGGCTTTATAGTCCAAGTTGAACAACTGATGAAGTCCTTAATTTTATCTCTTCTAGAGAGGACAAAGGTAATCAGTGAAAGATTGGGGAGACTCGAGCAGAATACTATAGAGAACTTTGGAATATTAAAAAAGTTGATCGATTCTACACCGACAGACAATACGGCTGAAGTAAATATACCAAAAGTACCCATAGCTGTAGTAACTTTGCCGTCCATCCCGACTGCACCTAACACAACTCCTGTGATACCAATTACTAATAATCATGCTGCCATACTTCTTGGAAGCAGGACAAGGGATCTAGTGAAAAGTAGCCGAGGGGTGAGGGAGGGGAGGCCAATAAATGAGCAAGGTGCGCGAGGCAGATAAAGAATAATCTATTGCTAGTTAGGGAAACGCCTAATATTACAAAGAAAAAACAAGCCTTAAGGCATTGATCTGCCACCAGACTGCATTCCCATACGTTGTTGTACTCACTGGGGTTCCTGAGCTAAAGAATGACAAAACAGAAACTTACCCAGAATTGAAGAACAAGGCAACCTTTTGGTTAAACAAGAATAATCAATCAATCAATCAAGAAATTTATATAGCGCGCTAATCACCCAGAGGGTCTCTTGGCGCTTGGGGGAGAGGGTCCGCTACTGCTCGAACAGCCAGGTCTTGAGTTGCTTCCTGAAGGAGAGGTGGTCTTGGGTATGATGGAGGTGGATGGGGAGGGAGTTCCAAGTCTTGGCTGCCAGGTAGGAGAAGGATCGCCCTCCCATGGTGGCTCTTCGAATGTGTGGAACTGCGGCGAGGGCGTGGTTGGTCGATCTCAGTTGGCGGGTGGGAATGTAGAAGGTCAGGCAGTTGTTGAGGTATCTGGGGCCTAGGACGTGGAGGGCCTTGTGTGCGTGGGTGAGGAGACGGAACGTGATTCTCTTGCTGACGGGGAGCCAGAGCAGGTCTCTCAGGGTTCTGGAGATATGGCTGTGTCGGGGGATGTCCAGGATGCGTCGTGCGGAGGCGTTCTGGATGCGTTGGCGTCTTTTCTGCAGTTTGGCTGTGGTTCCGGTGTAGAGGGTGTTTTCGTAGTCTAGTCGGCTGGTGACGAGTGCTTGGGTGACCGTCTTCCTGGTTTCGGTGGGGATCCATGGGAAGATCTTTCGGAGCATGCGTAGGATGTTGAAATACAATGATGAGACGGCGTTTACTTGTCTGGTCATCGAGAGGGAGGAGTCCAGGATGAAGCCCAGGTTGCGTGTGTGGTCCGTTGGTTTGGGTGCGCTGCCTAGGGCCGGGGGCCACCAGGGGTCGTCCCAGGCAGAGGGTGATGATCCAAGGATGAGGACTTCCGTCTGTCTGAGTTCAGTTTCAGGCAGCTGTTCTTCATCCATTTGGGCTACGTCTTTCATCCCTTCGTGTAGGTTGGTTCTGGTGGTGGCTGGGTCGTTGGTGAGGGAGAGGATCAGCTGGGTGTTGTTGGCGTAGGAGATGATGTTGAGGTTGTGTTGGCCTGCGATGGCTACTAGGGGGCTCATGTAGACGTTGAAGAGGGTGGGGCTGAGTGATGATCCTTGTGGTACGCCGCAGATGACTTCGGTGGCCTCGGATCTGAACGGGGGGGTGAGGCGGACTCTCTGGGTTCTTCCGGCGAGGAACAAGATGATCCACTCCAGTGCCTTCTCTTGGACACCGACTTTGCTGAGGCGTTGTACTAGGATGCGGTGGCAGACAGTATTGAATGCTACGGAGAGGTCCAGGAGGATGAGGGCCGCTGTATCCCCGTTGTCGAGCAGGGTTCAGATGTCGTCAGTGGCTGCGATGAGGGTAGTCTCGGTGCTGTGGTTGGCTCGGAAGCCAGACTGTGAGTGGTCGAGGGATCCGTTCGTCTTGAGGAAGGCGGCAAGCTGGCGGTTGACGGTCTTCTCGATGACTTTGGCGGGGAACGGGAGGAGCGAGAAGGGGCGGTAGTTCTTGAGGTCGGTGGGGTCTGCCGAAGGTTTCTTCAAGAGAGCGCTGAGTTCGGCATGCTTCCAGCTTTCCGGGAAGGTGGCGGTGTTGAAGGAGCAGTTGATGATGTCCTGGAGTTGGGGTGTGATGATGGAGTCGGCCATGTTGAAGACGTGGTGGGGGCATGGGTCGGTTGGCGATCCGGAGTGGATGTTGTTCATCGTGCGGATGGTGTCTTCGGTGCTGACTGGGGTCCAGGCGCGGAGGGTGGTGGTGGGGGGCATTGGTTTTGTGGTTGAGTGCGTGGTCTATTCGCCGAAGCTGTTGAGTATGTCTGCGATCTTGCTGTGGAAGAACGAGGCGAGTGAGTCGCAGAGGTCTTGTGAGGGAGTGACGTCGTTGTTTCCGGCGCTGGGGTTGGAGAGCTCTTTGACGATGCTGAAGAGTTCCTTGCTGTTGTGTGCGTTGTTGTCTAGTCAATCCTTGAATGCTGACTTCTTGGTGGTGTGGATCAGCTGGGGAACAGTATGGACCCCACCCAGGCAATATTGATGGGGAAATCTTGTACGCCAGAAGAGTAAGCTGAGTTGGGCAAAGTTCTAAGGATATAGCCAGGGATTCTGTTATTGTTAACTTTAGTGATAGACGGGTGGTTGGCTACATCTGTGAGAGATTTTATCCAAGCGATAGCAGTGGCATCTACACCCACGATTTGAGCTACTTTTATCGCCCAACTCCCTTGGCATTATCCAATTATAATCCCTTTGGGATGCAACGAGTAGGGACTACGGGTGGGTTTAAAAATCAATTCACCATCCCCACTACTGAACGTTTTGCGCAGCTACATGGCCTTGAAGGGGTTGATTGACTAAGAGATGAAGAACTGAGCAGACTAGCAGCTTTGGATATGGGGGATGAAAGATTAGTATGTGTGAGTAGCAAAATGACCTTTGGAAAACACCCTAAGGTGCAAGCATGGTCAATTTTAATAACACGGACCCTACACCGCTCCTAAATAGTAATGGTGAGGGTTTAGACCTGGGTACTACTACTAACACTGAGACTACGATTATCAAAATACCCAATCAAAGAGTCTGTGAGATTGACCATATGCACATAATCTCTCAAGCAAAGGTGCACGATTTTTATTTTGTCCAAGAGAACCGGGATGATATAATCGAAGGTGATTTCTCAAATAGTAGTGATCAATACATTAATATAGAGTCTCCGCAAGTAACAGAAGTTAATAACACGAGATTAAAGTGCAACATACTTGATACGGGTGCTGAACCTAGCATTAAATTGGCCTGGTAATTTGGACAAAAATTACGCTTGGGACCGACCTCAAGCAAATCGACTCTTGTAGTCCGGACATCCTAGGAGTCAGGTTTGCGGGGCCCAACAAAAGAAAAGTTTGTATTTTGAATGTCTATAGTAGGCCATTCGCGGCCATTAAAGAGGCAGAAGTTGTCGAGCAATTAGATAATATTATTACCATGCTCGATCAGAGAACTTTGGTTATTATTGAGGGGGGATTTTAATTGTAAATTCGAGCCGATAATAGGCCTGGAAAATATTGTTGTACCAGAGGATAATGTTAATAATATACCTGGAATTGAGACCAGCCCAGCAGTGCCATGCCCAACTGCTGCAAAAACAACAGGTGATGGACCGAATGTGGATCAATGTCACACACTCAACCCAGTCCAAAGATCTGGGCCCAAATCCATCGTTTTTTTGCACTCCACACCACCCCGGGTTAGACACTGGCGATATGCAAATCAGCTCTGACCCTGTGCCCCATGGGAACAGTCCAGTCCGAACTACAAAAGCCATGTCCTTCCCAGAACGGAATCAAGCATCCGAGGACCGGACCGGTTTCGAGGTAACACCTCTCATCAGCTTGGCTAGCTTGACTCCAGTGGTGTGGAGTGCCTGGGACCCACGTCTGGGCATCCCCAGCGCACTTAGGGCGGAATTTGCAAAAACAACAGGTGATGGACCGAATGTGGATCAATATCACACACTCAACCCAGTCCAAAGATCTGGGCCCAAATCCATCGTTTTTTTGCACTCCACACCACCCCGGGTTAGACACTGGCGATATGCAAATCAGCTCTGACCCTGTGCCCCATGGGAACAGTCCAGTCCGAACTACAAAAGCCATGTCCTTCCCAGAACGGAATCAAGCATCCGAGGACCGGACCGGTTTCGAGGTAACACCTCTCATCAGCCCGGCTAGCTTGACTCCAGTGGTGTGGAGTGCCTGGGACCCACGTCTGGGCATCCCCAGCGCACTTAGGGCGGAATTTGCAAAAACAACAGGTGATGGACCGAATGTGGATCAATGTCACACACTCAACCCAGTCCAAAGATCTGGGCCCAAATCCATCGTTTTTTTGCACTCCACACCACCCCGGGTTAGACACTGGCGATATGCAAATCAGCTCTGACCCTGTGCCCCATGGGAACAGTCCAGTCCGAACTACAAAAGCCATGTCCTTCCCAGAACGGAATCAAGCATCCGAGGACCGGACCGGTTTCGAGGTAACACCTCTCATCAGCCCGGCTAGCTTGACTCCAGTGGTGTGGAGTGCCTGGGACCCACGTCTGGGCATCCCCAGCGCACTTAGGGTGGAATTTGCAAAAACAACAGGTGATGGACCGAATGTGGATCAATGTCACACACTCAACCCAGTCCAAAGATCTGGGCCCAAATCCATCATTTTTTTGCACTCCACACCACCCCGGGTTAGACACAGGCGATATGCAAATCAGCTCTGACCCTGTGCCCCATGGGAACAGTGCAGTCCGAACTACAAAAGCCATGTCCTTCCCAGAACGGAATCAAGCATCCGAGGACCGGACCGGTTTCGAGGTAACACCTCTCATCAGCCCGGCTAGCTTGACTCCAGGTCCTCGGATGCTTGATTCCGTTCTGGGAAGGACATGGCTTTTGTAGTTCGGACTGGACTGTTCCCATGGGGCAGCAGGGTCAGAGCTGATTTGCATATCGCCATTGTCTAACCCAGGGTGGTGTGGAGTGCAAAAAAACGATGGATTTGGGCCCAGATCTTTTGACTGGGGGAATGTGTGACATTGATCCACATTCGGTCCATCACTTGTTGTTTTTGCAACTGCTGCAGCACAGCTACTTCGATTGACCGCAGTGCATGGCCTGCACGCCTGCAACAGGCGTTTACCATCAGACAGCCCAAGTCAACCAACCTTCAAGCGGGGCAGTTGCAATAGCCATATAGACTATGCAATGATTTCAATCCCACTCTGGCTGATGGTAAGTGACCTTGTAGTGGAGAACCGTATTGAAAGTGACCATTATCCTCTTAGCTTGACGCTTAGTGCGTCAGTATTTTATGTTTCTCCCAAAGGAAGGAATAGCCCTCAAGATACTGATATTGATCCCTTGGTTTCAAATAATCGCAGAGCATTAAAATAGCCAACAGTATAGGGGAATGAAATTACTTTAAAAAAAAATTATGAGATGTATGTAGATTCAGTCTCCCCTTATATCAATTTCCCAGCAGAGGAGATCCCCATTATGGGAATCCAAGGAAAAATGTCGCTGGGACTGGCAAAAATAATAACTAAAACTATTAAGCCAATAAAAAAAAAGAGGACAGCGAAATTTAGTCAAGGTTGATATATGGTATGACAAAGGCTGCCGCATCACTAAAAAGGAACTTATAGCGGCCGCAAAAAGCAACAATGTATTTGTACTAAGGGAGGAAAGGAGGTAATATAAGGGTAGAGTCTCTAAGGCAAAGAAATGCTGGGATGATAAAATCTGGTCTGAACTACTCGATTCATGCAAGGTAAATGACCAGGCTTCATTCTGGGGCCTGATTGCTAAGAGCACCAGAGATGGAACCCCTAGTAGGGATATGTTTTAGAAGCCAATATCTGGGTATCGCATTTTTCTGAATTGTACTCCCCAACCAATAAAGAGCCTATCCTTGCTAATGACGACTTAGGACTTAATCCAAGCCTGACTCCCTTGTTGTTTAGCTTGACAGAAACTATTGAAGCCATTAAAGCAATAAAACCAGGGAAGGCCCCTGGACCGGAAAGGATGCCTGGGGACCTATGGAAACATGAAAATATGATATGGGCACCATACATTAACTGTCTCTGTAACATTATTGCTAAGGGTGCCCCTATCCCTGACACATGGCGGGGCGCCGAGATCATAGCCATCCTTAAAAAGGGAGATCGTATGAATCTGGCCCATTATAGACCTATTAGTCTAATAGATATCCTTCAGAAGGTATTTGCAAGACAAGTTTTAAGTAGGCTGAGTTCTTGGATTGGGGAACTAGTACCCTAACCAAGTACCAGGCAGGGTTTAGAGACAAAATTAGCACAATCGACCAGGTGTTTAGATTTTTATGTATCATCTGGAAGTATATTAAAATAAAAAGGGTTCACCTGTATGTGGCCTTCGTTGACCTCAGGGCGGCCTTTGACCTGGTCCCTAGATATTCACTGTGGCTAAAATTGAGGGACCATGGTGTTCTGGGGAAATTCTGGAACAGATTGTTAGGTTGCACAAGGCAAACTATGCCAGGATGAGATGGGGCCCAAATGGAGAATTGACTGACCGTATCAATGTAAATAGAGGTGTTAGGCAAGGATGCGTGTTGGCACCGACATTGTTTTCCTTGTATGTTAATGATATACCAGAAACACTCTTGCTCTGCGAACACGATTCCCCCAAGATGGGCGGTGACGATGTGCCCGCACTGTTTTCCGCAGATGATACTATTTTAATATCACAGACACCCAAAGGATTACAAAATTTATTAGATACCTTTTGGTCTTACTGTGAGACTAGAGGATTGGAGTTCAACTCATCTAAAACTAAGTATAATGCGGTAATCCTCATAGAACTTTAAAAAAAAACACTGACTGTTAATACAAAATGTATCGAACATGTGCATAATTTTAGTTATTTAGGCATTACCCTAGACACCAAACTAGATTGGAAAACTCAAGTAGATAAAAGTAAAACGATCCTTACCCAGAATCTAGTCTTGATCGCGAGACAACACAAGAGTAGCTACTCCAAAGCTGTGTCTCCAGCATTGGAGTTGTATAACAAAGCCCAATCGGCTTCTCTTTATGGGGCCGGACTATGGGGTTATGCGGCCAAACATGACTTTATGACACAAGAGAACCTTTTTTTTACGAAATTGTTAGCAGTCCTACAGCGCACACCTTTACTACCATTCACAATGGATTTGGATATTCATCGTACTGATGACCATGCGGCTCTACGACCCTTGCTGTATTGGGTCCGCGTGTGGTCAACAGACAAATTAGTTGATTACAGAGAAGCCCTAAAAGAAATTTTGAAAATAAAGAATATCACAAAGCTGATATGGCTGAATCACATTGAGAACTGGTTTGTTAAGCTGGGGCTGAGTCATTACTGGAAAGATCCCGAAGGCCTAACTCTGAGTTGTAAAAAGGTGTTAAAAGTAAGATACTGGACGTTTGTTTTAAACTCAAAATTACATAACCCTGAATTGGGGACCCTAACTTTGAGGTACCTTGCTATGAAGACAGAGAGTAGGTTTGAATCCTTTATGGATGAGATCCTACCAGGCCTAGCTAAATCGCTGTATCTAAAGTTCCATTATGGCATAATACAAATCAAAGCAAATACTGCGAGATGGGCATTGTTGGACCTAGATTACCCAAGTCTACATAAGGTAGCTTGGCACAGTAGTGGCTACAGCTAACTCAAGGCGTTGGTTAAGTACTTACAAGTCTCACTCACAGTAACTCAGTGATGAACCACTAAAATAAAGACACAACACCACTGTTTGGAAAAATACCGTTACCTTTTATAAAAATAATATGACTCTTGGGATTCAAATTACACAGGATACGACATCAGATTCTCACAGAAATAATCATTATACTTTTGCTTTGGAAAAATACATTTCACTCTCATTGCTGTGGAAAAAGGGCAGTAAAACACATTCGATTGACAAGGGTTCAGTAATGAGGAAGTGACACTCTTTTGGAATTAAAATAAACCTGTTAGATTTACACTATGCAGGGTTACACATCTACATCACCTATCTGGCATGTACATTTCATAACAGTTTCAGAGTGCTCTTTAGAGATATTAGCCTGCTTCAGTAGTAGGTTTCAAGACCCTAGTATCACTACCCTGTAACCAATTCTGTAATTACCCTGGTGTATCAAGCTAACTCACAGCTCTGATCAACCCTGGTTTCTGCAATGAACTCTTATTTCTCCTCTCCACAACTTAGAGTTTTTACTAGCAGTTCCCAGTTCTCAGACTCTCCAGTGACCCCTCTTCCCTGCTCCTTACTTTAGCGTGGGGACGATGATGTCCCAGTCCCCACGCGTCACTGCTGCCTCAGGGCGCCTGCCAGCTTCTCTGCCTCACTCTGCCTTGGCTCCGCCGAACCGGCGCTTTGCTGGGGGGGCTGGCGGTGGATGGGTTGGGATCCCAACTCTCCCTTCCCTGCTCGTGTCTGCTTCTCTCTATGACACTCGAGCGGGGAAGGCAAAACGGAGCAACACACCTGGGCCTTCTTTCCCTCGCTCGCGCTGGCTCCTCCAGCTAGCGCTCGAGCGTGGGGGATCGATGAAACTGACACGGCGCTCCGGGAGTCCTTCCGGCGCCTCCTCAGCCAAGCCGACAGTCGCGCTGAACCTCCGGGCATGCGCGGAAGCGCTCCTCGACGGCTCCGCCTCCGCTCCCGCCTCCTCAGCGACGCGCACTGCTCCGGGCCTGCTCACCTTGTTGCCCCTCCTTCCGGGGACATCCACAACTCACGGGGCATGCGCGAGCCTGACGCTGGAAGCGTCTCTTCAGGGGCCAGCTCACTTCGCCTCACAGAGGCCGATTAAGGCAGCGCGGGCGCGAGGGACCAGTGTTCCCGCTTGGCGCCGCGCTGTCACCACTCTTTCGGCCACAGTTCCTCCCCTCACCTGGCTCCAAGGGAAAACGCTGCACAGAGCGGGACGCTCTATCCTCAGGGTCCCAAAAGGCTCCGCTGCCGCTTGCCTCCTTCACAAAGCCTCAGGGGCACCACAGAGTCCACACCTGGCTGGAATCCACTCCCTGCTCAACGCTGGTAGGTGAAAGTCTTATCCAGGGAAATTAAGTCTCCTAGCAAGGCGTTCCACTAGGGTAATGGGGGCAAGACTTAGAAGGGTCTTCCTTCTCAAGTAGCTTAGTTTCTTTGTCAGCAGTTGATGTTCTGAGAGGGATTGGTCAAAGGTTAAAGGGGGAACAACCCTCTGAAGAAACTGTCAGCCTCAGAGACAAACTAGCTGCTCTCAGTGTGTCCACCTCCTCTCACCACTGCCTCACTCCTCCACTCTTGGGTCAGCACAAAATGGCTGCTGGTCACTGGCCTTATATAGGGTGGCCTGAGACCTGCAGAAGTCTCTAGTTAATTCCAGAAAGTTCCCTAATGTTATCCTATGGACCTGTCCTCCAGTAGTGTCCGTTATGGCAGTTGGTGGACACCATTTTAGGTTTCTGGAGTTCCCTAGATTTTCAAGGGGGCTGACTAGGCCTCACAGGTTATGAGGGAAAAATGGCGTCATCGCCAAGGAACACCTAGCCCCCTGACAGCATTAAAAAAATTCCTGATGGACATATGTAAAAATAGAAATAGAAACTCTGGGAGGCTAAGGGGGACAAAAAATAAATAATAATGGTTAGAGTCTCCCCAGAAGCAGACAGGTCTAACACGCGTCCCCCCCAGCTGAAAGTGGGGAGAACTACCCAACCCCTTGGGAGTCCTCATCACTAAGGCGGAAATACCTGGACAGACCGTCTGCGTTGGCATGGTCCGTCCCAGGTCGGTGTTCCACCCTAAAGTACATTCCCTGTAGGGAGATGGACCACCTCAGCAACTTGGGATTCTCCCCCTTCATTTGCATCAGCCAACGAAGGGGGCGATGGTCAGTCTGAACTAGGAAGTGCGAGCCAAACAGGTATGGCCGCAGCTTCTTCAGAGCCCAAACCACCGCGAAGGCTTCTCTCTCAATTGTACTCCACCTCCTTTCCCTGGGGAGTAGTCTCCTGGACAGGAAGACCACGGGTTGATCCAAGCCCTCATCATTTAGCTGCGATAACACTGCCCCAATGCCATGTTCTGACGCATCTGTTTGGACAATGAATTCTCGAGCAAAATCAGGGGCCTTGAGAATGGGAGCGGAACACAATGCTTGTTTCAAGGTCATGAAGGCTCGCTGGCAAGCCTCCGTCCAGACTACCCGTCGGGGTTGCTTCTTGGAAGTAAGTTCAGTGAGGGGAGCCATGATAGTGCCATACCCCTTCACGAAGCGACGGTAGTATCCAGTGAGGCCCAGGAAGGCTCGGACCTCTGTTTGAGTCTTGGGGGGCTCCCAGGCGATGATAGCCTCAATCTTTGCCTGGAGGGGCTGCACCGTCCCTCTGCCCACCAAGTGACCTAGGTACACCACCGACCCCTGTCCGATCTGACACTTGCTGGCCTTGATTGTCAAGCCAGCCTGTTGCAGGGCATGAAGAACAGCTTGCAGATGCTGCAAATGGTCCTCCCAGCTGCTACTGAAGACAGCAATGTCGTCCAGGTATGCAGCAGAAAAAGCTTCCATTCCAGAAAGGACCCTGTTCACCAGCCGCTGAAAAGTGGCAGGGGCATTCTTGAGCCCAAAGGGCATCACACGAAATTGGTAGTGTCCCTGAGGTGTAGAGAAGGCTGACCTTTCCTTCGCCTCCTCGGTAAGGGAAATCTGCCAGTACCCTGAAGTTAGGTCAAAGGTACTCAAGTATTGAGCAGCTCCCAGCCGGTCAATAAGCTCATCCGCCCGTGGGATAGGATGTGCATCAGTTTTGGTTACTGAGTTCAAGCCTCGGTAATCCACACAGAATCTCAATTCAGGTGTGGTGCCTGGTGGGGCAGCTTTTGGTACCAAAACCACCGGGCTAGACCAAGGGCTTCCAGAAGGTTCAATCACTCCCAGCTCCAGCATCTTGGCGACTTCACTCTTGATGCTGGCCTTCACCTTGTCCGACAGCCGGTAGATTTTAGACTTCACAGGTGGGCTGTCTCCTGTGTCCACGTCATGGGTACACAGGTGGGTCCTACCCGGGACAAGGGAGAACAGAGAAGAAAATTGCTCCAGGATCTGGCGGCAATCACTCTGCTGTTCAGGAGTCAGGGATGGCGAGAGAATTACTCCCTCCACCGACCCATCCTTTTCTTGGGACGAGAGAAGATCAGGGAGAGGTTCACTTTCTTCTTCCTCTGCTCCATCGGTTACCATCATCAAGACAACCTCGGGCCTCTCATGATGTGGCTTGAGGCGATTGGCATGCAGCACCCGGTGGGGCTGCCTCGGGGTCTTAAGATCCACCAAGTAGGTGGACTTCCCCTTCTTCTCCAAAACCTCAAAGGGGCCTGTCCAACGGTCCTGGAGGGCATTTAGCTCTCCAGGTTCCATCACCCACACCTTCTGTCCAGGCCTCAGTTCCACTGGGTGAGCGTTGTGGTCATACCACTCTTTCATAACTGCTTGGCTGGCCTCCAAGTTGTCTGAAGCTTGCTTCCACAACTTAGCCATTTGGCTCCGGAAGGCCAGCATGTAGCTCACCACATCCTGGGGAAGCTTCCTGGGAGTCCGTTCCCATCCGTCTTTCACCAGGCTGAGAGGTCCCCGTACAGGGTGCCCGTACAAAAGTTCGAAGGGGCTGAAGCCCACTCCCTTTTGTGGCACTTCCCTGTAGGAAAACAAGAGACAGGGTAGGAGGACGTCCCATTTCCTCCGCAGGCTCTCAGGTAGACTCCGTATCATACCTTTCAAGGTTTTGTTAAACCTTTCCACAAGACCATTGGTTTGTGGGTGATAAGGAGTGGTAAACCGATAGGTAACTCCGCACTCCTTCCACATAGCCCGCATGTACGCTGAAAGGAAGTTAGTCCCCCTGTCGGACACAACCTCCTTGGGGAAACCCACTCGGGTGAAGATCCCCATCAGGGCCCTTGCCACCACAGGTGCAGTGATGGTCCTCAGAGGTATGGCCTCTGGGTACCGTGTGGCATGATCCACCAAAACCAGTATGAACCGGTGACCAGCTGAAGTTGGTGGATCCAATGGCCCCACAATGTCGATGCCCACCCTCTCAAAGGGGGTGCTAACGACAGGTAGTGGTTCCAGGGGAGCTTTAAGCTTCACCCCTGTTTTCCCACTAGCTTGGCAGGACACACACGTCCGACAGTATGTATCAGACGCCACTTTCATTCGAGGCCAGTAGAAGTGGGGGACAAGCCGGGCAAAGGTCTTGTCCTGTCCTAGATGTCCTGCCAATGGTATCTCATGAGCCAGTTCCAGTAGAAAGGCTCTAAAGCATTGAGGGACCACCAAGGCTCTGGCTGAACCATGACCAGGTGCCTTGGGCTCACTGTAGAGGAGTCCATCCTCCCAGTAAATCCGGTAGCTCCCTTCAATGTTTCCTGCTGCCTGGGCGTTGGCCTGTTGCCGCAGCCCCTCGAGAGTAGGACACTCTTTCTGAGCTTCACAGAATTCTTCCCGGGAAGGACCTCCCTCCACATGCCATTCAGTAGGGATGGGTAGGTTTTCCAGGGAAGCAACATTCTCCCCTGTGGACTCCAGATCCACCTCCGCAGGTGGTCCATCTGTCTCACGAGGTGGAGATGTCGAGGCAGGGTCCTCCGGCCTCCTGTCCTTCTCCTCTCTGGCAGCCGGCTGGGCCATTGTTCCAGGCTCCAGCGTAAGTGAACTCCCCCTTCGGGCAGTCGCGGACCTTGTGCTGACACAAGTCCAGTCAGGGGGTCCCAGCATCTCAGAGTGAGTCTGGTACTCCACCCTCCTCCAAGCATTGTGCTCCATATCATTCCCTAACAGGCAGTCAACAGGCACGGCAGGGCTTACGGCAACTCGAAGTGGACCTGCAACCCCTCCCCACTCAAAGGGAACCTCAGCCACAGGGTAGTGGCCCAATCTGCCGTCAGCCATTACGGCGGGATGGAGTACATCTGGGATGACCTGCTCTGGAGACACCAGCTGACTCCTCACCATAGTCATGCTGGCTCCTGTGTCTCTCAGAGCCTCCCCTCTACGGCCATTGATGGTGACCCACTGCTCATACTTAGTAGTATTAGAGGGCAGTTGGGTCTTTGGAACCATCTCCTTATCTCCCAGGGACACTAAAGTGACACCCGCCCGCTCCCCTCCATTAACCAAAGGCATCTCCTCCCCGAGCACTACACTAGTGATTCCCGGGGCTTTTCCTCCAGTGGGAGGGGGTGGTCTTTTTGGGCATCTCACATCTCCTCTATAGTGTCCCACACCACCACACTCAAAACAATGAACAACCCTTGGCTGCTGGCTTTGGCCAGGGGTAGGGTTGCGAGGGGGGTTACTCTTAGGGATGAATCCTCTGCCCCTTCCTTGCGAAGTATTTTGTGGCCCTTTGGAGAACTCCCTCTTAGTTTCCCCTCCCTCTTTCTTCTGGGGGGCGCCCTGTCCTTGCTTCTGGGAATTCCCTCCAGTCCCCTTAGTCGACACCCGGGTACTAACCCAGATGTCCGCCTCCTCAGCAAGCTTCCTGGGGCTGGTCAGCTTGCTGTCCACCAGATGCTGTCTTAGTTCGGGAAGACACTTCTCGAGTAGGTGTTCCTTGAGTATGAGGTCATATAGTCCCTTATAGTCTCCTACTTCGCTGCCTCTTACCCAACCCTCCAGGGCCTTCCTGGAGTAGTCCAAAAAATCTACCCAGTTTTGCGTGCCCAGCTTGTAGCTGCCCCGGAACTTTTGCCTATATTTCTCAGGGGTCAACCCAAACTTCCTGAGCAGCGCTGACTTCATAGCCGGGTAGTAGGTCTGTTCACTCTGATCAAGGGCCAACAAAGTATCCCTGCCAGTGGGGGGCATGTATTTATATAACCCACCTCCCCAGTGGACTTCCAGAATCCCATGGGCCCTCAGCGAGACCTCGTAGGCGGCTAGCCATTTAGCAATGTCGTCACTGGGTGCATGGCATGCCATAATATCTTTTGGTAGGTACGGTCTGGGTTCCCTGGTGTTGGTCTGGATATCGCTGCCACCATTCTCTGGTTTGGGGGTTCGTAAATTTAGGGCTTGCAAATCCATCTCTTTGATGGTCCGCTCATGCTCCAACTTCTTTTCCTCCCTCACCATGTCCATCCTGGCTAGTTCTATTCTCATCCTCCTCTCCTCCCTCCTATCTTCTAACTCGGCGTCGGTCAGGCCCCTCTCTGAAACACTACTGCCCACTCTGGAAGGTGTTCTAGGACCTGTTACAAGGTTCTCCCCTCCCGCCTGGTACAGTGTTGCGGTCTCCAGGACAGTGTCCTTGTCACTCTCCTCAGGATCTACCTCCTCCCCGGAATGAGCCTCTACCCATGCCCGGATACTGGTCAGCAGCTCAACTTTTCTGGTGCCTTTCTTGAAAAACACCCCCTGCTGCTGACACCATTCCTTCAATTGGGTCACAGTATAATTTTCCAGCTCTTCCACATTTATCTCCATTTCTATTTGGAGTATAAACTGCTACACAGGAGAAATCCACAAAGTGACCTGAGGTCAACCTCCACCCACCGCCAGTAGTCAATTTAGAAAAATCAAAATTTAAATTAGGAGGGCCGCAGGGAGAAAACTCCAGGTGAGGTCTCGTGGTTGGCACTGCGTTACTAATAAGTGAGTGTAAGTACAAATCCGTGATCCCACCGCTGAAACACCAATTATGTTGGACCTAGATTACCCAAGTCTACATAAGGTAGCTTGGCACAGTAGTGGCTACAGCTAACTCAAGGCGTTGGTTAAGTACTTACAAGTCTCACTCACAGTAACTCAGTGATGAACCACTAAAATAAAGACACAACACCACTGTTTGGAAAAATACCGTTACCTTTTATAAAAATAATATGACTCTTGGGATTCAAATTACACAGGATACGACATCAGATTCTCACAGAAATAATCATTATACTTTTGCTTTGGAAAAATACATTTCACTCTCCTTGCTGTGGAAAAAGGGCAGTAAAACACATTCGATTGACAAGGGTTCAGTAATGAGGAAGTGACACTCTTTTGGAATTAAAAGAAACCTGTTAGATTTACACTATGCAGGGTTACACATCTACATCACCTATCTGGCATGTACATTTCATAACAGTTTCAGAGTGCTCTTTAAAGATATTAGCCTGCTTCAGTAGTAGGTTTCAAGACCCTAGTATCACTACCCTGTAACCAATTCTGTAATTACCCTGGTGTATCAAGCTAACTCACAGCTCTGATCAACCCTGGTTTCTGCAATGAACTCTTATTTCTCCTCTCCACAACTTAGAGTTTTTACTAGCAGTTCCCAGTTCTCAGACTCTCCAGTGACCCCTCTTCCCTGCTCCTTACTTTAGCGTGGGGACGATGATGTCCCAGTCCCCACGCGTCACTGCTGCCTCAGGGCGCCTGCCGGCTTCTCTGCCTCACTCTGCCTTGGCTCCGCCGAACCGGCGCTTTGCTGGGGGGGCTGGCGGTGGATCGGTTGGGATCCCAACTCTCCCTTCCCTGCTCGTGTCTGCTTCTCTCTATGACACTCGAGCGGGGAAGGCAAAACGGAGCAACACACCTGGGCCTTCTTTCCCTCGCTCGCGCTGGCTCCTCCAGCTAGCGCTCGAGCGTGGGGGATCGATGAAACTGACACGGCGCTCCGGGAGTCCTTCCGGCGCCTCCTCAGCCAAGCCGACAGTCGCGCTGAACCTCCGGGCATGCGCGGAAGCGCTCCTCGACAGCTCCGCCTCCGCTCCCGCCTCCTCAGCGACGCGCACTGCTCCGGGCCTGCTCACCTTGTTGCCCCTCCTTCCGGGTACATCCACAACTCACGGGGCATGCGCGAGCCTGACGCTGGAAGCGTCTCTTCAGGGGCCGGCTCACTTCGCCTCACAGAGGCCGATTAAGGCAGCGCGGGCGCGAGGGACCAGTGTTCCCGCTTGGCGCCGCGCTGTCACCACTCTTCCGGCCACAGTTCCTCCCCTCACCTGGCTCCAAGGGAAAACGCTGCACAGAGCGGGACGCTCTATCCTCAGGGTCCCAAAAGGCTCCGCTGCCGCTTGCCTCCTTCACAAAGCCTCAGGGGCACCACAGAGTCCACACCTGGCTGGAATCCACTCCCTGCTCAACGCTGGTAGGTGAAAGTCTTATCCAGGGAAATTAAGTCTCCTAGCAAGGCGTTCCACTAGGGATCAATGGGGGCAAGACTTAGAAGGGTCTTCCTTCTCAAGTAGCTTAGTTTCTTTGTCAGCAGTTGATGTTCTGAGAGGGATTGGTCAAAGGTTAAAGGGGGAACAACCCTCTGAAGAAACTGTCAGCCTCAGAGACAAACTAGCTGCTCTCAGTGTGTCCACCTCCTCTCACCACTGCCTCACTCCTCCACTCTTGGGTCAGCACAAAATGGCTGCTGGTCACTGGCCTTATATAGGGTGGCCTGAGACCTGCAGAAGTCTCTAGTTAATTCCAGAAAGTTCCCTAATGTTATCCTATGGACCTGTCCTCCAGTAGTGTCCGTTATGGCAGTTGGTGGACACCATTTTAGGTTTCTGGAGTTCCCTAGATTTTCAAGGGGGCTGACTAGGCCTCACAGGTTATAAGGGAAAAATTGTGTCATCGCCAAGGAACACCTAGCCCCCTGACAGCATTAAAAAAATTCCTGATGGACATATGTAAAAATAAAAATAGAAACTCTGGGAGACTAAGGGGGACAAAAAATAAGTAATAATGGTTAGAGTCTCCCCAGAAGCAGACAGGTCTAACAGGCATGTAATAAAGGTAATGCAGGGAAGGACGACTTGGTTAGATGCGAACTGTATAGTAATGGTGCCATAGAGGACGAAGCACATATACTATTCTTCTGTACTACGTATACACACCTCAGAAAAAAAATGGATAAAACCTATTTGCCATCTTTTGGGCTTCAGACGTTTCAGTGAGGCGGAAAGAATTTTTAGAACTGAAACAACCCAATCCATTCTTTTTAGTGTAAGCAGATATCTTTTTTCTGTGGAGATAGTACAATAGTACAAAGGAGAAGGGGTTTAAGCTATAATGTCCCTTGGATAGACTCTTAGTTGAGTCATTACAAATACTAGAGCCTGGATGTGGAACTACGAGTTTTCTGTCTGTACTGCCTATAACTTTTATATATCTAGTTTCTTTTTCTTTCAATAGGAAAAAAAATGAATAATACCTTTCATACAAAGTAGGTTTTAATGAATTGTTAACTGTAATGTTGTAATTATATTACCTTTGATGAATGGTTCATGTTTTTAGATCTAAAAAATGTATTTCTTGTTTTATTATCGCAAGTGCCTCTGATTGGCCCTCAATTAGCATAAATGAACTGTGAGAAAGATGGGCGCGGAATTGGAAATTGGTTTCTGCATTTATATTTTATGTACATCTTTTATGGTTCTTGTTTTAACTGAAATAAAGATATTTTGATACTTTGATATTTAATTTACCTGTGAGTCCCTTGTACAGTGCTATCCCATTTACCCAGGGCCTGTAAATAAAATTCTACTAGTGGGCTTGCAGCTCTGCTTGCACCACCCACCTAAGTAGCCTCTGAAACCTATCTCAGGCCTCTGCCACTGCAGGGCCTGCACATGCAGTTTACTCGTACGTGACATGGCATATAAAGTGGTTGCCATATCTACAACTCCCCTTTTACTACACATCAGTCATCCTTAAGGAAGGCCTTAGCTAGCCCTATGGGCAGGGTACAGTGTAGGTAAAAGGTAGGACATGCACTTTAAATGTGTGGCATGTCCTGGTAGTGACTAACAGCCTATTTGGTTTCTCACTGTTGTGAGGCTGCCCTCTCATAGGGATGCATTGGGGATTCCCTGGTATGTGCTTCAGTGGTAATTCCTGGCATGAGATGGGTAGCGCCACAGTGGTGATAAATCCTGCCTATTGGTGAAAACAGATTCATTACTAATTCACAAATGCCACCTTTAGAAGATATGATCCAATCAATACTAAACAAATACCCTCACACAAGCATACAGGGAAGTTACTATCAATGTAATCAAAAGTATATGGCATCATCTACAAACATCTGCACTAAGGACCTCAGGAAACCACTGACACAGAAACCCAGATATCACACAAGAGGTTTCCTCCTCCCACGACAATGGACTGGAGGGGAGCACGAAGGACAGCAGTTCCCGCATAGGGGAAGCTCATGAACCACAGGTCCTACACAGGCGCACCCGCACTGGCAGGACAGGGTTGTTACCCAAGAAGTACAGCAAGTATGATATGTAACTCTCTTCCATCTTCATCTCTCTCACTCTCCATCTCGCTCTCTCTCTGTCCCTCCTCCTCGCCCTGACTCCTTATCCGGGGTATAAGTATTCTCATTGTCGCTCTTCCGCAGCTCCTCCTCGAAGTGCCTTATAACTTATCCAATGTGTTGATCACTGTAATGTCTACCCAATGCTCTTGTAATGCGATGGGTATGGCTCAGTTAGTTTTGTTTGTTGTGTTAAGGGGGAATATGTTTGGTGTTGCGCACTAGTTGTTCTTGCACCACGTGACTGCCGCTAAGCCCTGTGTGACACCACCAGAGCGCCACAGATGTAACAGGCACTGGCAGCAGAAGGAGCCCGAACCCCCTCTTGTAATAAAGCAGACCAAAGCAACCGTTGTTCTGTGATCCTTTAGGAGGAGAACACAACATTAAAGTCACCTAACTAAAACAGGAGGGCAACTGCGACATTTATATTGTGTTAGCTAGTAAGGATCTAAGGTATTCCTTTAGTAACCTATATGCTTTTTACATGCTCTGCCGATACGTAAGTCAACCGTGGATGCAATGACAGTGAAATAGAAACTGAGCAATTTTCTTCTTACGACTCCTTATTCAGTGCAGTGCGAAAATGATGAGAACATACTCTCCAGGGCTGCATTTGATCCCCAGTTTGAACCCCAGTCCGGCTCTGCCACAAGTAAAGTAATCAAAATGATATCATCTGTGATACCATGCGTGAGGTTATGGGCTGTGCATTTGGGCGTTATTGTTAAACATTATTGACTATTAGGATTTGGATTGCAAAAATGACTTCTTTTCCACTGTTTTCAGGGAAAATGTATTTTAGACATACGTTTCTGTATAAATATATATACATTTCAAATAACAAAACTACTGCACTTTGTATTACAGTCCCATCCCGGTGGCAGTGCCAGTTACGGACCCATGGGCGGGGATGGGGATGTTGTATCGATATAAATCAATGTTGCAGTGCTACTCTGGAAATAATTTCTAGAACCTCATTAACTTTCCCTGAAGTATCAAATCACACATTTATTCATCAGTGGGGCCCATAACACTGCAAATCACTCTTTACACACTTTCTCTCTACTTCATTAATTGGTATGAATCAAAACATGACCTGTATTTATTCACTTCTAAATTTGTTTATTGCAAATAGATTTAAAGGAAAGAAAGAATTTAACTCATACATTTATATTTCATTTAATTCAAAGTTTAGAAATATGCACATTATTATTGAGATTATAGTACATAAATATTAGCAAAAGACATAATGGTTCCCAAAGTTTATCGCCTTATTCTCCCTAGCTATTAGCCTCATCTAAAGACTCTGTACTCACGCAAATAAAGTAACACTTCTACAGAATTCAAAGTTCTTACGCTCCAGGAAAATTCAGCATTCCGGCAGCATGTCAGGATACACAGATGAAAATCGAAGAAGAGAGTTTTTTCTTAATTCCGGACCAGTTCTTTTATACCCTTTTCTCTAACTAAACTATCTAATTTCTGAAACATTTGGGTTCTTCAACAGTTCTGATTGGTCAGTCCAAGGGGTGGATGAGCATAACCTCATCATCTTATTATTACACTTCCGCAAAGTCAGCAAAATAATTTTGCCATTGTTATGGTAAGGTCTACTTTGTCCATGTCCTTTAAATTGATATACTCGGTTTTGTTCACACGATTTTCAATACGAGTGTTCATTTTGTGGGCAGTCAGTCAGGTTTTCAGGGCACACTGTCCTTGACCCATCCAGTACAGACACAGGCATCTCGAGCTTGACTACAATTTCTGTCATTCCGGCGCATGCACTTTAACCTCGGAGTCTCAAAAACATCCATTTTGTTTTAGACCTCATAGCCCAAAACGGGAACTATTACAGAAACAAACACAATTAAATGTTAATTATTGAATTATACCCCTTCTGTTAACCTCCCCCCTTACTAAGGTATCCCTATTAGTTATTACCTAGCAAATAAAGCAACATATATGCGAGATATGCTCACCTGATTTCATTACAAGACAAGGAGGCTAACATAATGCATTAATCCTTTAATGCCAACTCACAACAGCTGCTTACATCACAAAGGAATAACAAAGAACTAGATGACATCACACCATCAATATAAGCCATAAGCAGGAGTAGAGCTGCCTCTTTTAAATGAGGCTCACAACAGATAAGTTCTACTCTCTCTATTTTGCTTAAGATATCTAATATTTTATCCTATCATGTTTATTATGATTATCAATATGCTCTTACTTACTTACTACTCATAAGTATGTATATCTAAATGCTGTGTATATATAAAGCTCTAATCTTTATATTCTACAGGTGAATGTTCCCATTCCCTCAATCCTCAGTCTTCCCCAACGACTTCCAATTTATGGTTGCCGCTCTCTCCCCACCCCTCAACTCCCTCTCCTTTCTACTGGGAGATCCATTGTACCTTTCTCCCCGGTCTTCCTTCTGCTGTTTTCAAGGCGAATTCCTGTTCACTGTTGCGAATTACGAGTTGCACTGTTAAATGCTAAAGTTACGAGTCGCGCTGTTAATTGTTAAAGTAATTTCATGACTCTTACGCTTGTTACAAGCTTAACCTCCGTTTTAATCTCGCCTCTGTGTATTCCCTCATCGGGACATCAGCGAAGAGGAATGAGCCTCGGCAAGAGCGAGGCTACGCGCCATGCCTCCTAAGGTGCATTCCTTCCTTTTGATGCTTCAGCTGTCTCGAGCGCGTCGGTTGTCCTCCGAGGCTTATTCCAACTGCGCTCCTTCTCCGATCAGCTGTTCTCCTCGTTCCTTCAAGCTTTGAGCCCTCTTCACTCAAATATAATACCATAGTTTATAATTTCAGACTATTTCAAATACCTTCTCTCATAATTCTGATACCGTCTAAAAAAATAAAAAAGGGATTTATTAACAATATACTTATTCAAGCTTATAATTTAATTATTTAAAACAATAAATAAAACTAAAAAAAAAAGAAAGCCCCCCTCCTAATTTTAATCCCTATAATCTAATCCTCAACTTACCTGCTATGTCTGACATGGAAGCAGACGACACAGTTGCTAGCTCGCCTAACCATAATAGCGATGCATTTAAAACCTTCCTACAAAGGAAGATGAGAACTTGTATGTTAGATACCTTCAGAGAGGTCATGTCCAATAAAAGATCCCTTCTACTTGACGACACTCCTTCTGACACCGAAGTTGAATACTCTAAGGCAAATAAAAAAACCAAAACACTGCCTAAGCACTGATGGAGGTCACGCTACCTCATATAACACGAGAGGTCCAAGCACCTCATAAGGTACGGGAGGCCCTAGCGCCTCAAAAGACAAGGTTGTCCCTCGGGGCGCATTCAGGTGGGTGTCCCTAGCGGCACAAATTTGGCGGGTGCCTTCGACGGCACATGTAACGACAGTGCACGTGTTGATCCTAACTTTGATGAAGACGAGTTCTTCAATGACCCCGACGATGAATTCGTCCTTGACCTTGATGAGCAAGACTTAGACGAGGATCTTAACACTTTATCAGAGGCAGACTCCTCTCCCTCTTCAAAGGACGCGATCCTTGACCCTCTAGGTGGAGAAATGTTCTCCCCGACCAATATCTCCCACCTTAACAGCTCAAGGTGGTATCCACATGACCACGTCACAAAGTTTGTGACTAAATGGCTGATGAACTCTCTTGAGATACAATCACGCAACACTATGAGGTCTGAATGTCCTAGACCATACATAGAAGATAAAGTTTGCCAAACACCTAACCTAGATCCCGACCTTATAAAATTATTATTCAAATTAGGCATGGATCCCAGGAAGGGCCTCGAAAGGGCTCTTAAAGCCTGTCAGGATCGCCTTCTTGACCTTTTAGGTCCCCTTACTAGGATCCTTGACTTAGCTGAAGAATCACACATTTCTAAATCTCCCCTTGATACCAATCTGATAAGCGGATGGAGCCAAAGAGCACTAGTACTCCTTGGTAACGCAAATTCCTCGCTTAACATTGAGAGAAGGAAGACTGTCCTAAATAGAATAAATCCAAAACTCGGCGATCTTGCCGAGAAAGAACCTTCATCAAAGCTCAATGGCCTCCTCTTTGGAGAAGACATGATTAAAACGATTGGTAAATATGTTGCAACCTTTACCGCTTTGGACAGAGCTCAAATTAACATGAAAATAGTTTTTCCAACAAACCTTTTTGGTCAGGCCGGATGAAGGGGCCGCTCTTCCGGCTGCGGAATTTTCCGTCCCTTTTCATCAGGAAGAGGAAGAGGTTCTACCGGTAGAGGCTTCTACACCTCCAACAGCCGACAATACTACCCGCAGAGAGGAAGAGGTTCACGTGGAAGAGGCTTCCCCCCCTGCGGCGCTTCCAACAACACTACTCAAAGTAAGTGCCTCTCTTTCTTCTTCCCCTCCATAGGTCGGGGGCAGGTTCAAACTTTTCTTTCACATTTGGGAGTCCTTGACACAAGACCCCTGGGTTCTCGAGACAGTCCAGGGTTTCAAAATAGATTTCATAGAGATCCCATATCAATCTGTTACTCCAAATCCTCTGGTTCTTCCTTGAAAACACCTGGAAATCGTCAAAGAAGAGGTTTCTTCTATGTTGAAGAAGGGCGCTATAATCGAGGTACCTTGGTCTCAAAAAACTTTGTAAGCACCCTCTTCTTAGTCGAGAAGAAGGACATGGGTTCCCGTCCGGTAATAAACCTTCGGGAGGTAAACAAATACCTTGTTTATCGACATTTCAAGATGGAGGGCATCCATCTGCTCAGAGACCTTCTCCTTCAAGGAGATTGGTTGGTCAAATTGGACTTAAAAGATGCCTATTTCACCATACCCATGGCTATGGAACATCAACCCTTTCTCCAATTTATTTGGGACAATCGCCTTTTTCAGTTTCAGGCCCTACCTTTCGGTCTTTCATCCGCCCCTTGGTGTTTCACCAAGGTCATGAAAACGAATGTATCCATCCTGAGAGCCAGAGGTATTCGTCTCATCATTTACTTAGACAACATCCTTATCATGTCCCAATCTCATGCTCAGATATTACAAGATCTGCAAACCTCCATGAATCTCATCTCGGATCTCGGATTCATTATAAACAGAGAAAAATCCATTCTTTCACCCTGCAAAGTCCTAGAGGTCCTAGGTTTCACTGTGGACACCACCAACTGTCTCCTCCTACTCCCCAAAAATAAATTTGCCAAAATCCGCAAGGAGATCAGATTTGCTTTGAGACAGTAGTCTCTCGCTCTCCGAGAATTAGCCGGACTTCTCGGTCTCCTTTCTTCTTCGATCCAAGCTATTATCCCTGGTCCGCTGAACTACCGTGCTCTTCAGAGAGTGAAAGCCAAAGCTCTCAGATCCGGACTTTGGTACGGAGACAAAGTTTTTCTGGACGAACAAGCCAGATTAGAACTTTCTTGGTGGCTGGACAATTTGGATGCTTGGAATGGAAGAGCTATCTTTGGTTCGACTCAGGACTTTGTTTTAGAGTCAGACGCCAGCCTTCACGGTTGGGGAGCACGTCTCCTAGACCAGGACACCTGTGGTGTCTGGACCCCCCTCAGAATCATCTCACCATATAAATTTCCTAGAATTGACGGCCGGACTCTATGCTTTGATGAGCTTCAGGCACACTCTCCAAGGCAGATCCGTTCTCCTGAAAATGGACAACGTCTCTGCAGTCTCTTATATCAACCGTCTCGGTGGTACGAGGTCTGCCGACCTATCAGACCTGGCCAAGAAACTCTGGATGTTCTGTTTGGAACACAAGATCTCTCTGACGGCAGAATACCTCCCAGGAAAATCCAATCTCTCAGCGGATTGGAACTCGAGATTCCTTCTAGACTTCAGCAATTGGAAACTCGATACCTGCGTTTTCAATTCCCTGGTTCACTTCTGGGGTCCCTTCGATGTGGACCTTTTCGCAGGCCGTTTGACCTTCCAACTTCCTCAGTATTTCATCTGGATGCCAGACCCGGGTGCTCTAGCTGTGAACGCTTTTCTCCAACCTTGGGCTCCTCTCCGCCCCTACGCCTTTCCCCCCTTTGCGATGATCCAAAGGGTTCTGCAGAAAGTGAGACAGGAACAATGCTCCCTGGTCCTGATAAACCCCTTTTGGCCATCTCAAGCATGGTTCCCGACAGCTCTGGAACTTTCTTGCGACGGTCCCTTCCTGATTCCGGCTACTCAAGGGCTCCTTATAAACGTAAACGGAGAAGATCACCACCTGGTTCTCTCAGGGAACCTGAACCTTCTTGCCTGGAAAGTGTCAGGCAATCTACCAATTGTCTGGACTTTCGTCTTCGGCTTTCACTCTCCTTGGAGAATAGTGGGCACCTGGAACACTCTACAGATATAATAACATCTGGAAAAAATGGTCTAGTTGGTGCTTGGAAAGGGACTTGGATTCTGTGGAAGCTACTATCGTCAATACAGTAAACTTCCTGGTGGAACTTTTCGACAGTGGTCTTTCCTACAGATCTATTAACTGTTTTAGATCTGCAATTTCCGCAAGACACTCTCTCATCAATGGTAGGACGGTAGGTAAGAACGTTTTCATTTGTAGAGTTCTTAAAAGTATCAGGCTTAAAAGGCCTCCTAGGCCCAAATATCAATCTGTTCGGGATGTTAAACTTTTACTTCACCTTTTTTGTTCCTGGCCTGATAACTCCCTTCTTAACAGAAAATGTCTTTCAATTAAACTTGCCTCTCTCTTATGCCGAATTTCTTGTCGCAGGGTATCCGACATTAAAGCTTTAGATATCTCTTAGAGATGTTATGACATGTTTGGCGTTAAATTTGAAATCCATAGAAGAACTAAGACTATGTCTGATTTAATTTTTTATCCTCGTTTTGATTTCTGCAAAAAACTTTGTGTAGTCGATTGCTTGAAAGAATATGACTCAAGAATGAAAGACCTTCTTCCACCTGATGCAAATCAACTCCTTGTCTCCTATGTCAAACCATTTAAACCCATTTCATCCTGCTCTATTTCTAGATGGGTTAAGTTGGCCATGAACCTTGCTGGTATTGACCTTTCAAAATTTCAAGCTCACTCTCTAAGAAGTGCTATGCCCAGTAAATCATTTTGGTCTTTTTGTTATCCTTAAATGTGCAGACTGGTCTAATTCTTCTACCTTTGCGCATCATTACTGCAAACCTATTGAACATGTTTCTGATGCTGTTATTCAGGGCTACCAACATGCATAATGTAGCCTCCTTGTCTTGTAATGAAATTGCGATTCTCCTATTAACATGACCAGAGAATCTGGATTTCATTAAAGACACGGAGGCTAACATTATCCCCCCCTTCCATCCCTTGGATGGAGGATATTTTGGGTATTTTGTTCAATTAGACATTAATAACATTTAAAGTATTTGATGTGTATTCAATTTTCAAATTCAAAGTTTGCTTACATCGAATGGTATTGCTATCTTTCTGAATTCTTCCCGTTTGTCAACGGTTCAAATTTTGATTATCTTCATTTTGTTTTCAGATAATTCGAATTAATGGATCTCTATGGTTTTTACTTCACTTCCTTCCATGGATTTTAACCTCTTCACCATCCTCGTTCCAAGTTGCAGCTTCATTGGACTTCTCATTGTTCGTTCGCATTTAAAAGAAGCAGCTCTACTCCTGCTCATGGCTTATATTTATGGCGTGATGTCATCTAGTTCTTTGGTATTCCTTTGTGAAGTAAGCGGCTGTTGTGAGTTGGCAATAAAGGATTAATGCATAATGTTAGCCTCCGTGTCTTTAACCCCTTGTGTGCTGATGACAGAACGGTTCCGTCATCAGCATCGGTTGAGCTGTGCTGATGATGGAACCATTCCGTCATGACTCCGCCTGCGCAAGGCGGAGTCAGCACAGGCGGAAAATACGCCCCGCACGCAAGGGGTTAATGAAATCCAGATTCTCTGGTCATGTTAATAGGAGAATCGCAATTTCATGCTTATGCCACAAATACATAAACAACAGGCACATTCATGCCGCTTTTTTTTAGTTTATAGCTGCTTGATTAATTTAGGACATGACAAGATCACTTAATTAGTCGATTATGGTTGCAACATAGGCAAATTAGTTTCCCATGTGTACTTGTGTATGTGCATTTTATTCAACGTTGATTAGTTTTCCAAAACCACATGATTGATTCATGTTATTGTTATGAGTAAGTGACTTCACGAAGGGTATATACAATTTTGTTTTTCAGCCTCGCTCCATCAACTCCCTCCTTTGGTGATGTATCGCCAAAAACCTCCCAAAATTTAGCAAATTTTTATCTTGAACATGTTTCAAATTCGTTTCGATTAGTATGAACTATACTCTAGTATCTTCTATCTTTCTGCTGTCTTGATAGAGTTTCTCTTGAACTGTAGTGTAGTTCCTATTTTCCCAATAGGCTCTGCGCATTGGAATAACATAAACAGCAGTGTAGACGTAGGACTGAGGTCATCTAGGTCTCTACTGACTATGTTAAACGTAATTTAGGTTTGTGCCAGCTAGCTCAGAGGTCACTAGAAACTTTCTTGAATGAATAGGGAGGGATGAACTTCCCTGACACAGACAAGAGGGGATTCAGTTTCTGACAACTGCATAAACATGACAACTTTCCTCCCTCAGAACAAGAGTATATCTCTAGTTGTGTGAAAACAATAGACAGCTATTTCACTCAGTCAAACGTGCATACTTAGTTTCACCAGAGTGCAGAGAAATAGAGAGAAGGGCGTTTTCAATAAAAGGTGTTATTTATTGAGCAGTCTTCTTTCTCATGCAAGAGAAATGAATTGCCATAATTGCAATACTTTTCATAAAGTAAAGTGCGTACAGTAAAAGTAGTATTATGAAATAATACTGTAAAAGCATTGCAATGGTTTCTTAGCCATATGATACTTTAAAATGGATAAGATATATTCATACATAAAAGTTTAAGTTAAGTTGGTTAAGATTGTTTTGCCAAGAATCTGCATCAAGAATTCTCTTAAGGGTTTAGTCAGCTCTGTACCCTGGTAATAGAATGTGGGTGGTCTAGTATCTCTTTCCTCAGGACTCGATCTCCCAGCAACCCGCAAGGGTAGGCTGGAAACACCGGAGCTGGATTTTCTCGGCTGTAGAAAAAGACAGCGTCTCTCTCAGTGCGTCAAACGGGAGGGGCGGCTTTCGTGGGCTTCTCGCATCAGCTGGGCTCCCGGGCAAGTCAATCAATCAATCAATCATAGCATTTGTATAGCGCACTACTCACCCGGAGGGTCTCAAGGCGCTTTGGGAGGGGGGGTCCGCTACTGCTCGAGCAGCCAGGTCTTGAGCTGCTTCCTGAAGGCGAGGTGGTCTTGGGTCAGGCGGAGGTGGGTCGGGAGGGAGTTCCAAGTCTTGGCGGCCAGGTAGGAGAAGGACCTTCCTCCTGTTGTGGCTCTTCGGATGGGGGGGATGGCGGCGAGGGCGTGGCTGGTCGATCGGAGCTGGCATGTTGGAGCGTAGAAGTTGAGGCGGCTGTTGAGGTATCTCGGGCCTTGATTGTGTAGGGCTTTGTGTGTGTGGGTGAGGAGCCGGAAGGTGATTCTCTTGTTGACCAGGAGCCAGTGCAGGTCTCTCAGGTGTCCGGAGATGTGGCTGTGTCAGGGGATGTCGAGGATGAGTCTCGATGAGGCGTTCTGGATTCGCTGGAGTCTCTTCTGGAGCTTGGTGGTGGTTCCGGCGTAGAGGGCGTTGCCGTAGTCCAGTTGGTGACGAGGGCCTGGGTGACCATCTTCCTGGTCTCGGTGGGGATCCACCGGAAGATCTTACGTAGCATGCGTAGGATATTGAAGCAGGACGAGGAGACGGCGTTGACTTGTCTGGTCATGGAGAGGGAGGAGTCCAGGATGAAGCCCAGGTTGCGTGCGTGGTCTGTCGGTTTGGGTGTGGTGCCCAGGGCGGGGGGCAACCAGGAGTCATCCCAGGCAGAGGGTGAGGAGCCCAGGATGAGGACTTCCGTCTTGTCTGAGTTCAGTTTCAGGCAGCTGGTCATCATCCACTCGGCTACGTCTTTCATCCCTTCGTGTAGGTTGGCTCTGGTGGTGGCGGGGTCGTTGGTGAGGGAGAGGATCAGCTGGGAGTCGTCGGCGTAGGAGATGATGCTGAGGTTGTGTTGGCGTTCGATGGCCGCAAGGGGGCTCATGTAGACATTGAAGAGGGTGGGGCGGAGCGAGAAGCCCTGAGGAACGCCACAGATGACTTCGGTGGCCTCTGATCTGAACGGGGGTAGGCGGACTCTCTGTGACCTTCCAGCAAAGAAGGAGATGATCCACTCCAGAGCCTTCTCCTGGATTCCGATGTTGCTGAGGCGCTGCACTAGGGTGCGGTGGCAGACAGTGTTGAATGCCGCGGAGAGGTCTAGGAGGATGAGGGCCGCTGTTTCTCCGTTGTCGAGCAGGGCTCGGATGTCATCGGTGGCTGCCATGAGGGCGGTCTCGGTGCTGTGGTTGGCCCGGAAGCCAGACTGTGAGAGGTCAAGGGATCTGTTTGTCTCGAGGAAGGAGGCCAGTTGCTTGTTGACGGTCTTCTCGATGACTTTGGCTGGAAACGGGAGGAGCGAGATGGGGCGGTAGTTTTTGAGTTCGGTGGGGTCCGCTGTTGGTTTCTTCAGTAGAGCACTGAGTTCGGCGTGCTTCCAGCTCTCCGGGAAGGTGGCGGTGTCGAAGGAGGTGTTGATGATGTCCCGCAGGTGGGGTGCGATGACAGCGTCGGCCTTGTTGAAGACGTGGTGAGGGCAGGGGTCGGTAGGAGATCCAGAGTGGATGGAGTTCATCGTGCGGATGGTGTCTTCGGTGCTGATCGGGGTCCAGGCACGGAGGGTGGTGGTGGAGGGCGTTGGTGCAGTCGTGGGGAACGTTGGTTGAGTGCTGAAGCTGTTGTGTATGTCAGCGATCTTGTTGTGGAAGTAGGAGGTGAGGGAGTTGCAGAGGTCTTGAGATGGGGTGATGTCGTTGTTTCCGGCGTTGGGGTTGGAGAGCTCTTTCACGATGTTGAAGAGTTCCTTGCTCTTGTGTGCGTTGTTGTCCAGTCGTTCCTTGAATGCGGTTTTCTTGGTGGCGTGGATCAGATGATGGTGCTTTTGGGTGGCGAGCTTGAGGGTGGTCATGTTGTCCGGAGTTGGGTTTCTTCGCCAGGTTCTCTCGAGGGCTCGACAGTTCTTCTTGGAGCTCTGGAGTTCGTCGGTGAACCATGGGGCTTTCTTGCTGCCGGGTCTGTTAGGCGGGGTCCTCAGTGGGGCGAGGTTGTCTGCGCAGTTGTTGATTCATTTCGTGAGGTTGGCGGCGGCCTGGCTGGGGTTGGCAGAGCTAGTGGGAGGGTGCTGGCTCAGGGATGCGGCAAGCTGGTCGGCTGTGATCTTGTTCCAGCTTCTTCGTGCAACCTGTTGCTGGTGGTGGTGGATCGTGTTCTTTCTGAAGCTGAAGTGGATGCAGCTGTGGTCCGTCCAGCGGAGTCCGGTGGCGTGGCTGAAGGTGATGTCCTTGCTGGAAGAGAAGACGGGGTCGAGTGTGTGTCCGGCGTAGTGGGTGGGGGTGGTCACCAGCTGCTTGAGACCGAGGTTGGCGAGGTTGTCCAGCAGGGTGGTGGTGTTGCGGTCGTTGTTGTTCTCCAGGTGGAAGTTGAGGTTCCCGAGGAGGATGTAGTCAGCAGAGGGGAGGGCATGCGGGCTGATGAAGTCGGCGATGTCTTTGCTGAATTGTGTGCGTGGTCCCAGTGGTCTGTAGATGAGGGTGCCTCTGAGGGTGGTCCTGAGGTCGGTGTGGATCTGGAAGTGCAGGTGTTTGGCGGTTGAGAGGGTGTCGTCGGTGTTGGTCGTGATGCGGATGGTGTTCCTGTGGATGATGGCGATGCCTCCTCCCGTCTGGTTGGTGCGGTCCCTCCGGGTGATCTTGTAGCCCTCCGGGATGGCGATGGCGATGTCGGGCGCTGAGGAGGCGTTCATCCAGGTTTCCGTGAGGAAGGCAACGTCTGGCGATGTGGTGTCGAGGAGGTTCCAGAGTTCAACGGCGTGTCTGTGGACTGAGCGGGTGTTGAGCAGGATGCACTTGAGGTGGCTGCTGCTGGTGTTCGGCTTGGTGGGTGCTGGTGTAGTGCAGGTCCGGTTGCAGGTGTACTTGCGGGAGTGGCAGCTGAAGGGTCCGTGGGTGCGCCTCGGGGTGGCTCGATAGCATTCCGGGATTCGGCCGGTGTTGAGTGCAGTGGAGTTCGGTGGAGTTGTAGGTCCGGCTGGTGGGTTGGTGTCTGCGGGGGCCAGAGGTCCTGACGCTGAGTGTGGTCCAGGCACGGACGTGCACAGACGGGCTTACCTATGGCGCACCTTCGGCGCTCACTCGGCGCTCCCGCTGTGCGCGGTCGCTCAGGGGGCGTCATAAGTAATGCGCCGGGAGGGCGGGTCAGCTGGTTGGCAGGAGCGGGGCGGCCAGTGGACAGGGGGGCGAAGTCGGCTGGAGGTCAGTGGCTGGAAGGAGGGCCGAGGGCGGCTCAGCGGCGGCTGGGTCGTCCGGCGGCTGGAGAGGAGAGCTAACAGGTAGGGGGAGAGCAAAAGAAGAGGGGGAAACAGGGGCACAGAAGGCAAAAGGGGAAGGTGAATACAGGAGGCAGAAAACTGACAGGCAAAGGGAATACATGCGGAAAAAACAGAGGCAGCAGGAGGGGGGGAAAAACACAAAAGGCAACGCAGTCAGCAGGCAGCAGGCAGCGCACTGGCAATCAGCGGGCAGGAGCAGCGGTGGGTGGGGGCGACCTCGCCTGGAGCAGGCTCAGCGGCCGCTCCGCTCCAAGCCACCGTGTGTTTGCTTAAGGCAACTGTTGGTATATTTATACCTGAAACATGCCGGGTTTGACGTAAGGTTGGACATAAGACGTCACTAAGAACTAACAGTTCTTTCTGGACTTCAGGAGTTCTTGTTCAAATCAAAACAAAAGCAGGGGGGATTTCCCGGGCTGCTGGAGGCTTGGTTTGTTTAAAGAACACGTTGTGCTTTCTAGGAGTCGATGGGAGTAGCCGTGCTGTGCTTTGGACTGCATGGGCTATAACTGAATATGGATATGATTCTTATGCCTTTATCAGGACATTATTGATTATAACCTAATAAGGGCAAGGATTGGGAATATTGAATTAGGGTCCTAGATATAAACACAACACCCACTCCACGGATTAATGTCCATCATTACTAAAAAACTAAGCAATAGTAAACTTTTAACGATGCATGTATGTTTTCCTACCCACCCCAAAATACATATTTCGCATTTGAAATTGTATATGGTAAATACACGAAAATGAGTGTTGGTACTGTACTCTTTTTAAGCAGTGTCATCATTCAGATAAATGCATATATATATCAGCTGAATGAATTGCGAAGTTACACATGAAATGGCTCTGAATACAGTAAAGAAGGTCGAGACCATTCCATCACATATTTACACAAAATACTGCATATGTGCTAGAGACTGAGGTAAAATATTGTCTCTAGTATCCTAGAAATAGAAGCTCTGTTCTCTAAGAATAGTTCTACTTTAAGCAGAGTACCATGTGCCAAAAAAAAGCTAAATAATTTGTAAAATGGACACAAATAATTTTGTTTTCAGGGTTAAAATAGTTCCAAATATTTTCTGTAGCTTTGCTTATCAAAACTGAAGGCCGAATTCAGAGTTCAGGGAACGCTATGTGCTCATTGTTTTTTTTTTTTAAGAGTTATTTTCGTTGACTGGAGAGAACATTATTTCAGACAGACCCGCAAAAAATTGGTCTACAACATAAGGTGAAAGTTCGTCCAAGTTTGAAAATGCTGCAACTGTGCAGTTCTCTGCGTGATTGCTATCATTGATGTTAGGATCAGCAATGCTCACAGAAGGTTGTACCTGTTTGGTGCTGCTTTCCTCTCGTACCTCACCGCCACCTACTCATAGTGGTGAAGTCTCAACGAATGCCGTCATCAGAATGAGTACCCGCTGGGGACAACACGATGCATGAGTCGTTGCAGGACCTAGCAAAGTATCGATATCCATTGGTACTGCTGATTGTAGTGTAAGACAGACGTCGAACACGCATTATTCTCCGCATAGCAGACATCGAAGCACAGGTAAGATGCAATCTTGCCAGATTGGTCTAAATAAAAGAAACCAGGTTGTACTCAGATCTCTTAGCCGGGCCAATCCGAGGACCTTAGTGATACGGTCTCGGTATCGTATTGCTAGGATCATTTATTCCATCATTGCTTGAGTCTTGTCTGTGGGTTGGCTTGCCATATCGCTGCAGAAGGAGCAAAAACAAAATTCCTGCCACGAGTCCCAGGATTAAGGGTAGGCCGCCAAAGACAGAATGGACAAAATTCGGGAAGATGCCCAGAACTGTTTCAAAGGGTGCTAACAGTCCCGAAAAAACTGTCTTAAATACATGTGCGATGCCACTGGTATCAGACATGTTTAAGATTTGGCTTAACATTTCTACGAAATGCACAGGGCAATTTGTTGATAAAAGGGAATGTATCTCTGCCGATGTCCTTGCCACTTGCAGATCATACATTTCTTTCGATGACGTTAAAGGCACAGTGGTCTGTAAAAGAATAGACTTCATTCTGCTTAAAGTATCAATCGAATAGAAGAGATATTCAATGAAGGCCATAACGCAGCCCCAATATCTGGATTGCGTTGTGGATACATTACTTGCATACAGCAAACAACCCTGGAAGTTATAGTTGTCAGATAGGCTTTTCCTGGCAGCATGCCACAACAGCTGTGGTCACTTATTACAACGTAACTGCCATTAGAAAGTGGTCTAAAAAATGGCTCTATCTGTTTTGCAGGCGTGCCATGCAGGTGAAATGAAAGGTTATTCGAAGACCCTTCGCAGGCTCCATGCAAGTTAATACCTTGACACAGTAGTGTACCGCTTAGTGATTTTTTACAATTTTTACCACTAAGGAATACGTCCTTGTTCCCTTCACTATAACATCTGTGTGTATAAGGTAAATCCCAGATTCATTTGATGTATTCTTTACCCAACCTTTCATACTGGCCTGCAGGTATATACTCTTGGCAGTATTTAAACTGGCAAGTTGTTATCGGAATTGTAATCATTCCGTGTATTATACATTCAATGACAGGTGTCTCTGACATTGTCAATAGAAATCTCTCAAGTTTTTCAATGCTCAGAATCGTATAGTCTGCTCCTTTTTGTGCCAAACAGATTTGTTTATCAGTAAGGTTAAAGATACAGAAAAATAAAGTTGTGTTGATTAAATGCCATGGTACGTAGCCTGAAAGCAGATTTTGCAACGTCCAACCAAGCTGTACAATAGAACGTAATTGAGACTGACCATGTTGTAACATTAGTAAGTCCTGCTCTAATATATCAAAAGCAGATGATACAATGCGTTCAGTGAATATATTCTGGAAGACAGAGTCGTTAGCCCATTGTCCACTACAGAAAGTGATTTTACCAAATGTATACGATCAATTTCTTGTATTTTTTCTGCTGTCTCAATATGCATTACTTTCCATGCTTCGTTGTTCGCAGCGTATATACCGGCCGCTATGAAAGGTTTTTGACGCTATTTGCGTAGTCATAATATGAAATCACGCTAGTCAGCACCGTCTTTAAGTAAAGTCAAGTGTTGCTTAATTTCATCCAGTGTGGATTTCTCTAGCCACTCAAGGCATAGTTTCCCTACACAGTATGTTGTAACTATCCCTGGATGTTGTCTCTGGGAGTATCTAGGGTCTGGCCTGGTCATTTTGAACCCCTGTGTTTTGTTCAGGAATCTATCTTGACAGTTCTTCGTGTCTGTTGGCCAGATAAACCACTTTTTCCAATCAGGATGTGTTCTGTTTTGGTGTAAAATATGGGATACGTCTATCTCCACATCTGTAGTGCTGTCACTATCAGTTGTGGGCTTCAGAATAGACGGTGTATTTAAGTCTTTTATCTTAGCTAGGCCAAGAAAAGTAGTTTGTTGAATTGGGTCATTCATTTGTTCTGGGATCATGCCGGCCCAAAATAATGCTTCTAGGCCTTGTACTTGCCAATCTTTGGAACCCCAGATCGTTTTTGTTTCAATTGTGTTTTTCCAAAATTGGAAACCAAATATAGACATTTTTCAGAATAAATCAATTTAGTATTTTTCAACATTGTTTTCATTCCTGTCTTAAATAACATTTTAAAATAATACGTTTCTGGATCACTGTTATTAAACCCTGAGAAGTACTGGAATTTCTCATAAAATCTTTTCGAACTGTCTTTCGGTGGAGTTGGACAGTGTTCCCATTGGTTATAAGATAAAACATTTCTAGGCTGAGCACTTTTATGCAAATAGTGATCACCATAATGATTGTAACAGTATAACTCTTCATAATTCAATGAACCCTGTAAGTAATCATGTTCTGTAAATTTGGCTGACATTACTAAATCTGACATCATATTATTAATCATCAGCGAATGTATTTGGTGTAACAAAGTCACTTAATGAAACCTTAAACTGGTGTGGATATTTCAAGAACTCAACCGGGCCAAAAATGTCATAATCAGTTCTGTCTCATGCTACCCCACCGGGTATGGGATTGGCTGAGATGTTTACAGATGACAGTTCTCTTTTCTCAATGTGGGAGGATGTGTGAGGCTTTAGACCAAGTTGATGTTCTGACTTGCTGTGTCCATTGTACTATATTTTCTATCAATGAATTTTCCCAAACATAGAACCATGATGAGCCAAAGCAGGAGAGTAAGTACACCTAACACAATCCAAAATTCAATCCATGGTGAAATTAGATATGTTTCTTTAAGTTGGTGAAAAAGTTCAATTACTTTGTCTTTGAAAGGTTTTGTTGGAGGCGTTTCTTCATGCTTGCTTGGATCTTCAGAGAAGTCGTCGAAATTGATGAAGTAGCCAAATGCAGTTCTGTCAATTGTTGGAATTTTTTCCGTATTTTCATTTGCTTTTGCATTTTTCATTTTTTCATTAGCATAGTCAGAGGCTACAGCATTGTAGACTGGTGTTTCTTGACGAACTGTTGCAATTTGGGTTGCAAGAGGCACTAGTTCCAAGGCATTATTGCATAGTCCTTTGTAATTCACTGCGGGTTTATCAAATGTGATTATTCTCTCAGTATGAGCCTCTTGGATTGTAGCAAATTTCGGTATTCTGCTATTTCTTGGGAGTCCACTTGGCCTACTACTTACTATTGGCCACATGATTGTGGTTTTACCAGGTTGATGGATACAACTCTGTTCTGCTTTTTATCAGCAAGGGGCGGTAGTACAACTGATCTTGTTGCGCTGATAGCCAAGACAGGTACTGCTTTTCTGTAGGAAGGCCCAAATTCCTTCTTCACCGCGATCTTCTCTCTGACCAGATCCCCAATCTTTGGAATCCAGACAGGTCTTGCTGGGACAGGTGGTTTTTCTTCAGTGGCTTTCGGCTGTTGTTTCAACTTTATGTTACTCAGGTTTTTTCTTGTTTCATTTAAATCCTGTAAAACAGCCAAACGATCTTTGATATCAAAGGATTTTTCTTCTACCACTGAAGTGTGACAATCAAGATCCTGAATGAGCATTCTAGTGCCGAACAATAGTTCGTATGGAGTGAGACCTTTTAGAGAATTTCTTGGCAGATTATTAAGACTACGTTGGACACTTTTTAAAATGTTTGACCCATCAATTACCTGAACCTAATACCCTCGCCGTTATAGATTGCTTTATGTCCCGGTTTTTTCTTTCCACTACTGCATTTCCCTCAGGATGGAAGGGAGAAGAGGACCGCAATGCAATGCCCATGCTGTTCATGGCCTCTTTGTAAGCTCGAGAGCTAAACGCAGGACCCTGATCAGAATGTAGCATGCCAATTGCGAATGTGCCGATAAAGACTCGCAAATCTTTTATACCAGTTCTGGCGTCAGCAGATTGCTGGGGCCACATCCAAATGAATCTCGTACAGGAATCCACTGCGACCATGATATATTTATATTTGCCATCCCTTTGTAAGGGACCACAGTGGTCCAGGTAAACATATGCTGATGGTTTATCTGAGATTAGAAGAGGCGTCTGTGCTGGTCGTTTTACTGTTGATACTTTCATTCTTTGGCATATTTTGCATTCTAGAACATAGTTCTTAGTTTGCTTTCTCATGCCCGGCCACCAATATCTCTGTTTTAATAATGATGTTGTGGCGGAAATACCAGCATGTGCAGAAACCTAGCCCTTCGTGTGCCGCTGAAATGAGTCCTAATCTGTGTTCCATGTTTGGAATTGCTCTATCCGCCACTCCAGGGATTCGAGCAAATGGAACATTGTTCGCATCAGTTATGTATGAGTACTTTACTGGAAAGCCTTTCGGGAGTGTTTTTCTGTCATCTTTTACTGAAGCAGTGACAGCTTGTAGTATATCGCTGTCTATTTTTATTTTTAACTGGTTGATAGCAGCTACGGAAGCCATTTGCACTGCTGCCTTCGCGGCTTCATCAGCCAATGAATTCCCCGCAACGTGAATGCCATCACGTTGATGACTCAGTGTATGTATGACATGAGTCTTTTGTAGTTCTTTCTGTAAAAGAACTACTTGTTCCCAAAGCGTTTTATGCTTGATTGTGCCACCTTTTGAATCTTTGAAACCATTTTGAACCCAGTTCTGCAAGTATTCATTATAAGACTGAACACAGTAATATGAATCGCACACTATTAGTGTGGGGAACTCGCAATCGGTATTTTCAAGCGCCATCTTAAATGCTAATAGTTCAGCTCGCTGAGCTGTACAATCTCCTAGAGATTGAGTTTTAGTGACCATTGGTCTAAATTTCCCTTCATGCCAACGACCTTTAACGATCGTGCATGCAGCACTATAAGCTTGTTTACCCCCAACTGCGGGTTGTGCTGATCCGTCTGTATATATTATACAACCGTGATGTTCCAGAGGCAGGATTTCAGTCGGCAGAGGACATTCGTATTCATATCGGAGAAATTCTTGAGTTTTTAAATGAGGATCAAATTTGTATACTACGTCTGTTGCAGCAAGAGAATTAACCCATTAAATCCATCTCGGATATAATGCTTTAGCATTTGGAATGCTTGCTTTTGTTACTGCTTCTAAGACAGGTACCAGTGTAACGTGTATTATTTGTTTCCCTTGTGCTAGGGCTCTTTCTTTTGCTACAGCAGTTTGAACCGCTGTCAAACTTTTTTCTGTAGAGCTGAATTTCATTTCAGCTTGAGTGTACAAATGTGATTTGTAAGCAATAGGTACCGTTTCTCCCTCATTAAAGGTCAGGTATGTGAATCCGCATCATCCTGGGATGACTCGGATTACAAGATTGCGTATGTTTAGGCAACTTTGTAATTTTGTTTTAGCTAACATGCCTGTTTGCAATGATCTCAAAATCTCTGTGTGTTTCTGAGTCCAATTGTTTTGTTTGAAATCTGGTCTTATCAATTCATAGAGAGGTTTAACCCTCTCTGCCTAATTTAGAATGTATGTTCTTCCGAAATTCAGGAAACCTAGTAAGGATTGTAAATTCTTCAGCGTTTTTGGTGCTTGGAGTACAGCACATTTCTCTAAGAAATTGTCTGCCAGGCTTTTGCCTTCACTTGATAATTCATATCCTAAAAATAGGACTGTTAGATGGGCAATTCGTGACTTTTTAAAGTTGAATTTGTAACCCTCTGATGCGAACCAAAGTATTATGATGTTCACTCTTTTTAAGTGAGTCTCCAGGTCATCATCTGTGAGATAGATGTCATCGACATAGGATAATGCCTCATCATCATATATTTGTAGTAACTCTGTTACCCTTGCTGAGAATAATCCTGGGCTGTTCTCGAATCCCTGGGGGAGTCAGCAAAATTGTTTTTGCGATCCCATTATTGAGAAAGCGGTCAAATACCTGCTTTCAGGTGCAATGTTTTGACAGAAGAATCCATTAGCGATATCTAATGTCGTTTTATATATTTTGCACACAATGTTATTCATTAGTGCTGCACTATGTGAGTTTTGTACTGCAAATGTTTTACTACAGGAGTTAAGGTGTCTGTAGTCCAAAACTAGACGATATGAATCGTCTGGCTTGTAGACAGAAAACAAAGTATTGTTCATTTGAGAGGTGCATGTTTCGATCACCCCTTTATATTCAAGTTGATCTAAGATCTCCCTGACTTGCTTTTTAGCTTCTTGTTTAACTCAGTACTGCCTTTGTGCAGTGGGCTGATTTTTTAACTGGATTTTGTGGTGAGGAGAATCCTCATCCCATCCTATATGATTTTTGTATAAAGCAGGAGCTTGGGCCACTGCCCATTTCCTTGCCTTGCCTTTCATTTTCCTAGTTTTATCTCCCTCTATAAGTAATGTTATTTCATATAGTTTATGGGGCACACTAACTCGTGTTTCTGCAGTTTCCACCTGAATGTATTCATTCGTGTCCACTGTCTCGAGAAGATTCATCAGGATCTTGCGAGCTATTGTCACTTCTGCTGCGCTGTCTAGCATTGTCTGTGCCCACTCTCCGTTTTTCAGTTGTGTCCTCAGGATTCTCAGCATGTTTAATTTTAATACTTGCTACCTTATTTCTGGGAAATTGTAATTTTTTACTTTGATGAGCAGGCTCCTTGTCTTTGGACTTGACGTGCTCTTCTCTGTGTTCTGACCGTCCTCTTCTATCCGATTTCTGTGAGGAAGATCGAGAAAGATTGAGTGAGAAGGATCGAGAAGGACGTGTATCAACATCTTGATATCTGTCAGGTTTCTTTATTTTATCCCTATCTCTAAGGTTATATCTTCTTTCAGAGGGCTCCCTTTGGGGAGACTTGTCTTCTCGGCCTGGAGATCTCTCTCTCCGCTGAGGAGACCTTCCTCTGGACTGGAAATGTTTTTCCCTGGGAGTGGATTGTTTATTACCATCCCAACTCTTTTTTGGAGTTTTTAAATTATTTTTAATAAACGTTTTTTCAGGATTTTCAGTTAGTTGGGGTTTTACCGGTTTCCCACCTAAACTATCTCCTCCTTGTTCTTCATAAGATTTTTCTATGATTCTGGCGAGTTCAAATGGTTGGTCTGCTATATCTGTTCCTTGAATTTCTGGAGGTACTTTATATCATTCCTTGCCAATTGAACTAATTCTCAATATGCCTTTGTTAATTCTTTTAGTTTAACTTGGAGTTCTTCGCTTGACATTGTTTTGTAGTCTGGGTGTGTTGCGTAGTTGCATAGGACCAGCCCCGTTGCTTCTGGTCTACCTAGTGGACCAGGCCTGGTGATGTGATTATTATGTTTTAGGGCGCCATTAAACCAGAGCAGGTGCTCTTGGTAATTTAGTGGGATTTTGATGTCCTCGAAAGGAGTGTATTCTCCCGGAGGTTCCTCTATTTTGTAATAGTGGAAGTCTTTTGTCACAGCGTGTGCTTCTGGAAAATGTATCCATCAATAGAATACCTCTGCCTGCCGATATTCATGTGCCCCTACCACGAATATGACTGTACCACCTCGTGGTGTCAGTTCGTTTTCTATAAGTTTAAGAGTTATAGTTCTTATATTGACCGGAATGATTAGAACACTTGGTTCATTTTCTTGGAGGGTTGTGTCTTCCTCTAAGAGTCGAGCTGCTAAGGCTTCTCTTTCTCTCTCTTCGTCACTTTCTGACATTTTACTGACTGAAAGTTTTCTGTTGCAGATCGAGTTTCAAGGAAACAAAGATTAGGTGCACAATATTTTAAAACACTGTATCCTTCAACGTTGATCAAACCAAAAACGAATACATAGGATTTTCATCCTACTAAGTTCCATCGGATATAAACCTTTCACCCACTCCAGACGTCTTTTGGAGTGTTTACGGGAAAAGGGGTTCTGTGTGAAAAAGCACGACTGAGTTACTCTAGTGTCTTGCGTTAGATTATCGCATTACCAAACGTTGGGCGCCATGTAGTGTAGTTCTTATTTTCCCAATAGGCTCTGCGCCTTGGAATAACATAAACAGCAGTGTAGACGTAGGACTGAGTTCATCTAGGACTCTACTGACTATGTTAAACTTAATTTAGGTTTGCGCCAGCTAGCTCAGAGGTCACTAGAAACTTTCTTGAATGAATAGGGAGGAATGAACTTCCCTGACTCAGACAGGAAGGGATTCCGTTCCTGACAACCGCATAAACATGACAACTTTGCTCCCTCAGAATAAGAGTGTATCTCTAGAGTCACGTGAAAACAATAGACAGCTATTTCACTCAGTCAATTGTGCATACTTAGTTTCACCAGAGTGCAGAGAAATAGAGAGACGGGCATTTTCAATAAAAGGTATCATTTATTGAGCAGTCTTCTTTCTCATGCAAGAGAAATTAATTGCCATATTTGCAATACTTTTCATAAAGTAAAGTGCATACAGTAAAAGTAGTATTATGAAATAATACTGTAAAAGCATTGATATGGTTTCTTAGCCATATGATACTTTTAAATGGATAAAATATATACATACATAAAAACTTTTGACTAACGTACTCAACTGGTGCTTCTAACTACGCCTACCCCGGTGTACCTGACCTAAGCCTAATACTTGGGAAGGAGTAAGTAAGTAGCAGTTTAAGTTAAGTTGGTTAAGATTGTTTTGCCAAGAATCTGCATCAAGAATTCTCTTAAGGGTTTAGTCAGCTTCGTACCTTGGTAATAGAATGTGGGAGGTCTGGTATCTCTTTCCTCAGGACTCGATCTACCAGCAACCCGCAAGGGTAGGCTCGAAACACCGGAGCTGGATTTTCTAGGCTGGAGAAAAAGACAGCGTCTCTCTCAGTGCGTCAAACGGGAGGGCCGGCTTCCATGGACTTCTCGCATCAGCTGGGCTCTCGGGCAAGTAGATGGCCGCTCTGCTCCAAACCACTGTGTGTTTGCTTAAGGCAACTGTTGGTATATTTATACCTGAAAGGTGCCGGGTTTGACGTAAGTTTGGACATAAGACGTCACTAAAAACTAACAGTTCTTTCTGGACTTCAGGAGTTCTTGTTCAAATCAAAACAAAAGCAGGGGGGATTTCCCGGGCTGCTGGAGGCTTGGTTTGTTTAAAGAATGCGTTGTGTTTTCTAGGAGTCGATGGGAGTAGCCGTGCTGTGCTTTGGACTGCATGGGCTATAACTGAATATGGATATGATTCTTATGCCTTTATCAGGACATTATTGATTATAACCTCATAAGGGCAAGGATCGGGAATATCGAATTAGGGTCCTAGATATAAACACAACAGAACCTCTTCCATTTCTATGTCATTCTTTTCCCTTTCTTTTTCTTGTTTCTCCAGAATCACTTTCTTTATTGATCTTTTAACACGCTTTTTTTCTAATCATGCAACATAATCTTAATATCAAAATCACTATTATTCTTACTATCACTGGAAAAAATATTTTACCTATACTAGAACGACCTATTTCATGTAACCAATGCTTAACTGCTGAAAAACGTCTACCAAGTCGTTCAAGAACATCATCAACCTCTTGTTGTTCAATTTCCTTGTGCAATTCTGTAATGTTTTTAATATATTTCTCAATGTTTTGACTTTTATCAGGAATGTATGTGCAGCAGTGCTGTATATGTAAAATTCCACAAACTCCTCCTTCTTTTGCCTAAATTATGTCGAGAGCAAGAAGATTTTGCATCACCATAGCTCTCATGGCAACTAATTCAGTATTTACAATTAAAAATCCACCTGCAGTGGTTGTTGACAAATGATCTACTATCATTGACAATTTCCGAATCTTGTTTGCATTAAAAGATATCCCCATCATCGGTATCAGTGCTCCAAAAATATCACCTATTATTTCTGCTACACTTTCCCTTTTTCTACAACTTGAATCTTTACCTATTTCATTTATTCCATTAGTCCCTCTATCTACATGGAAAAATGTAGGAAAGTCCAGGCCTACATAACAGATCCCGTACCAATGATCTGGCAATTTGTAATAAGCATTGTTCCCGCAAATAAAATAGATCCCAGGAAGAATTTGATGTCTACCACCTTTAAATCCCCAACCCCCTATTATACGATAAGTGAATTATACGCATTCACTCACTCCCATAAAATAGTTGTCATACACAGTATTATCTCTATGAATACAACATTTCCCTAATGAGGGTGTGTCTATATTTATGGCCACATTCACATTTCGTCCATCTAATTTTTCATCTTCAGACTCCCAAAATTTGGATTTTGTATGTTTCATTTTTTCATTCTTCTTGTATACAGTTCTTCTTTCCTCAATCATATCTAAAAATGCTTTTTCTTCATTTCTCATTTTACAAATCAAATAATGTCTAAAAGCTTAATCATGAGTCAATTATTGAGTTACTAAGAAAAATTCTCCCATAACTTTTGCAGGCTTGACTTTGTTCATTGCATTTATACCTTTCAATCTTGCAAAAACATCATCTGAATTCGAATAATAGTATTCTAATGTCCCTGTATTGTAAAACAAACTTGCTATTACACTACATGTAATCCCATATGTAAGCAGGAGATGATGGTAAGTCACCCCCTCTGACACTGATGCTGGCAATTTCACACAAACATAACAGTCACTAGTATCCATTGTTGTAACTTACTCAGATAATAATCTTGAAAATGTATTCTTGGAAATGTCGCTGATCAACCTATCCTGATGAATTTCTGGTTTATACACCAGTGGTGTATCGGTTTTCAATTAATTATTTCTCCCATTCATAGTCCCATTTGGTTTCATTTTTTCAAAATTTTCTCTGAAAAGGAATGATAATAGCTAAAATCAAACATACTAATAATAATAGTCCAGTATATATCAGCCACACCTTGCACCATTTTCTAAAAATAGAACATTTCGTAGTTACATGATTAGTAGTAGTAGCCATTTTTTTTTACACAGCGATTTTCACAGTTCTCTTTACTCAGATTTCTGTTTCTGATAGACTTTCACTTAACACTTTACATTCATGGTGTTTTTCTAATATCAGGGTTTCAAGTCTTACTTTTACCTTCCAATCTCAGTTCAAATATCTCTTTTCTTTCTTAGAATTTTCAGTCTTTTACTCCCTTTCTTTTCCCTGACTTGTTGAATTTAGGCTCTCCTGGCTGCTGTTTACTTCCTCAACAGGAGGCAAAAATAGGTAAGTCCATTCAGGTGATTTGTACTTTTGGTTTGGTCTCCTTACTCTTTTTGGCCTCTGAACAACTTCTATTTTCTTTCCCAACAGTTCTTTCTGACTTGTTATCTCATTCACTTAATCTTCTGGTTTTCTTGCTTTGTTAACCAGTTTGAATCTTAGTCAACCATTTTCTCTAGGCCAATTGTCTCCTTTACAAGCTCTTTTTGTCTTTGGTTCTGTAGTGTTATGTTCCACTCTACAAGCTCTTTTCCTTGAGCTCTTTCTCAATTGAGTTTCTTCTCCACTGTCATCAGTTTCACTCTCAGTATCTTCAACAGTTTCATTTATGATGAACTTTATAATGTCTGCTTCTTTCTCAGACTCTGTCTTTTCTTTACTCAGCAGTTTCACTCTGTTAGGAACATCTCCATAACTGGTACTTAGAATCTCATCCTTGTTGTGAGAAATTTCCTCTTTTCCAGTGTCAGGATTTTGGCCCCTATTTCCGTCGCTTTCTGCCTGTTCTTCAGTAATCTCTTGATTACCAGTTTTATCTGCACTTTGCTCAATGTCTTTACTGGTATTAGTTTTTACCAAATCTCGACTTTCAGGTCGATCTTCACAATTTGGTATTTCAACAGCTTCACCTTCTCTTTCAGGTGCAGAACTAGCATCCGATACCTCCAGATGTCGACGTTCTTGTCGAGCTTCAGTACCTAGATTTCTTTCTGGTTCTCCTTCGGAATCAGAATCAGTCGTGCTTTCACCTTCTTCGTGTGGATCATCAGGTTCTGGCACTCGGATGGTGTGACTTGCATATACCGATCTTTTTACTCCAGCACACGTAACTGCAGTCGTGCTGACCAGAATGACCTGCCTTGGTCTTTGCCAGCGAGGCACCAAGCAGTTTATTCTTCGATGTACCTTTATTCAAACCCAATCTCCAGGAATTAGATCATGAGCTGGATGTTTCTCTTTCGTGTTTGATTCAGTTCCCACCTGATGGAACACAGAACTTACCACGTAAGACAGATTTTTCCTGTAATGCAGTATGATGTCATCATTAATAGTTAACAGTTTATCAACTGGTACAAATGCCTGTTTCATCACTCTTCCCATCAAAATTTCATGTGGACTTAATCCAGTCTTTTTGTCAGGTATACTCCTTAAGGTCATCAAAACAAGTGGCAATGCGTCCGGACATTTTAGTCCTGTTGCCAAACACATTTTTGCAATTCTGTTTTTTATTGTTCCATTCACTTGTTCAACTAGCCCTGAAGCCTCTGGTGTGTAAGCACAATGCAGTTTCTGACGAATGTCCAGTGCTCCAAAAATCATTTGTAATAGTTCATTTTGGAAGTGACCTCCGCGATCTGTTTCAATTGTTACTGGAAAACCATAATGTGGTATGATTTCACGTAAAAGCAATTTTGCAACAGTTATATCATCATTCCTCCTGGTGGGGAAAGCTTCTATCCACCGAGAGAACAAACAGATGATTACCAGCACATATCTGAGTCTGTTACAGGGTTGCAGTTTGATGAAATCCAACTGCATTCTTGTGAATAGACCTCCCTCCCATACTATGGTTCCCAAGATCACAATTGTTTTTCTCCCTGGATTAAACTGCTGGCACACCAGGCACCTCTGGCACAAGCTTTCTGCAATCATCCTGAACTTATGATTATACCATGTTTGTCTGAATAATCTAATCATAGCGTCCCTCCCAACATGAGCTTGTCCATGGTACATTCGGGCAATGTTTGAAATCATGTTATCAGGCATTACTGGTCTTTCATCTTTGTAAACCCAGATTTCATCTTCCTCCCTTTGTCTACATCCTGCTTTTAGCCAAATGTGTTTGTCCTCTTCACTAGCTTCTTCCTGCATCTGTCCCACTTCTTGCCAAGTCTTAACTACTGTGGTTAGCTTTAAAGGACTTGAAACATGTTCTTCTTTTCTGTCCCGATTTACGGATGCAAGATTTCCGGCACAATATATTGCAATGGAATCAACGCACTGGTAGCCTCTGGTAATACAGTCATCTCCCTTTTTATGTGCATCACATTTCACTATGGCATTCTTATCAGGCAATTGAATAGCATCAATCAAAACTTTCACAAATTCAGCATTTCTGATGGGGAATCCTGCAAAAGTTAAATAACCTCTTTGGGACCACAATTGCCCGTAGTCATGGACAACCCCAAATCCATATTGACTGTCAGTCATTATGGTAACTCTTGTCTCTTTTCATAATTCACATGCTTGAATCAAAGCAATCAATTCTGCTATTTGAGTAGAACGAATTCCTTTCAGACAAGATGCTTCCAGGACATCGGCTACTGTACATACAGAATATGCAGCACTCAAAGCTCCCTCCTCTGTTCTTAGGCATGAACCATCAACAAACATCACATAGTCAGATTCAGGCAATGGCTAATCTCCAATGTCAGGTCTTGGCTTGGTACAATACTCAAGAACATCCAAACATTTGTGATCAACATCATTTCTTACTTCAGCTTCCATAGCATCAGGCAACAATGTGGATGGGTTGATGTTGACACAACGTGAAAAGGTTACATTGTCTGCACTTAGAATTTTTTTTCTCTTATCTTGTCATTCTGTTTTTTGTACGGTATTGGGTTTTTGTTCTAGTGAGGAGAATCTCTACAGAATGAGGTACATAGACCCTCACAGGAAATTCCATCACTATTCCTTCAGTCTGTCCCAAACTCACACTTGTAGCTGCTACTACTTTTAAACAACCTGGCATGGCTTTTGCAACTAGATCCAAGCTGAGAAATATGCAATTGGTTTCCTTAGTTTTCCATGCCTTTGAATTAACACTGACAATGCACACCCTTCTCGTTCACTGCAATACAGCTCAAACTCTTTTTTATAGTCAGGCATTCCCAAAGCTGGAGCTTCACATAGACTTGTTTTTAGCTGTTCAAATGAATCCATTTCAGTTTTATTCAATACAATAGGGTCTTTGATGTCTGCTTTTGTTAGTCTCTGCAGAGGTTTTGCTATTAGTGAGAATCCACTAATCCACTGGCTACAGAAATCCACCATTCCTAGAAACATTCTCACTTGTCTTTGTGTTTTTGGTGGTTGCATTTCTTGTATCATTTTGATTCTCTCCGCGGTGACTTGTCTAGTTCCTTTAGCAATCTTATGACTTAAGTATTGCATTTCTTTCTGACAAAATTATAATTTCGATGGAGACACTTTATGTCCTCCTTCTGCCAGATGGTTCAACAATGCAACAGTGGAGGAGCTACGACCGCGACCAAAATGGCCGCATGAGTTTTGGGCTCCCGAGACCCCCGCCTCCCCGAATATCATCCTGTCACATATCCTGAGTGCAAGTTACGAGCGCTGATGAGAGAACTGAAGCGGTGAAGGGAGCTACAATCGGGCGTCAGGCACAGACGCGAGAGGCTTCTGAAAGATGCGGTCTTGGACTCCAGAAGCCGGAGACTTGAGTTGCAGCAGTGCCCGGCTGCAGGGCGTCAACAGCGGGCAGATTTTGAAAGAGTCCCACTTGGCCCGGACATGTTGTGGCAAGTCCCTGCGAGCCTCCCACGAATCAATTACTGCAGCGGCCACCATCGGAGGTGTGTGGGGAGTGGAGGAGGGGCCATTGATCGCCCGGCGCAGTGCGGCGCTTTATACCTTGCTCAGGATGCCTTCCCCCTCCCTCTGGACTGTGGAGAGCCACAAATCATCCCCAGAGTGTGTGGTGAACGAGTACAGGGCTGTGGAGGGTCGAAGGCAGTGGCGCACCTTGATTGAGTGGAGCCCCCCCTTCCTACTTGGGATTTTTGCCGGGATGGTGGCTAGGGGAGACGAAGTTCGCCATGGACTGGATCGTCTCCCCCTATGGTGCATTGAGACTTGAGAAGCTTGGCCTGTGTCCCTGCAACATTTGTACATTACTAACATTTGCGTCCACCCTGGAACTGATAAAATATTGGCCCCCCGAACAGACCATTGTTGCCCCCCACCTTGAAGTTTATTAGGGTGATTTTTGCACTGGACCCCGGGAGTTGGAGGAGGCCCATATCTAGTATTGCTACGAACCCTGGTGGGGAATACTGGATACACAGGTGATGAACCCTGGGTGGATGACGGTAGCCCGGCGCACTTCTGTATCATACTTCCTTCGCCTGCCCGGCCAACATTTGCGCCCTTAAAGACTGTACCAGTGCCGTTGAGGGCCTCCTGGTTCTTGGATTTGCAGGGTATTGGACTGTAGTTGGAACTGAGCATATTACCCCCCAAGATTTGGCCGACTCATAGTATCACCCGCACCGGCGCGAATACTTTGCGACTAGTTCCGGCATATCGTCTTCGGTGGTGGGAGCGCTGCAAAGGCTTAATCCACTCTTTAGGGGTCACAATATGGTGGCAAAGCTTGAGACGGAAAACCAGCAGTCGGAGGCGCCCCGGTGCTCTAGGTTCACACAAACCAACAAGTTGGATCGCTATACTCAGCCAAGGGGCTCGCCGTCTGGAACCGTGAAGTCTCAGAAGGTGGGCGCGGAAACGTTGTCAACCGCTGTAGAACATACGCTGCAGGATGTAATGGCGGCAATCGAGGGGGTAGGTACGTTGCTAGGAAAGAAGATGGAGTTCTTGGATCATAAATTGGACATGTTAACGATAGAAGTTAATTTACTCCGTGCGGACCTCACTAAAACCAGTGAAAAAGTGAAATCCTGGACATTAAAACAGCTAGTCTTACAGATGATGTGGCATCGTTACAGAGAGAAGTTCGTGATCTCAAAACTGCCAGTGATATTGCGAGTCGTAAGTTGGACGAATACAAAGGGAGGGCTCGTAGAAACAACGTACGTATTATTGGTGTGCCGGAAAAGGCTGAAGGACAGTCTGGTGAACTCTTTGTTGAAGATATCCTTCTAAACCATTCGAAGCCCCGAGGACTTGGACATTTTTTTACAGTAGAAAGGGCGCACAGAGTTCCTGGTGGGAGACCACGCCCAGGAGCCCCACCCCGGCCAATGATCGCGAGGGTACTTAACTTTAGCCTCTTAAGCGCTGCTGACGGCCAACGGTCGTCACGAGCGCTACCTCCCCAGTGCTGCGCACGTCCATTGGACGTCCATTCAGCACTAGTTCCAATGGACAGCGCAGCACTGGGGAGGGATATTTACACGCAGCTAAGGTGTTAGGGACAGAGACGCTATCCTGCAGGCCTCCAGAAATGGAGGTCCACTTCAGTATGAAAACTCTGCGCTCAGCTTTTTCCCGGACTTCACGCAAGCAGTGCAAAAACAAAGACAGACCTTTATGGGCATTAAGAGGAGACTTTGAGACAAGGGATTGAAGTATGCCTTGCTTGATCCTGCCAAGCTGCGGATTGAATACGAGGGGAGGGCCTTTTTCTTTGACATTCCCAAAGTTGCAGCGGACTGGTTGGACACGATTCATCCTCGAGAGGAGCGACAGAGACGGAGCGGAGTTGATGAGGAGGGCATTCAGGAAAAAGAATAGGAACTGCTGGCATTGCAGGTGTGGTTGGCAGGGGTTGGGGTGGGGCGCATGTAGATCAGTGTGGTAAATGGTTGATTGACTGTATAGCTTAGATGAGCCTCATATCGTGGCTGGGGCTGAGCGGGACAATGGGAGCTATTCTCCTCCTCACAGTTACTCTTCGATAGTTTAGTGGATAGATGATGGGGCGACAGGAACACTGAGAGATGGGTGCGGGAAGAAACCATGAGCAGGGGTGCAGGGTGGGGGGTGGTGAGCGGGGTTTGTTTTGGGGGGGACTTATTTCTTTCTTCTTCTTATTGTTTGTTGTAAGCATTATGTTTCAAGGCATCATTCAGAATTGTAGCATGTACAGGGGGCAGGAACTGGAGAGAGGATTGACCTACTTCATGTTTCGAGATGGGGGCAGAGGTCTGACAGTATTAAGCTGTAATAGTAATGGGTTGGGGGACAAAATTAAGCGTGGTGTGGTCCTTCAGTATCTTCGACGTCATGCTCTGGATGTTGTTCTATTGCAGGAGACGCATTTAGTGGGTAACGCATGTAGGGCTATGCACAGAAAGGGGTCCCGATTGGCTGCACATGCAGGATTCACCTCAGGGTCCAGAGGGGTGGGGATTATGGTTAAGAAAACGTTTCCGATGGTAATTGATGCAGTGGTTGTAGACGACAGGGGCAGGTACGTGGGAATATCGGGCCGTTGGATGTGGCATATCCTGTCCATGATGACAGTGTACGTTCCTCCAGGAATGCAAGCATCCACGTTTCTGGATTTAGGGAAAGCCCTACTGGACTTCCCGAGTGGCCTTCTGATGTTGGGAGGTGACTTTAACGCGGTGGTCTCAGGCATGATGGACAGACACCACCCCGGGACACTGGACGAGCAAGGCTTTCTGAGTTTATAGATACATTGGGTCTGACTGATAGTTGGAGGTTGCTTCATCCGGACCAGCGACAATTCACCTTTCACTCTGGGGCACATGGTAGTTCCTCATGTATAGTTTACTGTTTAATACCGGATGCTCAGGCACACTATATTACCGAGGCTACAATCCTGGCTGGGGGCATCTCAGATCATTAACCGATCAGGGTCAGGTTTGACATTACGTCTGACTCAAGTGGCAAGACAGCTCCCATCAATCCCTGGCATATACGTAATCCTAAAATTTGTAAGGAGTTGCTAAAGGCGTTGGAGCACTATTTTCAAGAGAATGAATAATCAGTAACATCTCCCCTTTCGCTTTGGGAGGCCTTTAAGGTAGTCATAAGGGGTCAGGCTCTGTCACTGATTACAGGGGCTAAGAAGGATCGAGGCGAAGAAGTGGTTAACATAGAATCTGAAATTACTAGGATAGAGGCGGACTTAGAACAAGAGGTGACCAGGGCCAAATTGAATGTTCTGCATCTTAAGCAACTTGAATATAAAGCACTGGTCACAGATAGTGCTAGAGCGTTCAGTAGAGAGCAGCAGGGCCGGCTATACGATGTTAGAGATAAGGCCGGGAAGCTTATTGCATGGCTGGATAAAAAAGACAAGGCTAATCAGGAGTACAGTAGACAATTTTGCGGATTATTTTCGTACAGTATACACTTCGGTTGCGGGACGACCAGAAGAAGACTCCCGCATGTTGTTGTGAGATACCCAACTCCCTGGCCTAACTGAGGGAGATCGTGACTTTATGGACAGTGCCCTCAATGCGGATGAAGTAGCCCTGGCAATACGCACCTTGAATTCGGGTAAGGCATTGGGCCCTAATGGTCTCCCGATTGAATTGTATAAACTCAGACCCAATAGGATTGCGCCCTATTTTAGGGAAATGTTTTTAGCAGCTCGGGAGGAAGGAAGTTTGCCTTATGACCAAAGAGTGGCCTCTATAGTTGTTTTCCACAAGGAAGGGAAACCAAGGACCAAGTGTGCCTCTTATAGGTCCAGTTCTTTATTAAATGCAGAACCTAAGTTTCCTGCAAAAGTGTTGTCTAATAGACTTGTCAAGGTTATTACTGGGTTGATACACGCCGATCAATCTGGTTTTATTCCCCACAGAAACACGGCATTGAACCTTCGCAGGTTAGACTGAGTTTTGGCCAGGGCCCATTCTTTGGGAGAACAAACGATAATAGCATCGCTGGACACAACAATGGCCTTTGATACTATAGAATGGCCCTATCTATTGGCGGTCTTGGCTAAATTTGGATTTGGACCGGAATTTATTGCCTGGGTCAGACTATATTATACTGAGCCTCTCTCGCAAGTGGTGGTCAATAATCGAGTCTCAGTGGCATTTGGTTTGGGAAGAGGCACCCGACAGTGATGCCCTCTCTCACCCTTGTTCTTTTCACTTGCACTTGAGCCATTGGCAGCCTGGATTAGATGGGAGCCTTCTATTCGAGGTATACTGTGGTCCCCTCGGGTGGAAGACCGGATCTCCCTTTATGCGGATGATATTTTACTTTATTTGACATCAACCAGAAAGTCTCTAATAGTCGTCTGTGATGCTTTGGCCTCCTACGGTAGAAATTCGGGGCTCCCTATAAACTTGGGGAAATCGTATATGTATGTTCTAAGTGGTGATACCCCGATTCCCCCGCGAAATTGCCCGATACAAGTGGCAACTGATGGGTTTAAATACCTGGGGATTTTTATTTCACTCGATCCTAAAATTCGGTATGAAAGGAACCTTCTTCCCTCTTTGGCTAGACTAAAAAGTGATGTAGACAATTGGAGGAAGTGGCCTCTTTCCCTTTTGGGGAGGGCCACACTCTTTAAGATGATGTCTCTACCTCGCTTTCTCTACGCCCTTCAAAATACGTTAGATATAGTTCCAGCCAGTTATTTCCAAGAGGTGGAGGGAGTGCAGCATAGACTATTATGGGAGGGTAGACCATGTATCGCTCTGGCCAAGTTGACGTTATCATGGTATGATGGTGGTATCGCCCTTCCGGACATCAAACAATACTATTGGGCTTCTCAATTGGCGGCTGTAAACCAAGGCACATATGGTCCCGGTTCAGACCCGTGGTACAGAATGGATAGGTGGATACTTCCAGGTGGTAACTGTAATAGAGCCCTATATACTAAATCTGCGAGAAAAAGTTTGACAGGACCCACTAATGTGGCAGTCAGGATATGGCATGACACCACTAACTCTTTGGGATGGAGGGGCCGCATCACGCTGGCCACTCCATTATTTGACTCGAAAAAGCTGGGTAAACTTTGGAACACGAAAGGTTTCGATAAGTGGAATGTGTTAGGGATCGCTAGGCTTGGTGATGTCTGGGTCAAGGATAGGATAAAGACGTTCACTGAACTGCAAACTGAGTTTGAGTTGAATGAGGTGGAATACTTCTGCTATGCGCAGGTCTGAAATGCGTTGAGGTCGGTGATCCCGGTAGGGGAGGACATACCTGAGGCCTCACCTTTGGAAGATAGAATATTGGATGGTCATTTGCCGGAGAAAACTATTTCCCTCATTTATAGGAAGTTGATCAACCATAGAGCAGAATTATTGTCAGAGTTGAGAGATAAATGGATGAGGGATGGTATTGAACTAGACGACGAGGACTGGCAATCGGCTGTGTCCTCCCCGAGAGAGGTTGCGATCCCGGCACTATTGCGGTTAGTCCAGTTGAAAATACTACATCGGGTGTATGTCACAGGCCCACGCTTGATCCGGATGGGGCTATCTGAAGATGATTTGTGCAGATGAGGCTGTGGTCAGGTGGGCACGTTCCTCCACATCCTCTGGGAATGTCCTTATGTGGTGGATTATTGGGGTGCGATACACAAGGTTTCGCAAGAGGTATTGGGAGTAACAGTGTCACCGGAGGCTAGGAGATGCCTCCTTAACATTTGGGAACCTACAGATTTAAATACAGCACAGACGAGGTGGTCTACTCTAGGGCCTATGATAGCGAAAAGAAATATAGCACAGCAGTGGGGATCCAAGACACCACCTAAGCTAATGGACTGGAAAGAAAGTATGGACTGGTGCAAGTTTCGGGAGAAAACTGTTTATCTGGCCAGAAGTAGACCGTGCAAATGAGAAACTGTCTGGGGCCAATGGATTCGGTACAGGGGTGAGATCTGTGTGCCTCCAGTTAATTTAATACCAGATATACTCGCATTCCCGTAACTCGTGTATGTAAAGGTTTACGACCCCCCCTCCTTTCTTCTTATATCCCCAAAAGTATTGTTGACATGCTGTAACGATTGTGAAAAGGTTCACTCTCTGTACTGTACACTGATTGAAATGCCTGCTTTTAATAAAAAGAAATAGAAAAAAAATGCAAAAAACCCCCAAAAAGATAAAACAATGCAACAGTATCTGATATGCATTCGTCGTTTGTCTTTGATGCCACTAGTAGGTCATCAATATACTGAACTAATACAGATTCTCCAGGCATGCTCAAACTTTCTAACAATGTCTTCTGCAATTGGTTAAAAATGGATGGACTCTCGGTATACCCAAGAGGAATTTGGTACCATGCCAAAATGCGGTCTCCGAACCGGAACACAAATATTGGCTGGCTTTTTGGGTGTAATGGAACCGTAAAAAATGCATTGCACAGGTCAATCACAATATACCATTCTGCATCATGTGGAATTTGATATAAAATTACTGCTGGATTTGGTACAATCGGACAACATGGAGCAACGATTTCATTAATCTTTCTAAGGTCTTGTGCAATCCTAAATGTTCCGTTTGGCCTTTTCAATCCCATTATCGGTGAATTACAAGGACTGCTTTCTATTTCTCTCAAAATGCCTTGTTCAATAATTTTGTTTATTACTGCTGTTATTCCTTCAATTACCTCTGCTGTCATTTTATATTGGGGAATGTTTGGGAAATTCACTCCTTCTTTTTCAGACACTTTCACAGGATCTACATCTTTCAGTAATCCAATGTCTTCTCCTGTAAAATCCCAGACTTGCTATTTTACTGTTTCTTTTCGTTCATCAGGTATCTTTTCTCGATCAAACACAGGAAATAATTCACTCTTTTCTGACTCTATCATTGACATGGTCATTTTATACAGGCTATCTTCATCTGGGGTTTGGAGCTCTCTGCCATCTGGTGAACAATATATGACACAATTTATCTTGCATAAAATGTCTCTGCCTAACAGATTTACGGGACTACTATCACACACCACAAATCGATACATGTCTTTGAAATTTCCGATTTCTACTTCGACTGGTTTCATTAAGGAGATTTGAATTTGTCTATTAGCTACACCTATAACCTGAATCTTTTCTCCCGAGAGAGGAAGATTTTGAACTTTCACTGATCTAACAGTAGAACGGTAGCACCAGTGTCCACTAGGAAAGTTCCTTTTACATCATTCACTTTTCCATTCACAAACGGACCAGACTGATCTACCTCAAGAGTGGCTCCAAGCACACACTCTTCTTTCTCTCTCAGGCACCGTCAGAAGCTGTCATCTGACTCACTCCCGCTTTTCTCTTGTAACCAATACTGAGTAGTCACATTCACTCTAGGCAATCAGTTTACGTGCTCGCCTCCGCCGAATCCTGTCTCTGCACTGTATCTCTGTAGTTTTACACTGTGTGGTAGTGGCAGTTGTGGCACCTGACTTAGCTGGGTAACTACCTGTTGCTGCTGCGGTGGTTGTTGAATTACCTCATTCTGCACCTGTGGATTTAAATATGTATTTTCGGGATTAACTCTTGGTGGACATTTAAAATCTTTCTTCCTATGCCCTATCCTGCCGCAATTGTGACTAGGGTACTTTTTCTTAAGCTCATCTATGTTCCCTACTAATTTAGATTTATTGAAATTCCCTTCCAATTTTCCCTGACTTCCATCAGCATTTTTATTTTCCAAGTGTGCCACTTGATGTTCTGCTACCTTCACTTGTGCCCACATTGGTTTCTCTGTGAGCTTTTTCTGCTTAGCTTCAATTTCATCACTACAGTATTTTGCATGTCTCAGTATCTCATCGACTGAGGATGACTGCCATCCCATTAAATTATGCTTAATCATGCCTCCTAACTCGTTAATCCAAACACAAATCTATAGACAAAATGACTCATACCTTTTTCACTCAACTCCTCATATCCACTGTATTGCTTAAACACTAACAATAGTCTCTCATAAAATGAATGTACAGATTATTTTGGTTCTTGTAAAGTTCTGTTAATCTTTACCCAATCTGTCTCTCTTGGTGGAATTTTATTCATCAAAAACACTATTACGTGTTCATATTCACGCATCACTTCAGGTGAAGGAGCACCTGTCACTCTGTCTCGAGGATATTCAGTTTTCGGACAGTTCACTGTCACTTTGCACACCGTCCATAGGTCTGCTGGAGCTACTATTTCAAACAATCCATCTAAATCTTCCCACAATACCTTTGAAACCTTTACAAATCGATCCACTGATACCATTCTACTGGTTTTTCTCTCAATCTGGGGAAATTATTAGTAAAGGATAATATATCCTGTCTAGTCCAAGGAACATGTACATACCCTCCTCCTGGTATTTCTCTCATAGGAAATTCATTTACTACTGTCTCTTTTTCTCTCACTGGGAATGCTAATGTAGATTTATCACTGGCTTCTTCTTTTTTCTTTGCCCATTTTGCTTTCCATCTATTCACATCTCCCCATTTTCTTAGTAAAACAATCAGTTCTTTTATTTGGGTTAATCTTCCTGCAGTATTCATATTTTCAATATCTTGTTCTGAAAAGTCTACTCTATAGGATTTTTGTAGTGTTTTATTCTTTGTAAAAAAATCCACATCTAAATCACTAGCTAATCCTTCGAACTGGTCATGTATGGATTTCGCTCTCCAAATAAAACTTTTCCACATGAACATTAATTCATCATCTTGGTATGTTTTAGTCTATCTGTTCCAATTGACCTCCCAATTATTAATTCTTCCATGTCAATTTTGAATCTAGCCACATCTAATACTTTAGGTTCATGATCCTTTACTTTCAAAGTTTTAAGCCAATCACTCAATTCCTGTTGCAATGGTCCTACTGGGGTTTTTGTTAAATCTATTTTCTCTATATTTCTTTCTAAGCTTTGATTGAAAGTCAAGTCGGGCGGTGTTATGTTATTTGTTCGCTTAATTTCAGACAAATCCAGATAAATCTTTTCTCTTACTTTTTGTAAACTCTGGTTTAAAGGAATCGTAAAAGTTGATTCTTTTATTTCTGATTTTCAAATACTGGAATTACAGGACCTATTGTTACTAGGACTAATACAGCTTCTATATTTTTGCAAGCTCTTGAATCTTTTCGGTTAATTTATTTGTAGAACATATATATTCTGAAGTACTTGGTTGTTCTTCAGCTTGCCTCTCTACTCTTGCTATACTCTTCCTGATTTCATCATTTTGTCTAGGAGTACCAGTAAATCTAGTTTCTACCATTGGAGTATTTGAATCATATCTCATTTCTACCCTTTCTGGCAGGCCTCTAAAATTTGAAAATCATTTTGGGGTTTCAGTAAATCTATCCTCTATTGGTGGAGCATTTGGAGTGGACCACATAGAACCCGGTTGATAAGGGGGTGGTCTCCTATTTAATATCTCCTCCAGCACCGTATCCTCTGAATCATTTTCTCCATAATTTTTCCTTCCTGTTTCCAAATTATTCCTTTCCTCTGTACATTTTCGCCCTTCTATTTTGTCTGCCAATCTAACCGGATACATTCCATCACGCATGTCAGCATTTCTCCATCTTCGCATTCTACTTTCATGCGTCTCTCCCAATAATCTACGTAATCTACTGCTTGTTCCTCGATGATTTTCCAGCCTTTCTCATTCTAGCTCATGCATCTCATCTTCCCACTCAGCTAGTGCTTCAAATTGAGTTCGTCTAGGTCTCGGTTCAAGCTTCATCATCTTTTCTCTCAAATTTCGCAAAACTGCCAAATTAAAAGATCCTACTTCTGAAAATGCTAGTGCACCATCATTCTTGGTATATCTTGCCTAATTCTCTAACCAAATGCATGTATGATAGCCAAATTTCGTCATCATATAAGAAGCAGGCGTTTTTGGCGGAGGTAATAATTTTCCCTCTCTTGTTACTATCGCCTTGTCTTTCTTGAATACATTTTTCGATCTCTTAAACAATAAAGGTTTCTCATTTTCTTCTCCATAATAAAACTCAATTTCTCTGATAATTTCCTGTCTTTTAAAAGATTGCGCACTCTTCCGTATACAGCTTCGCAACACCAGCCTATCACAGCGCGTTTCACACTATCGCACCAATTAGAACAAGATGCGTTGTCTTAGTGCTTAACCAATAGTTTCGCTGCTTTACTGATGCACCAATCAGCTCTTACTTTGTCTTGGTCATGAGGACCAATGCCTGCGCAACACTTTTGAAGTGAGCAACGCTCTGGCTTCTGCAGCGCCGACTAACCCCTAAGTGATAGTTTTCTCAATCGCACAAGTATTCTGTATTTCCAGTAGACAGCACTTACCTCTTCTCAACCACAGAATTTTAGACACTCGCTGATAAAGTAGCACTTCCCTCTACCTTACCCTTCTTTCAAACTTAGGTTAAACTCTGTTACTTTCTCAGGGATAAGTTTTAAGTCAGAATACACAATGATTTTATAGGTTGCCCTCGCGATACATTCACCCTTTCACTCGTAAAGGTCCCTAAACTTGTGACATACGACGATACCACTACTTTGAAACAGACTATGTGATGTGCGACTTCACTTGTCACACTTCCTCTGCCTACAGACAGAGTAACTAGCTTCCCACACTTTCCGGAAGCCTTTTCAGGACTACATGTAACGTAATATGAACTCGAAAGAAGTTAGTCATAATTCTGTACATCAAATCCTGTATACGTCGCTCTATACATTATCCTAGCTAATTCTATAGCAACCAATGCTCTGCTACCAAGTTATATTACTGTTGCAGCGCTACTCTGGAAATAATTTCTAGAACCTCATTACCTTTCCCTGAAGTTTCAAATCACACATTTATTCATCAGTGGGGCCCATAACACTCCAAATCACTCTTACACTCTTACACACTTTCTCTCTACTTCGTGGATTGGTATGAATCAAAGGAGAGCTGCTGCTCATAGTGGAGTGTCTAATTCAAACTAACTATTTATAATATATACATCTGCAGTTTCACTTGTTTACCATGGTTTTATCAAAGAGACATTTTATTCAGACACACCACCATTATTTGTCAATGGATCTTCTAGTAAAAAATTAGGCTACAGATGAACAAGACCAGCTTAATTCTTCATTTATCTATTTAAAGAAAATCTCCTAGCATGACCTGCATGTATTCACTTCTAAATTTGTTTATTGCAAATAGATTTAAAGGAAAGATAGAATTAAATTCATACATTTATATTTAATTTAATTCAAAGCTCAGAAATTAGCACATTATTATTGAGATTATAGGACATAAATATTAGCAAAAGACATAATGGTTCCCAAAGTTCATCTCCTTATTCTCCCTAGCTATTAGCCTCATCTCACGCAAATAAAGTCAAATTTCACAAGAATTCAAAGCTCTTGCGCTCCAGGAAAATTCAGCATTCCGGCAGCATGTCAGGATACACAGATGAACTCAAAAAGTGTTTTAGACTGTGCATAGGTGTGTGTACCAATTAAACTGGATGTAGCGTGCCTCAGAGGTATCACCTCATCATCCTAGAGGTGTTCAAGTAAAATATTCACCAATGCGCCCTTTACGATTAAGGGCGGCCCTCTGGGCGCTGCTTCAAATTGAGATTGCCACTGCTATATTGGTCTGATGTTGTAAATTGCAATTCAAAGTTTGTTTTCAATAAAACATCACCATTAGGTTTCCATTGAAAATGTTCTATATTTATTTCATATCATTCCGTTTCAATTTGTAATGTTGTATGTCACATTCAACTTGTCCATTATTCCAAAATCACAAGGTCCCAATGCATTTCGTGCCATGAGGCACTTCATCAGGGGAATCAGCTTTGCCTTTTCTGTATGTCCGTTAGGCTGGTATAATATTTCGATTGCAGAGGCATTTTTGTTAGTATTTTCGATGGGACGCACGGCAGAGAGGTAAAGCAAGACATTCCTCTCCAGACAACCGAGAAACATTTAGGGATCGAAAATACTAACAAATTTGAAGCAGCGCGCAGAGGGCCGCCCCTTAATCGTAAAGGGTGCATTGGTGATTAGGATACACAGATGGAAATCGAAGAAGAGAGTTTTTTCCTAAATCCGGACCCGTTCTTTTATACCCTTTTCTCTAACTAAACTATCTAATTTCTGAAACATTTGGGGTCTTCAACAGTTCTGATTGGTCAGTCTAAGGGGTGGAGGAGCATAACCTCATCATCTTATTATTACACTTCTGCAAAGTCAGCGCAATGAATTTTGTCATTGTTCTGGTAAAGTCTACTTTGTCCATGTCCTTTAAATTGATATACTCTGTTTTGTTCACACTGTTTTTAATACGAGTGTTCATTTTGTTGGCAGTCTGTGGTAAATATTTAATTACCGTCCTAATTTCCATGCAGGTAAGTACTTAAAATAAAATAACTCAATCGGAAAGAAAGACGCAGAGTCCGTGGTGTTAGAGTTCTTAAGGGTTTTATTCCTTCAAAAGGAATGGTTCTAGAACCGGATATCGGATTCCTGACACCACTGGGGTTCAGGAAGGGATAGAGCATACTTTATTGACAATACACAACTTTTATACTTAATGCACATAATTAAAATCAATGCAGAAGGCGTAACAGCTGAGAGAAACAAGATAAGAACACACACGTGTTAACAATACGTAATCAGAAGGCGTGAACTAGGGCGTGTACAGAGGTGTGTGCTAGAAGACGTCATATGAAAGTGTCACAAGTGGGTGGGTACATAGCAGAATCTTGCAATGTCAGCAGAAATCTGAAGTCTGGATGCGCGCGCAGCTGCATGACGTGTGGTTGACGTAAAGCTGGAGGGTGCAGGGGGCTTGACATTTACACTAGAGGAAAGAGACAGAAGTCTGGCATGTCAGATCAACTCGTACCTATATCATATCTGATATCTGATGTTTGGGAACCATATTATCTAGAGGGAAAGGTCTCTTGGGCAGAGGCTATCCTATACTGACTATGAATGCGTGCATATGTGCCTACGTGTCTGTGTGTAGAGCGAGGGGGTCATGGGCCTACCATGGTGACGGGAGCTATGAATTACTTGCATGGAGACAGAGAGGCCGGGCCCTTTGCTCTGCAGCCGGGGATTTGTTTATCTATTCTGCTGGACTGGAATGTGTTTTCGGGAAACTGAGCATGGCTATACTGATAGCATGAAGGTAAAATACTGTCTTTGGCAGGCAGGCAGGCCGAGCCAGGCTCCGCTCGCCTCGCAGGGAGTAGGACAGAGTTCACGGGTGGGGGCATCCCACCTTGCAGTTTCAGGAGGCAGAGATGCTTTTGAAAAGAGGCTTGATGACAGAAAACAGGGCCTAGCTCGCACAGAGCCAGGAATACGTGAAAGTGCACCATACAAAGACGGTGGCAAGGCATATTTAGGAACGGAATATCCGACCCATTCAGGGTGGGTCTGAAAGAGGACATGTTAACGTTGGACGCAAATGTATTTGCGTCTTCATAGCTGGCACAGGAGGGAAGTTACATGCACTTTAAACTCGTACATGGAGACGGTGGGGTACACGTTAGGGAACATTTCTTGACCATAAAATTTATATTTCCTCATTCCCTCCTTGTTCCCTACGGACCCTTCATGATATATCAATCGTCATTAATCTATTTATTTGAGTAGTTAGCATCATCTGCTCATCCTTTTTCACATGGGATTTAGAACGTTGACTTGAATGGGGAGTGCAGGATGTGGCGCACAAGCCGCAAATCGCTGGCCCACATTGTAAACATAGACAGCAACTGAACACTATAAGTAGTATTATTCCAAGGAGTGACAGTATTTTCCATCCCCAGGCGGAAATAGTAGTCCAGAGCCAACCGGACCAAGTCCAAGTGCCTGGATTCTGATGTATCTGACTAGCTATCTTATGGAGACGGGTAATAGCCTTATATACGGACGGAGCATTATCTGGGATGAAAACGCAACAAGCTGACCCGAGGACCTTACAGGCTCCTCCGCGATCGGCTAGTATGACGTCAATAACGAGACGATTTTGAAGAACGACAAGTCTCATAGCAGACTGTTTCTCAGTCAAATTACCTAGGGCGGAGGTAGTCTCTTTCACTACTGCTTCGAGAGTTCTGGTTAAGTGACGTATAGACTTACTATTAAAGATAGCACCTAAGTAGGGAAAGAAACCTTTATTGAAATCTGTGAATTTTTCCCATGCCGTTTCCGTATAGTCGACAATTGGGAGATCTCTTTTGGGTCTGTGAACTAGATGGGAATTTCTATGATAATCTGGTGGAGCTAGGAAAACAGGTGGCAGTAAGAATCCAATGTAACAGGTCCCATCCCAATCTAGAGGCAAACGTACATATGCTGTCTGACCACAAATGAAATAGGAATGACGTGTAGTTTTGAATGTGGACTTGCCCTTATCGCTAAATTCGACCACAGTAGTACATTTACTATGACCCAGGTGTATTGAACCCTTCTTTCTGATACATAATTCACCCTTGACTGGTAGTACTGACATAGTGGGCAAGTCTGGCTCGGTTTCGGATTCAACATTCAGAATCATGAGGTTAAGTGTAAAATTTCCTAATCCATATACTTCATTTTCTAGATCAGTTCCTGTTCTTATGGGAAGTCCCTCCTTGTCAGGATAACATACTCTATGGAGAACTGTATTCAGGTTTCCCCATACCCAGTTACCCTGATAAACTACGGAATTTGAATCTAAGGCATTAATCAAACTAAACCAGGCTCCACATGAACCATTGTGTGTGAACGGGTACGGGAAGAGGGGCAGAACTCCCTTGTATTTCTGGTAGGGAGGGAGTCGGCCACATATCCAACAATTTGTAGCGTTGCTGGTCTGATGCGAGTGGTGTAACATACTAATGAATGTATTGTTGCGCAGCGCAAGTCGGTAGGACAATTCATGAAGGGGTAACTCACTAAAAGAATGCTCGGCAGTGTCATTAGGAGAAGAATGTGCATGTGTAGCAATAGGAAAGTATATATGTAGAATTACACTTGTGACAATAATCGTAAGACTTAAAGAAAACATAATCCATAAGGTAACAATACAGTAACTTTTGAGAGATTTGCAATACCGTTGCTTCTTGATCTGTTTCTCTCTATCTCTCTCTCTATTGGGGTCTAGGGGATACATGTCAGAGACTATTTAACCGATTCACCTAGGGGAGGACTTAAACAATTAAACTGTCTGACTTGCTAGACCGCAATTTCAACTTGTACTCCTCTTGCGGAGTTTTCTCTACCATGGGAGGTTTAAAGTCACTAGAATCTGGGCAGTCCTTTGAGGGGGTGGAAGAGTCAGTTTCTGGCAGCAGTAGTTCATTACATTTTTTCACGTGACTTGTATGTATCCACCCTTTTCTGCCCTCCACCTTGATTGCGGTCCTCGTGGTTAGAAGGACGAGCTTCGGCTCCTGCCAACGGGGCTCCAGCGGACTCCTCCTGTCGAAATTTCGTATCAGCACAGTGTCTCCAGGACGGACATCGTGTGGCTTCACGTCAGTGTTGTCGGGAAAGGCTGCGGCAACCTGTGAACGACATGATTGGAGTGCAGACATCAATGAGGCAAGGTAATCTGTCAGCATGTTACAGTCGACATCGGTTATTTTCTTAGGCATGGGCGTCCCCCACATATTTGGTGGCCTGCCGAAGACCACCTCATACGGAGATAGCCCTGATCTCGAATGAGGAACCATCCTCATATAGAACAGTGCAACTGGCAAGGCGACTATCCAGTCGACCCCTTTCTCTTTACAAACTTTAGCAAGACGGGTTTTCAGTGTCTGATTGTGTCTCTCTACAAGGCCAGCTGCCTCGGGGTGTCGGACGCAATGGAATTTCCACTGATATCCTAGCAGGAGTGAAACCTGTTTCATGAGCTCGGACGAGAATGGCTGGCCGTTATCTGAGTACACGATACGAGGCAAGCCGTACCGTGGGAAGAATTCTCGAACCAGCTGCCTGGCAGTGGTCGGGGCAGTGTAATCTGGGACTGGATATGCTTCTGTCCAACGGGAAAGTGCACAAACAACTACGAGGACGTACTTGAATCCTCGACAACGTTCCATCTGGATATAATCCATCTGGAGGACTTCAAAAGGGTGATCGGGAGGATGAAATCCACCTTGCTCTACAGGGACGCTTTTACCTGGATTGAACTGACAACAGATCATGCAAGTACGCACTTTCTGTTTTGCTGCTGCTCGTAAATGTTTGTTGAACCAGAGATTCTGTAAACTGTCTAACATGGCTTTTTCTCCCAGGTGGGCTGGGCTATGTGTGGTATTTATTATGACTTGAACCATAGAGTCGGGGAGAAACCATGTAGATTTTCCCTTCGTCATCCATCCCTGATCTGTCTGGATCCTCCTAGCTCAGTCCATGTCTTGATTTCGTCTGGAGTAGCATGTGTCTGAATATCGATTACATCTAGTGTGGGATCCCTAACTGTCATACAATGTGTCGGTACTCTTGTCTTTGTCACATCAGTTGTCTGGGTGTGAGTCAATGCGGTATGTTTTGCTGTTTGGTCTGCCAGGTCGTTACCCTGGGAAATAGAGTCAGTAACTTTAGTATGCGCTTTACACTTCATGATGGATATGCCTGAAGGCAGATGTATTGCTTCTAACAGTGCTTGAATGAGCGGACCGTGTTGGATCTTGGCACCGTGAGAGGTCAAGAAACCTCGTTCTTGCCATAACATTCCGAAGTCGTGTACAACTCCGAAAGCATAACGTGAATCTGTGTATATGTTAACATTTCTGTTCTTGGCTAGTATACAGGCTCGAGTCAGAGCGATAAGCTCTGCGGCTTGAGCGAACAGTGTATCAATACGGTGTGTTTCTTTGACTTCAGTTTCAGTGGTCACTGCATATGCGGCCACTAATTCTCCTGTACTTGTTCTCAAACATGAACCGTCCACGTAAAGTGTCAGGTCTGGATTTGTCAGTGCAACATCTGCTAAGTCTCGTCGGGGCTTTGTTACTGCATTAATGATTTCTATACAATCATGCGGGGTTGAATCTGTCATAACCGAGGGTAACAATGTGGCAGGATTTAGAATGTTACAGCGTCTGATTTCTATGTGTGGCTGGAATAGTGTCAGTTCATAACCTGTCAGTCGTGCTATAGTCAGGTGTTGAGTCTGTGTTCGGTTTAGAAGGACTTCTACAGAGTGGGGAACTTGTACTGTCAACTGGTGTCCTAATACTATTGAATCGCTTTGTCTGATTGCTAGGGCTGTTGCTGCAACTGATTTCAAGCACGCAGGCAAAGCCTGGGCTACTGGGTCTAATGTACTTGAAAAATAAGCACAAGGCTTATGTGAACCTGCTTGATCTTGTGTGAGGACAGACAACGCTGTACCATCACGTTCTGTAACAAAAAGTGTAAAAGGTTTGCTGTAACATGGTGTCGCTAGAACGGGTGCTTGGCATAAAGCTTTCTTTAATTCCTCAAAAGCTTGTGTATGTTCCTGAGTCCAAGGGAGGACAGTCGAAGTCGCTGCCTCCTGTGTTGTCAACTGTATCAGTGGTTTAGCTAGAAATGCATACTGAGGAATCCATTGTCTGCAGTACGAGGTGAGGCCTATAAAGGCCCGCACTTCCTTTTGTGTCTTGGGTTGTGGTAACTGTACGATTAACTGAATGCGATCAGGTGTGAGCTGTCTCCCCCACTTGTTCAGCAAGTGCCCAAGGTACACTACTTGCTGAACACAGAATTGCAACTTCGAAGGAGACACCTTGTGTCCCTTGTCAGCCAGAAAGTGTAAAACTGTCAGTGATGCTTGTTCACATTCGGGTTCGCTTCGTGCGGTGATCAGCAGATCATCGACGTACTGGAGTAAGGCAGTGTTAACTGGCATTTGGATACAGTCAAGTTGTCTTTTTAGCGCTTGGCTATAGATGCTGGGACTTTCTGTGAATCCTTGAGGTGCGCGTGAAAATTTGAAGCTTCGGCCATTTAAACTGAATCCGAAGAGATATTGGCTCTCTGGATCAATGGGTACACTGAAGAAGGCGTTCTTGAGGTCAATTACAGTAAAGAACGTCGCTTCTGAATCAATAGCAGTCAATAAGGATGAGATATCGGGAACCACAGGATACTGTGGTACAATGCATTTGTTCAGTTCTCGTAAATCAATCACCAGCCGATATACTGGCGGTGCATTGAGATCAGTACGTTTAAGAATCGGAATGATAGGGGAATTACAGATATTGGAGTCGGTTTCTACGACCACTCCTTGGACAATGAGCTCTTCAATTATTTCCAGTAAAGCCACTACAGCATCAGGTGGTAACTTGTATTGTCTGATTCGGGGTAAAACAACTCCTGGTTTGAGTGTGACACGGTATGGTGTAATGTGCATACAACCTACATCGGTTGGGCCTTGTGCCCACAGGTGTTTCGGTACATTCTTCAATCTGACATCAAACTCTCGTAATACATAGTGACCCTTAAAGTCACGTAGGAAAAGTCTAACTCCCTCCGGAGAACAACATATCACTGCTCCTAGAGCCTTCAGTGTCTTGATACCTAATAAGTTTTCTGGACATGACTTCGTCAGTAACAGGTCTGTAACATGTGATAATGGACCTACTGCTAGGGGAACGGGTTCTGATACTTCATTTACAATAGGCTGTCCTGAAAAACCAAGGGAAACGTTCTGTGAGCCTGAGAGGGGTGCCCCTGGAACTTCGTCGTGACTGATTGTGGTGCGACTTGCCCCTGTGTCAATTAGAAACTTTCTGTCTTTTCCTAATACTTGACTATGTACATAAGGACCCTCTTGATCTACAGGAATCTCAATAAGAGGCAAGCCAACCTCCCTCTCTAGGCTATTTCATGTGAATCGCTGATAATCGGGATAATCAGATTGGGCATACTGGTACATCTGCTGCGAGACTTGCTGGGTCGCGGCAATGGGCTGTGGCTGTGATACCGCTACGGTCTGCGCTGTATGTGGGGAAGCATGCATAGGCTGTATATTCTGTGTAGTCTGTTGCTGGACCTGGTCTGGCCTAGGCTGACGCGGTCTTTCTTTAGTTTTACCTGTTGCTATATTGTGTTTCAGGACGGGACATTCATTTACGTAGTGGCCTGGCTGTTTGCAATAGTTGCATGTCCCTTTTACGGGAGCTGCTGAATTACTCGTCTGGGTCACACCCTTTTTCTGACCGTCAGCTGGGACTGACTGGGCAACTAGCATTTTCATTTTCGTGTCTTTCATACGTCTATGTTCATGTTCTTGCTCTTCTCTAATTCTGTTCTGGTGATATTGTAACATTTGTAACATCTGAGATGGCGTATTTGCTTGCCATGTACTTTCGACTTTATATACACGATTCTTAACCTGTGTTAGGGAATTCTCGACTAATTTACTTACAAAAAGGTGTGGGTATGACTCGCTGCTTGGTTTCAGGCCACTATTAATAATAAAACATTTCTCGAATCTTGAATAGAAGTCACTAGTGTCTTCATCGTGTTTCTGTTTACAAGCTGAGATTGCGTCCCAGTCTTCCTTTTTAGTTGTCAGTAATCTTGGCAGAACCTGTACTATTAAACCTGGTAATGCTTTAGCTTTGTCCCCAAGGCCCAGCCCTGGAGTACGACCATTTTCCTCGGCTTCTATTTCAGTCCATATAATCTTTTTGTCTCCCACCTCCCATTCTTTTTCCTTCAGTTTCTCGTAAATACCCGTGGTTAGCAGTACTTTTAACAATTTCATAATATCCGTATACGTGTACTCTCCCATCAGTAACATGTCCTTAAGTTCTCGGTGGAAACCTGCAGGGTCTTTATCGTGACAGGGCACTAGTTTCTTAATTTCTAATAATTCCAACTTTGTTAAAGGTGTGTACACAAACACACGTCGTAGGGTATTATCAGCATTCATAACTGGGTGTACTTCTCGTAAAGGATTCTGCCTGTCAAAATGAAACATTTCTTTTCTTTCTGGGGGCGGAGCTGGAACGTATTGTGGGCCTAAGAAAGCGTTATATCTGTGCCGTTGTTCTAGAATTATTTGAATTAACTTGGTACTTAGGCCTCTCCATCTATTCATAAGTAATGCTTCTAATGTATCAGGTAAAGGACCTGGATCAGAATGTTGATGTCTGTATAACGTGATGAGATGCTGAATCATGTACATACCAGCTAATTTCTGCTCGTCTGGGGAAAGGTTCAAAAATGTCTGTGCTATTGTATCATCATTATATGTGCTAGGATTGCCAGCCCATAGTACTGCTGACCGGGCTAGTTCTTGTTCATCCATAGAATTGAGTATATGGTACCCCATTCGTTCTTGAAGAGTTTTATCAGTAGCCTGAAACAGATATTCAGGAGAACTCGTTTTCGAGATGCCAGAGAGAAAAACTCTCTTGCTTTCTGGATGAATGCCTTTCTTAAGGTAATTTCCCTTACCTACATATGCTATTATTCGTTTAGCCGAGTCTTGTTCCTCTGGTTCGTCCTCCTCGGAGGAGTTATTCCTGTCACTATCTCTTTCCTTTTCTTGTTCCTTTCTTTCGTGTATTTCTATTACTTCTTTCCTGATCTTTTTATACATACTTGCTATACAATTCTGTTTGTCGTGTTTTCCATCGGCTATATTCTGACCCCACTTGTTTAGTGCATCCATCTCGTCCTGGTCTACCCCAGGCCTGTCTCGTTCTCTTATTAAACAGTTTATGAGGAAGCGTAATATACAACCTTGAGTGTCAACTAAGCATGGGCGAATTTTGCGAATCTCGCGTTCGCGAATTTTGCGGATTTGCGAACTCGCAATCCGCAAAATCCGCGAATTCTCGCGAATTTGCGGATTTTTTTTTTTGTGTTTGCGCGGGTTTCTGCCAGTTCGCGAGGGTTTTTTACAATGTCGCAAATTGCGAACTTACCTGTCGGGTCGCAAGTTTCGCGAACTTGTTGTTTCTACGTGTCCAGCCTGTTTGGGACACTCTTCTTCATCACTGCCACTCTCTGTCACCACTGCCACTCTCTGACTACTCATGCCACCCTCTGGCCCACCCATGCCACCCTCTGTTTCATCACAGCACCCTCTGGTTGTCACGTCAGTGTACATTATTGTGGCAACGCAAGCACACCTTCCCTGCCTCAAGTGACCTGAATTAATTTGGGGCTGATTATTGTGTCACAGAATATTTTTTTAGCTGGCACCTGCTTCCTTAGTGCTTCCTGATTAGTGATCTTTTGCACTTGCTAAGTGCTTTCATTGTTGCAAAATTAGTTACAACACCTGCCCTGCCCCAACTGACAATAATGCATTAGGGGCTGATTAATGGATTTGAACTTCCAGCCTGGCTCCTGCTTGTCTCCCTTAGCTGTAATTCAGGACCTTTGTGGCATATGTGTAACTATTCTGAGGTTCAGAGCAGGGTCACATAATAGTTTCAACTGGCAACTGAACTCTGGAGGGGCCCCTCAGGAAGCACTACAGGAAATGGCTACTAATGATGAGCCTGAACTTTTGAACCTGGTAAGTAGTTACTTTCAGTTTTGCTAAGATCGTATTTCTGCAATTTTGCACTTATTCGCGGGGCGCGAACTCACGCGAACAGTGCGAACAGTGCGAGCAAAATCCGCTGCTTGCGGATTTGCGGATTTTGCGGGAGATTCGTGAATCTCGCGGATTGCGAATTTACCGAAAATCCGCAAAATCCGCGAGCAAAACGGATTTTCCGCCCATGGTTAGTGTCAACTTTCTGGTGAGCCAGGGCCTCTTTAATACTGTCAGGATCTTCCCCAGTCTGGATAAAATGGTATATTCTATCTAGGTATTCAGTCATTCCTGGGAATAACACTAAGTAATCTGTAACTTTTCGTAAGCGTAGAGATGCTAACAACATCCTGTCGTCTTTACCGGGTACTGGATCGTATCTGCAAATTGGAAGGGGTTCCTTAAGCATGTCGAAACTTGGTGTTCGGGGTGTACGGTTCTTTAATATGTCCCTAAGGTTTAACCTATGTGTTTGTGGCGGGGTCTGGTGACCTCCTGTCGCACCTCCTAAGGCGGAGGCTTGAGCATGACTTGTCTGTGGAGTCTGTGTAAGTAACTGAACTGGTGTTTTACCAGGATCAGGCCCAAACGGATTCAGTGTATTCATCTTAGGTGTGGGAAGTGGTGGAGGAACAGGTGGAACAGGATTTCGGGCAGGTGAACTTTGTTGCGGTACGGGCTGGGCATTGTCTCGGGGTGGGTTGCCACCACCGTCACCGTCAGTAGGCGGTACATTAGTACGTGAATTGGTGTAAGCGGGAGCTACATCGTCTAGATAGGAGGCAAGGAATATGTCTTTTGTGGTCCTGTGGCTTACTTTAGTCGGAACCAATGGTGGCGGCAGATCATTCGGTATTTCTGGAGTGGCCTGAGGCGAACCCTCGGTCACTAAATACATACCATTGGCAAGAGTGTTTCGCATGCGGTCTACTTGTTCTGCTTTTACTCGGATACCTTCAATAACTAATTCGTTCTCTCGGACTTCATCTGACTCTTCTCTATGTTTCTCAGCTTTTCGGAGTGCTTTTTCTGTACGCTTATGTGACTCTTTACGCCACAACTCAATGGCATCTTTCTGGGATTGTCTGGCTTTCTTTTTCCATAGCGCTTCCTCTACTCTCATGATGCACTCGGCATCCCATGTTCCTGTAGCAGGCCACCTGTGTCTCTCTTCTAGGTGCTTGGTATAATCGGCCCATAAATCTAGATACAGTATGGCATCTATACCATGCTTATGGTACATAAAATTTCCAGGAGTATCCCTAGGGGGAATAGGAATTTCTTCCTCTAGTATCCCTTTCCTAGTTCCTATCTGTCTTAATTTATTGAAAAACGGCATTTTGTTACGTAGTGCTGGTCACTCGATACTTGTTACTTATTCTGAACACAGCTAGTTACACAAAAACACAGTAATGTACGTCAAACAGTCACTCATACCACGACATTTATCACATGAAACATTTTGAACACATATGGCCTACCCTTGAGTTTCAGAAAAACAAGAACAAAAATTGAAATCTTGAATATTTTATGTACTGCTAAACAGCACAGATACACTGTCTAAAACAGTGCAGACCGTGTTTGTGTACCCAAACCCGTCTTTACCGGATACATAATAATGCACCCGTCTAGATGCGTCCCCAGCAACGGTACTCACCGGGAAGCACGGAACAGAAGGCCTCGGAAAACTCGACTGGACTGGACCGGACTGGACTCGACTCGACTCGATACGTGAATACTTCGGAACTGGTGGGCCTCTTGACACCTCGGACCTTGCTTCTTTCGGCTAGGCTCTGGTCGGGATCCTCCGCACTCCTCACCGCCTCGTCTGGGTGCTGATCGCAGTCTCCGTCACCTCCGTAGGCCTGAGGGAGATACAGGAAATCCTGCGGGTACGCGTAGTGTCCGTCTCGACTGTGGCAGGGGGCCAAGGCTGCAACGCACCAACCGGCGCGTGGGGTGGGGGAGGGGTCCCTATTCGGGCGCCAGATTAATGTGGTAAATATTTAATTACCGTCCTAATTTCCATGCAGGTAAGTACTTAAAATAAAATAACTCAATCGGAAAGAAAGACGCAGAGTCCGTGGTGTTAGAGTTCTTAAGGGTTTTATTCCTTCAAAAGGAATGGTTCTAGAACCGGATATCGGATTCCTGACACCACTGGGGTTCAGGAAGGGATAGAGCATACTTTATTGACAATACACAACTTTTATACTTAATGCACATAATTAAAATCAATGCAGAAGGCGTAACAGCTGAGAGAAACAAGATAAGAACACACACGTGTTAACAATACGTAATCAGAAGGCGTGAACTAGGGCGTGTACAGAGGTGTGTGCTAGAAGACGTCATATGAAAGTGTCACAAGTGGGTGGGTACATAGCAGAATCTTGCAATGTCAGCAGAAATCTGAAGTCTGGATGCGCGCGCAGCTGCATGACGTGTGGTTGACGTAAAGCTGGAGGGTGCAGGGGGCTTGACATTTACACTAGAGGAAAGAGACAGAAGTCTGGCATGTCAGATCAACTCGTACCTATATCATATCTGATATCTGATGTTTGGGAACCATATTATCTAGAGGGAAAGGTCTCTTGGGCAGAGGCTATCCTATACTGACTATGAATGCGTGCATATGTGCCTACGTGTCTGTGTGTAGAGCGAGGGGGTCATGGGCCTACCATGGTGACGGGAGCTATGAATTACTTGCATGGAGACAGAGAGGCCGGGCCCTTTGCTCTGCAGCCGGGGATTTGTTTATCTATTCTGCTGGACTGGAATGTGTTTTTGGGAAACTGAGCTTGGCTATACTGATAGCATGAAGGTAAAATACTGTCTTTGGCAGGCAGGCAGGCCGAGCCAGGCTCCGCTCGCCTCGCAGGGAGTAGGACAGAGTTCACGGGTGGGGGCATCCCACCTTGCAGTTTCAGGAGGCAGAGATGCTTTTGAAAAGAGGCTCGATGACAGAAAACAGGGCCTAGCTCGCACAGAGCCAGGAATACGTGAAAGTGCACCATACAAAGACGGTGGCAAGGCATATTTAGGAACGGAATATCCGACCCATTCAGGGTGGGTCTGAAACGGGACATGTTAACGGTGGACGCAAATGTATTTGCGTCTTCATAGCTGGCACAGGAGGGAAGTTACATGCACTTTAAACTCGTACATGGAGACGGTGGGGTACACGTTAGGGAACATTTCTTGACCATAAAATTTATATTTCCTCAAGTCAGTCAGGTTTTCAGGGCACGCTGTCCTTGACCCATCCAGTGCAGGCACAGGCATCTCGAGCTTGACTACAATTTCTTTCATTCCGGCCCATGCGTACTGCACTTTAACCTCAGAGTCTCAAAAAACATCCATTTTGTTTTAGGCCTCATAGGGCCAAAATGGGAACTATTACAGAAACAAACACAATTAAATGTTAATTATTGAATTATAACCCTTCTGTTTACCTCCCCCCTTACTAAGGTATCTCTATTAGTTATTACCTAGCAAATCTTCATGTTTTTGCCACAAATACATAAACAAAAGGCACATTTATGCCTCTTTTGGTTAGCTTATAGCTGCTTGATTAATTTAGGACATGACAAGATCAGTTAATTAGTCGATTATGGTTGCAACATAGGCAAATTAGTTTCCCACGTGTACTTGTGTATGTGCATTTTATTTTACGTTGATTAGTTTTCCAAAACCACAGAATTAATTCATGTTATTGTTATGAGTAAGTGACTTCACGAGAGGTATACAAAATTGTGTTTTTCAGCCTCTCTCTATCACAAGTCCGTCTAAGGAGCAGATTTGCAGCAAATGATATGGATAAGTCAGTACCATTAGGTGATGACCAGTCTGGATCTGATTTAGAAGATGACGTCTTTGAACCTTGTATTCGAAGAAGAACTTCTTCAGTAAGAGAGACAAGTGGATTTTTTTTCTTTAAAACAGCTTGTGTATGTCTTGAGGTTGCCATAAGTATTTAATTGAATGACCAAACAAAAGAACAACATGTTTGTATATAATAATGTGAAGTGACATTGCTGTCCAAGTTGTCAGAAGGGTGTGCTAGTGAATTTATGGCTGAATAACATAGCCATGGATCTAATATTTAGCCAAACAGAAAGTTTTATAAAATAGTGCATTATTTAGACTTTATCAAATGATATTTTATATATAACATAAAATAATCTGGGTGTACATTATAAAAGTACTGCAAGTCAACAAAGTGTTCAATGACCATATAGCTAATAAAACTCCAAGGTGACTTTCAATATTCTTATCATGGACAGCCGGTACTATGTTATTCCTTATAATACATGGTAATACCGCCAACTTTTCCACAAACCAATTAATTCCTTGATGTGTATCTCTTTCATCATATGAAAGTGAGAGCATGTTTGCAAACATGAAAAATGAAAATATAATCTCTGGTGCTAAATTTATCTCATCAAAAGCTGAGAGTATATTTGTGGAAAAAGATATCAGAGTCAGTTTAATACAAGTCAGTTTTTTTTAAAGAAAGGGTACTGTAACTTGGAATGTTTATAAACATGAATAAAAATTCTGCCTTTTCTATAACTACAAAAAAAGTGTAAAAAATAAACAGCTATCCATAAATATCTACTTTCTGCCTATCACAATTCAGTTAGAAGAACAGCAGAAAAATGAAAAGTACCAATTTGCTTTTGTTCTTTAAAATACTGTTTTAATTTTGTTCCATGACCTTTTTGCCTTTCCCTTAAATTTCAGGCAGCAAGCATTATGACATCAGAACTCAACTGTAATAAGTTATTACAGGTGAGTTGTGATATCATTTCTTTATAATAGGTGACTGGGTGCATCAGAAGTCGCCTGATATACATTGGTAAAAAGTACCCCCCACTGTGCATTATGAGAATATTGCAAGTCACAGAGGAGTTCCATACACATTGATGTATGACAGGGGGTACTTTATCCCTCATAATATAGGGTCACATCCTCTCCTTTCCTACCAACCACTTAAAGCCTTAGGGGCTTATTTACAAACACCTTGAGCCGCCGGTAATTCACTTTTCCCTTATAAAACTTGACGCACCTACTTCACAATGGGCTTATATGTAGCTCCTTCATATAAAAGAGAGAGCATTATAGCAAACATGAAGTAAATATGTAAAACCTCTAGTGCAAAATTAAATACATCAAAAACATGTTAGATATTTGTTGTAAAAATATATTATAATCAGTTTAATACAGATAAGTTTCAAAGAAAAAAGGTGCAGTAGCTTAACACCTTGTCCGCGATGCAAATTCCGCTACAGTGCTGGTCATTTATTGAGTGGGCGCGGTCTTGCCGTTCTCTGCACACGCCCACTGTGATGTCGGACGGCCGGGGACCGCCCGACGCATGGAAGGGGTTAAAACTTGTAGCAGCATGCATACACATTTTGCCTTTTTTGTAATATCCTAAGTTGCAAAAAAAATGAATTTTCATGAATATCTCCTTTTTGGTTGTCACTGTAAAGCTAGATGGGAGCAGAAAGAAAGATAAGCCACACTTTCTTTTGTGCCTTTAACAGCTGCTTTAATTAAATGACCAGATCTGCCTTTCCCTGGCAGCAGGCATTGTGACATAAGAACACAACTGTAATAAGTTATTAAAGTTGAGTTCTGACGTCTTTTCTTTATAATTGATGACTGCTTGCCATCTCAAGTCGAAGATTACAAATAAGAGATGGGTCTTTATACAGAGATTGCAGAATGCCATTTATTATTTTCAGATAATTACAAATGTAACTTGATTAGTAACCAAATCCACTCCTTTGACACAGAGAAAAAACATATTCTATCAGATTGTGACCACAAGTTTTCGTATTTGAGCCACGGCTCCTGGTGACCCTGGTGGGACTTGCAGTCCCAAGGTCCTGTTTCCCTCATCACCAGCAGCAGCTTTAGCTGCTCGGAGAGGGAGTTGCCTTGAACTTGCTCATGGCGCTGCCTCCTCCTCCGCATCGTGTAATGCGACTGAGCAAAGCCTGGGTGAGGGGCAGGCCCATCTACGCCCGTCCATGGCCAGCCGAGGCTGGGCTACGGCTTTCGGCCTGTAATTTAGAGAACACTTTGGACGTTCTTTGATTTATAGCTACTCAAAGTGGACTTGGTGTAAGTTTTGTACCTTAACATTAACTGAACTTTCTCCCTCGTTCCTCTTTTTTTTATAGAATTTTTTATTTTTCACAAAGGGTATAAAGAAATAGGTAGCATTTATTTCGTACATGTAGATTGTGATCCCATCCCCAAAAAAATATGAAAAAGAAAACAGCAGAAAAATAGAAAACTAGAAAGAGAAAGAAAAAGTGTATATATAGAGAAGATCAGACAAAGTGGTCCCACATTCAGTCTAATTTTTGTAATGCCCATATACCTCTGACTTTAGCCAATGCCCGTTTTGCTCGTATATGTCTTTCATAAAGGCAAACTATTCAAAAAAGACAGTGGGGTTTGGCGAAATGCATGCTATTGCAATGCAAAGACAAGCAGCCACTAAAGCAATAGAAAAAAAAGATCTCATGTCTCTATCAGCATTCCTTTAAGACCTAACATGATTTCCTTGTTAGTAGGGAGGACATCATAGCCATGACGTTGATCTATAAATTGCATGATTTTCCCCCCAGAAATACCTAACATGGGACAGGTACAGAACATATGGACAATGTTAGCTGCAACCAATCCACACTTTGGGCAACGTGACCTATCTCCCCCATCCTCCCATACCCCTGTGCCAATTTTGCCCATTTCCCAATACTTTCAGGAGTGTAATAAAGCATGCAGATAGTTCAAGATTGTTGCAGCTTTAGGCATAGAGCTGTGTATAGCTGGATAGAGTTAAATAAAATATCTAAAGCAGAGGCTTTCTGTGGCAGCCGTAGTTATGCCTAAAGCTTGCCTCCATGTAAGAGTTAGACTTTGAATATCATCACTCCTGAATTGAGAAAGTTGTAAATATGTTGTACTAATTTGTGATTTCTGCTTAAGATTTAGCAAGCATATCAGTAAATCCTGAGAGTGAGAGTGTGGTGGTTGTAACAGTTGCCTCTTTAAAAAGTAATCCCCAATTTGTAAGTATTTAGAAATTAATTGTTGCCGAAGATCATAGTCAGATTGTAAAGACACGAAAGTGCGGAAGCCATCAGGATCGTAAAGCTGACTTAGCCGCTCAATTCATGGTTTGCCCACCGCCAAGCATTAGAGACATGGAATAGTAGAATTACTCCATAGTTGGAAATAAGCGTGGTGCACTAGATCTTCAGGGGACAGTGAGCAGTGATCAAGAATTTCATGCCATATACCTGCCATGTCCGTAATAGTCTTAAGTTAGACACTTTATAGTAATTTGGATCATTGATCCTATAGAGAAACATATTGATGTCTGTAGCTAGTGCGAGAAAGAAGCCAAAGTATGGTTTCTTGTCAGTTAGTAAGCTTTCTAAGCGCCCAGTGAATGTCACTCGGAAATAACGTTTAAAACTGCTTAAATGGGAATTTAAGAAGACGAACCTCACTACCTGCTTGCTTATATCCCCATATAAAACTTTTAATGACACCTTCCAGTTTTTTTTAAATAATTTGGGGATGCAGAGAGGGACAGCTCGAAGCAGGTATAGAAACTTAGGCAAAATAGTCATTATAATGATGTTGCACCTGCCAATTATGGTTATCAGAAATGTATTCCATTTCTTTAAGCTTTGATTGACCGAGTGTAGCAGTGACTCATAATTAAGTTTCCATACCTGTTCAACAAGAGGGGAAATCCGTACCGCTAAATAAGCTGTGATAGTACGGCCGCCTGTTATAGGTGTGGTCGGATCTACATTATGGAGAATTTGAGTTTTGTGAGGGATCAATTTATACCCTGAAAGACTGCCAAAATGTTCCGCCTCTTACTGTATTGAAATAAGTGCTGTTACCGGATCAGAAGAGAAACCTGCAATATCATCAGCATAGGCGATAACTTTTATTTCACATGACCCGTAACTGAATGGAACAATGTGGGTGTTCCGATTTAGTTCTTTTATGTGATGTGATGTGAGAAAGATTTATATAGTGTGACTAAGGAGGTCTGTGCACACCCTGTTAAGCAATTAAAACCAATGTCATCTCAATGTACACAAAGGTTGTGTGCAACCTGGCTGAAGGGTTGCCAGCCCAGAATCAAAGAAAATAAGCTAGAAGAATACCACTAGTATACCAGGTGCACTGCAGAATTAAAGTATAAACAAATATCTGGGTTGAACAATTGGTGCAAGAAATACAACAAATGATTTGAACCTGAAACAGGAATCTTAAGTCTTCAGTGCTTTGCACTGTACGTGAATTACTCAGAGACACAAAATGTAATTGCAACACTAGTAGTTTTTCCGCATGCTGTAACTGAACTTTGGACATTGTTATTTTCTCATGTTCATTGTTTGTGTATTTAATGCAGTACTATGCCAATGTTTTCTTTTCAATTTTTCAACAGTGTCCCTGAAGAAGGGAAACCCTCCCGAAATGCATTGGGCATAACTGAGTTTGTAGTATATTTGAAATATTCACGATGTAAATTTATTAACTGATTTAATTATATTTGTGATTTGCAATAACTTACAGTGTTTGTATGCAAAGTTAATACAAACTGTTTCCTTATTCTTAATTTTGTGTCTCTGAGTAATTCACGTACAGTGCAAAGCACTGTAGACTTAAGATTCCTGTCTAATGTTCAAATCATTTGTTGTATTTCTTGCACCAATTGTTCAACACATAGATTTGTTTATACTTTAATTCTGCAGTGCAACTGGTATACTAGTGGTATTCCTCTAGCTTATTTTCAAAGATTTATATAGTGCACGAATGCCCGAAGGCGTCTAGGCGCTCAATAGCAGAGGAGAGAGGCCTGAATTCCAAGGTGTGGCTAATTTAGGTTAAATTAATTTGAGAAAAGCCATGTCTTTAAAAGCTTTCTGAAACTGAGTAGCGTAGGACAGCTCTTGATGTTTATTGGAAGCGAGTTCCATAGTTTTGCTGTGCCCAGGATAAAACTTCTTCCGCCCTAGTTGACTTTCCTAAATTTTGGAGTCCGGAGGAGCTTGTTCTGTGCTGAGCGAAGGTGTCTTGGCGGATTGAAGGGGTGAGATGTTATTTCAGGAAGGCTGGTCCCATACCATGTAATGCCTTGTATGCTAGACAGTGGGCCTTAAAATCTATTCTCTTTTTCATGGGGAGCCAATGGAGTTTTATTAGCCCTTCCAAAATGGGCTGAAATTTAGGGATGTTCAATATTACTCTGGCAGCTGCGTTTTAAATCCGCTGGAGCCTGGCCATATGCTGTTTTTGGATACCTAAGTATAGGGCATTTTCGTAGTCAAGTTTAGCCAGTGCTAGAAGTGTGACTAACATTTTTACTGCTTCCAGGGGAATGGAAGTGCATATTTTTCGTCTGGTTTTTAAAGTCAGGAATGTCATTGATATAACTTTTTTGACCTGATGTTGAAAGGACAATTTGTCATCAAAGATGACGCACAAGATCCTCACTTTTTGAACAGGGGTGGGGAGCACTCCCATGAAATGGGGCCACCAGTTCTGTGCCCAAAACGAGGTGTCTGATCCGAATAGCAGGACATCTGTTTTAGCGCCCTTAAGCTTCAGACAATTCAACCCCATCCATTGGTTTATGTGGGACATACATTGTCTGAAGTTATCGGCAGTGTCTTCAAGGCAGCTTGAAATTGACACCACAATTTGGGTGTCATCGGCATAATAAAAATGTTTAAATCTGTATTTCCTGATGAGATTGGCCAGAGGAGTTACGTAAAGGTTAAACAGGGTGGGGCTCAGCGCAGAGCCCTGCGGAACTCCACATGGGAGCGTAAACTCCTCTGAGCAGGAGCTGCCGATCTGAACCTATTGATATGTATTGTCCAGATAGGATTTGACCAATTTTAGGGCAGAGTTCTTGACTCCTGCTTCTTCGATCCGTTTGATTAGTATGTCATGGTTCACTGTGTCAAAAGCTGTCAACAAATCCAATAGGATTAGGGTGACCCTGTCTCCAGTGTCCAGAATTGCCCGAATCTCCTCTTCTGCCATAACCAGGGCAGTTTCTGTGCCGTGCCCTTGTCTGGGAGGAATCCAGTACGTCTGTTGAAGAAATGAAGAATGTTAGTTCGGAATTATGGATTTTTTCCAGTACTTTGGCAGGGAAAGGAATTCTGGCTAAGGTCTATAATTACATCAGATCATTTTGATCTGCGTTGGCTTTTTTTAATAAAGGCAGAATTGACACAGTTTTCCAGGCATCTGGAAAGACGCCAGATGTTGTGACTTCTTTGTAGAGTGTACAGAGTTGTTCGCCGAATGTGTCTGGTGTCATGTGGAATATCATGGGTGGGCATGGGTCCGATGGTGCTCCAGAATTTATGGACATGATAGTTTGTGTTATAAGATCAATGCTAGGTGGAGCAAAGGAGTCTAGGACGCTGATGGGACAAAGGATGCTTGAAGCGGAGGTGGTTGTCATGTCATCATCGCAGTCTGAAATGGATTCGAAGATGATGAGCACTTTATCCTTGATATAACCTGCAAGTTGGTTGCAGAATGCTACACCAATGTCTTTTTTTTAGGTTCTGGGAGTTTGACAAGTTTCTTCAGTGTTGAAAATAATTATTTACTGGAGTTGCCAGCTTGTTGTATTTTTTCTGAGAAGTATTTACTTTTCTTGTCCATTATCATCTTTTTGTAAGTGTTCAGTGATTGGGAATATAATTCTCTTTCAGCCACAGTATAGTTGCCTCTCCAGCGCCGTTCGGCTTTCCTACAGATCCGCTTCTGTTTGAGCAAGGCATCACAGAACTAGGGTTCTGATTTCTTTGTGCGCTTGGTGGTAACGTCTTTTCCGGTGCCAGCAAGTCTACTGCGGACTTAACGGCTCAATGTATAATGCAAACAGCATCGGTGAGGGAGGGCACCCCTGCCAAGTATCACAATGTATCTGGAAGGGCAGAGAGTATACAATAGTGTAAATAAGTTTAGCCTGTGGATTAAGTTATAGTGCAAGGACCCATTTGGTAAATCAGCCTTGTAATCTATTAGCAGTTAGTGTTGCCCATAGTACTTCCCACACCACTCAATCAAAGGCTTTTTCAGAATCTAATAGGACCATGCCCAAATTGCAAGCTGTCCTATTTGCATAGTCGAATGCCATAATGACTGTGTTGACGTGAGCCTAATGTCTCTGTCAGTTATGAACCCATGCTGTTGATCAGATACTAGATCTGGCATAAAAAGCACTAAACAGTTCGCCAGTATCTTGGCAAAGATTTTAGTGTCAGAGTTGATGGGAGATATTGGGCGGTAACACCTGCAGTGGTCTGCTGACTGCCCCTTTTTAAGAAAAAAGACAATGTTAGTCATATGCCATGATTTAGCACCGAACTGGCTGACTTGATACTGGAGTCAAATATAATGGTTGCATTCATAACTGAATCCTGGACGGATGCAGCCTCTGGCCCTGACATTGTCAAAGCCACCCCCCCTAATTATGATTGTTCTGTACAGAACAGAAAACGGAAGAAGGTGGTGGACAGGCTGTAATTTACCACAACTCAGTAAGAGGAAGTTTTAAACCTGCCGCAAAGAGCTCGGATGAAGCACTTGCATTTAATCTTACTTTATCAGACCACCAAACCCTAAAAGGCTGCCTAATCTATAGGCCCCTGGGGGCTAAGGCCCCTTTTTTCCCGACTTTGGGGAGCCTGCTAGAAGAAGCAATATGCCCCAAAACGTTCACTCTGCTGGGTGATTTTAATTTTCATCTGGATCTACTGCTGGGGGTGGAGCTATGCCAAAAAGTCACGGGCCCGACTCATAAGGCTGGACACACCCTAGATGGTATTTTTTCCAACCATCCTAACTTGCTGGTCAAGGCAGTTGACCCTGTCCCCTGGTCGGGCCATGCCGCTATCCATTTTAGTATTACTCTACTCCCCCTCCTAAGGTCTAGTATGGTCATGAACCCGCCTAGAAAGATTGGGAAATGGAAAAGTATAGACGGCGAGGCCCTCTGGACCCTACTGAGCTCCTCGATCACCCACTCCCCAGGATCTGTTGAGGAAGCAGCAACGACCTACACAAATTGGCTAGACTCGGTGTGCTTGCAATTAGCACCCTCAAAAACGTACCACTCTACGCGCTCTAGTCCATCAGCCCCATGGTTCTCTGAACAAAACAGGGATCATAAAGTGAAATGTAAAAAATTGGAAAGAAACTGGTGGAAGAATTACAAGAAGGCCGACAAAAAGCTACTGAATGCAGAGTTGGGAGTTTACAAAGAGATGATCAGATCGGCCAAAAAGGCCTTCCTTACCAATCGCATTCAGAAAGCTAATAATTCCTCCAAAGAATTATTCCGCACAGTGTCATCTCTAGCAGTCCCTAAACCAGTGGAAGCTCCCCCTACTCGGGAACTATGTGAAGATCTAGCCAAATTCTTCCAGGGTAAGGTCGAAAAGATTTTTTATTCCCTGGATCAATAGTTAAGGTCAATCCTCCAGTGACTGAACCAGAGATCTCAAAGACTGATAGGCACATGGAAAGGTTACTTAACTTCTCTCCTATTACGGAGGAGGAGGTCGAGAGCCGGATACAGAGGATTAAATCAGGCTCCCCTAGTGATCCCTGCCCAGCCTCCATCGTAAAAACTGCCTCATCCATCATAGCAGCGGGACTCACCCCACTTTTCAATAACATGCTGGAAAGTGGTGAGTTCCCTATACGCTGGAAACAAGCATCTATTCTACCACTTCTAAAAAAATCTAACCTAGATGTGGCCGATCTGAACAACTATCGGCCCATCGCCAGATTACCACTACCAGCTAAAATCATAGAGGGTATAATGAACACTCAGCTGAGCGTGTTTCTGGGGACTGAACAATGTCTGGATCCGTCTCAGCATGGATTCCGGGCAGGGCACAGTACAGAATCAGCTCTGATAAAATCTGCTGAAGATATAAGACTAGTGATGGATGCAGGAGGCTGAGCCGCCCTGATCCTGTTGGACCTGTCCGCGGCCTTCGATACGGTCAACCACAGGTTGTTGGTGGACCGGTTGGGGGCCTACGGAATTCAAGGTAAGGCCCTTAAGATTTTGCAGGCCTTTCTTTTCAGCAGTACCCAAGTGGTGGCTCTGGGAGGCTCTGGGAGACTTTGAATCGGCCCCTTTTGCACTCCCTCAGGGTTCATCCTTGAGTCCGACTCTTTTTAATGTGTACGTCTCCACCCTGGCGCCAGTTATAAGATCGTTCGGCTTTAACTTAACATCATCCGCAGATGACACGCAGATCGTAGTGTCGCTGCTACCGGGTGAAGTGGAAGATACAGCGGACAGGTTTAGGGACTGCATGCGCGAGGTTAGCAACTGGATGGCAGAAAACTGCCTTAAATTGAATTCAACAAAGACTGAAGTCTTGCTGTTCGGGGCCAAAGACAACTTCTGGTCCCCAAGATGGTGGCATGAGGAAATGGGGATAGTCCCCTCTCCAGTTACTAAAGTCAAAAACCTGGGGGTTCTGATGGACGATGCTCTCTCCTTTAGACCTCAAGGTAACATCCTGTCTTCATCCATCCACTATGTCTTAAAAACAATACGAAAAGTTTTGCCTTTTCTCCCCGACGAACATAGAAAGACAGTGGTAACAGGATTAGTAATATCGCGTCTAGACTACTGTAACAGCCTGCTCTTAAATGCCCAACAGTGCTTGCTAAACAAACTTCAAATCTTACAGAACGCGGCTGCCCATCTGATTACGGGCACTCCCAAATTTTCTTCAGTAGCACAAGATCTGGTAAAACTACACTGGTTGCCAGTACGCAAAAGAATAGCTTTTAAGACACTTTGTGTAGTTTTCAAAGCACTGAAAGAGCTGGGCCCTCACTGCATGACCCCGCTGTTCCAATGGTATAAACCAACAAGATCACTAAGGTCTGCCGATCAAGGACTGATCGTAGTCCCCAGAGTTAGGAAGGGTCACTGGGGGGGAAGGAGTTTCTCTCTCGGAGCAGCTAAGGCTTGTACCGCTCTGCCATTGGCCCTTAGACAGACCTCAGACATGCTGCCCTTTAGGAGAGCCCTGAAGACATGGCTATTCACACAATAATCTTTCTGTCATGCACACCAGTGGTCATTCAGCACCAGGACACCGTTTGGTAACATTGCGCTTTATAAATGTGAAAAATAAATAAATAAATAAATTCATTTGATCCCCTATCTGATGTATAACATCATTCTGTAGCGGAAAATAAGAGTTTTTGAAAGTTGTATTAAATTCGATTGGCAAGGTATCATCCCCAGAGGCCTTACCAGATGGCAATACGACTATAGCTATCACGATTTCTTCATTAGTGATTTCCTGATGAAAAAGGTCAGCTGCATCTTGAGTCAGGGATGGAAGGTCGCAGAGTTTTAAGAAGTCTTCAAGTCCCATTTTGTCCAAGTTACAAGATGAGGTGTAAAGTGCATTGTAAAATGGAGTAAATTGCTCTAAGATTGAATTAGGGGAAGTATGTTGCCTACCATATCTGTCCCTTATTGCATCTATCTACTCTTTAGATATTTTTGTCTGCCACCTGGTATGCCACAATTCTCCCAACCTCATCCACATATTCATATTGCAGAGAGCAGTTCTTGTAATAAGCAGCCGCAATCTTTTCTTTTAATATCCTGCCCAAACGTAGACGCAAATCTATTAAAGACGCATATAATTGATCTTGGTTTGACCCTCCCAGCCTGAGTTCCTCCACATGCAGGATTTCTAATTGTGTTAGTGCATTACAAGATGACTTTGCATTATTCTCATTAGTTTTATTTATGCAGTGGAAATAGTGTTGTGTGGTGCCATGTACGTAAGCCTTAATTTTGTCCCAAACTATGGTAGGAGACGCAGTATCGACATTAGACTGTAAAAATTCAGAGCTACTTGGGTAGATGTTATGAATTCTGTGTCCGTCAGCAAATGTCTAGGAAATTAAAAAGCAAAACCAAAGGGGGTGATGGGCAGAGTGTTGAACATTGCAAGCACTCACCCCCAGTCAACTGATCTGGGTTTAATCCATCAGCATTCTTTAGCTCACTCCGCCACCCCCTGTGCCTCATGGGAACAGTCCAGCCCGAACTGCTAACCCATGTCTTCCCTGGACCGGAAACAAGCATCCTGGGACCGGTTTCTGGCTACTCAGCCGTCATCAGCCAGGCTAGCTTGAATCCAGTGGCAAAGTGAGCAAGGGACCCATGTCTGGGCATACCCTTCCAACTTAGGGCGAACAAAGAAAAAACAAAGGGCATGCTGGACAGAGTGTTGAACATTGCAAGCACTCACCCCCAGTCAACAGATCTGGGTTTAATCCATCATCACTCGTTAGCAGACTCCGCCACCCCATTTCAGACATGGTCATATGCAAATCCATCTGACCCTGTGCCTCATGGGAACAGTCCTGCCCGAACTGCCAAGCTATGTCTTCCCTGGACCGGAAACAAGCATCCTGGGACTGGTGTCTGGCTACTCAGCCGTCATCAGTCAGGCTAGCTTAAATCCAGTGGCAAAGTGAGCAAGGGACGCACGTCTGGGCATACCCTGCCAACTTAGGGCAAATAAAGCAAAACCAAAGGGATGATGATCGGAGTGTTGAACATTGCAAGCACTCACCCCCAGTCAACAGATCGTGGTTTAATCCATCATCACTCGTTAGCAGACTCCGCCACCCCATTTCAGACATGGTCATATGCAAATCCATCCGACCCTGTGCCTCATGGGAACAGTCCTGCCCGAACTGCCAAGCTATGTCTTCCCTGGACCGGAAACAAGCATCCTGGGACTGGTGTCTGGCTACTCAGCCGTCATCAGTCAGGCTAGCTTAAATCCAGTGGCAAGGTGAGCAAGGGACGCACGTCTGGGCATACCCTGCCAACTTAGGGCAAATAAAGCAAAACCAAAGGGATGATGATCGGAGAGTTGAACATTGCAAGCACTCACCCCCAGTCAACTGACTGGGTTTAATCCATCATCATTCTTTAGCTCACTCCGCTACCCAGTTCAGACATGGCGATATGCAAATCAGTCTGACCCTGTGCCTCATGGGAACCGTCCAGCCCGAACTGTCAAGCCATGTCTTCCCTGGACCGGAAACAATCATCCTGGGACCGGATTCTGGCTACCCAGTCGTCATCAGCCAGGCTATCTTGAATCCAGTGGCAAAGTCAGCAAGGGACCCACGTCTGGGCATACCCTGCCAACTTAGGGGGAACAAAGCAAAACCAAAGGGGTTTATGGACAGAGTGTTGAACAGTGCAAGCACTCAACTCCAGTCAACTGATCTGGGTTGAATTCATCATCATTCTTTAGCTCACTCCGCCGGCCACAGTTCAGACATGGCCACATGCAAATCAGTCTGACCCTGTGCCTCATGGGAACAGTCCAACCCGAACTGCCAAGCCTTGTCTTTGCTGGACTGAAAACAGCATCCTGGGACCAGTGTCTGGCTAATCAGTCGTCAACAGCCAGGCTATCTTGAATCCAGTAGCAAAGTGAGCAACTTAGGGCTGTTGTTCAGATACTATTGTTAGCCATGGTCAGATCTATTCTAGAATATTGCTGATGAGTGGCAGATTAATATTTCTATCCCGGTGATGTGAGGTGAAGTGTCATTCGTCAGATAAGCAGTGTAGGTGAGCCAGTTCATGGATCTAATTTCGAACCCTCTGAATTCTTGGATAAACCATCCTATTATTAGAAGCAATATCATAATTTAGTGTAAGATTGAAGTATTCCATAATGATCAGTTCCCTGTGCCAGTCGAGCATTTCAAGCATTAATTTATTGAAAACTAGCAGCCTGTCCCGACCTTGTCCGGGAATAACAGGCTTCCCCGACCCCCGCCTGCCCCGACATTGTCCAGCAGCACGGCCCCCGCCCAGTCAGTCCCCCGCCTGACCCGACATGGGTCTCCTTCCCTCAGCCGCCGCTCCTCCCGCATGTCCGCTGCTCACACTGCCGCTGGCCTGTCCGCTGCTCCCCACGTCACTGCTCCTCCCCCACGCCATGTCCGCCGCTCCCTTACCTCAGCCGCCGCTCCTCCAGCCTGTCTGCTGCTCGCACCGCCGCTGGCCTGTCCGCTGCTCCTCACGTCACCGCTCATCTCCCGCGCCATGTCCACTGCTCCTCGTCGCGCTCCTGGACGCCGCTCCTCCCCGCGCTCCTGACATGAGCACGCACGTCGCGGCCGGCGCTACTTCGGAGGGACTACTTTTTTTACTGTAAATTTTTTTAATAACGTTTTTTTAATATAATTATATAGCCTATAACCATCTACACACCCTGACGATTCCAACGGTGTATCGGGTGTGTGGATTGGCGCTGTGGTTCCCGAGTTTACCCGCCTCAAAGGCTGAAAGTTCTTCCTTTATGATAGTAGTATAGATAGTGGGATAATCCGTGTTTGGGCCATACACTGCACAGAACAAAATACTTTTATCATGAATTTCGAATTGTGCGATGACCTACCTACCTCGTTGGTCGATAGAGTATTTGGCAGATTAGCCCCTTGTCCTTGAGTATTGCTACTCCCTGTGATGTACACTCAACTATTTCAAAACCTAGCTGCGTCAGCAAGCCTCTATCCTTGTAAGCCAAGTGTGCTTCTACGATAATTACCTCATTGTTATTGTTATTGTTAACTGGGATTGATAGAGCACATGTTCACCAACAGGTCTCCTAGCTCTGTGACAGAGAGACTAAACCACGCCAAAGATCAGCATGTAGCAGCTCCTGGTCTTTGCCTATGTTGTGCCCCATGCTTCTATAAAAAGAAGCTTCTTAAGTTTTTTTCTAAATGGGAGAAGGGTAGTTTCCTTACGTAAACTCTCCGGTAGTCCATTTCACAGTTGAGGGATCACTACAGAGAAGGCTCTGCCCCCTTTGGCGGTAGTACTGAAGCGTGGGCAGACCAGTCTGCCTGCCTCAGATGAGCAAAGGGTAACGTCCTGGCACATAATTGTTGAGGCGCGCCTTGATGTAAACTGGGGCCTGGCTGTAAATGGCTTTAAAACCTGGCTCTCTGTTTGATAGGGAGCTAGTGAAGAAGTGTGGCTTTAATGGTTAGAGCTGCATACCCTGATGCAGAGGTCTAGCCCGGGACCAGGGTTCAATTCCCCACCTCGGCGGGTCTTGGGCTCAAAATTCCACGGACCTGATAATTCTCGCCTTGGTGCCTATTCCAATCATGGAGTCCCACTCTGCAACTCTGGTCAATAGCTTGCTTAATCTCCACAATGGCCCCCACAACGCTAAGGATGCCTGGCCTCCACCTTGGGGGTGCCCAGGAGTGGACGCCTCACAGGGAAAGCCAGGATGGGTTCCATAGCGATATTTGTACAAGCGCCTTGAGACCCTTCGGGTGAGTAGTGCGCTATACAAGTATCAATTTACATTTACATTTAGTGCAGCTGCTGCAGTAGGGGAGTAGCATGTGCCAGTCTTAGGAGCCTGAAGACCAGCCTGGCTGCGTCATTCATGGCAACTTGTAGTTTGGTTATCTCTTCTCGAGGAGAGCAATGTACAGGGCGTTTCTATAGTCCAACTGCGACGCAATCATTGCTGACACGCCATTTGTAGTGCAGTAAATGAAGAGGGGAGCCTTCCTCAGCAGCTGCCTCAGTAAGCCCAAGCAGATCCCAGCCACAGTGGACACCTGGTTCAACATGGAGAGCTTGGCATCTATTTTTATGCAAAGGCTTTTTACGACCGGGACTGGCGTAGGAGTGATACCCAACACTTGTGGCCAGAAGAGGTCGCTCCAAGGGTCGTTTCCAATGGTGATGGCCAGAACCTCGGTCTTGTCAAATGATTTTACGTGAATTGCCTTTTATCCAGTTAACAGTATACCCGAGTATATTTTGCATGCATGCGTGGGCAGAAGAGGAGTTGTAAATCTGGATGATTATTTAAGTGTGATCCCCGCAGTTGAATACTTGGCAATCCAAGGGGGCCAAAGCCTCCACGTGTGGCTGTAGATAGATATTGAAGAGAAGGGGGGACAGGGCTGAAACCTGTGGGACTCTGCATGTTAACACCATGCGCGCCAGCGGAATTCCGCTCGCACGCTGGGTTTTGGGGAAACGCACTTTACGTGACGAGCTGGGCTCGTCATCAGCGTGCGAGGAGGCTACGCCATTACGAGCCCAGCTCGTCATCAGCGTCGAAGGGGTTAATGCGTTGATGTTGGACACACGGTCACCCAGCTTGACCTTTTGGGACCAATCTGACAGGAAGGACGAGATCCATTGATGTGACAGCCCACGGATACCCAGCTTCGAAATCTGCGACAATACTTGATCATGATTGACCCTTGTCGAATGGTGCTGATAGGTCTAGAAGGACCAAGGCGCATGGCTTCCTGCTGTCTATAGTGAGTCTAAGTTCGTCCATCACTGCCAGCATTACCAGCTTTGTGCTGTGATGGACCCTAAAACCTGCCTGTCGCACCTGGGGTAGCTGTTGTTCCTCAATAAAGTTTTATAGAGTTTTAAGGACATATTGTTTCACAGCTTTTGCCAAAAAGGGAAGTTGGGAGATGGGTCATTAATTCTTAAAGTTGGCTGCATCTGCCCCTGTTTTTTTCAGTAGGGGGGGGGGTACCCTGGCTTCCTTGAAATTGGCTGGAACACAACCTGTTTCCAGTGACCGATTGAGTAGTTTAAGGAAGTCCCTCTATACCCCGGGTAGATCCATTCGGACACCCTTGGTGGGCAGGTGTCCGCTGGCGAGCTGGACTTGACACGGCCCATCAGATGGATCAGAGAGTCTCAGGCAAGCCTTGGAACGATGGTGACGAACTTGCCATAGGTATAGGATGTGGGTCCACAACCAGGGGACACTGGTCAACTGGCATATAGTGTATGTCAGTTAGGATGTCCCTGACCTTATGGAGGAAGAATGACTGGAACTTATTACAATCTTCCAGGCTAGCAGTGGATTTCTGTTCTTGTTTCTGCCTAAGTTCTTTTAGAATTTGGAAAGTTTCATTCTGCTTATCATCAAAATCCTGGACTCATAGTATTCAGCCTTCTTGGTCATAATGGCTTTTTTAAATTTAGCAAACACTGCTTTGTATTTTCAGAGAGGGAGAAAGATAGAATTGCATTTTCTTTGAATATGGTCACCATTTCTCGATATGTCCCACTCTCTACAACCTTGGATATTGAACCATGTGTTAGTTGGATAGAGACCCTTAAGTTCAGATTTTACCTGACCCTTTTACGATTATTTACAATTCATTACCTAGGGGCTTTTTCTCAAACAGGGTCTTGATTTAAATTCCTCCTTTGTTGCCATGTGATGGCATTTCAGCTCAATCAACCTCTCTCTTAATGCTTTTTTGCACACTGTATCACACTTTTCTAGACCATTATTTAAATTGTTTTTTACAGGCCAGGAATTTGGTGGCACACATAGTAAAATTGGAACGAAACAGAGGAGATATATGGCCCCTGCGCAAAGCCATGCTTGATGAACAAGAGTACAATAGCAGAGTGAGAGGTGACCCAGAGACAAGAATCAAAAGCAAAAAATTGACATCAGATACAGAACAGGAAGGCATAATTTGCAAACAATAATTTGAATTTCTTACCCCTAAAGTCACTTGTATCCCAGTTATTTATGGGGGCCACTGAACCCCTATCTAAATATATTCATACATTTTTCAAGCCATTGTTTGAGCCTTTTACCATCATATACTATAGACACTGGCCACCTTATATCCAAGATAGAAGGGATTCAAATTAACAAGCAAAGACAAATATTGGTCACGATGGATATCGAGGCCTTATACACCATTGTGCCTCAACAACAGGCACTTGAAGTGGCCCAAAACTGTTTGATCTCGGTCAGGATTGAACATAAACGCAACTTTCTTATTCAGTGCATGGAGATTGTCCTAAATGAAAACTTTTTAGTATTTGACGGAGAACTATACAAACAGAACAATGGGGGCAGCCTACGCCCCCAGTATATCTAACCTGTATATGGGCAACTTCGAAAAACAATTCATAAAAAAAAAAATGGCACCCGTTTTTGAAAATATACCAGCCCAGTACTGGTTCATCAATGAGGATGATTTGGATCAATTTCTGGAGTGGGTCAACAACCCACTCCAGAACATATCAACCTCAGATTCACTCTAAAAGAAAGTAGTGACAGGGTCAAATTCTTAGATATCTGGATAGAGCATGATAATCAACATCTTTCTGTATCTCTCTATACCAAACCCTCTACAAGAAATACATTACTCCATTGCAGCAGCTTCCAACTGCGCGGTAAGAAGGATGCCATTCCTTTTAGTCAATTTCTACTGCAACGCAGAAACTGTACAAACATCTTAGAGTTCGTTAGACATGCTGAGAACCTCGAGCACAAACTTTTAGCTCAAGGATACCCTAAAAGACCTGTTTGTGATTCATTCAAAAGAGCCAGATATTATAATAGGGTAACTATGTTTGTCCCCAAAAATAATAACACCAAAGAGAAATTACTTTGTGTCACCCGACAATCAAGCCTAGACCAAAATATCAAACAGGCCATATACTCGGAGTGGCATCTCCTCAACATGAGAGAGGATGTTGCCAAGTTACCCAGACCCATGTTTTCCTTTAGACGGAACATGAATCTACGTAACTTCCTAGTGAGTGCCAAACCTAAGGCAACAAATACCTTTGCGCAGAAATCTATCACAGGCGCCAATCCCATCAATGGCAACCATAGATGCTGGGCATGCCAGGCATGTGACAATGCCTTTACATCTGACCGAATCGACATTGGACACAAAACTATTGAACTTACCAATATGACCAACTGTAGGACCTGTACGTGGTATACTGTATCCTCTGCCGGTGTAGCCTTTGTTATGTGGGGGAGACTGGCAGAGAAATGAGAACGGGAATTGGAGAACACAAGTCGAAAATTCTCACAAAAGATTTACTGCTCCCCTAGTCCAGCATTGGCTTCACCTAGGACATACCGACAAGAAACTTTTTTTAAAAGATTTATTTAAAAATGTTCCCAACAAAGACAATCAATAGACCATGAGATCCACAACTATACACCTCCACCACGACATAACAGTTTGTTTCATTCTGTTCCCCTGATTACATACATTGTAGAGCATAAGAAATACAACAAGTACTTCATCACGGCTCAGTAGCGGGCTCTGGTTCAGTTTGCAAGCTCACCGAGGTCTGGGCTAACAGATACGATTTGTATGGCTGCCAAATATCAAGAGGGTGCAAGGCATTGGGCTGTACTGGGAGTACAATTCTGCATTGGTGTTTCAATAAGTCATGCTACACAACCAGCCCTTCAAAGTGGGGGAGTATTTGTTGCCCCAAAAAATTAGCGACCTCCCTTTTAGCCAACAATAGTGCGAGAGCACAAAAATGCCTACAGGACTTGGGGAGATCTCCAACATATCTCAGTAAGGCCATAAGGGAGAAGGAGGAGGGGTCTGTCGAGCATTAAAGATATCGCCTCGAACACTTTACCCCAAAATGAGGCAACCTTAGCACAAGACCTTGCCATGTGTGTGAAATCTGCCATGAGGGTCTTACACCGAGGACAAGCGTGGGTCTATCTGGTGGACCATACTAGGCGTGACATATGACCGCCAAAGGTATTTGAAATGGAACAGTTTATGCCTATAATTAAAGGAAATCTTACAGGTTTGTTCACAACATTAGTCCCAATGGGCATCCGAAAGGGGCTGACCCAGGTCGCACTCCCATGCCTGTCTCAGTTTCAAATCCCTGGGAGGAAGAAGTGCGATAGCGGCCTCGTACATTTTGGACATCAAGTGGTCATCGCTGATATCCTTGAAGAGGAGTGACAACTGAGGAAAGTTAGGAGGCTCTATTGGGTAAGTTGGGATAGTAGACCTCAGTGCACTAATAACCGGCGCAATATGAAATGGTCAAGAAAGGTGGCCTCAAGAAGGGGGTTTCCTCACAGAAGCGAGTGTCCTCACAGCGCAAGAAGACATGATTATTCGGAAATAGATCTCCAAAGGTTCCCAATGTTAAATTTTGAAATGGTGCACTGCACTATAGCCTCCTTGGTGATGGGAATCCATAGGTCCCCAGCCAACGGAAGGGATGGAGAGTAAATCAATGCCGGCCCAGTAACATAGGACAGTTGTTTCTAAGCCCAACTGGTTGTGTAAAGGGATTGTTAGTCTTGGGGATGGAGACGCAACCCCACCGGCAATAGAGTTGATAGGGGGAGGGGAGGGCGAGGTCTACTTCTGACCTGAGATACGGAATTCAAGCGTCAGCATGGAACCAGTGGCGTGATAAACTACACTGTGCAATCAAATAAGAAAAATATAAAATTAGGAACCCCGAATCCCCCGCTTTCAAAGGGCAGAGTAAGAGCGTCCCAGCTGACCCTAGGCTGACCACCCCCAACACCAAGCGCAGAAGCTGAGCGCGAAGAGTCACAAAGAAGCTTCCGCACAACGGAATAGGGATATTCTAAAACATTACATATTGTGAAATGAGAGCCATTCTGCTGGCCATTGATAAGGGAAGTATGCTTTCGGAGAGTTTCGCTAAGGCCGGACAATAGTTGAGTTGAATAATTTGTGATTGGTCTCCATGAATGTGTTCGCCAAGATATTTGATGGAGTCGTCACACCACTTGAGGGGAACTCCAAAGTGCAGTAGCATTGGGCATCTGTCAGAGGAAAAACCTCGGACTTCCCCCAGTTAATTTGCAATCCCAACAAGGTGCCAAAGAGGATAAATTCATGAAGGATTGGCTCTAAGTCATCATCTGTGTTTCAAACATAAAGAATGACCTCATCAGCATAAAGGGTAAGTAATAGGGGGCCGTATTAAATTGAATGCCCTGTGGGAATGTTTGTCGAAAAGGTGCCTTACGAGTGGGTCCATTGCAAGGAGAAATAGGAGAGGGGAGAGGGGGCAGCCCTGCCTGGTTCCTCTGGACAACTTAAGGGGTAAGATTGTGTGCCATTTAACCATATTCGAACTGTTGGACGTGTGAATAGTAATGAAATCACAGAAATAAACCTGGGTGGAATGCCGAGTTTCATCAGAGAATCCCTGAGAAAGGGCCACTCCAGCGAGTCAAAGGGTTTCTTGGCGTCCAGTAGGACCGCAGCAGCCAGAAGAGAAGGATTGACTTGATGGAGAGTGGTGAACAGAGGTTGCAAATTCAAGGCGGGGGACTGGCATGAGATAAAACCTGCCTGTGCAGGCGACATCATCTTATCAATGATTAGGGAGAGCCTGTTGGTTAGCATTTTTGCAAGAATTTTGCAATCAAAATTCACTTGCAAAAGGGACCTGTAGGATTCGCACTGCTACGGTTTCTTGGCCAGCTTCATGAAGGAGTGCCACAACAGCTTCACGAAGCATGGGGGGTAGTTCACCACACGCAATGGCCTCCTGAAACAAATCAATGAAATGCGGGGCAAGGGTCTTTTTGAACAACCAGGGAACCCATCAAGACCATGCGCTTTTGAACCCTCCATATCTTCGATGGCTTGGAGCACTTTGTCTAATGTGAAGGGCTCAGCAAGGAAGTCTATTTGTGCTTGATCCATCCAAACCATGGCTATCTCATCCAGGTAAGAGTTACTATCTGCCGGGCCAGGGTCAACTCTAGTCTTGTAGAGGTCCTGATAATAAGAAAACACCCTGTTGGTAATGACAGTACAATCAGTGATTAGTGCACCCTGAGAGCCGCGGAGAGTGGTGATATATGAGGGCTCACAGATGGCGTGAATCAGTCTGGCCAGTGTGTGCCAGCCAGGCTATAGCATACTTCCATAGAAAGTGGGCCAGCCTCTCCCTACGTCGAAGGTCGGGATCGGAGCAGAGAGCTTCCTGGGTTGCATCCAGGGCTGCCAGCTGGGTCACTATCCCTGCCAACATGCAGCGGAGATCCTTTAGTTTGCCAGTACTTTTGGAAATACAAACCCCGCTAATATAAGCTTTAAAAGCTTCCCATAACGTGGCCTTAAGATCAACATTATTCACATTGATCTCAAAATATTCTTCAACAGCAGCATGCAACTCTTCCTCAAAAACGGTGGCAGAGTCTCAATTCCGCTTAGCTTGCTGAAAGGAAACACGAAAGTGCCTTGCTCCATTCCAAGTACTGATGCATGTAAGAACCGTGATTTAGCCTGTATAATCTTTTAAAATCATTGTTGAATTGCAAACGATGTTTTAGCTTGTGTTACTAATTTTAAAAACAACACTTACTTATTTGTAATTCACACGCATTGCATTACTGCCTAAACCTGCTGCCTGGTGCGATTTTTATCTTCGCCCCCACCCTGATAACAAGGGGGAGGGAACACTTAAAGCAAACTCAGAAGCCTGTGCTCGTCATCTCACCTGCCCGCCCCGGTCCGACGCGGTAGGCAGTACCGTTGCGCGGAGGGCGGGGCAGGGAGAGCCAGTGACTTCCTGCGGGGACACTTACAGAGCGGTCAGCGCTCTAGTGGATGCTGCTTGAGGGCCTATTTAGCCATCGCCCCCTAGTCGCGCGCAGCGATCGCGCGCAGCATCGCCGGAGCAACGCCGAAGACCAGCCAAAGAGCTGCCCGTCTGCGCCCGTCCGCGACATTACGCGGCGAGGGGGCGAGGGACCTGTCATTATGAACCCCCACTGTACAGGTACTACACCTATCACATATTCCGCGGATACACTCAGACAGCTACAACCTGCTAGGACATGTGATACTCGCCTAGCGTGTAATCTGCTCGAGGGTCGCTTTTCGTGTTTACAATGCCATTATCAATCAGATGTGGCCATAAATAGCATATACAACAAGGCACCTACACTAACTTCCTTTATAGAACTTAAATGCCTTCTTTTAAATGTAAGGTCCCTCCCCAAACACCAATTGCAGATCTGGGACCTGATTTCCACCCAGCAGCCCGATATATGTTTCTTTACGGAAACATGGATGAAACCCCACACGACTCCAGCGATCACATTAGGGGTCCCAGCAGGCTACAGGATCTTACATGTGGATCGCCCAGTCAAAACTGGGGGTGGACTAGCTATTATTTTTAAAGACATCTACAAGGTTGCAATTTTAGAACAAAAATTCACATCCCTTTTGGAAATCATTTGTTTTAAAATCAATTTAGCAAACACTATTTCATGGAAAGGGGCATTGGTATATCGCCCTCCAGGCTCTAATCCAGACTTTGCTCTATCCCTCTTAGAATTATTGGCCCCACTTATTAGGGCAAAGGAAGATTTTCTCCTACTGGGGGATTTTAATATACACATGGACAATTCTTCACTCCCAGAAACAACTCAACTAATAGCCGACCTATCCAATCTGGGACTGAAAGCAATAAATAGTGGTATTACACACACGGGTGGCCACACCTTGGACATAATATTCTCCAACTGCACCAAAATTAGATGCCTACCCGCCATAGAAATCTATTGGACAGACCACTTCTTGATTGAGTTCTTTTTGCCTGGTCCCACCAAACGACTGCATAGATCACCACCCCCGCCAATCTTTCGTCGCCAATGGCACAAAATATCTGCTGAAAAGCTGCAGGAATGTTGGCTAGAACCAATATTTACAGATGCAGACTCAGCCGAGTTGGCTTTGGACAAATTCAATACTTCTCTTAAAACAGCTATCGACACCTTGGCCCCTTTAAAACTCCACAAGCAATACCCCTCAACCAAACAAGAAAAATGGTATACCTTAGATCTTAGGAAAGAAAAACAGAAATGTAGGCGGTTAGAAAAAACATGGAGGAGGTCAAAAAACGAAAAAGGAAAGGAACTTTTTTTAAAGGCCCAGGCAGTGTATTATAAGAATATAAAGATAGCAAGGAAAAATAACATCTCGTTGCAACTCGCAGAGGCTGGCAACTGCCCGAGGGAACTATTTAAAATCCTGCAAACTTTTGTTAAACCCACAGCAGGGGAGAGCCCTGATGATGCCTCACAAGAACTTTGTGATGAGATCTCTACGTTCTTTGAGGACAAAATCAATCTCATCTATAATAAAATCTTAGCATCACAAGACATAGGACCCATGGCCCCCCCTGCTAATGACTTGCCCATACAGCAAAAAAACTCTTTTCTTATTATCCCACCAGTTAGTGATTCAGATCTCTCACTCCTTGTTAACAACGTGAAAACTGGCTCCCCCAACGATTTCCTCCCTGCAAAAATGGTGGCCCCTTTGACCTCCATTCTGGCCCCATCCATCCAGTCAGTAATGAATCTCTCACTGGCCAAAGGGCAAGTCCCTAAAGAATGGAAGATTGCAGTGGTAAACCCGATTAGGAAAAAAGCGGCCTCCCCCTGGACAGATCTTTCTAACCTCCGGCCCATCTCCCTCCTCCCCTACATCGGTAAGCTGACGGAGAAGCACGTGAACACCCATCTATCCAACTTTATCGAGGCAGCGGAAGGCCTGGACCCTTCTCAATCAGGGTTCAGGCCAAATCACAGCACCGAATCGGCCCTTCTGGCAGTGACCAACAACATCAGGATGACACTAGATGAAGGGGGGTCTATGATTCTGGTGCTGTTAGATTTATCCGCCGCCTTCGATACGGTGTCTCACAAAGTGCTTCTCCGTCGTCTGAGGGATGTAGGGCTGGGAGGTGCAGCTCTGTCCTGGATGGAAAGCTTCCTTTCCTGCCGCTCTCAAGAAGTCAGGCTGGGCTCCCATTAATCCATCTCCAGGGAGCTCACCAGGGGGGTGCCACAGGGCTCATGCCTAAGCCCCACATTATTTAATGTGTATGTGGCCCCCTTGGCCGACTTAGTGAGGTCCTATGGGTTTACCCCGGTGTCCTACGCCGATGACACCCAACTTCTGTTCCCTTTTAAAACCTTCACACCTGATCTGCTAAAATCCTTTGCAGAAGGCATGAGGGTAGTCTCAAGATGGATGGCTGAGAACTGGCTACAATGCAATGTGGGGAAAACAGAGGTCTTGCTGTTTGGAGAGGCGGTGACTCTGTGGTCCGATGAATGGTGGCCGGTAGAACTGGGCCCAGTTCCAATTCCAAAGCAGACTGTGAAAAACTTGGGAGTACTATTTGACCAGGCACTGACATTTAAACATCACGTCAACCAAGTCGCCGGCACATGTTTCAGGGCTATTGGTCTGCTGAAAAGGGTATTCCCCTATCTACCCGATAACCATAGGAAGACACTAGTCCAGGCACTAGTGATCAGTAGATTGGACTACTGCAATGGCCTTCTTTTGTCAACTAATGAAGGCCAAATGAACAAACTGCAAGTAGTCCAAAATACTGCAGCGAGGCTAGTCCTTAATGCTCCATCTAGGACTCCCTCCCGACCCTTACTGGTGCAACTCCACTGGCTGCCAGTGCGGCAACGCACTAAGTTTAAAATTCTGTGCACCATTCATAAATGCCTGATAGGTAAGGGCCCCAAATATCTTACAACTGCCTTTCTACCCTATGTTCCAGCCCGCTCTCTACGGTCCAGTAATCTTCACCTATTACAGGTCCCTAAAATAAAAAGGTCCCGTCAGGGAGGGCGTGCTCTGGCATACACTGGACCCGCCCTCTGGAATTCTCTTCCCCCTACATTAAAAAGTATTACAAACCATTTAGCTTTCCGCAAAACTCTTAAAACGTACCTCTTCACCAGTGGCTAATCTTCCCCCGGCCTTGGTTACTACTGGAAAGACCTGGCACACCTGTATTTCTCCTTCAAATAGCAAAAGCGCGGAGATACCCCTTCGGGAGTCTATTCAGGCGCTATAGAAGCACATAAAATAAAATAAATAAATAAAATAAACTAGTATGACAATAGCACAAAAGACAGAAGGGCAATTATTATATTTACAAAATATAAAATATTAACTTCACAGTTCCAAATGGCTTTGACAACAAACCTCTTTCTCTCCAAACTACTTATTAAAAACAACAGTATCTCCATGTTTCGAACAGAGCCACCAGATTGGAAGGCGGGACCCAGCGCTTTCCACTGCAGCCTCTTTTCCGCTGCTGGAAGTTCCGGTTGAAGATAATGGCTGTTTTGTTTTTCACTCCTTTCAAGGGTACTATAGTGGGAAGTGCACCCAGTGTCCCTGATGTCTGTGCAGTCATATTTCCTCTGGCTAGAAGTGCTCTCTCGCTGTCTGGTAAGGACGGGTGACATTCCATGGACGCGTTCGCTGTGGAGCTGGAAGTCCACACTGTCTTTGTTATTCTGTCTTTTCCAAAATGCTTGATATGCTTTTGGTGTTTCGCTTCTGTCAGTGCAGCCTCACTCTCGGTGCTCTTAGTTTCAGAGTATACTTTATGCAAACACGTTAATGGGAGAGGAGTATAATTTGCATATCTGCAGTTTTCAGATGTTGGGTAACAAGTATTGTTTAATTTGCATAGTAATGCTATAGTCCAAAGGTTAATCTGCTTCCTGTGTAGAGCTAGTTGTTGTCAGACCACTGGCCAATGTAATATACTGTTCCTTGCTGCACCAGCCCCACCGCTTGTAAACCTCTTCTGACATTTCTGATCTGCCTTTGTTCTCAAACGATTAATTCTACGTTAAAGTGATACTGAAAGGGCCTTCTATCCTGCGTCTGTTAAAACCTGTAATGTCCTTTGCATGCCAGACGTAAGTTGTGCTCTCGAGCATGAAGTTCACCTTACTAACGAAACATGCAGGGTTTGTTAACTATCAGTCCAGGTCCTTAAGTGCACCCAGGCAGGCTCCTGGTTTCTATTTTCAAACATTTCAAACATTCAATTTGTTACTAATTTGGCTAGTTCTGATGTAGCCACAGCAAAGATGTAACAATAACTGAGATCTTTAGTAAGGCGATAGATAACGCATTTCTTTTTTTTTAAACAAGTTTTATTTGTCACGGTTCACATAAGCTCCATACCTCCGCAACCAGTAGACTGCTGCACACATCAATTGTACAGTAAAAATGACGTTGACTATTATATACTTGAAAAACCATAGTAGAACCATAGTAGAACAAATCCCTCCCTCCTCCCCCCGATTGCGCCCACTCCCAAATAGAAAAATTAGTACATCTAGTCACCGGTAGTCTGCCCATCTTTTCAAAATGTTATAATGCTTGCGGGGACACCCCCTGGCAATGAAGACTGGCTGTTCAAGTCCCATGCAAAAATCTATCCCATTCCTCCACGCAGCCAGCGACGGAGCCCGGGGTGCCTTCCAAGCTCTGGCAATGTCCCTCTTTGCCAACGTGAGACCTAACAACAGGAGATGTCACTTATATCTATTGTCCCCAACTCCCTCCATGATATGTAACAGGGAAAAGTGCGGCGTGCAGGGAAGCTCCCTTCCCAACACTTCTGACAGGCAGGACAACATCCCCCCTCCAAAATCTATGTAACGAGAGACAACTCCAGACTGTGTGCAAAAAGGCACCCTCCTGTGAATCCCATGGAAGACTACAATTATTCCTGCCCTCCACAAGCTCACTCTGGTAATATACACTCTGTGTAAATATTTCAATTGTATCAGATGAAGGTGCGTGGCTATTGCTGCCTCCCGTGGACATGCCAATGCCTCCGCGCAGTCCTCTTCCTCTAGTTCACCTACATCCTCCTCCCATGTCCTCTTAAGCTGCTGCAGATTTGGGAAACAATGAATGATCAACGTCTGGTATATGCAAGAAATCTTGTGGTTCTGTAGTTCCACCATAAAGACCTTATCTTCAATGGGGCTGAAGAGACTCCAGGCCCTCCAGACTAGGCACCAGCGCATGTCAGAACTGACAGTATCTGAAAAACTGGGATCGTGGCATCCTATATTCGTCACGCAGATCATGGAATGATTTAAGCATCAGGTCAGTCATCATGTCTCCTAGGACTGAGATGCCTGTGGACTCCCATCCCTGAAAGCCCTGCAAGGCTACCAGCTGAGGCAAATGCCCCTTACCCCAAAGAGGAGTCTCCCGAGTCAGGACATTCCACCACCCCATCCTACTCTGGGCCTGCCTCCAAACATGAAACACCACCCGCGGGGCCTGGGGCAGAACCTTCCGAAGCGGCATGGAATATAGTAGTGTATGTAAAGATTTGTTACCCATTAGCTGCTGATCCAGCGCATAGGCTGGGTCCCTCCCTAGCCCCGTACCACCATTCATTGAGGACCAGCAAGTGTGCGGCTTGGTAGTAGGAGAGGGCATCTAAAGCAGCGAGACCACCGGTGTATGTGGATAAAAAACTGGGGCCTAGGGCCACACTAACCGTGCCCCCCTCGCACAAGATCCCTCCCAACCCTGAATTAACTTGCCAGAACCATAATGGTGAAATCTGGTAGGGATGATTTTGCAATTGGTAAAGGAGACGGGGAAGCGCCACCATCTTAAAGATGGCCGACCTGCTGTATATCGTTAAGAGCATGTGGGACCACACCTTGAGATCTTCCAGAGTATGATCTTACACTGGGATCAGATTGCGGTCTCTGGATACAGCCGGGACATTGGACAAAAAGACCCCCAAAATCCCCCGTCACCAATTGAAGGGCTGAGGCCCATTCTCCCACCCTCAGCCCACCTCCCAGAACCCACAACGTGGAGTTGCAAGGATTCATATATAGCCCAGAGGTCTCACTGAAGATCTGAAGAATGCGCATCAACCGTGGTCCTGACTTGTCCAAGTCAGTAAGAAAGAACAGGACATCATCCGCGTATAGTGCTATTTTATCTGTAAGACCCGGCACCCATCGAAACCCCCAAAGTTGAGCATGTATACGCACCCAGGCCGCCAGCAGTTCCATGGCGAGCACGAAAAGGTAAGGGGAGAGGGGGCATCTCTGGCGTGTTCCCCGCTGGATAGAAAAGGAGTAAGAAATTGCCCCCCAATGCGCACTGATGCCGTTAGGGTAGTGTACAGCAGATAAGTCAGAAAGCGCGGGCCCATATTAAGTTTCCGCAATAGAGCAAACAAGTACACTCAACTCAAAGAATCAAAGGCCCTATCCATGTCAGGCATCAGTAGCACTGCCGGCTCCCCTAGCCGCCCAGAGGCCGGCCAGCAACGTGCGCACACCTAATAATGTGGCGGGTTGCCCTCTGAGGCGTAAACCCAGCCTGGTCCGGGTGTACCAGTGTTGTGATGTGAGGCTGAAGGGCCATGGGGTGAAGAGAGGGCACCGACCTTTGTAGGCAGGGATGCCAGTACAATCATTGATTACACTTTCATTACCCCTGGGTTAATTAACATGGTGGTAGCCTATGAAGTTTGTACTTCCCCTTTCAGTGACCATAACCCTGTAGTCTTGACCCTGGACATGGGTAGCAACTCTGTCACCCAGGTTGAGCGTCTGGGAGACGGTGGAGACACCCTTGTCCCTAGGGAGCAGAGCCGCAGACTAAATTGGGCAAAGGTTGTCCCGGATAATTTCATGAACAACCTCCTACATAATAGGCAAGAAGACATTACAATTTGCACGGACAGCACTTCTGAGGGCACTGCCATCATTACTTCCTTCACCTCTATATGCACACAAATTAGCCATGACCTGACGACCACAAATAAACGAGCCGACTCATCTAGCCATAGATGGTTTGACAGGGAGTGCTCAAAAAAACATAATGCTCTCCTTCTGGCACTTAAAGACGAGCCAAGAGATAAGGAGTTGGTGGGCCGGTTAAGAAAAGAATATAGGCAGGCTACTGAGACACGCGAAAAAACAATAAAAAGTGAGGCTTGGGATAGTTTAACATCCATTAGTGTACTGAGAGACAGTTCGCAATTCTGGATGATTTTAAATCACCCTTACTTTGCCTCCTCTAACAACACCGTTTTAGATTGCGTGATACCTGAGGATGCTTGGGTGAATCACTTTAGCAAAATATATAACAGTGTTGATCTATCAGTTACACCCCATCCCCATCAGCCCTCTACTGAACCATCTTCCTTGTCCTTCTCAGAATTTGAGGTTATCAGGGCAATTGAAGAAATGACTAAACATAAGGCCCCGGGCCCAGACGGAGTCCCTGCAGACCTATACAGCTCCAAGCCATCATTCTGGGCAAAAATCTTAACAAATGTTTTTAATTCAACGGTTAATGCGGGGTTCCCAATAACCTGGTCCACCTCAACCATTGTCCCTATATTTAAGAAGGGTTCAAGATCTGACCAGGCCTGTTACAGACCGATCTCGCTAATTGACTCTGCCGTAAAGATTCTTGGCAGAGTCATCCTACACAGATTAGGCGATATTATAGAGGAGAAGGGGGTGCTCTCTGACCTGCAATATGGTTTCAGGGAGAAACGAGGAACAATAGAGCAGTGTTTGAACCTCCACATGCTGGTCAGTAAATACACTATAGCAAAGGAGGGCCACTTATACTTGGCCTTTATGGACCTCTCCTCGGCCTTCGACTTGGTCAATAGGGCCAAGTTATGGGCCATACTGGCTGGTATTGGGATTGATCCCCCCTTAGTAGATTTCCTGGCCGCACTTCACGCTGACCTATCAGCTACTATTAGAACTAACCGCGAAGGCAGCACCACTAGACCTTTTAGTTCCAGAAGAGGTGTGAGGCAGGGCTGTATTTTAGCCCCACTCTTGTTTACTATTTATATTAACTCCCTGGATAAAGCCCTGGAGGGGTCCACACTGGATATCCCCTATGTGGGGGGGTCCGCAGTACCCGTACTCCTTTACGCGGACGACGCGGTGCTCTTAGCCCGCACAAGGGTGGGGCTACAGAGGCTTCTTGACGCATTTGGTCACTTTATGTCCTCGTTAGACCTTTTGGTCAATAATAAAAAATCACACATTATGCTGGCAGGGAAGCGACCAAGACCAAAAAAGTTGAAATCTTTTTGCTGCTGTTAAGAGGGGATCTCGAGGGTAAAAGTGTTTACCTACCTGGGTGTGATATTTGAAGAGAAGGGCTCATGGACCCCACAGGTGGATGCAAAATCTTTAGCTGTCACTAGATCCACCTCTGCACTTTTGAGTTTTGCCAAGCGCCTTGTGTCCCGACCGATGGAGGCATTATTGAAGGTCTACAAAACCAAATGCTTATCTATAGCCTCCTATGGAGCTCCACTGTGGGGCCACTCACACTGTGGCAAACTACAGACAGCAGAAAATCACTTTCTTAGGTCCTTATTGGGCGTCCCTCAATCCACACCAGTCCTATCAATACACATTGAGTTAGGATTGGGTTATATCACTGATTTGCTTCAACTAGCGCCCCTAGTATGTTGGACCAAAACTTGGCTTAACAAGGACATCATATTGAACCACAAAATTCTCAGGGACTGCATGCCCTTGGATAACGCCTCAAAAATCCCGTGGTTGGAATACATAAAGGGGGAGATGGGTAGACTTGGCAGACCAAACCTTTTTAGTCACCCAAACACTATACGTAAGGAAGACTTGAAATGGATCAAAGATAACTATATGAGGAGGGCAGTTCAAACACGGGAGGAGAAAGAACTAACTAAACCTAGAGTTAGAGCTAACTTCCTCCTTCTGACTACGCCCCAAATTGAACCTTATCTAAAAATCGTGAGCAGACCATTCCATCGCCATTTGCTCATTAGATTTAGGTTCAACATAATCCAATACTCCCTGGGTGATTTCCCTGTGTGGGGTGTTACGGATGAGTCTACCCGTGTAGTTGTGATAACTTTTCTGAGCAAACCCTCATGCATTTTGTCATATTTTGTAGCCACTACAAAGAGAGCAGATTGAGGTTCTTGGCACCCATCTTAAGAGATGCAGGTTTTGTCCAGGTACGGCCTGCTCTACTGTATCTCCAGTTATTAGGGAGCACCAGGACAATATTCGGGGTTGCTAGCTTCCTGGTCGCAGCCATGCGTACAAGGACCAGGAAGCTATCCTCGAGACAAGGGTGACTCTATTATCCTGTATTTCTGCTATTGATTTTTTAACCATTTTTTAACTTTTTAAACTGTGTATGATTTATACTGATGTGAACCTTTACATGTATATACAGTGAATATCTTGACAGATCTGAACCCTCGATTGTTTTTTAACCTCATGAACTTTGTTAAAATTGTAATCAATTTTTTAATTATATGTTGTTTTGTCGCTTTTATGATTTTAAATCTAATTGAATAAAGCTTATTTTGAATTGACTTGACTGTGTGGCTTAAGTCGGTTGGTCAATGCCTTGGCCAGAATATTTGCTTTTATATTAAGAAGGGAGATGGGGTGATATGATGCATACTTCTCAGGAGGTCTACCCGGTTTGTGGAACACCACCACTTCTGCATGTCTCCAGTCTGGGGAGAGCAAGCCACGCTCCCGTGCCTCCTCAACCACCGGCCGAAAATGTGGGGCTTACTGTACAAAGAACCATTTAAAAAACTTGCTGGGGAAACCATTCAGACCCGGAGCCTTCCCAGGATTCAATTCCCCCAGGGCCGTACCCAATTCATCATCCGACAAAGGCCTATCCAATTGCTCTCGTACTTTGTCCGAGACGGTCTTAGGCGAAGATCATCAACAAACTTCACAATAACCTCCACCTCGAGACATTCTTTGGGTGAATACAGGTCTTCAAAGTACGCCACAAAGCTCTCTGCAATAGCTGGGGGCTCCAGAATTGGCTCCCCCGCAGGGTCCAGGACTCGAGGCAGGGGCTGGGCATGCAAGGTACCCTGGCACAAGCGGTGGAGCATCTTGCTTGAATTATCCCCCCATTGATAGACCCAACTGCGTGTTGCCCGCCAAGCCTGACAAGCCTCATCCATCAGTATTGCTGCATATTGCTGCTGAGCCAACACCAATTGTCCTCCCAACCCCTATGCTCCAGCGCCTTAATATCTGCCCCCCGACGCACCAGGTTCTTCTGCCGCAAAGTGGGTTTCAATGCCTCCCAAAGCACCGCCGGAGACTCAACTGATCCTACATTAGTTACCAAATAGTTATCTATCTCCTGGGCCAAATGTTCCCTTTAATCCTCCTTCTGCAGTTGCCACTGAGGCAGGGGCTGGGCATGCAAGGTACCCTGGCACAAGCTGTGGAGTATCTTGCTTGAATTATCCCCCCATTGATAGACCCAACTGCGCGTTGCCAGCCAAGCCTGACAAGCCTCATCCATCAGTATTGCTGCATATTGCTGCTGAGCCAACACCAATTGTCCTCCCGACCCCTATGCTCCAGCGCCTCAATATCTGCCCCCGACGCACCTGGTTCTTCTGCCGCTCCCTCCGTATAGCCACACACCAGGAGATGTCCAGCCCTCGCAAAGTGGGTTTCAATGCCTCCCAAAGCACCGCCGGAGACTTAACTGATCCTACATTAGTTACCAAATAGCTATCTATCCCCTTGGCCAAATGTTCCCTTTATTCCTCCTTCTGCAGTTGCCACCCCGACATACGCCATCTAAGTGGCTGCTGTCCCAGGCCAATCCGAACCGTGAGAGAAACGGGCGAGTTATCCGAAAAAGGCTCTGGGCATAATACTCCCTGACAACACTCTATGCAACCAGCCCCCCTGGAGACAAATATATAATCCAGCCTCGAGAAGGAGTCATGTTTTGTGGAGATGTAAGTGTATTCCCTGCGAGGGCCTTGTCGGTGTCTCCATACATCTGTCCAGTCTAACCACGTAACTAGGGAGTGCAGTTTGGTAGGGGATTCTACCACCCCAACGGCATCCCTGCTCCTTCATCCCCCCAATCCATCACATCATTCCAATCTCCCCCTACGACAGAGAATGTATCCAGCATGTCCCCCCATAGCGTTAGAAGTCCTTCCACTAAGGACCACTACAATGGTGGCGGGGCGTATACGCTTCCCAGAGTCAAGACCTCTCCCCCAATTCTGCTCTGTATAAAGACATACCTTCCCTGCCTGTCTGACCAAAGTCTCCCGTGTTCATATGGGACCCTGCGATGGATCAATATAGCCACGCCCCTCGAGTCTCGTGTGAAACCTGAATGAAACACCTGAAGATATTCATGCTACTGTAGGCACCCTGTCGGTGTGTTTCCTGAAGCAGGAGCAGGTCAGCCCCAGCCCTCTTGGCATACTGAAGAATCGCCCCTCGCCTCACCTTGTCCAGTGCCCCACGAACATTCCAATTAACCATGCACAGGGAACCAGGGATTATCCGCCTTGCAGCCTCCGTGCCAGACATAACAAAAGACTTACACTCTCGTGGCCTATGCATGTGTTCCACAGAGTATACATTGAGTTCCCAGCAACCAGCATGAATGTGCAATCAAACTGCCCCCCCCAACATCCACCCTACCCCCCAACCCATACCTCACGAACATGGAAGTTTCTGTCAGGGACGGATAGGAGCCAAGTCCCCAACCGGGGGACAGGAACCATACCTTCCAATGGATTCCCAACTGACCACCCATAACCCCTGAACCTCACCACTTCCCGTCCACCACTGCGTGACCGGGTACCCAGCCCAATAAGTGTGCCTATTGGGACATCAAAACACAATCACCAAAATTCCAGTCCCTGTTGGACCCATTGATCAGTCCGCCAAAGTCTGGACAGAGAACGACGCCTGGACCTCGACCTCCTGTTACCTTGCTGTTGGCCTCGAGGCCCCATCGAGCCACCTCACTCAACGAAGAGTCAGAGTCCCGGCCAGGTGGTGTATGGACTCGCACTCTCACAGTTTCATCAGTCCATTTAAAGACTTCCTCGGGAGAGTCAAAGAACAAAGTGTGCGATCGGTAGACTACTCTCAGGCCAGCTGGATATAACAGCGCATACTGGAGCTTAAGGTCTCGGGTGAGCTTTGGCCGCCAGGAAGGATTGTCGCTGCTGCTACACCAGGCGTGTGTAGTCCGGGAAGATAAGTATCTTTGCATTGTCATAAGTGGGGGATTCCTTAGCCCTGGCCTGCTTCAGAATAGTATTGCAGTCCATATAGTTCAAGAATTTGGTGATGATCGGCCGCTGGCGAGCCCCTTGAGGGGGCTTCTGCATAAGGGCCCTATGAGCATTCTCCACCACGAAGCAGCGAGAGAGGGAATCTGGGAGGAGCCAGCCTTCCAGCCACTGCGTCAGGAAATGCTCCACGCTATCTCCCTCGCATCCCTCCGAAATCCCACAAATTGAAGGTTGTTGTGCCAAGCCCTCCCTTCGGCATCCTCAGCCAGCAGTGCCAGACGTTTCTGAATCTTCTCAATAGCTGCTACTTTCTTCCTTAAGGTTGTGACGTCATCCTCCACCTCCGATATGCAGGTCTCAGTCCCGGTAATGCGTTCAACCGCATTGCGTAAGTCCTGCCTTAGCAGCATAACTTTAGAGCCCACGTCCCGGATCTTGGCGTCCAGCATGTTGTAGTGTAGTTCCTATATTTCCAATAGGCTCTGCGCATTGGAATAACATAAACGGTAGTTTAGACGTAGGACTGAGGTCATCTAGGTCTCTACTGAATATGTTAGACTTAATTAGGTATGCAAGCTAGCTCAGAGGTCACTAGAAACCTTCTCGAGTGAACAGGAAGGAGTTAAATTTCCTGAATATACAAGAAGGGATTAGTTTCTGACAACCGCATAAACATGACAACTTTGATCCCCCTAGAATAAGGAGTATATCTCCAGAGTCGTGTGAAAACAATAGACAGCTATTTCACTGAGTCAATCGTGCATGCTTAGTTTCACCAGGAGTGCAGAGAAATAGAGAGACAGGTGTTTTCAATAAAAGTGGTTATTTATTGAGCAGTCTTTTTTCTCATGCAAGAGAAATGAATTGCCACAATTGCAATACTTACCATGAAGTAAAGTGCGTACAGTAAAAGGAGTATTATGAAATAATACTGTAAAAGCATTTATATGGTTTCTAAGCCATAAGATACTTAAAACGGATAAAATATATACATATTAAAATCATTGATTAAACGTGCTCAACTGGTGCTTGTAAGATACGCCTACCCCGGGATACCTAACCTAAGCCTAATACGTGGGAAGCAGTAAGTGAGCTGCAGTTTAAGTTAAGTTAGTTTTGCCAAGAATCTGAATCAAGAATTCTCTAAGGATCTAATCAGCTCCGTACCTTGGGTATAGAATGAAGGAGGTCTTGCATCTCTTTCTCTGGACTCGATCTCCCAGCAACCCGCAAGGGTGACTGGAAACACTGGAGCTGGATTTCTCGGCAGGAGAAAAGACAGCGTCTCTCTCAGTGCGTCAATGGGAGGGTCGGCTTCCTTTGGCACTCGCATCAGCTGGGCTTCGGGTAAGTAGATAGCCGATCTGCTCCAAACCACCGTGTGTTTTCTTAAGGCAGATGTTGGTATATTTATACCTGGAAGGTGCCGAGTTTGACGTAAGGTTGGTCATAAGACATCACTAAGAACTGGCAGTTCTTTTATGACTCCAGGAGTTCTAGGACAAATCAAAACAGAAGCAGGGGGAATTCCCGGGCTGCCGAAGGCTTGGTTTGTTTAAAGAACGCGTTGTACTTTCTAGAAGTCTAGGGGAGTAGCCTTGCCGTATTCGGACTATATTGGCTATGACTAAATATGGATATGATTCTTATGCCTTTATAAGGATATGATTTGTTATAACCACATAAGAGCTTGAATCAGGAAGATTTAATTAGGGTCCTAGATGCGATTGAGCGCTGCGTTGTCCGGCCCCTTGCCCTGCGATCCCGCAGCCTCTGTCGCAGCACCTGCTCCTGTAAACTTGTCTATGGTGCCCTGCTTGGTGTGGCCTCCACTGCCTTTGTCTCGTGTCATCGTCACAACGTAGGTGCTGCCCCCAGATACTACGGGGGACAGCTTAGGGAGGCTGAGTGCGGAAACAGCCCGATATCTATGACACTTAAGCCCAGGTCAACAGTTTCTCCCTCCAGCCTCTCAGCAGGCGGCGGCCGCCACGAGGGTACACAATGGGCGACAATGCACCCTCACTGTAACCCCCGAAGGGCTCGCTTCACTGCTCCATGGCCCGACCCGACCACCAATGCGTGCAACTGACCATGGCCATGCCCGGAGCGCCACTAATGTCTATACTAGGGATGCCCAAGCGTACCTGCACCTGGGGATGGGGCTGAGCTGTGTCGCCTTCCGCTGATTTTAGGGATCCGCTGGGCAGCACTTTGATGAATATCCAGTGCACGGCTTGCGCCTCCAGCGCCAAGCAGCTTCAACACTTCTGGCAGCCCAGAGTGGATGGCTGGACTGTCGATGGCCCCGGGTGCACTGCCCCTCCTCCGCCACCGAATACTGAATGGCCACCGGGGCAGTCAAGGACACTTTGAGGGGGGGACCCACCGGTACCCCCAATCCACTGCCGCACCTCCGGGCTTGTGTGACCTTTCGCCACCGCCCGGGACTTTGCAAAATGGCCGCTATTGCTCCTTGGCCTCCTCACTCCAGGTCTCAGTCCCTGCTGCCCGAGACTGCCACCTGTATGCGCCTCCTCTTTCCATCTGCCGCCATGTCCCGACTCCCCGCAGCAGCTCAGCTCCAAGGGGAGGGGGGGGGCACAGGATTCCGGCGCAGAGCTCCGGGCGCCGACCACCGGCGGCACCTCCAACAGCCGCACCGTCCTCCGAGCCACCACACCCGGCCCGTCTGGTCAATTGAGGCCCCGTCTCCTCCCTGGCCATTCCCCGCTAGGCCGATCCAATTTGCAGGACTTCAATCGCCGCTGCCGCTGCCGCCACACCTCCAGATCTCCGGCTCACGTCAGAGAACTCCTCTGAAGTTATACGGTTCTCCGACACAGGGGCACTCCGCAAGTAATGTCTGAAGGCATGATATTCATAAAGGATATTGGATGGCTGGTCAAAGTGCGATTAAGCCGTGACCCCCATCTGCGCCGTTCAAGCCACGACCCTAGATAACGCATTTCTGCCATGTGTAACCACTACTTACCTCTGTTGCTTCACCTATTTAATGGTAGTTTTTGTAGCGACACCTGAAGGATGGAAGACTGAGTCAATTGTTTAACTTGTTGAGACATCTTGCTTCACTGGAGCTGGATTTCTCAGCAGGAGAAAAGACAGCGTCTCTCTCAGTGCGTCAACGGAAGGGTCAGCTTCCTTCAGCACTCGCACCAGCTGGGCTTCGGGTAAGTAGATAGCCGATCTGCTCCAAACCACCGTGTGTTTGCTTAAGGCAGATGCTGGTATATTTATACCTGGAAGGTGCAGAGTTTGACGCAAGGTTGGACATAAGACGTCACTAAGAACTGGCAGTTCTTTTAGGACTCAAGGAGTTCTGGGACAAATCAAAACAGAAGCAGGGGGAATTCCCGGGCTGCTGGAGGCTTGGTTTGTTTAAAGAACGCGTTGTACTTTCTAGGAGTCTAGGGGAGTAGCCTTGCCGTATTTGGACTGCATTGGCTATGACTAAATATGGATATGATTCTTATGCCTTTATAAGGATATGATTTGTTATAACCACATAAGGGCATGAAACAGGAATATTTAATTAGGGTTCTAGATGCGATTACAACACCCACTCCACGTATAATGTCCATCATTACTAAATACTAAGCAATACTAAACATATAACGATGCATGTGTTTTCCAACCCACCCCAAAATACATAAAAATGCATTTGAAATGGTATGCACACGAAAAATGAGTATCATACTGCACGTTTTTAAGCAGAGGTAACATTCAGAAAATGTATATATGGTACGTTGGCTGAATGATTTGCGAAAATTACATTTATGAAATGGCTCTTAATACAGAAGAGAAGGTGGAGACCATTTCATCACATATTTATACAATACTGTACATGTGGTAGAGGCTAAGTCAAAATATTGTTTCTAGAGTTTCTAAAAATAGAAGTTCTGTTCTCTAAGAATAGTTCTACTTTAAGCAGAGTACCATGTGCCATAAAAAGTAAATATTTTGGGAACGGAAAATTAATTTCGCTTTCAGGGGAAAAAAATAGTTCCAATCTTTTCAGTAGTGCTGTTTATCAAAAACTGAAGGTCGAATTCAGAGTTCAGGGTTCAGGGAACGCTGTGTGCTCATGTTTTGTTTCAAAAATTATTCTCGTTTTTAGGGGGAGAACATAAGTTCAGATAGGCTGGCAAAGAATTTGTCTACAACAGTAGGGGAAAGTTGGACCAGGTCCGAAAAAGTAGAAATAGTGCAAATGTGCGAAGCATTGCCATCATCGGTGTCTGGATCAGCAATGTTCACGGAAGGTTGTACCTGTATGCCGCTTTCATCTCGTACCTCACCGCCACCTAATCATAATGGTGAGGTCTCAACGAATGCCGTCATCAGAATAGGTAGCCGCTGGGCACAACACGTTGCATACGCACCAAGCAAAGTATCGATATCCATAGGTACTGCTGATGGTAGTGTAAGACAGACGTCCAATACACATTATTCTCCGCATAGCAGACTTTGTAGAACAGGTAAGATGCAATTTTGCCAGATTGGTGTGAATGAAAGAAACCAGGTAGTATTCAGATCTTTTAGCCGGGCCAATCTGAGGACCTTAGTAATTTGTTCTCGGTATGGTGTTGCTAGGATCATTTCTTCCATTGTAGCCTGGGTTTGGTCCGTGACTTTACTTGCCATATAGCAGCAGTTTCAAAGGGTGCTAACAGTCCCGAAAAAATTGTCTTAAATACATGTGCGATGCCACTGATATCAGACATGTTTAAGATTTGACCTAATATTTCTATGAAATGCACAGGCCAATTTGTCGATAATATCTGCCGCTGTCCTTGCAACTTGCAGATCATACGTCTCTTTGGACGCGGTTAAAGGCACAGTTGTCTGTAAAAGAATAGACTTCATTCTGCTTAAAGTATCAATTCGAATAGAAGAGATATTCAAAGAAGGCCATATTGCCGCCTCCATGTCTGGATTGCTGTTTGGATACAATACTTGCATACAACAAGTGACCATGGAAGTAACGCTCACGAGATAGGCTTTTCCTGGCACCATGCCACAACAGCTGTGGTCACTTATTATAACGTAGCTGCCGTTGGAAAGCTGTCTGAAAAAAGGTTCTATCTGTGTAGCAGGGGTGCCGTGCAGGATGCATGAAAGGTTATTTGAGGAACCTTCGCAGGCTCCATGCAAGTTAATTCCTTGACACAGAAGTGTACCGCTTAGTGAAGTTTTACAGTTGTTACCACTAAGAAATACCTCTTTCTTGCCCCCACTCCAACATCTATGTGTATAAGGCAAATTCTAGGTTGACTTGATGTATCCTTTACCCAACCTTTCATACAGGCCTGCTGGTATATACTTTTGGCAATACTGAAACTGAAAAGTTGTTATCGGAATTGTAATTGTACCATGTATTATCCATTCAATGACAGGTCTCTCTGACATTGTCAATGGTAATCTCTCAAGTTTTTCAATGCTCAGAATCGTATAGTCTGCTCCTTTTTGTGCCAAACTGATTTGTTTATCAGTAAGGTTAAAGATAGAAAATAATGACTTTGTGTTGATTACACACCATGGCCCATTGCCTAAACGCAGATTTTGTAACATCCAGCCTAACTGTACAATAGAACGTAATAGGGATTGGCCATGTTGTAACATTAGCATATCCTGTTCTATTATATCAATCGCAGATGATACAATGCTGTCCAGTGAATTACTTCTGGAGGACAGAGTCGTTAACCCATTGTCCACTACAGACAGTGATTTTTCCAAATTAATACGATCAATTTCTCGTATTTTTTCAGCAGTTTCAATTTGTGTTCTTTTCCAAGCTTCATTGTAAGCTGCGTATATACCTGCGTATATGAAACGTTTTTGACGCTGTTTGCGAGGTCCCAATATGAAATCTCGCAAGTCAGCACCTTCTTTAAGTAAAGTCAAGTGTTGCTTTATTTCGGGTAGTGTGGGTTTCTGTAGCCATTCTAGGCAAAGATTTCCTACACTGTATGTTGTTATATTCCCTGGATGTTGTCTGGTCTATTCTGTTTGAATCCCTGCATTTTGTTCAGGAATCTATCTTGACAGTTATTAGTGTCTGTGGGCCAGATCAACCATTTGTTCCAATCAGGAATAGTTATGTTTTGCTTTAAAATATAGGACACACCTATCCCTTCATCTGTAGTGCTATTACTATCAGGTATGGGTTTTGGAATAGACGGTTTGTTTAAGTCTTTTATCTTGGCTAGGCTGAGACAGGTTGTTTGTTGAATGGTATATCATTCAGGAATATTATCTGTTCTGGGATCATGCAGGCTCTGAATAATGATTCTAAACCTTGTACCTGCCAGTCTTTTGTATCCCAGACAGTTTTTCTCTCAATGTTGTTTTTCCAAAATTCAAAACCAAATGTAGACATTTTTTCATAAAACTTTTCAGAATAAAACCATTTAGTATTTGTCAACATGTTTTTTATTCCTGTCTTATTTAACATTTTGAAATAAACCTTTTCTGGATCAGTGTTATTAAACCCTGAGAAGTATGGGAATTTTTCATAAAATGTTTTTGAGCTGCCTTTTGGCGGTGTTGGACAATGTTCCCATTGATTATAAGTAAAAACATTTCTAGGATTAGCAGATTTATGCAAATAGTGATGACCATAATGATTAAAACAGTACATTTCTTCATAACTTGATGAACCCTGCAAATAATCATGTTCTGTGAATTTTGCTGACATTTCTAAATCTGACATCATATTATTAATATTTTCAAAGTCCCAATCATCAGAGAAAGTACTTTGTGATACAAAGTCACTTAATGAAACCTTGAACTGGTGTGGATATTTCAAGAGCTCAATCGGGCCATAGATTTCGTTATCCGTTTTGTCCCATGCTATACCACCAGGTATTGGAATGGCTGTGATGTTCACTGATGATAGTTCTCTTTTTTTGATGTGAAAGGATCGGTGTGGCTTTAGGACCAAGTTGATGTTCTGACTTGCTGTGTCCATTGTACTATATTTTCCATCAATAAATCTACCCAAACTTAAAACCAAGATGAGCCACAGAAGGAGGAAAAGTACACCTAACACAATCCATAATTCAATCCATGGTGAATTCAGATATGTTTCTTTGAGTGGATAAAAGAGTTCAGTCTTTTTTTCTTTGAAAGTTTTTTCGTTTGCTGGCTTGTCTCCATGTTCACTTGGATCATCAGAAAAGTCATCAAAATTGATGAAGTAGCCAGATGCAGTTCTATCAATTGATGGAATTGCTTCCGGATTTCCTTTAGTCACATTAGTATAGTCCGAGGCTACATCGTTGTAGACAGGTGTTTCTTGATGAACTGTTGCAATTTGGGTTTCAAGAGGCGCAAGTTCCATGGCTTTGTTGCATAGTCCTTTTTTATTCACTGCAGGTTTATCAAAAGTGATTAGTCTTTCAGTTTGAACCTCTTGGATTGTAGCAAGATTTGGTCTTCTGCTACTTCTTGGGAGTCCACTGGGCCTACTACTTATTATTGGCCACATGGTTGTGGTTTTACCAGGTAGATTGATACAAGTCTGTTCTACTTTTTCCAGCAAGGGGCGGTAGTACTACTGATCTTGTTCCGCTGACAGCTAAGACAGGTACTGCTTTTCTGTAAGAAGGCCCAAATTCCTTCTTCAATGCGATCTTTTCTCTGACCAGATCCCCAATCTTTGGAATCCAGACAGGTCTTGCTGGGACAGGTGGTTTTTCTTCAGTAGCCGTTGGCTTTAGTTTTGTGTTACTTAGACTTCTTCTTGTTTCATTTAAGTCCTGTAAAACAGCGAAACGATCTTTGATATCAAAGGTTTTTTGTTTCACCACTGAAGTCTGACAATCTAGATCCTGGATGATCATTCTAGTACCAAACAAAATTTTGTATGGACTGATACCTCCTAGAGAATTTCTTGACAGATTGTTAAGACTACGTTGGACATTTATTAGATGTTTGACCCACCCGTCACCGAACCTAATATCCTCGCCGTTATAGATTGCTTTATGTCACGTTTTTTTCTCTCCACTATGCAAATGGACTAGAGTATCGCAATGCATTGCCCATGCTGGCCATGGCCTCCTTGTAAGCCCAGGAGCTAAACGCAGGACCCTGGTCAGAATGTAGCATGCCAATTGCGTATGTGCCGATAAAGACACGCAAATCTTTTAAAACAGTTCTAGTGTCAGCCGAGTGCTGGGGCCTAATCTAAATGAATCTCGTCTTAATAATTATGGGATCGCATTTTTCCATCTGGATTTCTGCGTATAGAAAGCCTAATGCTTTCTAATAAGGGTGTCCTGGCCGGTTTACAACTGCGATTTCTATTGCAGTTCTGACAATCCATTGCAAAGTTATAAATTTGCACGCTCATCCCCGGCCACCAGTATTTTGATTGTAATTCTATTAGAGATTTCAAGATCTCTTGGTGCCTAAGACCCATTCCCATGTGTGCTTCTTGAATCAAGTAAGCCCTCCGGTTCATGTTTGGAATTACTATATTCCCCACTCCAGGGATTTGAGCAAAAGGAACAGAGTTTGCATCAATTATGTATGTATTTCCGAGTGGATAATTTAGAGGTAACACCGCTTAGTTGCCTTTCAATGAGGCTTTTACTGCTAGCAGCGTTTTACCGTCTATTTTTTTTTTCGTACGCTTTTTTGTAGCTACGGAAGCCGATTGAACAGCTGACGCCGTGACTCTGTTAGCCAATGAATTCCCTTCAACGTGATTGCCATCACGTTGATGACTCAGTGTATGTATCACGTGAGTCTTTCGTAGTTCTTTCTGTAAAAGAACTACTTGTTCCCAGAGCTTTTTATGCTTTATTGTGGCACCTGTCTCATCTTTGTAATAATTTTTAATCCAGGTCTGCATGGAATTATTGTAGGACTGGACGCAGTAATGTGAATCGCACACTATTAGTGTTCGGTATTCGCGATCAGCATTTTCAAGTGCCATCTTTAAAGATCTTATTTCAGCTCACTGAGCTATAAAATTTCAGAGTGATTCAGTTTTAGTGACCATCGGTCTGAATTTACCTAAGCGTTAGCGACCTTTAACAATCGCGCACGCTGCATTGTAAATGTGTTTTTCCACAACGTAGTGTTGTGCAAATCTGTCCGTGTAGATTACACAGGTGTACTATTCGGGAGGCATAATTTCGATTGACAGAGGATATTCATGTTCGTATTCCAGATCTTCTCGTTTTTTTCATTTTCGGATCAAATGCGTGTTTCACTTCTTCTGTAGCAAGATAATTTTCCCATTGTATCCATTTTGGATCTAATGCCACAGCATTCGGAATGCGTGGTCTTGTTACTGCCTCCAGGGCTGATACTGCTGTTAAAACAGATATGCTTCTTCCTTGGACTAGGGATTTTTCTTTTGCTACAGCAGTTTGAACCGCAGTCATCATTTTTCAGTTGAACTGAATTTCATTTCAGCTTGTGTGTACAAGTGTGATTTATAAGCTATTGGTACAGTTTCTCCCTCATTAGAGGTCAGGTATGTGAATTCACATCTTCCTGGGATGACTCGGATTACAAGGTTGCGTTCGTTTGCGCGTGTTTGCAGTTTTCTTTTAGTTAACATGTCTGTAATGATCCTAAAATTTCTGTGTGTTTCTGAGTCCAATTAATTGGTTTGAAATCAGGTTTTATTAACTCGTAAAGATGTTTAACCCTCTCTGCATAATTTAGAATGTATGTTCTTCCGAAATTCAGGAAACCTAACATTGATTATAAGTTCTTCAGCGTTTTTGGAGTTTGGAGTAATGCACACTTCTCTAAGAAGTTGTCTGCTAGGCTTTTGACTTCACTTGATCACTCATATCCTAAAAACAGGACTGTTAGGTGGGCAATTCGTGACTTTTTAAAGTTGAATTTGTACCCTTCAGATGCGAACCCAAGTATGATGGTGTTCACTCTTTTCAAGTGTGTCTCCAGGTCATCGTCTGTAAGATAGATATCGTTGACATAAGATACTGGAGAACGCGGTCAAATATCTGCTTTCTGGTGCAATGTTTTGATAGAAGAAACCATTTGAAATATCTAATGTGGTTTTATATTTTTTGCGCACAATGTTGTTCATTAGTGCTGCACTGTGGGAGTTTTGTACTGCAAAGGTTTTGCAGCAGGAGTTTAGGTGTCTGTAGTCCAAAACTAGACAATATGAATCGTCTGGCTTGGAGACAGGAAACAAAGGATTGTTCATTTGTGAGGTGCATGTTTCAATCACCCCCTGATATTCAAGTTGATCTAAGATCTCCCTGACTTGTATTTTAGATTCTTGCTTAACAGGATACTGCCTTTCAGCAGTAGGTTGATTTTTTAACTGAATTTTATGGTGAGGAGAATCCTCATCCCATCCTACATGATTTCTATATAATACAGGGGCTTGTGCCACTGCCCATTTTCTAGCAAATGTATATTTTTTATGAATTGGAATGTGATTTAGAAGGCAGGCATAATCATTTCTTCGCCATGTGGGCACTCCCTGACAAACTCCGGTGGCCAGTCTTTTTCAGCTAGAAGGATATCATGGCCTTTAGATAAGTTATCTCAAAGGAGACCTCTTATTTTCCTAGTTTTGTCCCCCTCTATACGCAATGTTATTTCATATAATTTATGGGGTATGCTAACTCTGGTGTCTGCAGTTTCCACTTGAATGTATTCATTCGTGTCCACTGTCTCCAGAAGATTCATGAGTATCTTGCGAGCTATGGTCACTTCTGCTGCGCTGTCTAGCATTGTTTGGGCCCACTCTCCGTTTTTCAGTTGTGTCCTCAAAATCCTCGGCATGTTTTATTTTAATACTAGCTACCTTCTTTTTTGGAAATTGTAATTTTTTAATTTGATGAGCAGGTTCCTTGTCTTTGGACTTGACGTCCTCTTCTTTGTATTCTGACCGTCCTTTTCTTTCTGATTTCTGTGAGGAATTGTGAAAAGATCGAGAGGGACGTGTATCAATATCTTGATATCTGTCAGGTTTTCTCAAATTATCCCTATTTCTAAGGTTGTATCTTTTTTCAGAGGGTTCTCTTTGGGGAGACTTGCCCCCTCGTCCTGGAGATCTATCTCTTCGATGAGGAGACCTTCCTCTGGACTGAAACTGTTTTTCTCTGGGAGTGGTTTGCTTATTACCCTCCCACCTCTTTTTTGGAGTATTGAGATTATTTTTAATAAAGGTTTTTTCAGGATTTTCAGTTAGTTGTGGTTTTAGTGGTTTCCCACCCAAACAAACTATCTCTACCTAGTTCTTCATAGGATTTTTCTATGATTCTGGAAAGTTCAGACGGTTGTTCTGCTATATCTGTTTCTTTCAATTTCTGGCAGGTAGCCACAGATGCTGCTTCTCCTTTTATGTTGGCTCATAATAATGCCGAGACCTACTTAAAGTCTTTCAGTAATTTCATACCTAGAGTTAAAGCAGGTTCTGGACCGTATTCACTTTGAATCTGTCTTAGTACGTCTGGTATAACCGCCATAGACGGAACACCATGTGTTTTGTGTACATCGAAGCAAAAACTGTGCCCCAAGTGTCACAGTCCTCCACATGTGGTGTGATCATCATTGGAAGACAGATAGTCAGAATTTTGTGTTTCTCATTAGGAGTAGTATCAGGAAATACTGCCTCTATTTGAGTTATTTTTTGAGTTAACTAGATTGGAATTTGTTCCCGTTTTGCGGGTATTTTGCCAATGACTGATTGTATAGTCTGTGGTGTGATTTTATTTGTATTCCCCTGGTGATGGGTGTGTTGTGGAATTCTTATTGCTGGTTGGACTGTTGAAGTCCGCATGACATATTGGACCAATTGCCTATGTATTTTAATTAGTTGTTTTAGCTGAGCTAAATGTTCCTGGTCTGACATCTTTTCAATGTCGGGATGTGGTGTGTAGCTGGCTAGAACCGGCCATGTGGCTCCTGGTCTACCTAGTGGAACGAGCCTGGTAATGTGATTTTGATGTTTTAGGGCGCCATTAAACCACAGCAGGTGCTCTTGGTATATTAGTGGAATTTCAAGGTCCTCAAAAGGGGCGTATTCCTCTGGAGATTCCTCTATTTTGTAATAGTGGAAGTTGTGTGTTATTGGATTTGCTTCAGGAAAATATCCATGAATAGAATACTTCTGTCTGATGATATTCATGGGCCACTACCACAAATATGACTCTACCACCTCTCGATGATAGTCCATTTCCTATAAGTTTAATAGTAATTGTTTTTCTTACATTTACCGGAATGAGTATAGCATTCGGGTCTTCATTTTGGAGACTTGTGTCATCTGCTAAAAGTTGAGCTGCTATTCTAGCTCTCTCCCTTTCTTCATCACTTTCTACCATGCTTCTTGACAGAAAGTTCTTTTATTTTGCAGAAATCCCACAAATCGAAGGTTGTTGTGCCAAGCCCTCCCTTCGGCATCCTCAGGAAGCAGTGCCAGACCTTTCTGAATCTTCTCCATAGCTGCTACTTTCTTCTTTAAGGTTTTGATGTCATCCTCCACCTCCGATATGCGTTTCTCAGTCCTGGTGATGCGTTCAACCGCATTGTGTAAGTCCTGCCTTAGCAGCATAACTTCAGAGCCCACGGCCCCGATCTTGGCGTCTAGCATGTTGTAGTATAGTTCCTATATTCCCAATAGGCTCTGGGCATTGGAATTACATAAACAGTCATTTAGACGTGGGACTGAGGTCATCTAGGTCTCTACTGAATATGTTAGACTTAATTAGGTATGCCAGCTAGCTCAGAGGTCACTAGAAACTTTCTCTAATGAACAGGAAGGAGTTAACTTTCCTGAATATACAAGAAGGGATTAGTTTCTGACAACCGCATAAACATGACAACTTTGCTCCCCCTAGAATAAGGAGTATATCTCCAGAGTCGTGTGAAAACAATAGACAGCTATTTCACTCAGTCAATCGTGCATGCTTAGTTTCACCAGGAGTGCAGAAAATAGAGAGACAGGCGTTTTCAATAAAAGTGGTTATTTATTGAGCAGTTTTCTTTCTCATGCAAGAGAAATGAATTGCCACAATTGAAAAATACTTATCATGAAGTAAAGTGCATACAGTAAAAGGAGTATTATGAAATAATACTGTAAAAGCATTGATATGATTTCTAAGCCATAAGATACTTAAAATGGATAAAATATATACGTACTTAAAATCATTGACTAAACGTGCTCAACTGGTGCTTCTAAGATATGCCTACCCAGGTGTACCTAACCTAAGCCTAGTACGTGGGAAGGAGTAAGTGAGTTGCTGTTTAAGTTAAGTTAGTTTTGCCAAGAATCTGAATCAAGAATTCTCTAAGGATCTAATCAGCTCTTTACCTTGGGTATAGAAAGAAGGAGGTCTTGTATCTCTTTCTCAGGACTCGATCTTCCATCAACCTGCAAGGGTGACTGGAAACACTGGAGCTGGATTTCTCGGCAGGAGAAAAGACAGCGTCTCTCTCAGTGCATCAATGGGAGGGTCGGCTTCCTTCGGCACTCGCGTCAGCTGGGCTTCGGGTAAGTAGATAGCCGATCTGTTCCAAACCACTGTGTGTTTGCTTAAGGCAGATGCTGGTATATTTATACCTGGAAGGTGCCGAGTTTGACGTAAGGTTGGACATAAGACTTCACTAAGAACTGGCAGTTCTTTTAGGACTCCAGGAGTTCTAGGACGAATCAAAACAGAAGCAGGGGAAATTTCTGGGCTGCTGGAGGCTTGGTTTGTTTAAAGAACGCGTTGTACTTTCTAGGTGTCTAGGGAAGTAGCCTTGACATATTCGGACTGCATTGGCTATGACTAAATATGGATATGATTCTTATGCCTTTATAAGGATATGATTTGTTATAACCACATAAGGGCATGAATCGAGAATATTTAATTAGGGTCCTAGATGCCATTGAGCGCTGCGTTGTCCGGCACCTGGCCCTGTGATCTCGCACCCCCTGTCGCAGCACCCGCTCCAGTAAACTTGTCTATGGTGCCCTGCTTGGTGTGGCCTCCACTGCCTTTGTCTCGTGTCATTGTCACAACGTAGGTGCTGCCCCCAGGTACTCAGGGGGACTGCTTAGGGGGCTGAGCACAGAAACAGCCCGATATCTATGACACTTAAGCCCAGGTCAATAGTTTCTCCCTCCAGGCCTCTCAGCAGGCGGCGACCGGCACAAGGGTACACAAGATGGGCGACAATGCACCCTCACTGTCACCCCCGAAGGCCTCACTTCACTGCTCCATGGCCCGACCCGACCACCGATGAGTGCCACTGACCCTGGCCATGCCCGGAGCGCCACTAATGTCTCTATACTAGCGATGCCCAAGCGTACCTGCGCCTGGGGATAGGGCTGAGCTGTGTCGCCTTCCGCTGCTTTTAGGGCTCCGCTGGGCAGCACGTTGATGAATATCCAGTGACCGGCGCACGCCTCCAGCGCCAGGCAGCTTTAACACTTCAGCCAGAGTGGATGGCTGGACTGTCGATGGCCCCGGGGGGCACTGCCCCTCCTCCGCCACCAAACACCGGATGGCCACCGGGGCAGTCAGGGAAACTATGAGGGGGGGCCCACCAGTACCCCCAATCCACTGCCGCACCTCCGGGCTTGTTTGACCTTTCGCCGCCGCCCGGGACTGCGCAAAATGGCCGCTATCGCTCCTTGGCCTCCTCACTCCGGGTCTCAGTCCCTGCAGCCCGAGACTGCCACCTGTATGCGCCTCCTCTTTCCGTCTGCAGCCACGTCCGACTCCCCACAGCAGCTCAGCTCCAAGGGGAGGGGGGGAACAGGACTCCGTCGCAGAGCTCCGGGAGCCGACGGCACCTCCAACAGCCGCACCGTCCTCCGAGCCTCCACACCCGTCACATCTGGCCATTTGAGGCCCCGGCTCCTCCCTGGCCAATCCCGCTATGCTGCTTCAATTCGCGGTACTTCAATTGCCGCCGCTGCAGCCAACACCGCACCTCCAGATCCCCCGCTCACGTCAGAGAACTCTTCTGATGTTATACGGTTCTCCGACACAGGGGCACTTCGCAAGTAATGTCCGAAGGCAGGTTATTCATAAAGGATATTGGATGGCTGGTTGGAGTGCGATTAAGCCGCGACCGCCATCTTCACCGTTCAAGCCACGCCCCTAGATAACGCATTTCTGCCTTGTGTAACCACTACTTACCTCTGTTGCTTAACCGATTTAATGATAGTTTTTGTAGTGACAACTGAAGGATGGAAGACTGAGTCAAGTGTTTAACTTGTTGAGTCATCTTGCTTCACAAAACTCATGGCTGAAGGAACAATGTCATTGTAACCCCTCATTTTAAAATCTGCAACTATAGAAGCTAATCCATCTTGCACCTATTTTGCGGTTGACCAGGATTCTGCATAAAAGAAGAAGAGTTTCAATATCTGGGAATTAGGGAGTGAGGGGTAGTGTGTGATTGTTTACAATAGGGTTCATAGGACCAGCTGCAAAACTGGGTAGGGTTACCCTGGGAACTTTGACCATATTAATTAGTTAGGGAGGGGAGGGACTGGGGTTGAGCTCGGTTTTATATTATTGAAACCTTCAATGTATCTAACAAGATAATACGGTATTGCCACAGTGGACTTGAATTTAGTTAGGGAGAAAAAGCTTGCTGTAAACTAATATAATTGCTGATTTTGGAGACCGTTAAAGAATATGTATGCAAAGTTGGGATTTCATCATTTGTATTACATTATTAGTTTATATATTTACAATTCCAGGCACAGGCTATCTGGTTTACAATCTCTTTGCATCACCATTGTGGGTGTGACTAGTGGGAGTGGGTGTTAATGGCTGGAATGTCTTGGAAATTTAGCAAACATGCATAGACTTGGTTGTTGATATTCCCACATTTTTGGGGGATTTTCTCCACTGGGAATAATATTTCCTCATGGAGAAAAGGGTGTTACGCATGTACTTTGTGAGTACCAGAATTTTTGAAATTGTACATTATGTGCATCTATGCATTTGTAACGTTTTGCCCATGTGAGTACGTACGTAAAGTTGCAACCTCCACAGGTTCTGATGGGTACTCCTGGATTTCTCTATCAATTCAAAACATTTGTATTAAAAAAAGAATTGTTGTTTGTAACCTTGGGTGTGTAGTTTTTTTGTGTTTATCAGGGCCTGTCGTGTTGTTGTTGTTGCAGTCAGCACAGGAAACACAGGACGCCAGGTGAGGGTGGTCACTTTCTTTATTATTATGGTGGGAGCGTGTTGCAGCACGTCTGTCCACTTTGTCGTCCTCCGTCCTCTGTCCACTTCCTGTCCCTGCAGGATGTGGTGTCCAGTGACCTGGTCACTGCCCTATGACCCGCAGGGTCCTAGTGCCCTACGTCAGTTGTCACCCTACAGTCATGGTTGCTACATCTCCCCCTTTGTCACAAAAAAAAGTTATTTGTCACATGCACAAAGTCTTGGTACATCATAGAGGTAGTGATGGAGAGAGAGAGAGAGAGAGATACTTTCTCTACATTTCTTCAATTTGTCTTTTTGGCTTTCTGCACATTCTGCTTGGTCTTGTCTCTCTGCTAGTTTCTTGCTCTCTGTTTTCCACTTTCGGTGATGTTGCCACTGGTTCTTCCTCTTCCACTTTGAGCTCCTTGAAGTGGGAACTGTTTCTCGTTATTCGTTGATGTTCGGATGCTGCCGTCACCATTGATCCTTTTACGTTGGTCACTATTAGCGGATCCTTTGAGAATGGACTGTCCGACTTCCGTTGTTGTCTCTGTTTCACCACCACCAGGTCGCCTTCATTTAGCTGATGTTCTGATGTGTTTCTCTTCTTGTCAGCATATTCCTTCATTTTCCTCTTGGCTTCATGATCTCTTTCCACTATGTCACTTCGATCCGTGCTTGCCTTTGTATCTATTTGAGGCAGTCTTGTGTTGCTTGATCGTCCCAACACCAGTTCCACTGGGCATCAACCTGTGGAGCTGTGAGGGGTGTTTCTGTAGTCTCTCAGCACTTGACATAGTGCTTGTCCAATCGATATTTCTGTCAATTTTGCTCGCTGGATGGCTTTCTTTATAGTTCCCATAAATCGTTCTGCGATTCCGTTGGCTTGTGGCCACAGGGGTGTTATCTTCCGATGCTTGATCCCCAAATATTCCATAAATCTACGGAATTCTTCTCCAGAAAACGGAGGGCCATTGTCCGTTTTTAATGTTTGTGAGGAACCCCAGGCAGCAAATATGTCGTCTAACGCTGGTAATGTGGCACTTGCTGATGTCGACGATATTTCTCTCACAATTTGAAATCTTGAAAACTCATCAATGACCACTAACAGGTATTTTCCAGTCTCTAGTGGTCCATAAAAGTCTGCTGCCAGCTCAGTCCATACTGCCGGTGGCAGTTCTGAAATTTGCAACGGTGCTGGCTTGGAAGGTGGTCCCGTTACTTGACAGACATGACAGTGTGCTACTTCTTCTTCCACCATGTTGTCCAGTCTTGGGAACCACACTTTTTCTCTCAACATCTTCTTTGTCGCTACAATGCCTCGATGTGATTCGTGAGCTAGTTCAATTGTTCTTTTTCTTAGTCGGTAAGGTACCACAATTCTTGACCCTCTCATCAGAATTCCGTTCTCAGTTTCAGACAGTTCTTCACTTATCTTTTTGAAGGCCAGCAGTACTTCTTTTATGACCCCTTCTCCTGCGGGGCTGTTATTGTTAAATGTGGCTCCATCTCTGTTGCCGCACTACGTTCCCGATTGCCTGCTTTGTCGGGTCTCTTTTTGTTTCTCGCTCTAGTTCTGCAATCGTTATTGACGCCGGAGTGTTCTGTTTTAAGATGAAATGTAGGTATTCTTCTGCCATGGTGGTGCCATTTTCTCGATGGGGAAGTGGGTGTCGTGACATATAATCAGCTGGGTTGTGGTCCTTTCCGGGCTTGTGGACAATCGAAGTTGTAGTCCATCAGTCTGATCCCCCATCGTTCAATTCATGGTGGTATTTTGGCGTTCGGGTTTCCATAGATGGTAACTAGTGCTTGGTGGTCCGTTACAATCGTGAATGGCTTCCCATAGATGAACATGTGGTAGTGCTCACATGCCCATACTACCGCCAGACTCTCCTTCTCTGGTTGAGAGTATGCTCTCTCAATGTCCGCCAGGCGCTTGCTTCCATAGGCTACGATCCGTCGTGGCGAGTCCTTTCCATGTTTATGCTGTGCCAGTATTGCGCCAAGACCTACCGGGCTGGCGTTCAAAGTCAATTCAGGGCATAAGTTTGGGTCAAAATATGCCAGGTGGTCTACTGCCGTTACTGACGCCCTTATTTCTTCAAATGCCTTACTGCATTCTGTGGCCCATTCGAATGTTTGGCCCTGCTACGTGAGTTCTCGCAGTGGGGTGCTCACTGTTGTGAAATCCTTGATGTATCGCGCACAATAGCTGGCAAGGCCGTGAAATGAGCGCACTTCAGCTACATCTTTTGGTTCTTTTGCCTTCTCTAGGGTGTCCACTTTACTGCGATATGGTCTCATTCCTTTCTTCGAGAAGATGTGTCCGAAGAATACCAGTTCTTCTCTTCCCAATTCACATTTCTCTTCATTTACTGTTAAGCCCACTTCCTCGAGCTGCGAGCATACTTTTCCCAGTGCTTTGTCATGTTCTTCATCCGATTTGCCAAATACCAGGATGTCGTCACTGTAGTTCAGGCTGTTTTTGATTGGTCTAATGATCTGTCTGATCATTTCCTGGAAGATCTCAGCTGCTGATGATATTCCAAAACTTAACCGCATGTAGCAAACAGACCTAGGTGTGTTAAGAAGGTTGTTATGTATCTGGACTGTTGGTCCAGTTCTAGTAGGTGATACCCCTTACATAGGTCTAGGTTGGAAAATCTTCTCATTCCCGTCAGGCAGCTAATCATGTCATCTAGATGTGGCCCCGGATGTCGTTCTCGTTCAATGGCTGTGTTGGGGATTCTCATGTCCACGCATATTCTAATTTGTGCAGTTTCCTTTTTTGGTACAGCAACTATTGGGGACACCCATGGCGAGGGCCCTTCAGCTGGTTCGATGATGTCTTGTTCTAACAGTGCTTTTATTTCATCTTCTACCTGCGGTTGTGGATGGATGGGTACCCTTCGGTTATGCTGGGCGACAGGTATGACTGAATCGTTGATATGCAGTGTGATCTGTCGTCTATTCAGCTTTCCAAGTCCTTTCGTTAACTTCGGGTACTCTTGTAAGATGTTCTCTTTGTCCGATATGTGATATGTCATCTGTAACAGGCCCATGACTTTCGCTGTGACATTGCTTAGTAAGCATAGTGCGGGAATGTCTCCTCCTAGCACATGAATTTCTTCAGTAACAGTCTTACCTTTGTACGTCATGGTGTCCGTGAACTTTCCCATGTTTGTTACTGGATTTTGTGCACCCCAGGTAAATACTCGTACACTTGATGGTTGCAGGTGTGGTTTCCTCTTCATTTTTTCGTATTCAGTGGCGCACATAATGTTGCACGTGGCCCCACTGTCTGGCACAAATTCTGTTTGGTGTGGCCCTACGTCTAGGTCACCCAGTCTGTCTACTTTATTGACTGCTTATCCACTAGTCTGATGTTTTCTTCCTCGTGCCCTTCATCTGTGGACATGAGGTATAGGCGTTCCACCTTCTCTGCTGTTTCTTCTTCTTCATCTCCCAACTCCAGCGACGAGCTCCTTGTGGTCGCTTCCATGTGGCGCACATGTTGGTTTGTTGTTGTTCTTCGTCTCCCTGGCCTTCCCCGTTCATTCTTGAATTGCATTCCTTGGTACATGGTGGCGAAATGGTTGCTTCTGTTACACTTTCGGCATATTTGACCAAATGCTGGGCATGCTCCTCGATGTGGAAACTCTTGCCCGCATCTGTAACACTGGGACCCTTGTTTTCTTGTCGCCTGTTCCTTCAACCCTTTCTTCCAATTTCCAGTTCGACTCGTGTCTGTCATTCTGTGGACTTGCTCCTCTCTTCGGTCCATCTGTCTTGCATGCTCCATCTCCCTTGCTTCCGCTCTCGCTAGATCTAGGATTCTTTCTAGAGTGGTTGGCTCCTTCAGTATTCTCGTACGAAAGTCTGTGTCACAACAGCCTTCTATCAGTCTTATGCGGATGGCCTGCTCATTGTCGTATTTTTCGAATTCGCAATGGGCTACTAATTTCCTTAGCCTTGTTGCAAAATCATCCAATAATTCCTCTGGCTGATGAAAAGCTATATTGAAGCTATATCTTTCAAAGTCGATGTTTCTTTGAGGATCGAATTTTTTTGTTAGACATTTTATTAGTCCTTTGTATGTGCTTGTCTCGCTCTTTGGGAGTGTTATCAGAAGGTCATCCACTTCATCCCCCACCAGTTTCAGGAATAGTCCTAGTTTCTTTTCTTCCACTACATCTGTTGCTTCCATGTATCGCTCAAACTTCACAATCCACTTCTCCCATCTTATTCCCACTTGTGGCTCTGATACACTGAATGGCATTGGCCTGCGATACTGTGCGCTTTGTTTTGTTTTAGGCATCTTTGCTTCCTTTTATTTTGTTGCCTCTTTATTTCTTTTATTTCTGTGATAATTTTGTAGTGCTCTTGTCACTTTCTCCTTTTATATTTCACTTTATTATTTGTTATTCCTTGTTGTGGGGAATCCTTCTGTGTCCCTTTCCTTTTTCTCTTCTCTATTTCTCTTTATTTCTTGCTTTATTTCGTTTTGCCTGCCCCTAAGATGGCTGCCATGTATTTTCCACTGTTTTTCTCCTTTGTGTCACACCCAAAATGGCTGCCCATGTTCACTTGAGACTTCGCGATCGAAATCTCACGTTGCCTGTCTTTAATATGGCCGCCACGTTGTTTCTGTGCCCTGATTGGCTTTCCTCGCCTGTCTTCAAGATGACCGCCGATATTTGGTCTTTTCGCGAGACCTCCCGTTTTAATTTTCAAACGCGAGGACCTCGTCCTTCTAATCTCGGGCTCTAGCGCTGTTCGCTGAACGCTGCTTACCACGCTTAGATGTATTTCGTTGGACGCTGTCGGGGTGGGCTCCCGTGTAGCTCCTTGCGTCTTTCTTCTGCTGCTGACTTTATTCTTTTTGAACACACGGCGGAATTCTCACGCGTGTGGTTTCGTCACCTCTTCGTCGCCAGATGTCGTGTTGTTGTTGTTGCAGTCAGCACAGGAAACACAGGACGCCAGGTGAGGGTGGTCACTTCCTTTATTATTATAGTGGGAGCGTGTCACAGCACGTCTGTCCTCTTTGTCGTCCTCAGTCCTCTGTCCACTTCCTGTCCCTACAGGATGTGGTGTCTAGTGGCCTGGTCACTGCCCTATGACCCACAGGGTCCTAGTGCACTATGTCAGTTGTCACCCTACAGTCATGGTTGCTACAGGGCCCAGGGATTGGAAGCAGTTTTTCAGGATCACAATTTCTAGTAAAGTAAAGTGGCTCAAGTCAGAACTCATACTCCCAGGGTCCAAGCTTGAAACCTCACCTTCTGATGATAAGAACCACCATGACACCACCTTTCCACATAATAACGTTGTTAATAGGTGGTGTGATTTATGTTCACATCGTGCACCTCTGGATAATTGAACTGTGGCTGTTACATTGGAAGGTTTTGAGCCATCATAAATAATGTGAAATACCAATTAATGTTTGTTTATAATTCTATTGATCATGTTAATTTTACCTGCATGGGAAAAGTCTTCAGCTAATGCAGTTGTTGACTTCTTAAGTAGTGTTTTCGTGGCATATAGGGTTTCTTTTGGCAAATTCATAGTGCCAGGACCGTTCCAGGGACAGAAGCCACTTTCCGTATGCCCTCTACCTTGGGCCTCGCTCCACTCTACATATCAGTTGCATAGTCTCCTGTATAAAATACTATCCCATGCCTTTCACATTAGCCAATCCCTTTGTTAACCCACGATTTTCTACTATGTTTGACGAAATGATGAAGCACATAGTGCCATTCCTGTATATCTACAATCATCCCATTATCTTAACAAATGTCTTTGTATATTCCTCTCACTTTATAGACTACTTTCACAGCCATCCGATAACAATCCAAAGTCCTAAAGGAAGTGTGAACGTTTGTTGCAGTATGCGCCATTTACTCTTCTAGTGGTGGGATGGTCTGCCCTACTTGTGTGGAGTGAACATGAGTGAAACTTGGAAGATGACCCCTGATTAGTACTACTATTCTGTTGGATAACATACTCTTATGCTGCCACATAGGATTAGCTGCCTTCATAACTTTAGCTGGCTTGTAACGAGGCAGAGTTTGATCAGCTGGATACAGGTCAGCGGCTCAGAGCATGAGATGCCATCATTGGATTTAATTAATAGGGTTAGTGTAGTTATTTAAGAGAAAGTTTATAGGAAGCAGTTCATAGATAGTGACTGAAGCCAAGAAATAGTATTATCATATCCAATGCAACCTTGTTTATGAACTCAGAACATACGAGAAGATATGTAAACACAACTCCTTTTTAGGTCTCGCCTAGCCCAACGTGCATGCGCTGCTCTTGGAGAGGACCTCTTGTAATCACTGCAGACATTCAGAAAGCTTTCTGAAAGCCCATGCGTCTGCTTGTTAAATTCTATTGGCCTTTGCCTGTGGCTTTCAAAAATTGAAAGCCCCTGCCAAAGGCGGGTGCATGTCCCGCCTTCTCTCTATACATTGACTCCCATGGCCTAGGGGTCTCGGGAGCGAGCAACAGCGCGGCCGGGTGCCAGCTGCCTACCTTACATTCCTTGCAGTGAGCGCGCACCGCAGTTGTTCTGATTCCTGCCTCTCTGATCCCCATTCAAGGTAATCCTTGCTCTATCTTCCGGTACTATCATCCTTTCTCCCAGCTCTGGCCTCACAGCCCTCGTGTTCGTTGTCTTTGGCATCTCTCCTCATTCTCTCCCCCTCTCTCCTATTCAGTTCTAGCTCTGGCTCTTAGTATCGGTCCTGCTTGCAGTTTCCTCTCGCTGTTTTTGTCTGTCCCCTGCACGTTCTTAACCCATCACTATACTTCTCTCAGTCTCTGTCTTTCGTGCAGTGGCTTTGCATACTTTCCTTTCAAATCCTCACTGCTTACCGCCCAGCTGTTTTTTTCTTTCTGTGACATGATCATTTTTGTCAGTGCCACAACGTCCTGTACAGGTCATCTGAGGCCCGGAGGAGCAGATACTTGCCAGCTCCACACCTGGGTGAGAGAAGCATGGAATCAGGGGGGAAACATAAAACGTCATGGAAACAGTTTTCCTTTTAAACTTATAAAGTGTAGTTAAAAAACAATTCACAAGATCTTAGGGAGTTTGCTAGAAAAAAAAGAAACGCAATCACTCCCATGAGAGGTGGCTTCCAAAGATGGGGTGCAGAACACAACCTTGATATTGCACTCATTGACTGAAAGTTCTCCGTTATGGGAGAGACTGAAGTACTGATATCGAAAATCAAAGCGTTGTTCTTAGTAAACTGGGAGAACAAAAAGGGTTTATGGACACATCATCAATGCTGTCAGCATAAACCGGTTTACTGTTTTTGACGAACTGATATTTATTCATAAATTTGAGGGAAGAAATTGACTTCATGAATTCTCTAATTACAGAATTTGGAGTGAAGAACATCACGGTGCATGCAAGGCACCAGGACATACATGAGGAGCTTTCTTTTCAATACAACAACTTTTGTGATATATGACCTGCAGCCGTCAGAATTCTTAGCTCATTAATGCTTTGGATGCAAAACAGAGATCCCATTGAAGTGACTGAACGCTGCTCCGATTTTCCTCCCTCAACAATGTGTTCCTGCTGCTGCTTGCATCCTTAGAGATCTATGGTTCCCTCTCAGGGATGCTTTTCAGACTGGTTTAATGCCCCAAACCTCTCAAGAAATAGGAACATGGAGTCCTGAGCAGGGTTGAGTACCTTCCACTTTCATTTGGACATGAGTACAATCACAAAGTTCTGCCCGGTAATGGCGATACGAATAACGATTTGTTGCGGATGGGTCCTTCAATATACACCCCAGATCATTCACTGCTGTCCCTCTTCCCATCCTTAGTTTCCTTGGGGAAAAGGCTGCAACTATGTACTTTTAATCAGTTGTAGACTTATCTTTAAAAAAAAGGCTGCAACTCCTGTGATTGGGCACTGGGGTTCCCTCCAGTGATCAGTCTTGGAACACTGTGTTCGCACTTTAATTCTTCTTTGATATCTGAGGAAGCACAAGCACTGAGGAAAATATAAGCCTGTCGCAATGCTTTGTATAATTGTGATGTTGGATGCTGCTGCATCCTGAAAGAGAGGTGGTCTGCCATGAGAACAAGCATTGGCATAGCCAATAGGTGTCGCCTTATAAGGGATTAGATGTTCCAGCGCTGGAACCCAGACTCAGGGTATTCCGTGTCTGCTTTTCTCGCCGCTAAGCAAGCATCTCTCTGGTCTTGAGTAAGTGATCTGACATCCATCGTATAAGGATATTGCTCTTATTACATTGTGTGAGCTCTAGGTATTGCTAGATTCTACTTACCAACATTTATATATCTTTTTCCCGTTCTCTATAGGAGCTAATCTCTGTCAATTTTGCTTTTTCGTATATCAGAATTGATAGTTGGCGACCCAGTATACCCTTGAGGGTTTGGGGAAAGAGTATGATGGGGTAAAGATACCTTCAAGGGATTTTAATAGACACAGGAATTTTGAAATCACTTAAAGGATGAGATCGTGTGGGCTTAGTGATTTGGACCCACTAATGCTGGTTATGCACAACAAAAATGACATATTGTCAAAGCTGTTACTTGTGAGTAATCAGTCAGGAGAGAGAGCAAAAAGAGATTGAAAAACGGGTGTATATAAACAAAGAGTATTTAATCTTTTTTTCAAATCAAATTAAAAAGTTGGGTACAAGATAAACAGCAAAGATGTAAAAGGGTAAAACCATTAATCCACACAGCCCTTGTTACATCAATATCTCAAGCTTTTCTACCTAACACAAAATTAATTAAATATTCAATGGTAGATAAAGCCACAGTCGACGTTTCGGTCTCTATTCTTTTGTGTAGGAGACCATCTTCAGGACATGGATTTCATATCTTGAGTACCCTCAATCATGTAGGCGCATGTGTCAATCATGTAAGCGTCCGGATCATAAAGTCAATTTCCTAGCGCTGATACCGATTCAAGAATTATCGCATTGCCCTGAAGTACCCATATGAGAGCAAACAGGTCTCCCAGGTAGATGGAATAGTTTGCACCATAGAGATTAAAAATGCTGTGGCGGTATCTGTTAAGTTGGTCGTTTCCGAAACCACGGGTTTAGGGACGGTGTCCTTGTTAATTTTAAAGGATTCCCTTACACGTTTGAAGGTATAGCGACGCCTTCTTGTAAATCTTTTTCAGTGAAGTAGTCAGTTCTGAGTTCAATGTGTCAGAGTCCGTCCTCACGCAGCGAATGATTCAGCAGTAGATGACTGCTGTATCATTCGCTGCATGAGTACGGACTCTGACACATTGAACTCAGAACTGACTACCTCACTGAAAAACATTTACAAGAAGGCGTCGCTATACCTTCGAATGTGTAAGGGAATCCTTTAAAATTAACGAGGACCCCGTCCCTAAACCAGTGGTTTCGGAAACGACCAACTTAACAGATACCGCCACAGCATTTTTAATCTCTATGGTGCAAACTATTCCATCTACCTGGGACACCTGTTGGCTCCCATAAGGGTACTTCAGCGCAATACGATAATTCTTGAATTGGTATCAGCGCTAGGAAATTGACTTCATGATCCAGACGCTTGCATGATTAACACATGCGCCTACATGATTGAGGGTACTCAAGATATGAAATCCATGTCCTGAGGATGGTCTCCTACACGAAAGAATAGAGACCGAAACGTCGACTGTGGCTTTATCTACCATTGAATATTTAATTAATTTTGTGTTAGATAGAAAAGCTTGAGCAATTGATGTAACAAGGGCTGTGTGGATTAATGGTTTTACCCTTTTACATCTTTGCTGTTTATCTTGTACCCAACTTTTTAACTTGATTTGAAAAAAAGATTAAATACTCTTTGTTTATATACACCCGTTTTTCAATCTCTTTTTGCTCTCTCTCCTGACTGATTACTCACAAGTAACAGCTTTGAATATATGTCATTTTTGTTGTTGCATAACCAGCATTAGTGGGTCCAAATCACTAAGCCCACACGATCTCATCCTTTAAGTGATTTCAAAATTCCTGTGTCTATTAAAATCCCTTGAAGGTATCGTTACCCCATCATTTTCTGATATCAGTCAGCCTTTCCTTGGCTTGAATTGGCATCATACACCGATTGTTGTCGCCAATTTAATCTGCTCATCTACGTTTCCTGTAAGACATTGCTGGGTACTTCATGCTTAGATACCCTCTATTGTTGTTGTAAGTTTTTTGTTCCCATTTATTCTTTCTTCACCACACCCTCTGTTTTTTTTACACCTGTTTTTCCTCTCTATTTGGTGAAAGTTACATACTTGCGGTTTATCTCTTTGCTCACGTTTTCCATCACATTTATTTCTCTTTCATCCTACACCTGGAGGCATTGTGTAGCCACTGGAGATCAATTTATAGGAATGATCATCCTTTTATTCTATGCTAATCTTGTCTGCTGTTACGAGGTTGGACAGTGACACAAAGCTCCCCTTCACCTGAACCCATCCTTGCTTTATCTTTTAGAACGGAGTCCTGGCTTTTATCATTCGTCAGGCACCCACATGTTTCCTCCATATCTTCCATGCGGCATACCCTTGGATATCAACCTATTTGTGCCCTGAAGAAGGTGGCAGCTACAGAAAAGCTTTACACTGAAACGCGCGTCAGCACTGTCCCCTGACAGAAACCTCGCGGGAGTACATGCAAAGAGAGACTATTGTATTGCTCAAATGTGCCTGATCTATCACCCCCTCTCTATGGACATATTAAAGGAATACTTATTGAACTAATGTTATAGATCTATTGAAAATGCACATTGATATCTGTTGATACTAGCCCATTTATTTAAATTTCGACAGCATTTCAACCAATTTCTGTCTGCATAACTATACATAGCATCACAGATATTACCCAGGCTGTGGGTTGTACGTGATATCCCAAAACATTTTCTTGTGAGGCTCCGGTCTAAATATGTACTTTTTATTGTTAGGCTTTTTGAGTATGATAGATGTATGGATGCAAGTATGATATGATTGACTTTATGAAATAATGTTGTTTGCACAATTGATAGGATGACTTTTTAGTTGTTCCCTTGCCGTGATTCATTTAGATTGGGGGACATACTAATAATCTCATTACTGTTCTTGTGGGTGCAAGTTTAAAATGAAAATGTTTATGATCACGCCATTTGATGTGTTCTAATATTTAGTTAAAATATTATTAAAACATTCTCTAAAATAGTTATTTACCACTCAAACATAAATAAAATATATTTTTGTATTAGATATACTTTCAATTTTTTTGTTAATTTTAGGTGTTTGCAACAACTCTGGTCCCAATCCCCACTTGTGACATATGTACAGTTATCGAGAGACGTTTTACGCTCTACTTATTTTGTAGGCAGGCGACACTCATTCCCTCCTCTTGTTGGGTGTCTTTCCTAGTTTCAGGAATTTTAGATCAGATAAGAAAGGGTTGTAGTATATTCAGCGCCTAAACTTCCCTGCTTTATGCCATGCTGTGTTACATTTTCTTGCCTCTGCTTTAAAAACAAGCATTTGAAATTCAAACGGTCTCACCTTTGGGACCTTATACATATTAAGATGCTGCAGCACATTAGCCTACTGCTCACTTCTCATAAGCAAAGGAGTTATGGCATTACGACATGCCAGGTGAGTGTTGTAGGGGAAGGGAAATCCTTGCTTTTTACATCTCCCATGTGTCTGCTTTTTAAAACACAAAACTCAGAGCGGTGATGCGAGTGACTGGAACCTATTGAATATCGCACACTTCTAGTTGCCACTTCACTTTTCGAAACTCAGAAGCAGCAACATAGTTGTGGTGTCAGCAGGGCTTTAAGTGGAAGCTTTTTCGGAATTATATATAAGCCATAGTTGCTGCTTGATTATCTTATGCAACTAACAACCATTGACAAAGCCAATAGTCCTGACTTGTTGTAGGTATGATGTTACTCTGTCTCCCCTTATACTGGTGTCACGTCTTAGAGAGATAGGTGTCGGGGGCCCTGCCCTGAGTCTTCTTGCCTTCTTCCTTAATGAAAGAGAACAGAGAGTGAAATTGGGTCAGTTCCTCTGCCCTAAACACTTGCACTGTGGGGTTCCTCAGGGCTCTTCATTGAGCCCCACACTTTTTAACATCTATGTGGGCCCCCTTGCAAGGGTGGTGAGATCATTTGGCTTGGAGGTGCTGTCTTATGCAGACGACACCCAAATAACGGTCTCTCTCACTCATTCAATGAAGGATTGTGCCCAGAATTTCAGGAGCTGTATGGAGGCTGTTTCCCAATGGATGGTGCAGAACTTCCTGAAACTGAATGGTGAGAAAACCAAGGTACTGATTTTCGAGAGTAATCAGGAAATTTGGTCCAGTGACTGGTGGCCACCCTCGCTTGGGGAATGCCCCTGTCCAGTCCACCACTGTAAGAACCTGGGGGTGTTAATGGACACTGCCCTTTCCTTCGATTGTCAGGTAATCAGGGCTGTCTCCACCTGTTTTGGGATCATCTGGATCCTCAGAAAGATCTTCCACTATCTTTCTTCAGACGCTCGCAAACAGGCTACTCTGGCATTAGTTTCTTCCAGACTGGACTAATGTAATGCCCTTTCTTTGGGCATCAACAAGAGTTTAATCCATCGTCTTCAAATGGTTCAGAATGCTGCGGCGAGGCTGGTGATGAATCTTTCTTGATACGCCTCTGCCTTCGCTGCACGTAAGAACTTACACTGGCTTCCGATGGACCGCAGGATCACTTTTAAAGTCCTTTGTTTGACTCATGAAGCCTTTTATGGCACCGGTCCGGAGGGTATCAAGTTACTTGTTCACCACTACACCCCTAGCAGATCTCTTCGATCTTCCAACAAAAATCTTCTCATTGTTCCTAGGTTTGCCATAACCACATGGGGTGGTAGAATGTTCGTAACAGCGGCGCCCAGATTGTGGAATTCTCTCCCTCTAGAGCTTTCAGGGCACCCCTCTCTCCTTTTGTTTCGTAAGGACTTAAAAACCTGGCTTTTCTCTAAAGCATATCTGTAAGGCTGTCCCCTCTGTTCTTGTGCTGGATGTTCCGCTCTAGCGCCTTGATGCCCTTGGGCTAAGTTGCGCTCTATAAGACTACATTCATTCATTCGTTTACTTGCTGTATCATATGTCTGGATGCAATGACAGAAACAGCAAAATACAAGTCAGGTTGCTCACTATGCTGAGCGCATATTTTTAGCTTATCTGTTTTAAGCCATGTCCTTAATTACATTGGCCACGCCCCTTTGAGTGACCCCCTCACAGTTTTGTCCTCCTACTTAAAGCCCTGTGCACCTCTATACAGTTCATACAAAAAAGTGACGATGACCACCAGGTCCAGCAGCGCGGCCTCTGAGAGACTGCTTTTGGGGCAGGGTGGGGCAGAGAGCCATGGCTTGCAGTCGGCTCTGAGTCTTGCACGGCTGTGTGGCAGGGCGACTCAGACTGGGACGGACTGAGCAGGATGTGAGCTGTGCTTGAGAAGAGCCCTTGGCCCGGGAGGGCAGCGGCAGTCTTTAACTGCTCCCGGTGATGATCTCGTGGAGAGCGCTTCTAGCCTTAAATATGTTAAATTCTCCAGGCACCCCAGGCCTCACTGACTACAGTTCAGCCGCAACTGTGACAGACTGTGTACAGTACTCACACATTCAGTGTCACTGTTGGTGCTGTGCTCTGCTCAGCTCTGTGTGTTATTGAGCCCACGTCTGCAAATCTGTTTTAAGGCTGATAATTGTATTCGTCTTCTAATATTTATAGGATTCATTATGCTTGCGAGAAAATGTCACTCATAGTCGTTGAATGTCACTCATAACTACACCGGAATTATGGAAATGTCACACATAGCAATATGAAACCTTGACAGCTGTGCTGCAGCTTGCCAGCACCCACCCAGAGCAGTACCTGCTTCAATTGCAGCTTCCATTGCAGTTTCCGTAACTGAAGATAGTCTGTGTCGCCTGCGCCCTGCTCAGCAGCGTGTGACGGCTCACCAACTCCCCTCCCCCCAGATCACAGACCAAAGTGCCTCGATGCCAGAAGGCCTTGGTGCCATGGGGCCAGGAGGTCAAAGGGCCACCGGGGGGAGGGACAAGCAGCGGTCAAAGTGCTCAGGAGAAAAATCAGAGTTCAGCATTCATCACTCACTCCGCCCTCGTGCTGCACGTCACATTACCGTCAACATGTCAAGCATACAAACATCACCCATTGTGAATTGAAGTCAACAATTCCGATTGTATTTCATTTAATAGACAATAATGTTGCTTTATGTTAATCTGAGCACCATGTGCAGGTTTACATGACGTCTCACTTGCCATCTTAGTTCACTAAACGGTTATGTTTAAAAACTATGACTTTTATCTCAGGGCAGTGCCAAATGTGATGTATTAAGGTCAACGCTTCTGCATTTAAAAGAAATACAACTTTTTAAATATTAACGAGAATTTAGTACAGTTTAATCTTTGCTGTATGGTTTACATAGCAAGCATTTTCAGGGTTTGGCTTGTGCACTGGCTGTAACAGCCAAGCCAGACCCTTGGGCTCGGCTGGCTCTCCATGTTGATTTGTTGACTTGCACAAATCTAGTTTGAAAGAGAGTGCGTCAGCTGAATTCACCACCAGCGCGAGCATCTAACACAATCGACCAGTCAATGGCTTTTTACACATTTTCCACGAGTTCCACCTTTTTGCGTGTCTTCTGTATGTACTTACAGTGCCAGTCTTGTCTGCACTGTCAATCAAAGCTCGTTGCAACACCAATGTAAACTGGTCATACTAGCCACCAGTCTCTGCCCGGGCTTCGCTCTACGTGTTACCCACAGTATACATAACCTGGCGTTGGGGCAGTTGTGTTTGTGCAGGCTGTTTTCTCTGTGAGACTTACCTCTATGACATAATGCCTGTGTATATGTGACTCCCAATGTGGGCAGGCAGCGGTCTCTAGGTATGTGTTCGGTCTGTGTAGTGCTTATAACTGGCAGGTGGCTGTCTTTAGGGGAGCTGTACGATATTTTTAGGGGACGTTTATTGTCTATATGGAAGGGTCAGGTACGTGGAAAGCGCTGTATAAAAGGCGGGTAAAAAAGTCCAAAATTGAATGTACTTCTGGAGCCCCTTCCTCATCTGTCCAAAATTACAGGCGTATTGGTCCTCGGGCATTGCCGCCACTCTTATACCTAGGTAGAGAAAGTTATCTTTCTCCCATCGTAGTAAGTCTGCATGTGCGTGATAAAGCACCCTCAAAGGAAATATCCTGCTTTTTCTTCTGTTGGGCTTCAGCCCGCCACCTTGCATTAAGTGGCTGTCTGTGTCGTGGCAGTACTCCCATCTGCTCTCTGCAACATCATTACCAGTGCCACAGACCTATCCCTCCTCAATATCCAGCAGGCCAGTAGTCTTCTGGGCTTAACACTGTAATCCCTGCATCAACCGCCCCCCCAGAGACCTATTGGTCTCGGTGAGAAACGGGCTTAATGGCTTCCCCTCCTGCCTTTCTGTACTACAGATCGACTAATAAGGCCTCCTGCTCAGTTAGATATCACTATAGCTGAATTTTTAACCCAGTAGATCTTTCCCAGACATACCCCGCTTCCCATTCATGTCATCTAGTGGTGGCGGTGGCCCAGTTGATCTCCGTAGAAGCTGCAAATTGCGTAGCCAAGTTCTCCCAACACTTATCATCCAATAACACCCCGAATGTAGATGCCAGGCCGTCAACCCCTCCGACCACTCCAGTCCATCCCCACCTTCAAAGGCGAATGGTCGGAGAGGTACCATGCCAAGTACCTGGCATCTCGTATCTGTGTCAACATTTGTCACATGTGGAGAAGTGTGGCTCACTGGTTAGAGGAGGCATACCCTGAAGCAGAGGTCAGACCCGGGACCAGGGTTCGATTCCCGACGCTGCAGGGTCCTGAACCCAATTGTCCACGGCCTCGATAATTCTCGCTTTGGTGCCCACTCTAAGCACGAGTTCACAATATGCAGCTCTGGGCAACAAGCTTGCTTAATCTCCACAACGGCCCCCCGCGGCGGGATGCCTGGCTTTCACCTTGGGGATGCCCAGCATGGGTGACCAGGACGGGTTCCCAAGGCAAGCGCCGAGATGCCCAAGGGTAAAATCGAGCGCTATATAAGAACACACATACATACATACATTTCTTTGGTCCTCAGCACCCTATCAGCAGGGTGAAGCTCACTCCAAACATCCACGCTGTCTGTATTACCCATCACCTGTCATAGTGTAGAGACCATGCACTGTTTCATGTCCTTTTGGGGGGGGTCTATAAAGGGCCCAATCTAACACACAGTTAATGTCTCCGGCCCAATGTACCGGGACACCCATGCACTCCAGCAGCGAATCCTGAACCTACGGTGGAATTCCCTGTCATCTGTATTCAGTTCATATATATTTCTCTGCCACCCAGTGTCCACTATAGGAGTATAAATCTCCCATCCATGTCCGCTGCAGAGCGGCCAACTTGTAGGGCAACCTAGGGCAATCTTCTACACTAAGACCCCCTGGCGTATGCTGGATAGTAGACAAATACTACTGATTCCATTATTTCTGTTTCAGTTAGTCCCCCTCAATGTTAAGCAGCTGTGTCTGCTGAAGGCTGGTCATTTGTAGGTTATGTCTGCCCATGAATGACTTAATTTGAGAAAGGTGGTAAAATGCACACCGCATTCCATGCTTACTGAAGTTTTGTGAAAATTCAATGTTTTTGATATTTGCGGAGTGCTACCTTTAAATGCATTATGTCCGTGCGCACAGGTTTGTCACATGAGTAGTAGAGCCTCAACCAGAATTACAGCATCCTCTGTCTCTTTACGTATGTTCCCAGGTCACGGACATTCCAGTCGAGGACGTTACACCTATCCGTGTTCCTGCAGTGTTTGTACTACCCTTCTAAGCATGTGAGGCTCCAAAGCAGCAAGCTATGTCACAGTGTAAAAAACTTTTAGACCTTTAAAAAAACAACAACTTTGTAAACTTCGAGACTGAAACAAAAGCATTACATGTAATATGCAACAACTAATCATTGGCAGCGTTGACGCACATGGCAGGTCCATGGGTGATAAGGTGCGGCATTAGGGGCAGTCTCTTGTCTGAAGGTCCTAGTCCTTAGCTTTTCCCTCTCTATCTGCGTGGAATCGCCGGTGTAGCACTCCACAAATGCAGGATGCCCGAGGTCCCTGCAGGGGACCCCGTAGGAGGGCAGGCCCCGTAGTATGTCCGTGGGCAGCCGGGCAGCCCATCCTCGGTAGGTCAGTACATGGGCTTTCTTATTTGCAGAGAATATAGCCCTCATGGAGGGTAACAGCAAGGATGACTAGTTGAGAATCTATTTAACAACACCAGCATGTTACCTAACCCTCAGCAAGTAACACATGGTTAATAAATTCAGTAATATATCTGGCACGGCATGTCCCTCCTCCTAGTTACTTAACAAGATATTCATGCACAGGGGAAACCACTTGCGGCAAAACAAAATCAAGTAGTATAAAAAAAAAAAAACATTAAACTTTTCAAGTTCACTGACAACTCAGAGTATTTCAAAACAGGTCCCCACCGGGCGTATCTAGGTATTAACATCCTAGTCCAGTTCACTATCTCGCACCACCTCATCAAAAATTGTAACAGCAGCTGGAAGCAGTTCATGAGATGTATAGTTTTCAGAATAAATAGAATTGTTTATTAAATTCTGGTCCACAATCCTGACCTGAGGCAGTTTTAAGTAGGGGTTAGCCTGTCTGGAGAAGGAGAGCTTAGACAACAATTTTAGGTAGGGAAGGACGTAAGGGAAAAAAAAGTAGTGCCCCATAGCTGCACAACGTGATATAGGCTCGTGTTCAGGACAGGTGGCAGGCATACACCAGTATCGGGTCCATCAGGACAGAAAAACCTCCAGTCCACATCCAAGACACGGGCAGTAGCTGGCTGCCAGGCATTTAGTGGGGCAGGGTGCTTGACTCTGAGAAGAACGTGGGGTCAGAGCATACCTTGGCCTATTATGGATGGATGTAGGAGTGTTTGGCAACACCTGTACTCAGGAATGGCCCACCTTGGCTTCGCCAGGATAGGGATAGCCTTCTCACCACCTGGAGCAGGTAGAGGAGAAAACAGTTAGAAAGGTTAGAACCAGTCGGCAACTGTGGGAAGCAATGAGGGGGGGCCCAAGCACATTGAGCAGTGAGCTGGGTTCGTGGGCCTCTGGTAGTCAGAATTGTCACCTAGCCCTATATGTAGGGCTAGGCCTGCTGCATGCGAAATCCGTGAATGCGGCGAGCTGGACCTGGGGGAAGCGCTAGAGGCAGCAAGTTGCAAATAGAGGAGATTCAGGGAGCTAAGTGGTGGGGGCTCTGGGTGCAGCGGTGGCCACACCCAGGGCTGTGGAGGAGTTACAGGGCGATCCCAAAAACAGGAAATGGGGCAGGAACAGGACCTGAAGCCTCCAGTGCAAAGCGCACCGTGCATAAGTCATACATGCTCCAAGGGGTCCTTCTTGGGAACTTGGGGTACGATGGCGCCCCGTGGGCAGCCCATCCTCGGGGGAGGTGGGGGGTTTTGCGCGAGCTAGGGAGCTGGATAGGGGTGGGGCCAGGGGAGGGTTTACAAGGGTGGCCCCTCCTATCACGCGCCCTCTATACTGCTGCTCCCCACCTTAGATCGGTCGCATCTCTTGCTGCTCCCTGCCAGCAGTCCGGCCGCAGGTAGCCCCCTCCCCGTCCAGACTCTAAATCCCCTTTTCATCTCCAAGCGTCGCGGATGAGGTAAGCGGACACTTCTTTGCTTCCCCCCGGGCTCCGTCCTTGGGCAAAAACCCAAGTTGTACGGGGCTCTGTGGCCATGGCCACGGGGAGGCATGAGGTCCGTTACGGGTCGGGTGCTGGGTTACCGTGCGTGGGAGGGGAAACAAGAGCAGGAGGTTTGAAATGTGTGGGGCACAGCATAATGGATTCATCGGCACGAGCGGCGCATACTTGCGCATTGCGATCGATAAGGCTTTAAGGATTGTGTCGGTTACGCTAAGGCCCCATCCCCTCCCACCCGGCTGATGATCGCGCGCTTTGGGGCTGGGTTATCAAGCGAGGGTGGGGGCAGCAGGAGCAGGAGGTTCAGGATGTGGCCCAGCGGATTGGAATGGTCACCGAGGCGGCACATACGGGCATTGTGAGCGACCCCACCGGCTGGTTGCGTGTCGGATGCCGGTTTGGCGCCAGCAAACATTTAAACCTTCCCCCATCCCCCACCGGCTGATTTCGCGCACGTATGTGGGCAGCAGATGCCATCATTCCCTACATTTCCAGGGTAGAATCTGGAAAGGATAAACAATATTTACTTATGAAATCTCACTGAGTAAATATGCTCAATGCAGAGCGTTTTAACGGTGCAGTATAACATACATTGGTGAATGTAAACGGACAGCTAATTAATTGTGTTTGTTTTATGAAATTGGGTCATATTTGTTGTAGACAGAACAAACAAAAGTAAAAAAATATATGAATACATTTGCTTATACAAAAAAGTAAAAGTGAATCGTCCCGACAAAGGCACGAGAAATAGGTGAACGTAACATGGATTATTTTAGAAATAACAGTAGGTTCTGAATTGGAATGTTTTTTAGTTAATTTTGGAATTGGAGGAGTTGAGCGACAGCTATAGGTGCGAAGGGGGTTAGGGTTCCTGCATTTTACAGGTCTGAGTTGTGATGACAGGCTAACTTTCGCCCTTTAAACTGCTGACTCTAACATTGGTATCTTTCAAAGGTCTATGAATTGAAAGTATCCATTTGGGGAATAATGTTTTTACAACACTATGACGAGTCAATGGCTGCTATTGCGAGCACTACATACAATAGTAATACCAGCTACCGAGCTGCAAATTAGCGTCAACTACGGTTGTATACCGTAATTTAGGGCATTCTGAAAGGTAAATACCTTTGGTACTTGAATGTATGTATAGTGTGGGTTTGCTCTTCGGGACGGGTTGCATTTTCAGTTCAGTATTGTGTGCAACTCGCACTGGCCATCTTTGTGCGCATGTGGATATGGATTCAGACTTGGTGCCCATACGATAGCAGGCCTCTCTGCAGACAGTGAATGTGCAATGCTAATTGAAAGTGGATACCCGGGCGCATGTCATCAGTCATTTCCATTCTCGTCTTTATCCGGTTCCAGAAGCATCTCAGGTCCACACTGATGTAACCATAGTATATCTTGGTGGGATTAATAACAATTCATTTTAGATACATTTAGAACGTAAAGAGCCACGTTACGAGTTCCCAAAATATACATTTGTTGGCTGAAATGCCAGGGCTGGTCGAAGGTTTGATATCTACTTGAAATCCTTCACATCAGCAGACGGCGAGTGCGCACCCGGCGCAGCTGGCTCATCCTCGTGGCTGGCTGGGCTCCAGCATGTGGTCGCGCGGTGGGACAAGCTCCAGCGCGTGCACCTCGTGACGTCTGAGCAGCCCACAACTTCCGGTGCAGCCAGGGAGAGGGCGTGCAGGGGTTGGGATGAGTTCCTGCACCCCTACCACCACTCCCTGATGACGGCGGGTGACCCTCCCCTACTCCCCCCCCTCCCGAGCATTAGGCCGCACTCGTCAAGGAAGAAGCCTGCCTCTGCACAACCGTCCTTTTAGGTGGTTGGCTGGATTTGTCACCCCCCTGACAGCTTTGGCAACATTGGGTATCTTTCCCCAAGGGTTAACATGAAGGGATTCGGGAGGCGAAGGCTGTAGTTTGAAAACAAATTTTACCCACCACCGCCAGCCATGTGCAACCCCCCCCCCCTCCACAACTTGAAAATGAACGTGGAAACCTATGGCTGTGATGGAACAATCATCCTTCTGTTACAGCTACACAGTTTGTTTTGCATACCCGTGCACGTCCCGTCTCCGGTGTGTCTGCGGCCCCTTCTAGAGGAATGAACAACGAGTTATGTCAAGTGAAGGGGCAGGCCGGGCTATATCTGTTCACCGCTCGCTAAGGTAGGGTCAGGGGTAGGGACAGGCGATGGCATGGACAGGCGATGGCATCTTTCATCTCACCTGTCATAGGGCACATTGTACACAATGATTGGCCCGGTTTTGCCAACTGCGGGAAAGCCAGTGCCAAAAAAGGAAGGATTGGGCAAACATATATTTCTGTCTGAACGGTTGTCTTTTGAATATTTCATGTTATTGGAAGTTATACAGCTTTATTTACGATTAGCATGGCGTGCTACTGATAAAGGAGCGGTGTGTGAGAAACGTGCTCTGTATCGTGAAGATATCGGGCTGTTATCCAGGTAGAGTCGCTCAGCCATTTGCATTCTGGTACTTGTAGTCCTGATTAATAACGGGGAGTGCAGCCTCAGGTGCCAGAACTCACAGACCGAGAGCTCAAATGGTCCAATATTGCGCCAGTTATGGGAAATGTGTAGATAGGTATCGCCACTTTCCTTTCCAATTTAAAGGATTCAAGGTAGACACTGATCCTTGTTTTAATTCACATCTCTTTTCTTCCGTTTAACTCTCATTCCGTCTTATGACGTTCGCGTCGCCCCCATTCCTGCTCTTAAGCAACACTTATCTGCCAGGCAGGGCTGGCTGCCTTTTATGGTGTTTTTAGGGATTGTTGAATGAAGAGCTCAGAAAAAAAGCACTGTATCTCCCCACACCTTCCTGCGCGCGAGCGAGAGATCGCGCAGCAGACAAGGATGCCAGTGGGGTGGTACTCGGTTTGCGGCTGGTATGTGCTGCCGCATTCTGCCGGAAGACGCACCGTCCGGGGAAGTCAGGGGAAGACAGAGGATGCTCTGCAGCAGTGCCACCATTCTCTGCCCCTGATTTAAGTCAACGAGAACAGTTAGAGTTCGCTCACTCTTGCCATTTAAGACCTAAAGCATTCGAAGTTTTATACCAACGACGCCATAGTTATTGGCAATTGTATTTTGCAGCAAACAACCCCGATAAGGCCAATAGCCCTGACCAGTGGTAGGTGTAATGCTACGTGTTGTGTTATATAGCTAGATGCAGGGACATGGGCAGCAAAAGATCAGTTGGGCGGCACACTTTGCTAAGCTCAGAAGTGCAGCTGGTGTTTCAGGCCACTCCTTACTCACAGCGGCCACAACAATTTTGAACCACCCAGTTTTCCATCCCAATTTTAAGACCTAACAGGCACATGTTGCACCCCTCTGGGTGTAAAGACAAAGATTCTGGCGAACAAGGAGAGATAGTGGCTGAATACAATCACGTGCGGAGTATATAAATTCAGGCGCTAATGTAATAATGTGTGTTCATAAGTCAAAGTATATTGCGGTAACACGCTTACGCGTTTTCACCTAGTACATCAGATTAGGCCCTGCAGTTAAGAGTTATTGGAAGTGGGATTTCTAAACAGGCACTGGGGACACATGGGAAATAGGGCAAGGCAATGACAAAACTAGCAGTCCTGCAGAAGCTCTCACGTTTCCCAAAAGCGGTGAGGGAATGGCAGGTTGGGTGTGGGTTCCTTACTCCGGGTCCGGCATCAATCCTAAAAATAGGTTACCAAAGGAAAGTCCAGGACTGAACACTATGCCTTGGCGTCAGTAGGCAACCACTTCATGCATCTATATACATTTAGGTATCACTTTATTATTATTATATTAGGCAGATTTATATAGTGCAAACATGGCCCAGAGTATTCGAGCACATACACAAGCTCTCGTTGCGATACACAGGGACACATTAGATTTGTAGTGGACACGGGTAATGGCGGGATTCGCCCAGAATCACAGGAGGTGGTCGCGACCCTTAGGTTTGCCTGTAAAGATATTACATTGTATCAACACCGGTAAGAAGGATAGACATTTGCCTCAGTTTTAAGGGCTTATTTAAGAACTATTACGGCAAAAACGTGGAATATAGCATGATTAAAATTAGCCTCAATGCAGCCTGATCATCGTAAATAGAACCCAGCAGAGTTCAATAGTAAATCCAACATAGACCTGCCTGCTAGAGTGAGAAAGAGGGTTTCGTGATGGTGGGAAGAAATCACCCTTTATAGGACCTCAGACAAATATCTCACGCATTACTACACAAGTATATAGTTTGCAGGCGATGCAGCAATAATCAACAGGCGACAAGAAGCATTTTACCTTAAAATATATTCAAGGATTATCCCAAAAGACCAATACATTGGTTAAGGGGTCCTCAGAATGCATCCAGGTGACGCGATTTGTAACATTATTTACTGGGCGGTTTGGGACTGATAAGTTGTTCTGGGATAGGGTCATCCTAGTACGAAGAGTAAGAAACTTCCAACCTTTCGTTAGGGACATCTTAGTTACAAAGACTAGGAAACCTTCATTCATTCCATGGGGACCTCACAATTATTAGAGTGAGGGCAACAACAATTCGAAAGTGTTTGTCTTTAGTTCTCTGCTCATATCTGCCTTGGTGAAGTGTGCTTGTAATTCTCGTCCTTCATGGGTAACTGAGTGAGATAATTTGGGATCTCATGCAGTGAGCAGGTATCTGCTAAAGTAATATCTTTTGGTCCTTTAATCTTGATGAATAAAGTGTCAGTGCTGAACAACAGGTCTTGCTGCAAGAAAAGAATTTAATAAACTAACCTATGTACTAAAAAGGAGTACAGCTCAAACCATAATACGAGGTCAGTACATGGGCTTTCTTATTTGCAGAGAATATAGCCCTCATGGAGGGTAACAGCAAGGATGACTAGTTGAGAATCTATTTAACAACACCAGCATGTTACCTAACCCTCAGCAAGTAACACATGGTTAATAAATTCAGTAATATATCTGGCACGGCATGTCCCTCCTCCTAGTTACTTAACAAGATATTCATGCACAGGGGAAACCACTTGCGGCAAAACAAAATCAAGTAGTATAAAAAAAAACATTAAACTTTTCAAGTTCACTGACAACTCAGAGTATTTCAAAACAGGTCCCCACCGGGCGTATCTAGGTATTAACATCCTAGTCCAGTTCACTATCTCGCACCACCTCATCAAAAATTGTAACAGCAGCTGGAAGCGGTTCATGAGATGTATAGTTTTCAGAATAAATAGAATTGTTTATTAAATTCTGGTCCACAATCCTGACCTGAGGCAGTTTTAAGTAGGGGTTAGCCTGTCTGGAGAAGGAGAGCTTAGACAACAATTTTAGGTAGGGAAGGACGTAAGGGAAAAAAAAGTAGTGCCCCATAGCTGCACAACGTGATATAGGCTCGTGTTCAGGACAGGTGGCAGGCATACACCAGTATCGGGTCCATCAGGACAGAAAAACCTCCAGTCCACATCCAAGACACGGGCAGTAGCTGGCTGCCAGGCATTTAGTGGGGCAGGGTGCTTGACTCTGAGAAGAACGTGGGGTCAGAGCATACCTTGGCCTATTATGGATGGATGTAGGAGTGTTTGGCAACACCTGTACTCAGGAATGGCCCACCTTGGCTTCGCCAGGATAGGGATAGCCTTCTCACCACCTGGAGCAGGTAGAGGAGAAAACAGTTAGAAAGGTTAGAACCAGTCGGCAACTGTGGGAAGCAATGAGGGGGGGGCCCAAGCACATTGAGCAGTGAGCTGGGTTCGTGGGCCTCTGGTGGTCAGAATTGTCACCTAGCCCTATATGTAGGGCTAGGCCTGCTGCATGCGAAATCCGTGAATGCGGCGAGCTGGACCTGGGGGAAGCGCTAGAGGCAGCAAGTTGCAAATAGAGGAGATTCAGGGAGCTAAGTGGTGGGGGCTCTGGGTGCACCGGTGGCCACACCCAGGGCTGTGGAGGAGTTACAGGGCGATCCCAAAAACAGGAAATGGGGCAGGAACAGGACCTGAAGCCTCCAGTGCAAAGCGCACCGTGCATAAGTCATACATCCTCCAAGGGGTCCTTCTTGGGGACTTGGGGTACGACGGCGCCCCGTGGGCAGCCCATCCTCGGGGGAGGTGGGGGGTTTTGCGCGAGCTAGGGAGCTGGATAGGGGGTGGGGCCAGGGGAGGGTTTATAAGGGTGGCCCCTCCTATCACGCGCCCTCTTTACTGCTGCCCCCCTCCTTAGATCGGTCGCATCTCTGGCTGCTCCCTGCCAGCAGTCCGGCCGTAGGCAGGCCCCTCCCCGCCCAGACTCTAAATCCCCATTTTCATCTCCCCTCCCTACTGCTCACCCGCTGAAAAGGGGGGAAGTGGGGAGGGGGACAGTATTGATGTTTTAATGTTTGTCTCTTGTTGCAGGAGGAGTTACAGGGCTATCCCAAAAACAGGAAATGGCGCAGGAACAGGACCTGAAGACTCCAGTCCAAAGCGCACGGTGCATAAGTCATACATGCTCCAAGGGGTCCTTCTTGGGAACTTGGGGTACGACGGCACCCCGTTAGTCCTTAGGACGGTTGTAAACCTGAGCAACTGGGGGCTTGCCATATAGAGCTCCGCCCGGCTGGGGAAGGTGTAAGTTAACTCTCCCTTGTTCAGAGGGCGGAGCAGGTGGATGATAGGTCCACCGGTGGGAGGAGTTATCCTCCCAGATTCAACACCAGGCTATGGCTGCTGGTGTTTCGTTGGCTAAAACTTCAGGTACCTTGCAACAAGGGGTTGCGGGGCGGAGGGGATCGCCTGTAAGATAACCCACCTTCTATTTGTATAACAAATAAACCTGCAGCTTCTTCATTCCAATAACTGGTGTCTGTGTGTTATTGGGGTTTGGGGCTGTGGGCAGCGGCGTACCGATCGAGATACTAAGGCCCGGGGCATGCAAAGCAGAATGTGTAGATCAAGTGCCACTCACTACCCAGGCACCAGTCAGAACTAACTTCCTGAGCAAATTTTAGGATCAGCCTTGAATTCCGACCGTTCGAAAGGACTGTTCGAGGTTCTTGTATGTAGACGGATTATGGATTGACAAAGATTGGTGTTGCAGAATTTTCTTCCAAGGACAAAAAGTTGATCACTGTAAGAGTAGTGTTCGTTTCAGTACACAGAGAGACAGGGGAATGGTCGGCAGCCTTGATGAACACTGATAGTTGCCAGTGCCACTGATCCTCTGAAAATAAGTCCAGCGAGAGCTAATGGTGAAGTTCCTTACAAGTGTAACTCTCCGTCAACATACCGAGGGTGTTTTACTCTATAAATAAATGTTAAACTATACTGGATAAAACCACTAGATGGCAGGCATGTGCTAAGCAAATCAATTGACGTAAAAGCTAAAGTGAAGGGGGTTGAAATGACACTACACACCGGCAGTTTTCCCAGTACAGCCACTAAAGCTGTTCCAAGGCACTGCAAGGACTGTATGTGAAGCCTCGGGCCCCGGCAGAGTACTTATCGCTCTAGGTCACACGTCTATACACCACTATGCAGAGCACAGCCTCACTGATTGTGCTTAAGACAAGGAAGGAGTGGCGTTGTTAGCTCGGTGAGGCTATTACAGAACAGCAGCATCCGTTCTCAGCAATGTGAGAAAACCTCCCACAACCCAACCTTTCCCAATTTGTTGTTGTCATTTGCCTGAGGCTACGACTGTCTTCGAAAGCCAGGGTAGCGTTGTACCAAGTGCTTCTCGCTGATGAAGCCTCCGCGTCTCCTCCCGCTCTGGTGCTGGTGCCCTGGAAGTCACAAGCTCAGGCATCTACTCGGCTCTCCTGACTCCTCCTGTCGAACTCTGGCTGCTTCTATGGAAAACGTCCAGTGACCTCGCAACCTCCATTGCTCGCTATCTTATGCCAGCATTTTCCCGGCCGCTGCTTGTGCTGTCGATGCCTCCCGCAGTCAATTGGAAAAAAAACGGCCCTGATTTGTCAGGCATGCAAAGAATGTAAGGCATCCCGCGCATGTGAAACAAAGAGTGCAATTTGGACCACCAATCAGAAAACAAATAAGCACTGAAAATGCAACAGGACTTACATTGACGCGAGCCCTGTTGCATTTGAAACAAAAGTGCGGGCACTAAAGTAGGCACAAATGGGAGGGGGTAAGGGGGTGATTGTGGTGGAAAAAATTATGGAATGCGGGAGGGAACAGTTTAAGGCAGGGGAACAAAACGGTTTTTACAGTAAAGGGGCTGATAGCTTTGGAAGAATAATAATGACGCCATGGCCGTCTGGAGGCGGGACTAAGAAGCTAATAAAAACCAATCAGAATGCTCAATTTATATTGGAAGCCAATTAAACTTATAGATGGAAAGTGGGTGGAGCTTCCCCCAGCTATAGTGTGTACTGTATGCCTCACAAAGCGATGGCAGCGCTTTCGTAGTGCATCACTAAGCGAGACCTAATAAGGAAGATGTACACTAATTGATTATGACTGAGTCCTGCTCTTTTGACAAATCAGTTTTATTACAACAATTACATTTCTTTTTGAAAGGTATATAAATGGTTTACGCTACAATAGCGATTTATGGATAACATAACCCCTTTTCTCTGTATCTGTTCCCTGTGGCATGTTTGGGAGACTACCGTTTAGTTTTTACTTTTTTAGCTTTAACTTTTCCTTGTGAAATGGTGATTCATTTTTTTATGATAAACATATATCATATGTGTGCTTTTATGGTCATTGATTTGTCAGAATAAAGAATTTGGATTTTATTTGACTACCAATTTGAGAGGTAACTATTTTTATGAAGTCATACAGCTGTGTACTTTTGATATTCCTAGTATTGTGAGTTATTCCACACTCACTATTAGTAATTCACTGTAGAATTAACAAGTGCTATATACTTAAACTGTGTTCCCTTTTCATGCATAAGATGACATAAAGGTAACAAAATGCGTACCACCATTCATGGATCTGTCATTAAAATTATTTTATTCTATACTAACACGGGTGTGGTGCTTTTTACCTATTCTAAATATTGGATAATCATACACTGTGTGTGCATGTAATCTAATGTATCATTTGTTTAGTTGAGACCAAATGAATTATAACTTCTTCGCAACTTCTATTTTTCTATCTAAAATAATCAAAGGAGGAAATTATTTGATAACTACGTCAGATGCCTGGCTTTTTACTGACTGACGGGGAGTTTTAAAAAACATTTTGCTGACACATTTAAATTGCCTTTGTATTTGTAGGAAAGTGCTTTTTTTGGACAGTCAACCCCACTTTTTGCACTAGATGCTGTAGTATTAGAACTGAAAGTGCACTGGGCCCCAATGCCAGTGCTCTATCCCTCAAATTGTATGTGAATTGATACACCCAATCGGCAAGATACTTTAGCCCCCCCTTTGAAGTCCCTAGTACATAGTACCAGTGGTGCCCAGAGCAAGGGGATAAAGGGATCACCAGTGCGGCTGCACTAGCTGTGCAACCCTAAGTGACCCTAGTAAAAGTAAGGTCTGCAGGTCTGCTACTGCATCCTGCACAAGCAGTTCTGCTTGAGTGCGACACTGCACAAACCATGTGTGACCATGTCCCCCTCCCTCATTTACTTCATATATATGTCACCCCTATGATCAAGAAGCACTTTGAACTTTGACTAACCTCTTATAATTGTTTAGACTATTTATATTTGCCATGCTTTTATTCATGTTATATATGATATATGCTGGTCGCTGTTCATTTTTAATCTTTTTTGATGTATTTTAAACTGCTTTCTTCCGAATTCACTTGCTTCGATTGATTGATTGACTGATTGATTGATATATGACACCCCTAAGGTAGGCCGCCTAGAGCCCAGAAGACTGAGTGCTTTATAGTAACGGTGCAGGCATATATGTACAAACATATATACCTCTACAGTAACCTTGCCATTCAAGTTAACTGTAAGTGAACGGCGGACCATAGGTTAACGCGGTCAGGCTACCGGACAAAATCAAGATAGCCAGCTCCACGGTGGCACTGGCGATTTAGTCATGTTTAGTATCAAACACTGTGCTTTTCACACCAGACACATTTGTTGTGTTGAGGATGAACTGGCATGCACCCAGGCGCAACCCTTAAAGGGTGCCCGCCGAGTTACCAATTTCCTTTTACCTTGGTGGGCTTCTAGAGCTATTTGCCACCAAGACAGAAGTCTGTCCTCCTGCTGGTGAGTGCTATCACTACCAGAGGACATGATGCAAAAGGCCTCCACAGGGAAGAGGTCACACCTCCCCCCTTCCAAGGATGGCTAGTGAAGGAACCCTGCAGGGCGGTGAGCCTCATAGGCAGGGCGGTGAGCCTCATTACTCTGATATGTAAGTGGCTTTTCCTCCAGTGGAGATAAAGGTCCCGCCTACCCCCAGGCACTTGTGTTTGTGAGCAGGTGGGAAATTAGGTATGCAGGATGCATGCAGCTCCCAAAGGCTAGCCACTCCTCTAGGGTGGCCTAATTAGTGTGTACAGCTGACAATGGTTGTGCTATTTCAAAGAGTCACAAGAATAGTGGTAGATTGGTGACATACACCTCAGAGTTGGATTAGCTACAGGACTAGTAACCCATTGGCTACTAGTCCTCACACCACTAAACACCCCCTAAATCCAGGATTTAAGGGGTTCCACTGACACCAGAACTCCAGATCTCCACTGAAGAAGAACGAAAAAGTAGAGACCCTTGTCGGCACAAGGCAGGACTCCACAAAAGAGAAGGTGCAAGCTTTGCATCCGTGGCAGCTCCCTGCACCACTCGACTATGATTCGTCCAGCACCAGAGACCAGTTTTACAAGGAAGGCAAACCCCTCTACAACCTAAAGACTTCATCAGGATTCCTTGGGGCAAGGGCTAATAGTCCCCTCCAGTCTACAGGCACGAACTGCTCTTCCACGATCAGAGAAGGACTGGCCCCGAGCCCTATCATAGGCCAGCCCAAACGTAATGAGCCAGGGGCCTTCTGGGAAGCTTAGGCCTGAACCTCCTTGAGTCTCAGCCCTCTACCATGTTGCCTGCACCTCTGGAAGAAGATTGGCCTTGTTTTGACCAATGCCAGGGCCAAGGCTTTGGTTGACCCCCTTCTCTTCTGTAGTGCAGTTGTCAAGACCTTGCATCCCAAAGACTGCTTTGTTGGCACGCCTGGTGACTTAGTTGCTGCAGTCCCGTTCAGCACCATGTAAAACCAGTTATGTCCCTGCACTAAAGATGCAAAAGAAGAGAGTTTTTCGGTAACTGAAAGAAAGATAAAGCCGGCATGTTGGGTCAGTGGGTTATGAGGTTTCTTCTGACATCTGGATGTAACATCCAGGTCATGTGTTTTGTGCACCTTAATGACTCAATAAGTTCATGACTCAATAAGTCTTTTATCCTCCTGAGTTTGATATGCTGGGCACCCTAAAAAAAGGTGTAATGGAAGCACTTGCCATGTATGAAGGTTATAAATAGCAAAAGTGTGAACTCACTATATGTAAAAAAGTTATATTTCTTTTAAAAACAAATACAGTGCTAGCTCTTTCATTTCTATTCCTTGAACTTCGCTAGTGGGAGCGCGTGAGTTACTCCAGAACGCCAGATTGCCAGATTGCCAGATCGCCATCTTCACTGCTGCAGAGAGGTCGCGGTGGTTGTCGGCTTCGTGCCGTTTTGAAGCCGTTTTTTTAAGCCTTGCGGTCTTCACTGCACTCGCGAAGTTCATGAAGTTGCATCCGTGAAGCCAGTGAACGAGCCTGGGGTGGAGCGGAAGAGGCATGCAGCGAGGTACGCAGCGAGAGACGGAGTGTTGAAAAGATCCGTCTGCCCGCTTGCTGCTCCGTCTGCTGGCCCGAACTTGGCTGGACTTGCACCCTGGCCCCCCCGACGCAGCCACAGCGAGACATCACGGTGAGCTGGTGGGCGGGAGGGAGAGCAGACTGCCGTAGGTAGCTGGCGCAAGTCAAAAGGCGAGAGCGCCCGGGTTTGCACCTGGTGAGTGCATCTGCACCTGGCGAGACTCTGAGTGGACTTAGTATTGGGGGAGGTACTGAGCCAGACCAGCCGCCATCTCAGTAAACCAAACAGTTCTCGGCATCCCCGTAAATCAAACACTCAAAACATTCAAACATTCTCTGTAAAAAACCTCCGGTAAAACACAAAACAGGCTCAAGGACCAAGGATCATAGTCTACAGTCTACGGCGTCAAGGGGCGGCTGGGGCTGCTGACAGGTGGGAGTGATGTCTCAAGCGCTGTGATAACAACGCCTGCTAGCAGGGGGAGGGAGGGTGCTTCCCTTTCTGGCCCCCCCGGGCACCCGGTAATTGCCCATCGACCTCAGCGAAAGTGTTGATGTGCAGGAGGCAGGCGTGAGCGCTGTGTGGAGCTCTGAGCGCTGTGATAACAACGCCGCCACCGACACTGATCAACTCAACCATCTGGCTAAACATCTATTGAGAAAAGCCTTTAATTTCAAGCGAATTAGAGCGCAGGAGGCCTATGAATTAAAGGGATACAGAGTGGCCGCAAGAACTCCGCCCTCTTCTTCATCATTCCGACGATTCCAGAGGGTACAGCGCTAATGCTGCAGAAAAGCAGGAATTCTCAGGAGAAATAATGACAACCACAAGTTCAACCCTACTGCAGGCCCAGACACAGTCAAAGCCCCGCCCGCATAGAGCTGCTAGAAGACGGAAGGCAAAACTCTTCTACCCCTCGGGCGTGGCGGAGCTCTACCCTGGGTCAGCGCTTTTGGAGGGGGGACTTTTGGATTCATCTGGAGCCACAGGAACCACACCAACGCTCCCAGGCTCACTTACCGGGGCTCCAGCACTAACATTGTCTTTAAACACCGTAGTGCCACAACCAGGGGAAGAGGGGAAGAGTCATAATCGAGCCACCTTAACCCCCCTCCTTGTGCCACTTCAGGGCCCTAAGGTAATAGAGATATAAGAACTTTCTTGTACCCTTTGGCAACAAGTCCCGCTGCACTTTTCAGGCCTCAAAGTCGCATATTGTCTATCGTATCTCCAGAGGACGGCCAGAGCTTGAGCTCCATCGCGGCACTGGCACCAGGGATTCCCCTATCACCAATAATAACCACGCTTCAGTAGGGAGATCTGCTCAAGTCAGAGCCATCTGACAGGGCTGTTTCGAGGTTTGAGCACAACAGAACAAAGACCCCGTCCCCTCAAGCACCCAAAAATCTACAATTAAATTTGCCCCCAAATGCGGGCTCGATGGCCGACGTTTGTACCGGCCAACGCCATTGTGCATCAGAAAATGGAGAGCATTCACCGGATGCGCCCGGTACTGCAAAGGTCCTGTCGAAGGAGGAGGAGAAATCACTGAATCATCGGCCCGACACACCCAGTCCCCGATCTTGTGGAGCTGGAGTCTCCCGGTCCAAGTCAAAATGCCTCAGCTATCACCCACAACGAGCAGAAGAGGGGACAGCCCCCAATGTTTGTGGACCATCTAACATTGATCAATGAGACCCTGAATTCCATGACTGGTGCCGCAATCATGCATGCCGATAAGCTCGACGCCCAGATAAATATATTACAAACAGTGGCAAACTTAATTTCTGGGGTTGATTCGAAATTGGATCACTTGAACTCTCTGATCCGCAGAGCACAGGACAGCACAAACTTTAAGCCCGAACCATGTAGCTGCGGCCCTATTTTGAACAATCTAGAAAAATTTCCGCACATCATGTCCACACTAATTGAGGACCTTAAAACAGAAGCTGGCAACAACAAGGCCTCAAACGTAAAGGCACCAGCGCCTGATCTCTCTAAAAAAGAAGGCTTGAAAATCCCTCTACTAAACAGCATAGAAATCAGTAAGGTAAATAAATTCGATAAGGTAGAACCCCTATCGTCAATCAACGCAAACTCAGTAGAGGTCTCATTGACCATAACAAAAATCCATGATCGGCAGCAGACTCCCATATCGACCAGTCCAGAACTCCAAAAGCATCTATCGAGGAAAAATAAGAAAAATTTTAAAAAACTGAACAAGGGGAACAAAAATAAATCTATACGGGAATGGCTATGCCTCGGCGACCATATGCAAGGTTAAAAAGAGACACCGGTAATGAAAGAACTGGACGCAACCCCCACAGTGGAGAAGTGGAGAAGTGTGGCTCACTGGTTAGAGCAGGCAGACCCTGAAGCAGAGGTCAGACCCGGGACCAGGGTTCGATTCCCGACGCGGCAGGGTCTTTAGCTCAAATGTCCATGGACTTGATAATTCTCGCTTCGGTGCCTGAACTAATCATGGGTTCACACTCTGCAACTCTGGGCATTAAGCTTGCTTAATCTCCACAACGGCCCCCCCGCGGTGGGATGCCTGGCTTTCACCTTGGGGATGCCCTGTAGGGGCTATCTCACAGGGAAAAACCAGGACGGGTTCCCAAGGCAAGCGCGGAGATACCCCTTCGGGGGTCGATTCTGGCGCTATATAAGAAATATAATAATAATAATAATAACAGTACCAGAAAGCTCGGAACAAAAGCATGAAGTACTCTAACTTCCTGACGCGGCAATTAATTCAGGGCCGGCTGCCCCTCTGGTAACGTCCCGGCCAATACCACCAGCACCAATCATAAGTCTAGTAAATAAATTACATGGTCAAAATGCCGCTGAAGCGACTGAAATCTGCACTATTGATCATCATGCTCGCTCAAAAGCCCCTTTGGACGCTGTTTCAGTAATGTCAACGACTCATGGTGCGCCTCAAGCACCACAGGTCGCCTTAGATACCAAGGATATCGTAAACTCCTCGCTTAACAATTGCCTTCCTAGAATCCCACTCACGGCGGCCCCTCAACGAGCCACGAGTTCACAAGGGCAGGTAAGTGCCCTCCTATCTGGCGGTCCACAGTCATTACGAACTGGCGGTCAGGCCGCGGTCTCTTTTGGTTATTTAAAGTACGACCAATCACAGGACCGGGAAATCAGGCTGTGCCCAGGTTATGTCTGGCAGGGGAGGTGGGACATCCTAAATCGTAGTAACCTTCTGACCTTTTGTGCGAACATCCCAGGGCTGGAGGGAACAAAATCTATGGACATTGAAACCGTCTCCTTCCTACCGCCAGACGCGGAAGAGAAAAATGAAACAACGGAGTTAACTTCTACGAACTCGGTCATGGCAGAGGCCTTGAAAAGCCAGCATAAGCTCTTGGAAAGTTGGGGCATAAAGATAAAACCCAAGCGTCTACAAAAATATCCTCTTTCATTAAAAACACAGTCGGCATATCCCCCGACGGGAAACATGGCACAACCGGCTAGAGAGCCTTTACGCTCGCAGGTAAAAATGACGTCCACCCTTCAGGGGTCTAAAGGGGGCACAAACACTGGTCAATTCAACAAAACCCCAAATAAAGATAACCATGAATCCAACCCAGGGCACACTCACATGCGCTACACTGGGACCCGCGATTAAAGATTGATCCTGGCTGCCGCTTGCTCTAAACTCCAAGACCTAATGGTCTTTGTCCTAATGCCTGGGGCCATTTCCACTGATGCACGGGAAACACGTACCTAAAGCCCTCAGAGAAGGAACGGTCTCCAGTGAGTCTGAAAATCATGTCTTGGAACGTTGCTGGGCTCAGGAGGTTGCTTCTTAAACAAACTGCAGTGTCATTTATGAAGGAAGCAGGCATCATCTGTACACAAGAAACCTGGCAAATGCAGCCTCTCTCCTTGAGAGGATACACTGAGTACTGAAAACTCGCTAAAAAACTTAACATCTTCGGTAGACCTGCCGGTGGGATATGCATTTATATTAAACACTCACTTAATTTGGAATTCGCTGAAATATCTAACCTACCGGATACCCTCCAGGCAGGCATCCTGAAAGGCTGTCGCCTGACAAACAGTAACTTTTCATTTTTATTAGTTAACCTTTATCACAACACTCACGGGCTCAAATCTAACATGGCCACACTGATACACCATATCGAGCGCTTAATGCTCCAATTCGCGGGCCTTGAATGCATCATTCTTGGTGACTTGAACTCTCACAATATAGGGGTCTCAACCACACGTAGATGCCAGGCCGGGGCCACCAATGCCATGAACGACCTACTAAAAACCTATAATCTGGCGACGGCGCACTCAGTCTTTTTAAAGAGCACCCCTGGGCTGATTGTCGCTCCCACATTTGATAACCAAACTACGGTCGACTATATAATCCTAAGTGGTAAACTCCAATTCTTAATGTCAAATTTCTAAGTCCTACCACGTAGTGACAGCGATCACGCTGCCCTAATCGCCACACTGAACGTTACAGCGGACTACCGCCACAAGCTTGAATTCATCGGGGAAGCGATGGAGAAGAACTAATAACGCTGTCTAGAAGGATCAAGTGGGAAAAGACCGCAATCAATAGATTCAACAGCTGGGCAAATCATTGGACAGGTTGGTCACTAAGTGAACAGATAAATGACGCCATAGAAATCTGGACTGTCACAATAGAGACCCTTGCAGTGATTCTTCGCGGGAACTTGAATAATATATCGCACAGGCGCCCTTCACCTACATATGGCTATACCTCTGAAATTAAATTAAGCGCCAACAACCTAAACAAGAAACGAAAACTTTTCCGCAAAATTGGGACAAACCAAAACAAGATCCAACTACAAGAAGCCAAAAAAAGCCATGCAAAGAAGGTTTGGGAAGCAAAACGTGCCCATTGTGAAGCACAATGTCTAATAATTTTTAACTTGTTGAGCCCGGGAAAATCACAGGAGTTTTGGAAGTACATAAGCAACCTGGGCCGAGACACAAATCATAGAGAAAACTCCCTTGAAGCCTCTACTTGGGTTTGCCATGTAAAAGCTCTCTATACGAATGATGGCGCTGCTAACATGCAAATCGTTTCATCCACTGCTGGAGACAAACTAGGCACATATACTGAGCTGATGGCTCCACCGGGGAAATCGCTTATCTCCAAAATCATTAAAAACATCAGACAAAACGCCACTCTAGATCCTAATGGTCTCCCTGGACACCTATTCAAGGCAAACATCGATTTTTGGGCGACTAATCTGACCCACCTGTTCTCCGAATGTTGGCTGCAGGGGGATGTACCAGACTCATGGAGAGGCTCGCTCCTACAGCCTATCCATAAAAAAGGCCCAAAAACTGAACCTACCAACTACCGCATGTTCGCCCTGCTGGATATTGAGGAAAACGCTTATGCCAGCGTCATCCTGAGGGACCTCGCAGATTGGACGAGCTCAGAAGGCATCTTTCCATTTTGTCAAACCGCTTTTAGACCTGGGTCTGCCACAGTTGATAACATCATCGCACTTTCTTTCCTGGTACATTGCTCTCGGAAACGCAAAAGCCTTCCCCTATTCACCTGCTTTATTAACTACTCAGCGGCATTCGATGGGGTAGACCGAGCAATTCTGTGGCGCAAGCTGGTCCAATGGAACATCAACCCGGTACTGCTAAGTGCGATACAGTCCCTTTACCAAAAAACATGGGTGCGAATTAAACTCTCGAGGGACCACGCATCTGTTAAAATCACCACAGACAGAGGTTTAAAACAAGGGTGCGTGCTAGCCCCACTACTATTCAACTTATACACAGCGGACATGGAGAAGGCTTTGACTGGGGCTGCCTTGGCCACCCCAAAGATCGGTGGAAATAAAAAAACTTTCATGCAATATGCTGATGACTTGGTTCTTTTTGACCATACGAGAATGGGGCTACAAAGGGTGCTGACGACACTTGCCACGTACAACGACAAAAACAGGCTTGTGGCAAACCCAAGCAAGTCAAAAGTAATTATTTTTGGCCAATATCCAAAGAAGAAAGCCTTAAAATGGAGGCTAGGCAATCTCCTTCTGGATACTACGCAGCGGTACACCTATTTGGGGATTTGTTTTCAGGAATCGGGGCTCGCAAGCGCCCACCTTAAGACAATTCAAGCCAAAGGTAAATCCATCACCTATGCCATTTGCAAGCTGCAAGCATCCTTGCATAGCCCGTCCACCATGGCCATTAATAGAGTTCTCAAAGCCAAGCTTATGACGGCACTCAACTATGCCCTACAGGCATTCCCGGGCAAACTGAGCAATGAATTAGAAAAAATTCAGTGCAGAGCATATAAGAAAGTCGCCCACCTTCCAAGGTGTACTAGAAACACCCTTGTTCGCCTGGAGTTCTCGCTCAACCAGCAAAACCTGGAAGAGTTGGCCGCCTTAAGTAAATATTACTTTTTAACAACAGCGGAACAGGAGAACACATTAAAGGCAGTCTTGAAATGTATTTTCATTGAGCCTGGGAACCCTTGGTCGGCCACCTTTGAAGCGGCTTAAGCCCATCTCAAACTTGCAATGACTCATGGAATCCTGAGCATGTCAAATATTTTGCCATGAAGAACGCGATAAAAAAACAAGTGCGTGCGCGGTCACGGGAACTGGACCTGGACTCTCTGACAAGAAAAACTTACATAAGACCTTGTGTCTCCCCCACACTCAGCACACTCTGAAATATCATCTCACACAGGCGGTGGGCCGTGCCGCCCTTCATAAGATTTTGGCTAATAGACTACGCCCATTGCCGCTCAAAGAACTATATTCCTATGGACAGGCCAGCTCTGGAGTCCGGGAATGCAGGCTCTGCAGGTATAAACGTGAGTCTTTGGCCCACTTCCTCTTCTGCTGCCCGGCCCTCCTCCTGGCCCGTAGCCTATATCTCAGGCCTTTACTAAGACAATCGGGGTTACGCACCACAGAGGGGGGATCACTAATCTTTATACCCTGTCCACGGTAAAGCACATGGCGGCCTTTGGAAAGTTTATCTTTCAAGCTCGGGCAATGCTGATGGCCTCCATAGGCTGGATCTCAGAGTCTCCTGCTGGCCCATGAATCCTTTCCCCTGCATGTTTAGCCCCCATGGAGCAATCAGATAAATGAACTTTTGCAATTTCCTTGATTTTTACTTTTTTAATGTTGTTACTTTTGTATTCTGGTTTTATGTAATGGTTTTTAGTAACCAAACAAATAAAATTCATTCATTCATTCATTCATTCAGTGATAGCAAAAAAGAGACTTTCTTACTGGCACTGCAGGGAAGTGGTAAAACAAAGACATGGAGGAGAGAAAGTTATTTCTCTTGGTGCCGCTTGCAGCCGTGGTTCTGCTGACACTTGTTTCCCGTGCTTTTAAACTGAGGGGCTACATTTGGAAAGTACTTACGCTGATTCCTGCTGATTTGGGGCTAACTACTTCAGCACTTTGGGACTTCTGAGAGGAGTGGGACTGCGAGAACCAGCAGTCTGTGCGCATCATCAGTAGACGCACCTGGGTCCTCTTCCCGCCCCCTTTACTCTGTGGTTCTTAACGGCTCGCGGCCCCCGCTTCGCGGGCGCCGCTCACAGCTGTGGTTCTGCTGATACTTCTTTCCCGTGCTTTTAAACTGAGGGGCTACATTTGAAAAGTACTTACACTGGTTTCTGCCAATTTGGGGCTAACTACTTCAGCACTTTGGGACTTCTGGGAGGAGTGGGACTGCGAGGACCAGCAGTCTGTGCACATCATCAGCAGACACACCTGGGTCCTCTTCCCACCCCATTACTTTCTATTTAGCCCTGGTCCTTCCCACGATACGGGGGTTCAGTGTGGGCGAAGCCCGGGCCAAGGGCGGGACCGTTTTAGCCCGTTCGAGACCGGCAGAGACCGGACCGGGCCACATCTCTTGGCTTGCACATTCATCTATCTGAGGGGGACGCAATAAGAACTGTAAGTTAAATCTTTTCTCTCGACTGGGGGTTCCTGCACTACAAGATGTCTGGTCGTGAGCTCAGGAGTAAAACTACACCTGCGATTAGCAACACAGCAGGAACTCTGGACAATTATATTACTAGAACTAGCTCACTTATATCCAATGAAATTTCTATCCTGGAAAAGCGCTTATCTCAAGAACTGTTAAATACTAAAAGATCGTCATTCGGACATAATAGGAATGCTAAGTCGCCAGTCAAGGGTGTGGTTACAATTTGCAGCTGTATTGAAACGTTGGCTAATGTGGTAAACGAGGGGGCAGGTGACTTGGGGGGGTCACCTTTGCAGTGTAGTAATAGTAATGATCGAAGCATTATGGAACCCAACTGTTAGACCTGGCACCATTGGCTTGAGTCTCTCCTCCATTTTTTCTGTTTGCCTCCATTGTTTTACAATGTTTTGCTGGATAATGCTTTGGGCACTGTGCCACTGCTGATCATTGCCACGGTGCAAGTGCTCCCTATGTTAAATTGATGTATCGATTGTATTCCATGTTTGGCTTATTTGGTTTACTGTCAGTCCCTAGTGTAGTGCACCAGGAGTGCCGAGGCTTGTAAATCCAAATGCCGCTCGTGGGCTTGCAGCACGTGTTGTGCCACCCACAAGAGCGGCCTCGCAAAAGAATGTCTACGGGTCGGTCATTGCGAGACCTACGTGCAGTCTGGTACTGTCACGCGGACTGCGCAAGTATACCTACTTGCCAGTCCCTCAAACCTTCCATTAACTTCATGTTAGTCACCCCTATGGTAGGCCCGCGGGCAGGGTGCATTGTAAGTATAAGGTAGGACACGCCTGACCAAGTTGGCATGTCCTAATAGTGAACAACAGCCATCTTCGTTCTGCACTATTGCTAGGTAACCTGCTCTCCATTAGTTAGAATGGGCCGCCGGGATTATTAATGCTATGATCCTAGTTGGCTCGGGGAGCATGGTGCAATGTCGAGTTTGGTATTCCTGAACTCGGGGTTTAATTACGCATCCGTTGGTGTGGATGGTTTTTGTACTCTGGGTTTGAAAATAGCACTTTTAGAAAGTGTCTATTTTCTTGTCTAACCATTTCTGGTTTCTGCTGGTCTTGCATGTGTGTGACAGGAGCTGGGTGGCTCCAGAGGTCTGAGTGAGTCAGTGTGGGATGAGTGGGACATTTGCGTTGAGAGTAGGGGGAGAGTAGTTGCTGATAGCCTGCCCTGCCGATACAATGCTGGCTCCACCTCCTGCCAAGCGGCTGATGGCTCTGTGCCTGCCATGGACGATCCTAGCCCCACCTCCAACCAGGAGGCCGATACCTCTGCTCCTGCCGGTGACAATGCTGGCTCCACCTCCTGCTGGGCATCTGAGGACCCAGCCCTGCTCAGTGAATAGGTCAGGTGCTTCTGCCTGGCTCCACCCACAACAGACCCAGGATGTTGGGAAATTCCCCTGCATGGACAAAGGGATCAAAGCCGAAAAGGGTATAAGAGAAGGACCCCTGAACCAAGAAATCAGATCACTTCTGACAAGGAACCCTGTAACCAAGGACAAGAAGCCTGCTGATCTAAGGACTTGCCTACCCCTTCTGCCAGTGTGCTGTTTGCTGGGGGGAATCCTGCAGTGCTTCTTTATTTTTGCCAAGGAACCAGGAGAGAGGAACTGTGTGTGTACTCTCACGCTTGCTAAGAAAATCTCCAAGGACTGGAAGAGTGCCAGTTTCCTGCTGAAGTCACAGGGCTAAAGGACTTCACCTGCTTAAAGTGCTATTTGCTGGAACCTGTGAACCCAGCACCTCTGAAAGAACCAGCAATCTCGACGCCGACAGACGTCCCCGAATCCAGCTCGACATAGTGAGTAACGGCTCCAGTATCCCGCTTCCTCGACGCCGGCCGCCGGGCCTGATCGACATCAGCAGCAACGCCAGTGAGTAGTGAGTTCGGCTCCAGCTCCAAAGGACCTTGTGTCTGCACCGCTGCTGATCGCATCGACTTCGTGCCCTCTCGACGCCGTGAGCGCTGCTCACTCTTGCAACAGCATCATCGACATCGACGACTACTGAGGCCTGATCGACACCGATGACGCGACGCCGGATTGCTCGACGCCGCTGATCATCGTGTGCTTCATTTTCCTAAGGTACTGTGTTGTTGGGGGTCCGTGTGACTCCGGGGTCGACGGAGCGCTCCTCGCGGTCGACGTCGAACCTTTGGATTAACTTTGCCTCGACGTTGTGTAACTCCCGTGTGGGTTACATTGTGCTAAGAACTGTGTTGCCAGGAAGAAGAGTTGCTTTGATACGAAAAGACTTTGTGCTAAGAAGAAACTACATTTGAACTATTATTTTCCCTTCCAAGAGTATTTATTAAGATTGTGTATATTTTTGTCGTTATTTGGTCTTGTGCTAAGCCTTATATAAAAATCCTTATTTTTATAATACTACTGTGTTGTGTCCATTTGTAGTGTATTCACTTTATTACTGTATGTGGTCATAAATGCTTAACGCACAGCCTCTGAGATAAGCCTGTCTGCTCTGCCAAGCTACCAAGGGGGTGAGCAGGGGTTATCGAAGGGTGTGATCCCCTTGCCCTGACTAGAAAAGGAGTGTCCCTATTTGACAGAAGTGTATACCTCTGCCAACTAGAGACAGACGGTTCTAACACCAACCTTGTACCTATTGTTACTATTGACTCTGTAAAGACAATTCAGGGGACACAGAATGATATCAATCCAAGGGGACAGCGAGAGGGGGCCATACCTAAAAGGAAACGCACTGACCACAAATTAGGTGGCCGCAAGGCCAAGATCGCTAAACAAGTTGGTGGTTTAGATCCACCAAGAGATAGAACTCCTTCTCGCAATATGGTCGATTTGAATAGTGAAAATTCTTTTACCCAAGAGGAAGATCCAATGTTTACTAAATTAACCATGATATGTAAAGCCTTGCTAGACCCCATTGTAGACAGATTAGCCCAGATTGAGCTAAGGTTGTCTAGTATCAAGAAGGCTACTGCCCTGGTTGGAGATGGTATGGATAGGGTTAAATTTATGTTGAGGGAGGGAGCAAATGGTGTTAAGGAAGCTCGGGGGGACCCACACTGATACCATTAATACCCTGGGAAGTGTGGGAGACACAGTACAAATGTTACCTAGTAACACCACTTCTATTGCCCCGAGACTTTCAGTAGTGGAGGTTACCAGGACAGAGACAGAGACCGACTCTGCCCCAGTTGTGTAGAGTAAGGCTTGCCCGGTTGGCCGACAGCACAATAAGTTGTTAGTCAATTTACCCCCAGAATCAAGCCCCTTTGTCGTTGTATTTACAGGGGTACCCATGCTGGAGGATCCAGTGCGGGAATCTTTTCAATCATTGAAAAATAAGGTTACTAGCTGGTTGAACAGGAATAGGCCCCTTCCTCCCCATTGTTTCAGTGGCATTTTGATGGTACGAAGGGTACACTGGATAGGTAATACCACTTAAAGTATCAACAGGGATTGTGTTCTGGTTAACTTTCGAGACCCAAGAACAGTTATGCATATATGTTCTTGGCCCTACCGAGTCCTTGATACTACTATCCAGTCTTTCCCTCTGTCTTTCTTCTATCGGCCTGCCCCTCAGACTTTCAATGGGGAGCTAGAGGATGATTGGACTAGAGTGGGTTCCAGGGGAGGGAGAATTGGGCCTGGGTTAGGGAAGGCCAATTGTAATCCCCCGGGCCCTTGTTTGACCTGTAATCGTTTCAGCCCCCTGGACATGGTTGATTTACTCCCCCCACATTTGTTCCGGGAGGGCGCTGAGTCATTGGCCTGTTCCATGCCGACAAGATACAATGGGCCCTCTACAACGAAATTTGATGAGGATTGCTGTCTTACCAAGGAATCCACAGGGTTGGATGCAAGTATTAATACAGCAGCCCTAACTTGCACAGTCACTCCTCCTTGTATTTGAACTCTCCAGTCCACAGTGCTGGGAAGCTTATTTCCTTGCGATGCGGTACAGGAGATTATGAAGCCCACTATGGGAGAATGTAACAGGGGAGAGAGGAGTGCTTCTAATCCTGACAGCCACAGCACTTTAACAATCTTGTCATGGAATTTGGCTGGCCTTGGTACCAAGATCGATTGCCCAGAATGGGGAACATTTATAGATGGGAATGATGTGTGTCTTTTCCAAGAAACATGGGCCAGAGAGGATAAGACACGCACTGGATATGCTGCCTATTCTGTACTAGCGAGATGGGGTGGGAGGGGACGCCCCTCGGGGGGCCTTGCAATCGGGGTGGGCTCCCACCTAGGCTGCATGGCCAAGTCCTTGAACACATCATCAGGCGAAGTGCAATGTATGGTCCTGGAATGGCCTAATGGCACTAAGATTGCACTGGTAAATGTATACTCTAGACCGGTGAGTGTCACCGCGGAGTCTAACACAGATGAGGAACTTTCTTAATTTATAAGTACAATACCCAGCGGCACACAGTTTGTGATTGGGGGTGACTTAATTTGCAACTTCGAGCTGCTGACAGGGCTGGTAGATGGAGGTTCCCTCGAGGACGATGTTTGCTGGACTATACCCACTCTGGAGTCCTCGCCCCCCAGGCCTTGGACACCATTGATGGTACTGTTGCGTGTTTATCTAGGTTCCTGATCGATACTGTGACCTTATGCCCCTATTCGGCTATAAATCTATTTATTCCCTATATTGGCATAACCGTTCAAGTGCGATATTCAGAAAGTCATCTCTGGCCTCACACGAACAGAGCCACATTCCAGATTAGTTCTCTGCGACTTCCTTTGCAACCAATTAGTGCAATGACAGAGCAGAAGTCACTATCTGATATTCCTAGATTAACACTCCGAGTTCTTCAACAAGATAAAAACTCAGCAAACCTGGAAATCCCCGCTTGCTGTGTTTTGATTAGTAATGGAACTCTAATTAATGAGCAACTGATAGCTATCACTTCCTAGTGACATCTTTAATTGACGTCTTATGTCCAACAAACTTGCGTCAAACCAGGCACCTGTCAGGTATAAATACTACCAACGTTGCCTTAAGCAATTGCTGTTGTGTTCGCTGTTGTCGCGTTCCTGTTGCTGCTCCCGTAAATACTCCAATAGACGTCTGGAGTGGGTGAAAGTTTAAAATCCGCCCGACCTTAGTAGGAAGAGATTCCTATGTAAAGCTCCGGTTTATTCAACGTTGAAGGATACAGCGTTCCAAAATATTGTGCACCTAATCTTTGTCTCCTTGGAGACCAACTCTGCAAAATCTGCATTTATAAAAAATGTCAGACTTAGAAAACGGAACCACTGGGGGCGCAGTAAATGCGACTCAGCAGGGTCCCGAGCACACAGACCCGGGTGCAATTATCATCCCGGTCCACTTAAGAAAATCTATAACGTTAAAACTTATAGAGAACGGACTGATACCACAAGGTGGTACAGTAATTTTCGTGATAGAGGCTCACGAGTATCGTCAGACAGAGGTATTCTATTCATGGATAAACTTTCCAGCGGCAAACGCTACAACAAAATAGTTTCACTATTACAAAATAGAGGAACCTCCGGAAGAGTACGCTCCTTTCGAGGAGACTGAAATCCCACTAAAATTCCAAGAGCACCTGCTCTGGTTTAATGGCGCCCTAAAACATAATGATCAAATAACTAGGCTCGGTCCACTAGGTAGACCAGGAGCAACGTGGCCGGTTCTAGCCAGCTACACACCACATCCTGACATTGCAAAAATGTCTAGAGAAGAGCTGTTAGTACAGCTAAAAACATTAATTAAAATACATAGGCAATTAGTCCAATATGTAATGCGGACTGCAACAGTCCAACCAGCTGTTAATGTACCACAGCTGACCCCTCATCAGGGGAACACTAATAAAATTACACCACAGAACATACAGTCATGTCTTGGTAAAACACCCGTAAAACGGGAACAAATTCCTTTCTGGTTAGCACAGAAAATCACTCAAATAGAGGCACTATTTCCTGATACTACCCCTATAGAGAAACACAGAATCTTGACCATCTGCCTTCCTATGGGAATCGCACCACACGTGGAGGACTGTGACACTTGGGGTACAGTCTTTGCTTCCATTTACACAAAAACACACGGTGTTCCGTCTATGGCGGTAATACCAGAAGTGCTAAAACAGATTCAAAATGAATACGGTCCAGAGCCCGCTTTAAATCTAGGTATGAAATTACTGAAAGACTTCAAGCAGGTCTCGGCTATATTATTAGCCAATATAAAAGGAGAAGCAGCATCTGTGGCGATTCGTCAGAAGTTGAAGGAAACAGATATAAAAGATCCAATTGAGCTTGCCAAAATCATAGAGAAATGCTATGAAGAAGTAGGTAGAGACAGCTTGGGTGGGAAACCAGTAAAGCCCCAACTGCTCGAAAATCCTGAAAAATTATTTATTAAAAATAATTCAAACACTCCTAAAAAGAGCTGGGATGGAAATAAACAATCCACTCCCAAGGAAAAAGTTTTCCAGTCCAGAGGAAGGTCTCCTCGACGGAGGGAAAGAACTCCGACTCGAGAACACCAGTCTCCCCAGAGGGAACCCTCTGAGAAAAGATATAACCTTAGAAATAGGGATAATCTGAAAAAACCTGATAGATATCAAAGTATTGATACACGTCCCTCTCGATCTTTTCCGCAGAAATCGGAAAGAAGAGGACGGTCAGACCTTGGAGAGCACACCAAGTCCAAAGACAAGGAACCTGCTCAGAGTAAAAAATCTCAATTTCCAAAAAAGAAGGTAGCCAGTATTAGACTAATTAACCATGCCGAGAATACTGAGGACACAGTTGAAAAACGGGGAGTGGGCATTGACAATGTTGGACAGTGCAGCAGAAATCAGTATAGCGCGCAAGATCTTGATGAGTCATCTGGAGACAGTGGACACGAATGAATACATTCAGGTTGAAACTGCCGACACCAGACTTAGCGAGCCCCATAAAATATACGAAATAACATTGCGTATAGAGGGTGATAAGACTAGGAAAATTAGAGGTCTGTTTTGGGATAAGCTCTCAAAAGGCTACGATATTCTGTTAGCTGAAAAAGATTGGCCCCCAGAGTTTGTCAGGGAGTGCCCTCGTGGCGAAGAAGTGATTATGCCTGCCTTCTCGAATCACATTCCGATTCACAAAAAATATACATATGCAAGGAAATGGGCAGTAGCCCAGGCTCTGGCATTATATAAAAATCATGTAGGATGGGATGAGGAGTCTCCGCCTCACAAAATCCAATTAAAAAGTGAACCAACTGCCCAACGGCAGTATCCCATAAAGCAAGAAGCTAAAAAACAGGTCAGGGAGATCTTAGAACAACTTGAGTACCAGGGGGTGATTGAAACATGCACCTCTCAAATGAACAATCCTTTGTTTCCTGTCTCCAAGCCAGACAATTCATATCGTCTAGTTTTGGACTACAGACATCTTAATACATGTTGTAAAACTTTTGCAGTACAAAACTCGCACAGTGCAGCCCTAATGAATAACATAGTCAGGAAAAAATATAAAACGACATTAGACATATCTAATGGTTTCTTTTGTCAAAACATTGCACCAGAAAGCAGATATTTGACTGCTTTCTCAGCATTTGGGTCGCAGAAAAAATTCTGTCGACTCCCACAGGGGTTCAAGAACAGCCCAGGACTATTCTCAGCTAGGGCAACAGAGTTACTACAAATCTATGATGATGAGGCATTATCTTACGTAGATGATATCTATCTCACAGACGACGACTTGGATACTCACTTGAAAAGAGTGAACACCATTATACTTGGGTTCGAGGCAGAGGGTTGCAAATTCAACTTTAAAAAGTCTCGAATTACCCATCTGACAGTACTATTTTTAGGGTACGAATTATCAAGTGAAGGGAAAAGCCTAGCGGACAACTTCTTAGAGAAGTGTGCTGTACTCCAAGCTCCAAAAACGCTGAAGAATTTACAATCCATTCTAGGTTTTCTGAATTTCGGAAGAACTTACATTCTAAATTACGCAGAGAGGGTTAAACCTCTCTACGAACTAATTAAACCTGATTTTAAACAAATCAATTGGACTCAAAAACACACAGAAATTTTGAGATCACTGCAAACAGACATGTTAGCAAAAACAAAATTAGATACACGTGACAACACACGCGATCTTGTAATCCGAGTCATCCCAGGAAGATGCGGATTCACGTACCTAACCTCTAATGAGGGAGAAAAGGTACCAATTTCAGTTAAATCTCACTTGTACACACAAGCAGAAGAAACATTCAGTCACACAGAAAGAACTGTGAAAGCAGTGCAAATCGCATTAGCAAATGAACGAGAACTAGCACATGGTAAAAGGATTAATATCCTCACAGCGGAATCCGCCTTTGAGGCGCTATTCAGCCCAGTAAACCTGCCTACAGTGTCACTGGATCTGAAATGGATACAGTACATAGATTCTCTAGGAGCGGAAGATGTGAAATACTATTTCTCCCCGCAATTCGAAGAACTGAATGATTTAGAATATGAAGAAGAATATCCTCTGCCAATCGAAATTCTGCCTCTCCCACGGTACGCCTGTATAATCTATACAGATGGATTTGTACAGCATTTCAACGTAGAGAGAAAATCCTACGATGCAGCATGTGCGAATATTAAAGGTCGTTGGCTGTGCGGTAAATTCAGACCGAAAGTAACAAAAACTGAATCTATAAGAAACTGTTCGGTTCAGAGAACTGAAATCAGATGTTTAAAGATGGCGCTCGAAAATGCAGAACGTGAATTCCCGACACTAATCGTGTGCGATTCTCATTTTTGCGTCAACTCTTACAATAATAAACTGCAGAGGTGGATTGAAAACGACTACAAAGATGACACAGGTGCCACAATAAAGCATAAATTGCTCTGGAAACAGGTAGCTCTTTTACACAAAGAACTACAAAAGACTCACGTGGTACACGCACAGAGTCTTCAACGTGATGGCGTTCACGTTGCAGGGAATTCATTGGCTAATACAGCCACAGCGGAAGCAACTAAACCGGCTTCCGTAGCCACAAAAAAGCGTACAGAAAAATACATAGACGGGGAAACCATGCTGGCAGTAAAAACGACCGTAAAAGGTGACTGTGCAGCACTGCCCGTGAACTATCCACTCAATTATGCATACGTAATCGATGCAAACTCCGTTCCTTTTGCTCGAATCCCTGGAGTGGGGGACAGAGTAATTCCAAACAGGAGCAGGAGGGGCTTCCTCTTACTGGAAGCACACATGGAGTTGGGTCTGAAACATCAAACAATTAAGGATTCTCTGAAAGAATTACAATCAGAGTACTGGTGGCCAGGAATGAGCATAGATATTCAATGTTTTGCTCAAAATTGTGAGGACTTCAACAGAGATCGCAGTAATGAACAGGCCAGTGTAGTTTCAGGATCCCTGCTAGACAGCATAAGGCGGTCTATCTGCGCAATCAAAGAAGAGAAGCGCGTCCCATTGTACACAGTTAAGGCTAAACACACTTAAAAAATGTGGCCCCAACGCTCGGCTGACGCTAGAACGGTTATAAAAGATTTGCGAGTCTTTCTCGACACATACGCAATTACCACGTTCCATTCTGGCCAGGGTCCTGCTTTCAGCTCTTGAGCTTATAGGGAGGCCATGGCCAGCATGGGAATTGGGTTGCGGTATTCTTGTCCGTCGCACCCCGAAGGGAATAGTGTGGTTGAAAGAAAAAACCGGGACATAAAGCGATCTATAACAGCGAAGGTATTAGGTTCAGGCGCTGGGTGGGTCAAACATTTAATAAGTGTCCAAACTAGTCTTAATAACTTGCCAAGAAATTCTCTAAAGGGTTTCAGCCCATACGAACTATTGTTCGGATTTAGAATGAACATTCAGGACATCGATAGTCAGATGTCAGTGGTACAAGAAAAAACAACAGACTTTGACATCAAAGATCGTTTGGCTGTTTTACAGGAACTGAATGAAACAAGAAAATCCTTAAGCAACATAAAGTTAAAGCAACAGCCATCTACCACTGACGAGGCACCACAAGCAACAGCCCCAGCAAGGCCTGTCTGGATTCCAAAGATTGGGGATCTAGTCAGAGAAAAGATCGCGGTGAAGAAGGAATTTGGGCCTTCTTACAGAAAAGCAGTACCTGTCTTGGCAGTCACCGGAACAAGATCAGTGGTACTTCCGCCCCTTGCTGGTAAAAAGGAGAACAGAGTCGTGTCCATCGACCTGGTAAAACCACAAGCATGTGGCCTATAATCAACAGTAGGCCCAGTGGACTCCCAAGAAACAACAGAATACCCAAACTTGCAACAATCCAAGAGGTTCAAACTGAAAGACTAATCACATTCGATCAGCCTGCAGTGCACAGTGAAGGACTATGCAATAATGCCATTGAACTCGTGCCTCTTGAGACACAGATTGAAACAGTTCGTCAAGAAACAACACCAGTCTACACTAATGTGGCATCAGAAAGTGCTACCGAGAGACAGATTGAAACAACAATCCCATCAATTGACAGAACTGCCTCTGGTTATTTCATCAACTTCGACAACTTCTCTGAAGATCAAACCGGCCCCGAAGTGATGCCAGAAACAAAAAAGTATTTTAAAGAAAAAGCAACGGAACTCTTTCATCAACTGAAGGAAATCTACCTTATTTCACCTTGGCTAGAGTTCTGGTTCGGTCTAGGTGTATTTTTCCTCCTGCTTTGGCTCATCATGGTACTTTGTTTGGGAATATTCATTGAGGGAAAATATAGTACAATGGACACAGCAAGTCAGAACATCAACCTAGTCCTGAAACCACACAGATCATCCCACGTGAAGAAATGTCACAGCAATTCCAATACCTGGTGGGGTAGTATGGGAGAAAACTGACTATGAGATATATGGTCCGGTCGAAATCCTGAAGTATCCTCATCAACTGAAGGTTTCCTTAAGTGACTTTGTAAAACCGAGTACATTCTCTGATGATTGGGACTTTAACAGTATTAATGACATGATGTCTGATTCAGTAATGTCAGCTAGATTCACAGATCATGAATATTTACAAGGTTCGTCTAGTTATGAGCAGTTATTTTGCTACACACATTATGGTGATCATTACTTCCATAAATCTGCACAGCCTAGAAATGTTTTTATGTATAATCAATGGGAACATTGTGCTACACCACCTAAAAGCAGTTCTAAAGCATTTTTTGAGAAATTCAAATACTTCTCAGGGTTTAACACCAGTGATGCAGAAACGTTTTATTACAAACTGTTAGATAAAACAGGAATGAAAACAATGCTGACAAATTCTAAATAATATTGAAACGAAAACAATTTGGGGTACAAAAGATTGGCAGGTACAAGTCCTTGAAGCACTATTTAGAACCTGCATGATACCAGAACAAATGTTGTTTTTAAATGACACAATACACCAAACATCATGTCTTGGCCTAGCTAAGATCAAAGACCTTAAAAAACCGTCTATACCAAAGCCAATACCTGAAAATATAACTGCAGATATTGAGTTAGACGTAACACAAATTTTACATTTTAACAGAACACATCCTGATTGGAAAAAGTGGTTAATCTGGCCTACCGACACAAACAGCTGTCAAGATAGATTCCTGAATAAAACACAGGGGTTAAAAATGACCAGACTAGACCCGAGATATTCCCAGAGACAACATCCAGGGATAATAACAACATACAGTGTAGGGAAACTCTGCCTTGAATGGCTAACATCATCCACACTGGCTGAAATTAAGCAACACTTGTCTTTACTAAAAGACGGTGCTGATTTGCGCGATTTCATTCTTGGACCACGCAAACAGCGTCAAAAGTGTTTCATAGCGACCAGTATCTATGCTGCTTACAACGAGGCTTGGAAAGTCAAACAAATTGAAATAGCTGAAAAAATACGAGAAATTGATCGTATTAATTTGGAAAAATCGCTTTCTGTAGTGCACAATGGGTTAATGACTCTGTCTTCCAGAATATATTCGTTGGACAATATTGTATCCTCTGCCTTTGATGTGATAGATAGAGACTTGCTAATGTTACAACATGGCCAGTCGCAATTACGTTCTATTATACAATTAGGCTGGACGCTGCAAAATCTTCGTTCAGGCTATGTGCCTTGGCGTTTGATAAACACAACGTCATTATTTTCCATTTTTAACCTTACTGATAAACAGATCAGTTTGGCACAGAAAGGAGCAGACTATACAATCCTGAGCATCGAAAAACTTGAGAGATTACCATTGACAATGTCAGAGAGTCCTGTCATTGAATGGATAATACACGGAATTATCACTATTCCGATAACAACTTTCCAATTTAAAAAGTGCCTTGAGTACATACCTGCTGGCCAGTATGAACAATTGGGTAAAGGATATGTAAAATCAGAATGGAAATTACCATACACACATTCTTGCTATAGTGACAGCGACAAAAATGTATTTCTTAGTGGTGACAACTGTAAACATTCACTAAGCGGTATACTTTTGTGTCAGGGTATTAATTTACACGGAGCATGTGATGGAAATTCTAACAACCTTTCATGCCACCAGCTAGTCACACCTGCAACTCAGATAGAGCCCTTCTTTATGCAACTTGCAAACGGGAGTTACATTCTTAGAATGGATCACAGATGTTGTGGCCTTGTGCCAGGGAAAAGTTATCTAGTAAGTGTAACATCCATGGTCAAATGCTGTATGCAAGCATTGTTCCCGAGTGGGCCTGCAGACACAGTGACTCCCATCTGGCCTCGTCTGAATCTCTATTCTATACGAATTGATACTTTAAGCAAATTGAAGTCTGTGCTTTTGCAGACAACAGTGCCCATAACGTCATCAAAAGAGACGTATGATCTTCTAGTTGCAAGGACAGCTACTGAAGTTCATGAACTTTTATCAACAAATTGCCCAGTGCATTTCGTAGAAATGCTTAGCCAACTCCTTAACATGTCTAGTGCCACGAGCATCCCAGGCATATTTAAGACGATTTTTACGGGACTGCTAACACCTTTTCAAGCAATTTTGGGAATCGTTCCTAATTTTGTACACTCTGTTTTTGGCGGCATACCCTTATTTTTGGGACTTGTAGCAGGGATTTTATTTTTGTCCGTCCTGCTTCGTTATGGCAAGCCAAAGCTCAGACATAGCTCCCATGGGAATGGAAGAGACAATCCTAGCAATGCGCTACCGGGACAGGATAACTAACGTCCTTGGATTGGCCAGGCTGAGAGATCTAAACATGACCTGGTTCCTTTCATTCAGACCTATATGGCATAACTGTATCTTACCGGTACTTCGATGTATGCTATGCGGAGATGAATGCGTGTTGGACATCTGTCTTTCACTTCCATCAGCAGTACCAATGGACGTCGATACTTTGCTCAGTCCAATAACGGCTCACGCATTGTGTTGTCCCCAGCGGCTACCAATCCTGATGACGGCATTCGTTGAGACTCCTGTACTACGACTAGGTGGTAACAGTGGAGCGAGTGACAAAAGCAGCATCACCCAGGTACGACCTTCTGTGAGCATTGCTGATCCCGACTATGATGACAGCAATCATTCTCACACCTGCCAAGTTACAGCACTATCGAATTTGGTTGAACTGTCACCTGATTTTGTAGACCAATTCTTTGAGAGCCTGTCTGATATGATGTTCTCACCCGAACAGAAATAATAACTTTGGAGAAGCTTTCCGACACACAGTGTTCCCATGAACTCTGAATTCGGCCTTCAGTTTTGATCAACAAAAACTGCAATAAGCGTTGGAACTCTATTTCCCCGTTCAAGCAATAATTCTTTTGAATTGGATATTTTTTAATATTGACCCTTTTTTGGCACGAACAATTCTTTGCTTAGGGTAAAAACTATTCTTAAAGAACAGAAGCTTCAAACTTCTATTTTTAAACACATCTAGAGACATAACAACTTACATCAGCCTCTAGCACACATTTATTGCAATGCATTTATATGTGATGATTTATCTCGCCCTTCTTCTGTTTCAGAGATATTTCATGTGTAATTCTTTTTGCATAATCGTTCATTGATTTCATATACAATAATTTTTGAATGATTTCTATGCTTCAAAAACGTACAGTACCTAAATTTCACGTATTACAATATACGCCTATTTCGAATGCATTTATGTATTTTGGGGTGGGCAATGTTACACATGCATCTAATTGCTCTAGTTTTAGTAATTTGATGCACATGAAAACGTGGAGTGGGTGTTGCGTGTTTATCTAGGTTCCTGATCGATACTGTGAACTTATGCCCCTATTCGGCTATAAATCCATTTATTCCCTATATTGGCATAACCGTTCAAGTGCGATATTCAGAAAGTCATCTCTGGCCTCACACGAACGGAGCCACATTCCAGAATAGTTCTCTGCCACTTCCTTTGCAACCAATTAGTGCAATGACAGAGCAGAAGTCACTATCTGATATTCCTAGATTAACACTCCGAGTTCTTCAACAAGATAAAAACTCAGCAAACCTGGAAATCCCCGCTTGCTGTGTTTTGATTAGTAATGGATCTCTAATGAGCAACTGATAGCTATCACTTCCTAGTGACATCTTTAATTGACGTCTTATGTCCAACAAACTTGCGTCAAACCAGGCACCTGTCAGGTATAAATACTACCAATGTTGCCTTAAGCAATTGCTGTTGGGTTCGCTGTTGTCGCGTTCCTGTTGCTGCAGCCTGCTGCCCGTCGCCTGAAGCTGCTGATACCATTATCGCTGCTAAAGCGCGAACGATGGTGTGGTGTAACTAGGAGCTGAACAGCCGTCCCTCTGCGAAGAGCCCAGCAGATGCCAAGCTGCCCGCGGACGCTGTCCCCCCTCCTCCTTCTCGACGCGCTGAAGAGAGACGCTGCCTTTCTCGTGCAGAGAAATCCAGCTCCAGCGTTTCTAGTCTGCCCTCGCGGGTGACTGGGATGCCGAGTTTCCCCTGAAGGAGATACCAGACCTCCATCATTCTATTCAGAGGTATGGTGTTGACTAAACCCTTAGTGAGAATTCTTGAAGCAAACCTTGGCAAAACCAACTTAACTTGAAGCTACTTACTTACTCCCTTCCACGTGTTAGGCTTAGGTCAGGCACACTGGGGTAGGCGTAGTTAGAAGCACCAGTTGAGTATTTTAGCCTAATGTATATATGACTGTATATATGTTTTATTACTTTTAAACCATTGTATGGCTAAGAAACCATATCAATGCTTTTACAGTATTATTTCGCAATACTTATCTTACTGTACGTACTTTTTATAATAACAAGTCTTGCAATTGTGGCAATACATTTCTCTTGTACGAGAAGAAAGACTGTTCAATAAATGTTAACATTTTATTGACAAACGCCCGTCTCTCTAGTCTCTACATATTGTGAAAGTGATCTGCACCAATCTGACTGAGTGAAATACATGTCTATTGTTTCACACAACCCTAGGGATTGACTCTTAATCTGAGGAGCAAAGTTGTCATGTTGCACGATTGTTGGAAAGCTGAATCCCTTCTTGTCTGTGCCAGGGAAGCAGATCACTTCCTATGCAGAGAAGAAAGTTTCCAGTGACCTCTGAGCTAGTTGGTAACACACCCAATTAAGTTTAGCATAGTCAGTGGAGGCCTGGAAGATCCGCACTTCTACGTCGATACTACTGTTTATGTTATTCCAATGCGCAGGGCCTAGTGGGAAACTAGGAACTACACTACAGTACAAATCACGTCCTTAACACTCAAGCACTCTATTAGGGTGTGCAATGGCAGGGTCAACTTAGATCGACCCCCTAAATGCACTTTTAATAAGCAGGGCCAAGAGGCCCGGTTGGATTACATATTTGTGGAAACTAAATCATGGGCCACAATAAGGGACTTCTTTGTCATACCACGGGATGACAGTGATCACAATGCCCTAAGCTTAAAAATAACTATGCCTGGTATGGCAAGGGGGACTCTGCACGCGAATCGCGCCCCAGACCCGAGAATGATCTTAACTAACGATAGGAGAAGAATAAAGTGGACAAAAATAGTAGAAAGACCAGAGCGACTCTCGGAGCTTTATGCTCTTATCCTCCCTATTCTAGAGGAAACTAGTGTTGCACTCAATGATGGATCCACCTATGACAATTCTTGTAAGGCAGGAACCCTGTATGAACAGTTAATAAATACTTTGTCCTAATTGGTATAACTCTACTTGTAGAAGAGCTAAGACCACACTTGTTACTTCCATTAAAAACAAGGCTAGCAAGTCAACAGTCCAGACCTTGAGAGCTAATTACAAGCGCATAATGAAGTGTGCAGGAGAGGAATGGGACCATGATAATTGGACTGGCTTATCTAATGCCCTTGCAACAAGAGACCTACAAAGATTCTGGTCCATTCTAAACAATGGCTCAGCAGAGCCAGCGGCAGCTGTGGAGGCTAACATAGCTGAAGGTGTCTGGAAAGAAAACTTTTGCACCCTCTACGCAGCAGAACCTGCCATTCCGCAGGGAGTCCTAGGGGAGATGCCGTTAGATCAGATATGCCAATCGGATATCAGTGACTTCACGATAAAGGAGGTCGAAAATGCTATATCCAAATTGGCAATTGGGAAGGCCCCTGCTGGACAAGCTACCGGGTGATCTTTTTAAACATCAACCTTCTAATTGGGCCCCATACCTCCTAGTCATATTCAACGCAGTCCTGAGAGGGACCCCAGTTCCTGGTACTTGGCTGGGCGCAGAGAGTGTCCCTATATTCAAAAAGGGTTCACCTCTGCTTCCAGCCAACTACAGGCGGATCAGTTTGATCGACGTCCCGCAAAAGATCTTCGGAAGACTAATACTGGACCGTCTCCAGGACTGGATGGAGTAAAACTCCATACTAAGCCCATATCAGGCAGGCTTCAGAAACAAATTATCCACCATGGACCAGATACTTCGGTTGAACATGTTATTCTGGAAGTTGGTTAAGTTTGAGGGGGCAGTCTCTATACCGTGTTCGTAGATTTACAAGCAGCTTTTGATTTGGTCCCAAGACATAAGCTTTGGGTTGTTCTTGTCGAATTGGGCGTTCCTCATCATTTGTTGCACATCTTAATATGCCTACATCAGGATAATTTCGCACGGGTTAGGTGTGGAAGGAATGGTCACCTTTCAGCAAAATTCCCCGTTGGCAGGGGGGGTGAGACAGGGTTACGTGTTAGCACCCACCCTGTTGTGCCTTTATGTCAACGGGGTAATTTCCCACCTAAATGGGATAAATCATACTGATGCGCCCAAACTCTCTGGTAGCAGGGTGCCGGCGATAATATTCGCAGATGACACCATGCTGCTTTAAAAAACCCCAATGGGAATTCAGAGGGTTTTGGATGGCTTTGTGGGATTTTGTGAGGATAGGGGGTTGGAAATCAATGCCATGAAAACCAAATTTATGATTTTCAATCCCCTTGTACGGACTAGACCTAACCCGTGCATTGGAACAATCAGGCTGTAAAGAGTTCATATTTTTGAATTTTTAGGGATAACTCTTAATTAAAATGTGGCGTGGGCCCCTCATCAAATAAATACCCAACTTAGGCAATCCCAGCTCATAGGAGGCATCCTAAAACTCTCTAACAGCTCCACAATAAAACCAATTCGACCTGTAGTGGAGATTCATACAACAAGAGTGAGAGGGGCTGTCACCTACGGGGGTGAGCTCTGGGGGCACGCCTGTTGTCCGGCAATTGTCGTCTCAGAAAATAAATTCCTTAGGCAACTGTTGATGCTCCCAAGTAGCTCCCCCTTGCTACCCATTAGATTGGATATGGGTCTTAGACCGATTGATGAGGTTGTGGGCTTGAAGCCTTTAATGTTTTGGAGGAGATTATAGAATACCCCGGAGCTTTCTGTTTTCAGACAGCAATCATAGAGATTTTAAATACAACTAATACGGGAAAAATTCCTTGGCTAGCTTATATTAAAGATGAATTCATCAAGTTGGGCCTCTCACAAATGTGGTACAAACCTGAAATCGCTTGCCCGAGAACCTCACGAAACAGTCTGTCTAAACTTTTTTACGAACGTAGATTAACAGACTCGATATCTAGCACTCATAGTGGCATTTTAACAAACTCTTTTCTAAAGTTGAAGGATTTTTACTATTTTGAAACTAACCTAGATGTTATCTTTCCGGCTCTTACAAGGAAGTTGTATCTGCAGTGGAGGTACGGCACACTACCAATCAGAGCTTTCACATGCAATTGGTCTCCATCTGCTTTGAAAAACTGTCCTAATTGCAGTTGTGATATTGAGAGTGAAGTACATATTATGTTCTTTTGCCCTGCATATCGGAGAGCGAGAAGGTACTGGTTGGTGCCCCTATGTAAAAACATGCGAATCACACACTGTATGCAAGTCTTACGCATACTGAAAATTGATTTGTCATCTGTAGTTGTATTTGCCGTTGCTAAATATCTGGCGGCGGTGTGGCTAAAACGCAGGGGAGCACTGAACATTATTCAACGGGATGACAGTGATCACAATGCCCTAAGCTTAAAAATAACTATGCCTGGTATGGCAAGGGGGACTCTGCACGCGAATCGCGCCCCAGACCCGAGAATGATCTTAACTAATGAAAGGAGAAGAATAAAGTGGACAAAAATAGTAGAAAGACCAGAGCGACTCTCGGAGCTTTATGCTCTTATCCTCCCTATTCTAGAGGAAACTAGTGTTGCACTCAATGATGGATCCACCTATGACAATTCTTGTAAGGCAGGAACCCTGTATGAACAGTTAATAAATACTTTGTCCTAATTGGTATAACTCTACTTGTAGAAGAGCTAAGACCACACTTGTTACTTCCATTAAAAACAAGGCTAGCAAGTCAACAGTCCAGACCTTGAGAGCTAATTACAAGCGCATAATGAAGTGTGCAGGAGAGGAATGGGACCATGATAATTGGACTGGCTTATCTAATGCCCTTGCAACAAGAGACCTACAAAGATTCTGGTCCATTCTAAACAATGGCTCAGCAGAGCCAGCGGCAGCTGTGGAGGCTAACATAGCTGAAGGTGTCTGGAAAGAAAACTTTTGCACCCTCTACGCAGCAGAACCTGCCATTCCGCAGGGAGTCCTAGGGGAGATGCCGTTAGATCAGATATGCCAATCGGATATCAGTGACTTCACGATAAAGGAGGTCGAAAATGCTATATCCAAATTGGCAATTGGGAAGGCCCCTGCTGGACAAGCTACCGAGTGATCTGTTTAAACATCAACCTTCTAATTGGGCCCCATACCTCCTAGTCATATTCAACGCAGTCCTGAGAGGGACCCCAGTTCCTGGTACTTGGCTGGGCGCAGAGAGTGTCCCTATATTCAAAAAGGGTTCACCTCTGCTTCCAGCCAACTACAGGCGGATCAGTTTGATCGACGTCCCGCAAAAGATCTTCGGAAGACTAATACTGGACCGTCTCCAGGACTGGATGGAGTAAAACTCCATACTAAGCCCATATCAGGCAGGCTTCAGAAACAAATTATCCACTATGGACCAGATACTTCGGTTGAACATGTTATTCTGGAAGTTGGTTAAGTTTGAGGGGGCAGTCTCTATACCGTGTTCGTAGATTTACAAGCAGCTTTTGATTTGGTCCCAAGACATAAGCTTTGGGTTGTTCTTGTCGAATTGGGCGTTCCTCATCATTTGTTGCACATCTTAATATGCCTACATCAGGATAATTTCGCACGGGTTAGGTGTGGAAGGAATGGTCACCTTTCAGCAAAATTCCCCGTTGGCAGGGGGGGTGAGACAGGGTTACGTGTTAGCACCCACCCTGTTGTGCCTTTATGTCAACGGGGTAATTTCCCACCTAAATGGGATAAATCATACTGATGCGCCCAAACTCTCTGGTAGCAGGGTGCCGGCGATAATATTCGCAGATGACACCATGCTGCTTTCAAAAACCCCAATGGGAATTCAGAGGGTTTTGGATGGCTTTGTGGGATTTTGTGAGGATAGGGGGTTGGAAATCAATGCCATGAAAACCAAATTTATGATTTTCAATCCCCTTGTACGGACTAGACCTAACCCGTGCATTGGAACAATCAGGCTGTAAAGAGTTCATATTTTTGCATTTTTAGGGATAACTCTTAATTAAAATGTGGCGTGGGCCCCTCATCAAATAAATACCCAACTTAGGCAATCCCAGCTCATAGGAGGCATCCTAAAACTCTCTAACAGCTCCACAATAAAACCAATTCGACCTGTAGTGGAGATTCATACAACAAGAGTGAGAGGGGCTGTCACCTACGGGGGTGAGCTCTGGGGGCACGCCTGTTGTCCGGCAATTGTCGTCTCAGAAAATAAATTCCTTAGGCAACTGTTGATGCTCCCAAGTAGCTCCCCCTTGCTACCCATTAGATTGGATATGGGTCTTAGACCGATTGATGAGGTTGTGGGCTTGAAGCCTTTAATGTTTTGGAGGAGATTATAGAATACCCCGGAGCTTTCTGTTTTCAGACAGCAATCATAGAGATTTTAAATACATCTAATACGGGAAAAATTCCTTGGCTAGCTTATATTAAAGATGAATTCATCAAGTTGGGCCTCTCACAAATGTGGTACAAACCTGAAATCGCTTGCCCGAGAACCTCACGAAACAGTCTGTCTAAACTTTTTTACGAACGTAGATTAACAGACTCGATATCTAGCACTCATAGTGGCATTTTAACAAACTCTTTTCTAAAGTTGAAGGATTTTTACTATTTTGAAACTAACCTAGATGTTATCTTTCCGGCTCTTACAAGGAAGTTGTATCTGCAGTGGAGGTACGGCACACTACCAATCAGAGCTTTCACATGCAATTGGTCTCCATCTGCTTTGAAAAACTGTCCTAATTGCAGTTGTGATATTGAGAGTGAAGTACATATTATGTTCTTTTGCCCTGCATATCGGAGAGCGAGAAGGTACTGGTTGGTGCCCCTATGTAAAAACATGCGAATCACACACTGTATGCAAGTCTTACGCATACTGAAAATTGATTTGTCATCTGTAGTTGTATTTGCCGTTGCTAAATATCTGGCGGCGGTGTGGCTAAAACGCAGGGGAGCACTGAACATTATTCAAAACTGCTAATGCATATGCACTTTATAAAGACACCTATCTAATTGATTTTTGTAAAGGCCATAGATTGTTTGGTAATTTCTGTCCTATAGATCCTCGACAGCTGAAACTGATATTGTTTTTAATATTTTTAATGAAATGACAAATGTTGTTTTTATGATTGTTTGCTCGTCTTTTATGGCACGTATTGCCAAAATAAAGAAATATGATGATGATGATATTCCTCTTGTATTGCAACATTTACCTGGCTCTTTCTTCCCCATGTAGTGCGCTAAAGCCCTTGCCTACATATCTAGTTTGTTTGTCTTTTTTTATCATGTTTTGGAAGTGTTTCCAAATCATTTGTGATGACCTCTGAGGTCTGGTCATTGTGCTATCCAGAGCAGGCATAGGGTGAAGGAAGACAAGGTGTCAAGCAGTGTGTATCTGTGTTTGAATATATATGACATTTTTTAAGTGGAATGTAACCAAAGGCAGCAGACCTCTGTACAGATTAAGGATAAGCATAAAGTCAAGCGGTGATAGGAGAGGTAACTGTAACATGAGCGATTTATGTACTGTGATGTAGTGTTCTTCAAAAAGGTGATTCCTCAATTCTTTCCTAAATGTGAGCAGTGTTGGAGCAGTCTTGATGAATACTGAATGTTATTGTTCCATACCCTGGGTGCATAGTTATAAAACGGCTGCTGCCTTGTTTTTTCTTTTTACATTTTTAAGTCGGAAGTCTGACGATGTTCATGCTTCAGGTGTTATTGAATCCAAAAATGGGGGTCGGGGTACGCACACCTGAGGTGATTTTAGTGTAATTGTTAATTTCTTTAAAGGTGGGTGGTGCCCGTGGGGTTGAACCCACTGTACTTGGGTGAAGTGTAATCCTGTGATGCACTGTTCTGTCAAGAAAAGTGTCTCCCCAGAGCACTCAAAATCCAAACGGTTCAAATAAAGTTCAAATAAAGGTTCAAAACGTGTAAATCAGTTTCAGTGTTTTTCTTTACTTGTGTATCATTTCATGATTCTTCTCATTATATACACATATTTAACTCATTGGCCCAATGCATTTCGGGCGGAGCCCTTCCTCGGGGGCCCTGTCAAATCCTAAATCCAAGCACTGGAATGAGCTTCCGTTAGCTCTTCGCACATGCCAGACAGAACCAGTATTTCGTAAATCCCTTAAAACCCTTCTTTTTTCGTCCTAGTTTGGTACCTCCGACCTGTCCCTCTAGTTTTCAGAGTCTTCCAGCGCCGGGATGCCCCGTTGGGGCCGCTGCGCGCTTTACAAAACACACTAATAATAATAATAATAATAATATAATAGTAATGATAAAGTACAGTTTCAAAAAGCAAATCTTTAAACATTTGTTCATCTGAAATCAAACAGTTTTCAACATATTACCACATGCAGCGGAGGTAGAAAATCAGAGTTCAATGTCTGGCATTATGCTAATGTTGCGGGAATAAGTGTACTCGAAAATCATTACTGGGAAAGTGCAGGAAATTGGGGGTGTCTAGGGACTGGCTGGAGACGCCACGTTGTTTTAAAAAAAGTGCTCGTGAAATCATACTCGTCAAACCTGTTCAGGGATTATAGTAGCCGCGCTGATATACAAAGGTGTCTGTAAACAAACAAAAAGGTAACAGATGTTAAAAAGCGGGTCTGTGTTTGACAGCAATCCTCTGTCAAGAATTCGTTCGTAAGGAATGCTTACTGGGTAAAGTATTCTGGGCGAGTCCGTGTGGGAGTCCGGTTAAAGTATTAGCGATCAAGTGTGTTTCCGCGTTCTCAGTGTTAAGCCGGGTCGCGAAGCTCCTTAAATGTTAGAGCGGCGCTGATACGTTAAGGTGTGTGCTTAGGTGACGAACGGTATTATTGGTTGGTATGTCGCAGTCGAATGTGCCCTATGTTAATGTGTGTAGCCCCCATGATGATGCATCTATACTAATGTGCCTAATGGGTTTTTCCTAAGGTTGATCCCCTTGAGCTCCCAGGATTTTGCCCAATGCAGGGTGAGACTTATATTCCCTGCTCATGATTGATGCCTAATGCACCCTTGAGCCTGATGCCTACTGCATGAGATTATGCAGGTTTTACGCTAATGTATTTACGGTAAATGTGTTGTTGCTTCCCCTAGTTTGCGCACTGGTGAGTCGGTGCCTAATGCTCTTAAGGTCACAGGTGGATGCCAAAGAGGACCCATGATGTTCATGCCGAACACCTATGTTCCTGTCGGTACTGGTTGTTTCTATGCCTCATGCAGTTCTTTCCGAATGTTATGCCATGCTGGTTTTCCTTCCAGGCCTACGGCAAAGGGGATTGATGCTGAACACGGATGTTATAGTGCTTCATGCCTGGGTCCACGTGAATTATGCCAATACCGTTATGCACAATCTACTCAAGTTTTCATGCCTACTGTTAGATGACTAACAGCCCAATGTGTTTATATGCCAACCTGACGGGTGTTCTGGGCCCATTGTTTATGCTTCATGCTAATAAGGATGCCTTATGTTTAGGCCTGATACTTTTGACAGGGTCGCCCAGGTCGAGATCTAGCCAGAAGGTCCTGGCGGTTGTATATGTAGTGATAGAGTTCCCCTTTATTCTTCACCCTTACCTTTATCCCTTGTTCTTTTTGCAATGGTTCTGGCAGCAGCCTGATTGGCCCTGCCATGTAAATAATCCCCTTGTACATATTGCCCTGGCGCCAGTTGGCGTAGTATAGTGACTTCTGTGATTACTATTGCATGTTTGACCCAATACAAACGTTATACTTACACAACCTGGTGTCGTGTCTCTTTTTGGAATGTGCCTTGTGAGTCGCCTGTGTGTACTGCGTGAATGCTTTGCACATGTCCTCTGGAGTTTGGCCCACCCTCTCTGCACCACGCTACCCCATTTCTAACAGTGATGTAGTGCTCTTCTAAGAGGAGTGTCTATACCTTTTCCTGAGCAGGGCTTGTGAGGACCTGATAGATATAGGAATGTGGTTTTAGATCCTGGGTGCATATCTCAATTCTTCGTTTTTTACATATGTCGTAAATATTTAATTTACCATCTTAATTTCTATGCAGGTAAGTACTTAATCAATAATAACTCAATCGGAAAGAAAGAAACAGAGTCCGTGGTGTTAGAGTTCTTAGGGGTTTTATTCCTTAAAAAGGAATCGTTCCGGAACTGGATATCAGGTTCCTGCAACCACAAAGGGTCCAGGAAGGGATAGAGCATACTTTATTGACATTACATTACTTTTATACTTAATATACATCATTGAAGTCAATGCAGAAGGCGTAACAGCTGAGAGAAACAAGATAAAACACACACGTGGTCATGATACGTAATTAGGAGGCGTGAACTAGGCGTGAACATAGAAGTGTGTGCTAGAAACGTCACAGGTAGGTGCCATAAGTGGGTGGCAACAATAAGCAGAATCTTGCAATGTCAGCAGAAATCTGAGGCCTGGATGCGCGCGCAGCTGCATGACGTGTAACTGACGTGAAGCTAAAGGGTGCAGGGGACTTGACATTTCAACTAGCGGAAAGAGACAGGAGTCTGGCATGTCAGATCAACTTGTGCTTCTATCATATCTGATATCTGATGTTTAGGAACTGAGCTATCTGGGCGGAAAGGTCTCTGGGGCAGAAGCTATTCTATACTGACTGTGAGTGCGTGTATAAGCGCCTAAGTGTCTGCATGAGGAGCGTGGGGGCATGGGCCTTCCATGGTAGCGTGGTAACAGAGGCTATGAATTACTTGCACAGAGACAGTAAGGCCAGGCCCTTTCGCTCTGCAGCTGGGGGAATGTTTACTTAAACTAGTAGGCAGGAATGCATCTTCGGAGAGGAAACAGATAACTCGAAGGTTGAATTCATTCTTGGCAGGCAGCAGGCTGAGCTAAGCGCGGTGGGCCGCGCTGGAAGTAAGGCAGAGTTCACAGGTACGGGGGCAGCCTGGGCTGAGGCTTTCAGAGTCAGAAGGCAGAAAAAGCTCGATGGCAGAAATTCAGGGCCTACTTTGCCAGAGCTGAAAAACGTGTAAAGTACACCACAAAAATACGTTGGCATGGCATACTTAGAAACGGACTATTCAACCCATTCAGGGTGGGTCGGAAAGAGGACATGTTAACGTTGGACGCAAATGTATTTGCGTCTTCATAGCTGGCACAGGAGGGAAGTTACATGCACTTTAAACTCGTACATGGAGACGGTGGGGTACATGATATGGAACATAACTTGGCCAAAAATTTATATTTCCTCATTCCCTCCTTGTTCCCTACGGACCCTTCATGATATCTCGATCATCATGAATTGATCAGTCTGTTCTTGTAACATAATTTGCTCGTCTCTCTTCCGTTGTCGGTTTGAGAGAAAACTGGAATGTTCAATACACGATGTGGCGCACAGTCCACATATCGCCGGCCCGCACTGTAGGCACAGGCAGCAACTGAATACTATGACAAGGCCAATGCCTAGGAAGGATAGGATCTTCCATCCCCAAGCGGACAACGTTGTCCAGAACCAACCGGACCAAGTCCAGGTGCCTGGATTCTGATGTATTAAACTTGCAATTTTGTGAAGACGTGTAATAGCTTTGTATACAGATGGCGCGTTTTCTGGAATGAAAACACAGCAACTTGACCCGATGACCTTACAAGCTCCACCTCTATCTGCCAAAATGACGTCAATAACGAGACGATTTTGAAGGACAACAATCCGCATAGCAGACTGCTCCTCTGTTAAGTTACCTAGGGCGGAGGCAGTTTCATGTACTACTGCTTCAAGGGTTCTAGTTAGTCTACGTATTAATTTACTGTTTTGGACGGGACCTGTGAAGAAAAAGAATCCTTTATTAAAATCTGTGTATTGCTCCCATGCCGTTTCAGTATAATCGACAATCGGGAGATCTCTTCGGAATCTATCTTTTACTAGATTTGTATTTCTATGATAATCAGGAGGAGCTAGGAAAACAGGGGGCAGAAGAAAAGCAATGTAACAGGTACCATCCCAATCTGGAGGTAAACGTATGTATGCGGTATGGCCACAAACAAAGTAGGAATGACGTGTAGCTCGAAATGAGGACCTACCCTCATCAGTGAATTCGACCACAGTAGTACATTTACTATGACCTAAGTGTACTGAACCTTTCTTTCTAACACAAAGATGACCTGTGACTGGTAATACTGACATAGCGGGAAGAATGGGTGCAGCTTCGGACTCAATAGTAAGGATCATAAGGTTAACTGTGTAATTTCCTAATCCATATACTTCGTTTTCTAGATCAGTTCCTATTCTAACGGATCGTCCACTTTTATCAGGGTAACAGACGTCGAACGGAACTGAATTCAGGTTTCCCCAAACCCAGCCCCCTTCGCGGGTAACAGCAATATCAGAATCTAAAGAATTAATCAATCTACTCCATGCACCACAGGGGCCATTGTGAGTGAACGGATACGGAAAGAGGGGCAGAACTCCCTTGTATTTCTGGTGGGGAGGGAGTCGGCCACATATCCAACAGTTTGTAGCATTGCTGGTCTGATGGGAGTGATGTAACATGCTAATGAATGTGTTGTTGCGCAGCGCAAGTCTGTAAGATAATTCGTGAGGGGGTAATGTACTAAAAGAATGTTCAGCAGAAACATTGTAAGCAGATTGTTCACGCTTGAAAATAGGGTAATAGATAGGAAGCAGTATACTTGCAACAATAATCAGAAGACTTAGAAAAAACATAATTAATAATGTCACTATACAGTGACTACGCAGTGATTTGCAATAGGTACGTTTCTTGAATTGTCTCTCTCTCTCTCTATCTCGATCTAGGGGATACATGTCAGAAACTATTTAACCGATTCACCTAGGGGAGGACTTAAACAATTAAACTGTCTGACTTGCTAGATCGAAGTTTCTGTTTATACTCCTCTTGGGGAGTTTTCTCTCGTTCGGGTACTTTAAAGTCACTAGATTTAATACAGTCTTTGGTGGGTTGGACGAGTCAGGGTCTGGTTTCAGTTCGTTGCATTGTTTAATATGACTCGTGTGGACCCACCCCTTTCTGCCCTCCACCTTCACTGCGGTCCTCGTAGTAAGAAGGACGGTCTTCGGCGCTTTCCAGCGGGGCTCCAGCGGACTTTTCCTGTCGAAGTTCCTAATTAAGACCAGATCGCCAGGACGGACATCATGCGGCTTTACATCAGTGTTGTCAGGAAAAGCTGCGGCAACCTGTGAACGACATGATTGGAGTGCAGACATCAAGGAGGCAAGGTAATCTGTCAACATGTTACAATCAACATCAGTAATTTTCTTAGGAATGGGCGTCCCCCACATATTCGGTGGTCTGCCAAAGACCACTTCGTACGGGGATAGTCCTGATCTCGAATGGGCAACCATTCTCATATAAAACAGTGCAACAGGCAGGGCGACTATCCAGTCGACCCCTTTCTCCTGGCATATTTTGGCAAGGCGGGTCTTAAGTGTCTGGTTATGCCTCTCTACAAGGCCTGCGGCTTCTGGATGTCGGACACAATGGAATCTCCACTGATATCCTAGCAAAAGGGAAACATGCTTCATGAGCTCGGATGAGAATGGCTGTCCGTTATCTGAGTACACGACACGAGGCAAGCCGTATCGTGGGAAGAATTCTCGAACCAGCTGCTTGGCAGTGGTCGGGGCAGTGTAATCTGAGACTGGGTATGCTTCGGTCCAACGAGAAAGTGCACAAACAACTACGAGGACATATTTAAATCCTCGACAACGGTCCATCTGGATATAATCCATCTGGAGGACTTCAAAAGGGTGATCGGGAGGATGAAATCCACCTTGCTCTACAGGGACGCTTTTACCTGGATTGAACTGCCACAGATCATGCAAGTACGCACTTTCTGTTTTGCTGCTGCTCGTAAGTGTTTGTTATACCAGAGATTCTGTAAACTGTCTAACATAGCTTTTTCTCCTAGATGTGCAGGACTATGTGCTGTGTTTATCATGATTTGGACCATTGAGTCGGGGAGGAACCATGTAGATTTTCCCTTTGTGACCCATCCTTGATCTGTCTGGATCCCTCCTAGTTCAGTCCATTTCTTTATTTCATCTGGAGTGGCATGTGTCTGAATATCGATTACGTCTAGGGTGGGATCCCTGACTGACATACACTGATCGGTACTATTATCTTTGTCACATCAGTAGTCTGGGTGTGAGTCAATGCTGTATGTTTTGCTGTCTGGTGTGCCAGGTCGTTACCCTGGGAAACAGAATCTGTAACCTTAGTATGTGCTTTACACTTCATGACTGATATGCCCGAGGGCAAATGTATTGCTTCTAATAGTGCTTGAATGAGGGGACCGTGTTGGATCTTGGCACCATGAGAGGTCAAGAAACCTCTTTCTTGCCATAACATTCCGAAGTCGTGTACGACTCCGAACGCATAGCGGGAATCAGTGTATATGTTAACATTTCTGTTCTTGGCTAGAATACAAGCTCGGGTCAGAGCGATGAGCTCCGCCGCTTGAGCAGACAGTGTGTCAATACGGTGTGTTTCTTTAACTTCAGTTTCAGTGGTCACTGCATACGCGGCCACTAATTCTCCTGTACTTGTTCTCATGCATGAACCGTCCACATAAAGTGTCAGGTCTGGATTTGTCAGTGGAACATCTGTTAGGTCTCGTCGAGGTTTTGTTACTGTATTAATGATCTCTATGCAATCATGTGGGGTTGGATCTGTCATAATTGTAGGTAACAATGTTGCGGGGTTCAGAATGCTACAGCGTCTGATTTCTATGTGTGGCTGGAATAGTGTCAATTCATAACCTGTCAGTCGTGCTATAGTCAAGTGTTGAGTCTGGGTTCTGTTTAAAAGAACCTCTACAGAATGTGGAACTTGAACTGTTAATGGATGACCTAAAACAATTGAATCACTCTGTCGGATTGCTAATGCTGTTGCTGCTACTGACTTCAAGCACGCAGGGAGTGCCTGAGCTACTGAATCCAATGTACTTGAAAAATAAGCGCAAGGCTTATGTGAACCTGCTTGATCTTGAGTGAGGACAGACAATGCTGTACCCTCACGTTCTGTAACAAAAAGTGTAAAAGGTTTGCTGTAACATGGTGTCGCTAGAACTGGTGCTTGGCATAAGGCTTTCTTTAATTCTTCAAAAGCCTGTGTATGTTCCTGAGTCCAAGGGAGGACAGTCGAAGTCGCTGCCTCCTGTGTTGTTAACTGAATGAGTGGTTTGGCTAGAAATGCATACTGGGGAATCCATTGTCTGCAGTACGAGGTGAGGCCTATAAAGGCCCGCACTTCCTTTTGTGTCTGGGGTTGTGGCATATTTACAATTAACTGAATGCGATCGGGAGTGAGCTGTCTCCCCACTTTGGACAGCAAGTGACCCAAGTACACAACTTGCTGAACACAGAATTGTAGCTTCGAAGGAGACACCTTGTGTCCCTTGTCGGCCAAAAAATGTAAAACTGTCAGTGATGCTTGTTCACATTCGGGCTCACTTCGTGCGGTGATCAGCAGATCATCGACGTATTGCAGTAAAGCGGTGTTAACTGGCATTGTGATACAATCAAGTTGTCTTTTCAGTGCTTGGCTATAGATGCTGGGGCTTTCTGTGAATCCTTGAGGTGCGCGTGAAAATTTGAAACTTCGTCCATTTAAACTGAATCCGAAGAGATATTGGCTCTCTGGATCAATAGGTACACTGAAGAAGGCGTTCTTGAGGTCGATTACAGTAAAGAACGTTGCTTCTGAATCAATAGCAGTCAATAGGGATGATATGTCGGGAACCACAGGGTACTGTGGAATAATGCATTTATTCAGTTCTCTTAAATCAATCACCAGCCGATATACTGGCGGTGCATTGGGATCAGTACGTTTAAGAATCGGAATGATGGGTGAATTACAGATATTGGAGTCGGTTTCTACAACCACTCCTTGGGCAATGAGCTCTTCAATGATTTCCAGTAAAGCCACTACAGCATCGGGTGGTAGCTTGTATTGTCTGATTCTGGGTAAAACTACACCTTGTTTGAGTGTAACACGGTATGGTGTAATGTGCATACAACCTACATCAGTTGGGCCTTTTGCCCACAAGTGATCTGGTACATTTTTCAATCTGACATCAAACTCACGTAACACATAATGACCCTTGAAATCCCGCAGAAAGAGTCTAACTCCCTCCGGGGAACAGCAGATCACGGCTCCTAGAGCCTTCAATGTTTTTATTCCTAACAGATTTTCTGGACATGATTTTGTGAGTAACAGGTCTGTAACACGTGATAATGGACCCACAGCCAGGGGAACTGGTTTCGATACCTCATTTACAATAGGCTGTCCTGAAAAACCAAGGGAAACATTCTGTGAGCCTGAGAGGGGTGCCCCTGGAACTTCATCATGACTTATTGTGGTACGACTTGCCCCTGTGTCAATTAAAAACTTTCTGTCTTTTCCCAATACTTGACTATGTACATAAGGACCCTCATGATCTACAGGAATCTCAATAAGAGGCAAGCCACCCTCCCTCTCTAGGCTGTTTCATGTATATCGTGGATAATCGGGGTACGCGGACTGGGCATACTGGTACATCTGTTGTGAAACTTGCTGAGTTGCGGCAATGGGCTGTGGCTGTGATACCGCTACTGTCTGTGCTGTATGTGATGAAGCATGCATAGGCTGTGTATTCTGCATGGGCTGTATATTCTGTGAAGACTGATGCTGGTTATGGTCTTGTCTAGGCGGATGCGGTCTTTCTTTAGTTTTACCTGTCGCTATGTTATGTTTCAGAACTGGGCATTCGTGTACGTAGTGACCTGGCTGCTTGCAATAGTTGCAGGTCCCTTTAACGGGAGCTGTGGCGTGACCTGTCTGGGTCGCACCCTTTCTCTGGCCGTCGGCTGGAACCGATTGGGCCACTAACATCTTCATTTTCGTGTCTTTCATGCGTTTCTGTTCCTGATCTTGTTCTTCTCTAATTCTATTCTGATGGTATTGTAACATCTGTAACATCTGGGATGGCGTATTTGCCTGCCAAGTACTTTCAACTTTATACACGCGATTCTTAACTAATGGCAGGGAATTCTCGACTAATTTTGATACAAAAAGATGCGGATATGACTCGCTACTTGGTTTAAGGCCACTATTAATAATGAAACATTTCTCGAATCTTGAATAGAAGTCACTAGTATCTTCATCGTGTTTCTGTTTACAGGACGAGATGGCGTCCCAATCTTCCTTTCTAGTTGTCAATAATCTTGGCAGAACCTGTACTATCAAACCTGGTAATGCTTTAGTTTTCTCCCCAAGGCCTACCCCTGGGACACGTTTGTTCTCTTCGTCTTCTATTTCTGCCCATACAATCTATTTCTCTCCCACCTCCCATTCTTTTTCCTTGAGTTTCTCGTAAATGCCCGTGGGCAGCAGTACCTTTAACATTTTCATGATATCTTCATATGTGTAATCCCCCATCAGTAACATGTCTTTAAGTTCTCTGTGAAAACCTGCGGGGTCTTTATCATGACACGGTACTAGTTTCTTCATTTCTAACAGTTCTAACTTAGTCAGAGGCGTGTGTACATACACACGTTTCAAGTTATGATCCTCACCCATAACTGGATGCACTTCTCGTAAGGGGTTCTGACTTTCAATGCCATGCAGACGTTCCATATGGTACATTTTTCTTTCTGGGGGTGGAGCGGGAACATATTCGGAGCTTATGAAAGTGTTATATCTATGGCGTTGTTCTAGAATTATTTGAATTAATTTGGTGCTTAAACCTCTCCATCTATCCATGAGTAGTTCTGCTAATGTATCGTGTTAGGGACCTGGATCAGAATGTTGGTTTCTGTATAACGTGAGGAGGTGCTGAATCATGTAAACACCTGCTAATTTCTGTTCGTCTGGGGAAAGGTTCAGGAATGTCTGCGCTACTGTGTCATCATTATATATATCCGGGTTGTTAGCCCATAATACTGCTGACCGAGCTAGTTCTTGTTCTTCCATAGAATTGAGTACATGGTACCCCATTCGGTCTCGAAGCCTTTTATCGGTCTCCTGGAACTGATGTTCAGTAGAATTCGGATTGGTTAAGCAAGAGAGAAAAACTCTCTTGCTTTCTGGACGGATGCCTTTCCTAAGGTAAGCTCCCTTACCTACATACGCTATCGTATCTGTAGTCTTTTCTGGTTCTTCAGGTTCTTCCTCCTCCCCGGAGGAGGCATTCTCCTTTTCTTTTTCTTTTTTGTGAATCTCTATTACTTCTTTTCTTATTTTCCTGTACATACTGGCTATGCAACTCCCTTTATCATGTTTTCCTTCAGATATATTTTGACCCCACTTGTTGAGTCCATCTAATTCATCCTGATCTGTCTCAGGCCTGTCTCGTTCTCTTATTAAGCAATTTATGAAAAAACGTAGTAGAGACGCTTGAGTGTCGACTTTCTGATATGCCATGGCTTCCTTAATACTGTCAGGATCTTCCCCAGTCCGGACAAAATTGTATATTCTATCTAGGTACTCTTTCATTCCTGGGAAGTACAGTAGGTAATCGGTAGCTTGTCGTAAGCGTAGTGATGCTAAAAACATCCTATTATCTTTACCGGGTACTGGGTCGTATCTGCAAACTAGAAGCGGTTCTTTGAGTATGTCGAGACGGGGTGATTGGGGCATAAAAGTATTCTTCATATCCTTAAGGTGTAATCTACGTGTTGGCGGCGGGGTCTGGGGACCCCCGGACGACCCTCCTGAGGCTGAAGCTTGAGCGTTATCTCTTTGTGGAGTCTGTATCGGCACTTGAATTTGTCTTTTGGTAGGATCAGGTAGAAGCTGTTTCGGTATATTAATTTTAGGTACGGGAAGTGGCGGAGGTGGTGGAACAGGGGGAATCTGTCGGGCAGGGGAACCTTGTTGTGGTACTGGCGAAATATGATCTTGGGGCGGGTTACCACCCCCATCCCCGTCGTTAGGCAGGGCGCGGACAGGCAGATTGGTGTAAGCGGGAGCTACATCCTCTAGATAGGAATTCAGGAATATGTCTTTAGTGGTCCTGTGAGTTACTTTTAGTTGGAACTAATGGTGGCGGCAGATTTTTCGGTATTTCTGAAGTGGCTTCAGGCGAACCTTCGGCCACAAGATACATGCCATTTACAAGATTGTTTCGTGCGCGGTCTATTTGCTCTGATTTTACTCGAATCCCTTCAGTAACTAATTCGTTTTCTTGAGCTTTATCTGATTCTTTAAGTCTGTCTTCTCTACGGAGTGCTTTTTCTGCACGCTTATGTGATTCCTTACGCCAGAATTCTATGGCGTCTTTCTGAGATTGTCTGGCTTTCTTTTTCCATAATGCTTCTTCTACCTTCATGATGCACTCGGCATCCCATGTTCCGGTAATGGGCCATCTGTGTCTTTCGTCTAGATGCTTAGTATAATCGGCCCATAATTCTAGATACAATATGGCATCTATGCCATGTTTCTGATACATGAAATTTCCAGGCGTGTCCCTAGGGGGGATAGGAATTTCTTCCTCTAGCATCCCTTTCCTAGTTCCTATTTGCTTTAACTTGTTGAAAAACGGCATCTTGTTTACTTAATACTGAATGCTCAATCCTTGCTACTTATTACTGAATACAGCTAGTTACACAAGAACACAATAATGCACATTAAAAACAGTCACTCATACAACGACATTGGTCACATGAAGAAAGACATTTAAGAACACTTATTACTACCCCCTATACCGGATGTATTGCTAAACAGCACAGATACACTGCTGAGAACAGTGCAAGAACTTGAATCATCGGATATACTGCTAAACAGTACAGATAAACTGTCTAAAACAGTGCAGACCGGACTTGTGTACCCAAACCCGTCTAGATACGTCCCAGCAATGGTACTCACCGGGAAGCACGGCAACAGAAGGCCTCGGAAAACTCGACTGGACAGGACCGGACTCGACTCGACTCGGCACGTGGATACTTCGGAAAACTGGTGGGCCTCTTGACACCTCGGACCTTGCTTCTTTCGGCTAGGCTCTGGTCGGGATCCTCCGCGCTCCTCACCGCCTCGTCTGGGTGCTAATTGCAGTCTTCGTCACCTCCGTGGGCCAGAGGGAGATACAGGAAATCCTGCCGGTACGCGTAGGTTCCGTCTAACTGATGGCAGGGGACAGAGTTTGCAACGCACCAACCAGCGCGTGAGGTGGGGGAGGGGTCCCTATTCGGGCGCCAAAATGTCGTAAATATTTAATTTACCATCTTAATTTCTATGCAGGTAAGTACTTAAT